>NC_088681.1:46274512-46899512 GCF_950023065.1 Planococcus citri | reverse complement strand
GGAACGTACATATTTAAATTAAACGCTGGGCTAAGAAATAAAACCAAACACAAAACGCTAATAAATAACACGAAATTTTCTAATCCGTTATTTTTCATATCTAATTACAGCCATCCTGGGAAAAATCTTCGAAAAAGAAGCCATCAAAGATTGGATCAAATTCACCATAAACATACAGAGCATTTACAAAAGGACTCGAGATTCCAAGCTGAGACGTGGTTCGACCTTTGTTTGGATCCACGAGAGCGATTTAGCTTGCAAATGTCCAAAAATCAAGACCGGAAAGTACGTACCTAGCATAATCTTTCTCAGCTCCTTCAAACCACCACTACAGGCAACTCTTTCTACATCCTTTCATTCAAGTTTTCCAACGCCTTAAAAATCTTGACTAGACCTGGTTATAAAAGAAACCAAAGGGTGAAGAAAGAGGGAAAGAGTAAAACGTTCGCGATGATAATTCAAATTCCATTAAAAATCGAGTACTCGTCGCTCAAGGTAGACCTAAAGTTGCATTAAAACCGTCTAAAAACTTCATTATACAAAAACCATATTATTAATTCAGAGCATCAGCAGATTTCATTTTCTCGATAAAACAACATTTTTTCACCCAAAATTAAAAACGGGGAAAAAGCAGCGAAACTGTAAACAAGGAATACATTTGCATATAACAGATACTTTTTTTTCTATACTTCGTAGACCTCTTCAGAGCATCTTGTTAGTATTTCCACAAAACCTCAAAATTCTCAACAACCAGATTAATATTTGGCTATACCGAAGTGGTGAAATTATTCCATCAAAATTCCTCTACTCGTATCCATTTTTACCTCACGGTTCACGCTGCCCATTGGGAAATATGCAAAGAGAAACACTCCGGTATAAAATGCACAGACACCAACTCCTGTCCTCTCAATTTTACTCAATTCTATCTCTTTACGATACACGTTTCATAATCTCAGCACCCTTTTTATGTATACCCACTATACGAACGTCTACTTTTATTTACGCAGATCGTACTTAATCCTGGGCAAAGAGAAGGACGGCGACCGAGCCGGCTTAACCATTACTCAACGTTCGCTGATCATAGAATGGCGAGACGAATGGCACACCAGGATCAAACGACTACAAAGAAGATCTCATGAATGTAAATGAACGTGACCACAGCTTCCTTCATCGCTGTAACTTCTTTCGACTTCGACTCATCATACCTTACAGTATTTTTCCAATTTTCAAAGTAAAAAAAAAGCCATACGCGATATCGCCGCCGATTATACTCGATTCGTATACTTAATTTTGGTAAAAAGGGCGGCGAGATCAAAGGGAGGAGGAGAGTGAAACGAGGATCGGATCCTCGTTCGGTTACACGTTCCATATTTTCGTATCAGTTGTCGCATTTTTTTTCTCAATTTTTTTCCTCTACTATAAAGTGCAGGGTGATTTGAAAACCTCTCTATGTATGTAGTTCCTTGAATGGAAGGAATAGGCAACTTGTACTACTCCAAAGATGCGTCAGTTCTCTTGAAGGGACAAATTAAATCTGTAGCATTATTCAATTCGCGAGATGTGGACTGATTTCCAGCATAAAAATGAACAAAATAACATGCAAGTTGCCTATACATACCTTCATTTCTTCCCCCCTCCCCAAAAAGGATGAAATATCCTTTGAATACGTTCAAAATCACTGAAATTACTTCGAAAAGAATTCCACACTCTTCTATTCACACATATTTTCAAAATTACTCCTCAATTTCATCGATAAAATGCAATAAATCGTGGAAAAATTCATCAACTTCCAAGTTGCCAGCTCGCTCCTTTAAAAGGACCCTGACAATGAATTAAATATCGGTTTCGAGTCACCCTGCATAGTTTTTTTTCTCGTGTTTCTATGTTTTATTTTTCTTTTCTTTGTTTTTCATTTCTTTTTCTTTTTTTTTATTTATTTATTTAATATCATAATAATTAATACCGCGACGAGTATTATTTCGCTAAGTGTATAATATGTGTATTGTATGTGTATTTACGTTATTTTAAAAAAACGTGTTTAATTTTTGAATGAAAAAAATATTACCTATTGTACCAGTTTCTCTCGCTTCGATAGAATTTTTTTTCTCTTTTCTCTATTTTTTTTTCTCTTTCTCTAATTTACCAATTATATTCGTTAAGAGTTTATGTATAACTGATGAAAGCTTTAATATAATTTATTGCTACATTAATGTACAAAGATTATCGTGTTAACCAAGAGCAATATACCTATAGGACGTTGCAGTCTGATTTTTAAATGATATTTTTTGCAATTCAGCATCCTCATTATTTTTATACAAATTGTTATCGTTTGCCTCTCTCTTTGATTTAATTCAATTAATGCTAGTCGATCGTGTTCTTCGATGTAATATTTTTTTTGTACTTTTATAGAATAATTTTGTTGTTGTTTTCAATGGACAAAATACCTATTGGCAGAAAAATTTGAGGTGAATTTTAACGAGAAGAAATCTTACAAAAAAATACTAGTACCTACTAGTACCAAAAGCAATTTTCAATTTTCACAATACTTGAGTTGATATTTAATTAATACCAATCTATACCAACCGAATGAAACCAAAATTTCATTCATTTTTTGCATTTGAACTGCTTCATCATAATTCATAAATAATAATCGAGTAATTTGCTCTTGGTATATTGTGTAAATAAATGTGTACTTATTATATTTTTTTGTTGAAAAAAAAAATCGAAAAAAATAATATCTACCGTGTGTCCAGGTGTTTCGTAAAATTTACGTTACGAGAACTGAAAAAGTAATTTAAAAACATGCAATCGATTCCAAGAATCGTTTGTGAACGAGTTTCGGTTCGGGTTAAGAATTCAAAATAGTTTTACGATCTATTGGAATGAGAAAAATAGATGATTTTCAAACGAATAAATTAAACCAGAATTTGAAGGGAAAAAATTCATAAAAAATTACGATCAAAATCATTTTTTCCAAAATACCTAAAACCGAATGATTTCGAACATATTGAATGATTCAGATTATTTTCGATCGATAATTAAGACATTCTTAATTGAGGGAAAAAACCAGAAAAAGATAGAATTAGCATAATTTTTAGGCTGAAAGTGAAATCACCCGTTTATATCATCGTTGCGAATTGAATGATTTGTGAACAACTCACAATCGACTCTGAATGAATCAATCACGACCGAAAAGCAAAAATAAAAATTCCATATCGATACGAGTAGAATTCAATTACAAATTACAAAAAGTGGGTTCTCAAGCTGATAATTTATTCGCCATTTTGATCATTGGTGAGTTAAAATTTTGAAGAAAACAAAATGAATCGTTGTTTCCATCTATACGTTCACGAACGATTAAATCAAAAATCAAAATGATAGAAAAAAAAAACATAATAAGATGCAAAATATCGAGTTAATTTCATAATGACTGCTGAAAATTGATATTACAACAAAATGAATCGATCGTGAACGATTGAATCAATCCTAGTCGAGTCGTTCACGACCGATTAAAAATTATATGCAAAGGTCGAAACGATGAATTCATCAGTCATTTTAAGTCCAAGCCAATAACATAATGCATGATAATTCAGAATTCCTAATTGAATCGTTCCTGACGAACGAATGAACGACTGAACCAATTCCCCAACCGCAACCACATTTTTCAATTTTTAAAAATCATTCACGAACGAATTGAAAATGGCAAATTAAAGGTAGATTGGTGCTGAAAATTTTTTGAATTGCTACAAAAAATGATCGCAAAGAAAAGTTTTTTAAAAAAGGCTCATTTTTTTGGTTGTTCAATCGATCAATTTTTGGTAAACAAAATCGTTCCCGAACGACAAAATCAATTCCCCAGCCACATTTATCTTCTTTCATTTTTAAGAATCATTCACGAACGAATTAAAAGTGGCTAATGAAATAAAAAAATCGAGGTTTTTGGACAATTTTTGAAAAAATGCAACTCTCTGGAATTTTATTTTTTTCCAACGATTTTATTAAAAAGCGAAATTTTTTCACAATTTTTGATGAAAAGCAAAATTTCTATCAAAAAGCAGAACTTTTTGGAAACTGTTTGCAAAACAAATATTCTTTTTGGCAATTCATGGCAAAAGAGCGAGATTTTTGGATAATTTTTTGAAAAAAAAAATGTTGGGAAAATCAAAAATATATTGAATTATTTATCTCTTAAATGAAACAATAGAATCAATTCCTTTTTCGAATCGTTCGCGACTAATAAAATGAATGGCTTTTTTACTCGCTCTCTTCACGAATTATTCATGAACGAATTTTTTCCATTCGCAAGAATTATTCACAAACGATTAAAAAAAAATACCAAATAAAACAGGAATTCGAGCTATAAATTGGTTGAAATTCAAATAATCGTAAAGAAAATAGTTTCTGAAAAAAAAAGAATAATTTTCCCCGTCATTCAGTTGACCAGTTTTTAAGCTGGATTTTTTATTTTTACAGATAAAAATTCAAAATAATTACAAATTACACAATAATAAATAAATAAAACTAGAACATCAAACTCATTTTTCGGATAAAATGTTCATGAAAATTCAAAAATTCATCATTAGGTATCCTAAATTAAATTATTCGTGAAATACAGAACCAATTCCTCCTAGTTTGAATCGTTCACAACCGATAATATGATAAAAACATCTGAATCAAGACACAAATTATTCAAGATCGAATTAAAATTGAGTATAAATTTGAAAGAAGAAGCATCAGACGAATTCTTCCCCATTCGTAAGACAATAATTTATAAATTTATGTATTTATTTACCTACTTGAAAAGAAAGAATCATTTTTCCCATCACTAAACTCGGCCAATTTATGAGGTAAATTTCACGCGAGTCATTAAAAAAATATGCGAAAAAATTTGAATCCACTATGTAGGCTATTTGTTGATTTTATGATTTTAGTGATTCAGTCGAAAAGTAAAATCAACAACTATTCAAAGTTCAAACAATTTGAATATTACACAAATTACCATGGTTACAAACCAAATCATTCGTGAACGACTAAGTAATAATGAATCAGCTGAATCAACGCGACCTACTTGATCTCAAGAATCATTTGAGATCGAATTACATTCACCAATGCACCAATGAACGATAAATTGGCGCTTACATTGCTCTTCGTTCGTAAATGATCACACAGTAATAATTTCCTCAAAAAAATGAATCATATTTCCCGTAGCTGAATTGAATTGTTCACAATAAATAGGACAAAATGAAAAAATTAAAAAAAAAAAAACGAACAAAACGAAAACGATGCAGAACATTTAATTTATTTCTTGATTGACAAAATTATCATAATAATGAACTGAATCATTACAGAATTAGTTTAATCCGAATCGTTCGTAACTAGTAAACATGATGAATAAATGTCAAAATCAAAACCACATTCATCTTTAGGAATTAGTTGTAAAATAAACAAAATAAATACCTACAACTAATTACCAACTAAATGACTTATTTGCAAACAAATGAAAATGGTTCGACAATTTTTTTCAAGAATCGTTCGTAATCGAAATAAATTATAAAAATAAAGGAATCCTTCGCCAATAATCGCAATCAAATGATTTCCAAGAAAAATGAATGATTCATTTTTTCTAAAGCTAAATTAAAAATAACTGAAAAAAAGGACAGGATACAGAAATTACTTTTTGACTAAATTATAACTGCCCATTGCCCAAACTGAATCATCAGCCGAACTCAGAATCAAATTCATTTAATTCATTCGTGACCTACTCGTATATGAAATTATAACAAATAATGTCTAAAAATAATTATCGAATCTGCATTTTTTGAAATCATTCCGAATCGAACTGAAATGGCACAAAATACAACGAACAAATGTGCAAAGAAACTTTCCTTCCCAAAAACACCTCTTTTTTTCATGGAAGAATTGAATCATTCTCGACCCATAAAAATCACCATTAACGCAAACCGAACTATTTTTTAATAACTATTCATCATCTTTCATTCCAAAAGCAATGATTTCAACTCGAGCTATCTTCAGTTGAAAAAAAAACTCCTACCTAAATATTAATTTAAATATTTTTATACATTTCATATACCTATTTAAACAACTATTGTTTGATGTCGCTTGCATTTCTATTTTTATTTATTTGTATTTGATTGTTAGATATTTAGAATAAATACTACCAAACAAAACACACAGCTTATTTTCAAAATTAGTCATCATTCGTAATGAAATTCTCCTCTGAGTAGGTACACCGGAGAGATAAAAGCTCTCAAAGCTGGGAATATTTTCGGTTAAGATAAAACTAAAGAAAAAAAAAGCCCCGAGAACGGAATATTTCCAAAGTGCTCGTTTCGTCATTTCATCGTCTCGACTCTCGAGTGTACTCTAAATATTTAAAAGTTACTCCATCTCGTTTCTACGTACCTATATAGGTACCTTACCTACTAAATATCAAACAACCTAAGCTAAACACAGACTACTTCAACAATACCAACGACCCAGCTTGGAATTTTCTTTATTTCTTTTCGCATGCAAACACAAAAATGCGCTAAACAAACACATTCCATTCCAATTCACCATCTCACCATAATACCTTTACGATCATCATCGTTGCTGGGTTCGTGTAATGGTAATTCTATAATACACAACCAGAATCTAGATTCCTATTTCCAATTTCTCACACATACACACAACTGGCAACTCAAATCGACCTCAACTAACGACCCTATAAAACACAACTCATTGTCAACCTACATTACCATAACATACAAGAATAAGTATATAAACTTGCATTCACCATCGTCGAATCGGCGCGAACCATTAATTGCAATTATTTTCATTAATCGTGATTAATTTCTTCTACATTCCGTAATATAAAAGCGCAAAGTTCACGTAAATATACTACAACAATTCAAACGACTCAACTGTCTATTCGTTGTTTTCGATAATCATATTATAGAACGATGTTCGTAGAGCAGCGCCAGACCGCCGCCGGCCACATTCCATCTCATATGAAATTTTTAATACCCTATGCCCCTATTTTTTCTTCTTCACATTCGATATGCCACAGATTATTAATTTTTTATTACCGAGCTATCTTCGATACAGTAATTTCGGCCGCCTCTACGGATTATCGAACCGAGTACATCGCAATTTGGTGGTTTTCCATTTCCAAATACAAATCGTTGAACAAGAAACTGTAAAATGGCACAGCGGCGGTGGTTACGGTCGCAGCTATCTCTACACATTGTACCTTATATCATAAAATTTACACCTTATTTCTAACTAAATACGTTGTCAGCTTCGCCGTTAAATTAATCACTGAGTTTATCAGTACTTACGCATTTTTTTTTACGATCCAATGACATAGTTTTAAGCGAACGCCATCGCTGGAATTTTCCCAACATCGATAGGACGACTACGTCGACTAAAAATAATACATTATTTCGAATTAAAATATCCGGTTACGAGTATTATTAACATCTTTAAACACCGATAGTTCAATATTAATCACTAATTCGCGATAATTTACGTTAAATGATACTAAAATTCAATGAAATAACTTAAAAATTAACAACCAGCACGAAACTGCAAGAAACGTCGTGTTTTATCATAACCATAATCGTTCAAAATCGTAAGGGTGGATTCCGATTGGCTGATTCATCGCGTAATCAAAGGTCATCGATGGGGAGGTTTTTTTTCGCAACAGGTGCCTCCGCGATTACGTAATGTTTCGGTAATTAGTAAGAATTACGAAAAAATTAATATTTCTGACTTCTGAAGATTTTAGAAAATTTATGGAATGCATTTTTTAGATTTTTTCTTTATTTATTTACTAATAAACGATAATTAAACGTTAATTTATCGTCTTACGACCATTTACGCATTCTTTCAACATGATTACGATTCGAAAATGCACAACATAGATTATAAATAGTGGTAGAAATATTAATACTGATAACACTAGTCGAACTCGAAAACTTATCATAGCTTCGGTATTGAATAATTTTTCTAATTCTTCGCTGTATTATAAAATTTGAAGCATTTCGATTTGATATTGATAGGTATCGATCGATAGAGAGGCTCATTTAGAGTAATAATCTACGGTACAAGTCTAATTATAGCAATTACAATACATACATCGGTATAATTTCACAGTACACACCAGATACATCAAGTTTCAGATTCCAACACCCGAAATCTCTAATAAACTAGAGTCTAGACATAAGTAACTAGTAACTACCAATGCTTATTAAAATCTACGAAAGTTAATTGATCACTATACAATAGTATCCGGTAACCTAGTGTAATACTAAACACAACGTAGAATATATGAACGAAATTAGCTTTCACAATGATCTCAGAACATTCGATAAATCCGCAGATCACCGTGAAAACCAGTTTCGAATCAATGTCAATCGAAGCTACGTAAAGATGAATACGTTGACCGGATCGAACGAACAGCAAACTGCAACACACAAGATGAAATTTACAATACACAACCGTTCATTATAACTCGCTCTGCCTCATCGTATCTATACTATAATAAATCACCAGCACCGATCTAACATATTCGTCGGTTCGTTCACCTAATCGAATAAAACCGCACACCGGTCAGTAATCGACATACTCGCTATTCGCAAAATAAGCACCATACCGCTGAATGTTGGTATTATCTCGTCAGCACATTCCTCGCATGTTACCGCCCAGCTACCTCGATTCTTGGTAAATTGCAAACTCTTTCAAAAAAAAAAACACACAAGACCGAAACACGATAACGTTCGAGTAAGATCCAACATACCGCTGTCGCTGCCACAACCAACATTAATAAAACAATCAGTGTCTTATCGAGTGAAAATGCTTTCTAATGAAACCTAAACGGATACAACACAATTATCAGACTAATACCTTCGTCTCGTTGAAGATGTTCGTATCGTTTAGCTTTGGCGAAGTCTTCGTTCATTCGCTCACACACACACACACGTATCGACAATTTCTAAGAATAAGATCACTTCGAGAGGAGTATTTTAAAGGTCAATTTCTAACGTGGTTCGCCGCAGATTTACTTGGACTTGGAATGATTAACGTAGCGATGTCTCGTTGGCTTTGAATTTCATCGTTTTCGTAGACAAATCTCTGTATGAATTCTAGCACTGGAACAACAGATGATGGCACCGAACTCGTATTCGCAATCTTCACCTGAAACGAGTACTTCGTTAATAACTACACATCGCCGATACTAAAATAAAATCCAAACACGAATTAATTTCTATCGTTAACATCACATTTCATCACAATAGTTAATACTTCGAGACTTCGAAACCCAAAACAACAATAAAACAGAAATCGAATTAAATTTCATCGATACTAGCTCATCGAAACAAACCATTACAAGATCTCGAACCGAACTCTCGACATTTTCACAATCCACCGACTCGAACCGAACCAAAAGAATGAAGAATAGTAATATTTTTCTGCACTACTTCGAAATGCAACCAAAACGTTACCGTTATCGCAAAAATCAGTGTTACCGAACTAAAAATACCAACTATTTCAACAAAATTCGAACCATTACTCGAGGAAGACCTTTGCCAATGCCAGCTCATCGAACGAGCAATCATTATACGAACGAGATCTCGACCAATATTCCCACCACGTTAATCGTAACCGAACCGATCCGATATGTGAATTCCAACATGCCAGTCGCGTCTGGCATTCTTCGAGCTTATCCGATCTTCATCGAAGAAGAGAAGGAAAAACGTTGAAAAATTGCTTCCGTTAAACGACAATTATCTCGCTAGTAGTTGATAACCACTTAATTAAAACACTGTAAAAAAAATCCAACTCTGAGTTGAAACAAGACCAACACTGATCAACGCCACACGTACACTACGAAAGATTCTCACTCTATCGATTCAATTTATTTGCTATAATTTCTAAGAACCCAAACGATTACATCTTCACGTTACCTTTAAGGTTCACAACACGCTTTAACGGTGTGTCGGCAAGCTGAACGTGAAGCATTTCCAAAAAACCTTGTTGTTTATACGTTTACGCACACAAGAAACTTCGAACGAACACTTGTTTCCGGTGTAAAGTTCGGCCCGATAACGTCCCTCTCTTCACGTTGTTTTTTTCTCACTCGTTTCCACATTATTTATCGATAAACACATTCTTTATCGTATATTAATTATCTTCTTTACTCGATTCATAAATATAAGTTAATCTTTCTCCCTTTTTTCTATAACTTCTATTCTTGAAACTAAAACACATGATTCCTTCAATGAACATTCGCACGATTAATAACAAACTTCGCACAGTACAGACGTTCTTCTTCACACTATTCCTCTAGTTTTTCCCTACTGGCTTCTACGTTCGAGTGAATCTGATCTTTGCACACATTACCTGCGAATCTTCACCATAGCAACACAATGCTCGTTGACGACCCAGTTGACACGACACGAGTTGAACAAATTCATCGAAAATCTGTCTAGAACGAAACAATACCATCGAGAAAACCACCAACCGAACAACCAACGAAAGAACATACATACACAGATTCACGGTGAGCCAGCTATCGCCACGGCTACGACTACGAACACGACCATTTCAGCGTTCACGTGCATTTCTGTAGTATTAAATATACTTAATAGAACGTACAAAGTTCAACAACATATACGCGCCATACCTACAAATAATGATCGTTATACGAGAGAGCTCCACAAATTAGGAAATAATGACGCCAGCCTTAATACGTCAGAGACGAGAAAAAAACACGAAAAATTACCTACGTACGCTATCACGCTGCTCACTGCTCAGCTCACAGAGATATGCCGTAGAACAATAATTCCAATTCGTGCGAATGAGAGTGTACTTTTCACCGTGTAGTAGCCGACTAGCCGTGCGTACGAGTCCATTCTGTGCGAGTGTGCGTATCACGCCAATAATCATTAACCCATTATATAAATGAAACAATTATTAAATTGTTTTTTCAACACTGTAATACCTAGATTCTACATTACTTGGAAATTTTTCGACCTTACTCGTAGGTGGACATCGTTTCGTGCCATTTCAACGAGGCTGAAAGATACAGGTTGCTTGATATCGACGGTACAATCATCGTCGCCGGAATCTGATTCAACGTTTCGAAGTACTCGTTGTCTCGTTCTCCCAAAATAACAACCGAATCCTGTGAAAGGATAAATAAAATGTAATTAGCACATCGAGCAAGACGAATAAAATGCACAATAAGTACTCGTTAGTAACATAGCATGAGGTGGTTTCGATCTCTACACAACTAACCGAGCTCCCAGCATTGTGGCTACATAAATCTTTCAAATCTCAGCTTACACTACTCAGTGTTCGTAGCCGGTTTCGAATTCAATATAATAAATACATGTTCATTGTACGGTAATATTACCTGTTGAAGTCATAAATCGACGTGTAATAACTTTCAAGAATAAGCACAATTACTTAATTGTCCGTTCAACTTGAATCTTATGAAAAGCACTTGCAAATTACTTCATTTTACCGGCGAAAACGACGGCACGTGTACAGAAAGAGAAAAGTTACTTCATTCATCTTCATCACACCAAAGGTAAAGAAAGACAAAGAGCAAAGACAAAATCATCTGCAGCTGCACTCCAACTCTGCCCTGTCTGCACCACCTCCCCCTCAAAGCTTTTTTTCAACAAACAACATTGAAAATGCATTGACAAAAATGGAAAAAATGTTCGATTTTTTAATCGTCCCAAATATGGGACTGGGAAATGGGGAATCAGATTTTATTTTAAATTATTATTTTTCCATTATTTGAAATTTTAAAATTAATTTTTTAATTTTTAATCATTCAGAAAAATGAAAAATGAATGGTCAAGTTGAAAATTGAATTTTAATCAAACAATAAAAAAAAAAACTAAGAAAAGTCAAAATTTTTACATTTAAAATAAGAAGATCATTATCAATTTTATTTTCAATATAATATTTTCATTTTTGGTTCAGTTTTTCTTTAGTTTTCCATTTTTTTCTTTTCAGCTTTTGAACTATTTGATTTGAACAAACTTATCGTTTCGATTTCGAATTCGATTCAGTTTTTGTTTAAAATTAAAACTCGAAGGATTCCATTAATCTGACAAAAAGAGGGGGGCGCCGGGCGGAGAACAAAAATGTGGATCAGAAATTCAGAATAGAGAGTACTGACCACTGAGACTGAGTAGAGTTCGTAATCAATCTAGTAAAAGATAGAATAGAATAAAATGAAAATTGCCTTTTCTATTTCATGTGAGAAATGATTTTTTTTTTTTACAAAAAATAAAAATTGTTCACTACTCTATTGTCCAATCACTCCAATCCAGCAATTTTACATCATGCCTGCTATTGTGATGTAATTGTAATTAATTGGACGATAATTATACAGATTTCATGAATTAACGAATAACGACCGACGAAGCACAAGTCTAAAGTTCGACGAATGAATATGGCCTTTTTAAGAGTTTGACAACTTCACTATAGAAACAGACACAAATTAGCTACTTATTTGGAACTCGTTCATTTCAAGCGACGATATTTCAAAATGAAAAAGAAGTTTGAAAAATGAGGTTTAGAACAAGAAAACTTCTCAATTTTTCGTACCTATTTAGTTTATAATTTATTTATTTTTAACACCAACATTACGGTAAGTAAATAATAAGTTGATCCTTGACCCTTCAACTCCTTAATCGTAAACGATCAGACTGTGACAATGAAAAATAAATTATTTTTATTCGCAAAATAAATTTGAATGATCACTGAGTTTCGAAATAGAGGATTTTCCTCAATTTTTTTCTAAAAGATTACGTTGATTTCAAAGATAAATTTACAAATGCAGGCGTTAACAAAGAGTCAAGTTGATGGGTTGTAAAATTTCATCAGCTGGAAATCTTTTCCATCATTGATCTCAATTTTTTCGTAAGATCGACAGCTCGTGAAGACAAAATGTTTACGTCTCAACAAATAAAATTAGGGTAAAATAACGCCACGGTTTTCGATTTTGATCGAATTTCATTTTGTAAGTTTGGGACATTTGGTTGGAGCATAAAAACTGATGGTATTTCTACGCAGCGTGAAAATTTTTCAATAGAAAAAGTTTCATTTCAGAAGACTTCTGAACTTCTTTAGAAAATATGTATATCGATTTGAATTTTCGATTTTATATAGGTAATTATTTCCACTCTGGAATTCAAAATTTAGAAACCTAAAAATGTATCAAAAATTTTCAAAAAATGCCAATTTTAGTAAGTAATTAAAAAAAAAAAAAAAAAAAAAAATGAAAATACAAAATAAATTTGATCAAAATTAAAACTTGTGGCGTCATTTGCCCTATTTTATTTCAATTTTCTAATGATGTACAAAATTTCTTCGTGAGCTGTACAAGTTGTCAATTATAATTGAAAAAGGAGATTGAAATTTTGTGTTTTGGAGCATTGGACTTTTATAGGTAATTATTTCCACTCTGGAATTCAAAATTTAGAAACCTAAAAATGTTGTTAAATGATTATCAAAAATTTCCAAAAAAGTCCAATTTTAGTAATTATTAAAAAAAAAAAAAAAAAAAAATGAGAATACAAAATAAATTTGATCAAAATTAAAACTTGTGGCGTCATTTGCCCTATTTTATTTCAATTTTCTAATGATGTAAAAAATTTCCTCGTGAGCTGCTCAAGTTGTTGAAAAAGCAGATTGAAATTTTGTGTTTTAGAGCATTGGACTTTCCATGTTCAGGTCTTATAAAAAAAGTTGAGAAACGTAATCAAAAAAAAATTTAGCTGATAACATTTTACAGAAAGTTACTTGATTTTTTTGTTTCCGTCTGCATAATGTGAATATAGCTTAGTAAATCAACATATAATTCGTTGGAGAAGATTGAGGAAAATTTCATATTACAATCTGATCGTTCGGTCCAACTTCTCTCAGACATTAAAGAGTGAATAATTCCTAATCTAGCTCGTGAAAGGGACAATCATCTCCATCAATGCAGTGTTCCCAAAAGAAAGATCCAAATCCCCAAGCTTTTCAATACATTTACGTAAAACGTCATTTAGGCAATTCACGTACCTACAGATTTCGTAACAATACAAAAACCTCCTCCATCTCCTTCATCAACGGGTACTTTGAAACGTAGTTAGGTAATTTAACATTCTACACATCAAAATTTCCACTCATACAGAGTACAATACACCTTAGCATTGATTTCCGAATCACTTTCAGTACCCACAGCTACCTACATTACATTCGAGCTTATTAATGTAATAGAGAATACTCGCACGCACATAGCATTTACATCTTACACAAATGGGCGCAATTCTTTCTATTCTTATTCCCCTTTTAGTACATACTTATACTTCTGAGAGGGAAAGAAACAAGAAAGAGCACAAGAACCGTTTAAAATCTGCGTAGTTCAAGGTTCAACGGCGAATTTGTTGCGTAAGTTAGACGAAACAACGAATGGTTTTATTTCGAGAAAAACAAAGACAGACTGAAAGCACACCGCAACAACCATCATCGCCACACGACAAAAACTTTAAAAACAACGCCAAGGGAGGCAGGAGACGTAGAGGGATCCTTAGAGGTCACGAAACGTAGCTCGGCGCTAAATCCAATTAATACGTCGTTAACATTTGACACTTTACAATGTTGAGAAAAATTCTGCCCATGCGAATCTCGCAGCTAGTAGAGGAAACGTTTTTCCAAATGGAGAACGTGGTTGAGAAAAATCGTTGAAAAAAAATATGAACCAATTTTCGCTACGAT
The DNA here is from genome assembly GCF_950023065.1 of Planococcus citri. Taxonomy (NCBI): domain Eukaryota; kingdom Metazoa; phylum Arthropoda; class Insecta; order Hemiptera; family Pseudococcidae; genus Planococcus; species Planococcus citri. The sequence continues at coordinate 46,884,725 of NC_088681.1, read as the reverse complement.
ATCACGTTTTTATGGCTTATCACGTCGCTTCGACTAATCCACCTGACCCTTGCGGTCATTTTCCGGCGGGTGGCCGGGCAAATCCCCGGCATCGACAAAGTAAACACGCGTCAATCCAACTCACACAAATACACACCAACATACTTTAGAGCAGAACGCGATGTGATAATTGTATACGTATAGAGTTTGTGGGTCGTGTGTGTTTGTGTGCTTTACATGGCCGTTAGTTCGGCTCCCAGAGCGAGGCTAATAAGGTGAGGAGAGGGTGGCAGGGTAGAACGCGTCGATATGACGCCTATATTATTTTTAAATTATTACCTCGAAATAATTTTCATCTTTTTTCCCAGTAAAAGACCTCATTATCGGTTTTGATAATTGGTCGATGCGATAGTCGACTTTGCAGAGAAGTTTTTTCAACGGTTCGGGTTCGGTGCCGTCCAGACGCCGGCAATTTCGATACCGTCTATAATATAGTCTTTTTCGTTACTTTTTATCGAGTTTCGTACTTTCTCAACACGTTGAACTTTATATTACAGCTGGTAATATTATTGCGAAGAGTATTCATTAAGAAAGGACCCAAAAAATTACACCATACGAAGCACTTTCCAAAATATCAAGAGAATATACGTAAGTAGGTGCACAACTTACACAAAAGCACATACTCTTTTCTCCCTCCATAACATTACGATCTTCTATCTCAATACTTCACTCACCGGTGAACCAAAAATTAATCGAATTCCTCCGCATCAACTCATCCACCAGCTCACTGCCAACTTGCACGTATACCACCGATGGTGTTAAAACCAGGCCACAATCTCAGCATGATCTCATCCTCAGCTCATTAACGGCCCAACGAGGCAACGAATGAGCGCCATCGTCGAAATTGTAAAAAGAAAAAAAAACACCTAAATCGAAGCCGCCTGCGCCACCTCGCTCGTCTCTTCATATACTTCGTAATCCATCATGTACCGCATATGTCCGCGCCAACACAGGCGACATCCTGCTGCGATGCCATCGTCGTTGTAGTTGTTGTTATCGATCATGGGAACGAATACTTTCTCAAGCGACCATCACTCTGGTATACATATACTTTTGCTTCTTCCTCGTGGGTACCTCCGGCCTAGTTCCGCTGCCTCCTTGATGTGCCGTTATCAGGCAATACACTATACGAGTACAAGCGCGAATATAACATCGTCTTCTCAACACTCAACTCTTCAACAGCCGAGAAGTGGCGCACGTTGAACTCTCTGAGCTGCCTAACGTACCATTAGTGTATTGTTTCTCGCTATAAGCGAGAGAAAATCCATCATGGTAGCGCGTTTCAACAGCAGCAAGGTAGAGAATCATCTAGTCATGCAGAAAGATGAGATCTTTCGATATACTGCGGTAATGCTGGGTATCGCAGAGCAGGTATCATCGATGTCTTTATTGAGTTGGCTCGAATGTTCACAAGTTCATATTGTAATAAGATTAGCATTATCAAAGGAAACAAAACAAGTGCCACAATCGATACCTTCTTGTAGTCTGATACAAAGATGAGATTTACATCGGAGGGAAAGATCAAAAGTACCTACTGGAAGCAGCTTCATCCTTCACTAACTGGTTATGTGATAAGAAAATATCTTAGCTCTGGATGAAAGTAGCTACCAGTAAACAGGTTTACCCTTAGAACAGCATCAGACCAATCTTATACCCCTCATAATTCTATTCAGTTCTATCAAAGGAAGAGATTTCTGCTCATGATGGAAGTTGCTACAACATGAAAGGTCATAGTCACTGCAAAAATCTTATACATATTCATATCAAAAAAATGAAAACTCCATATCACAGTGAGATCAGCAGAAGCACACTGACCCTCAGTAATCCATCTTTGAAGAGAATTTCAACATCAGATAAGAATTAGCAACAACGCAGCAGAAGACTTGCTGCAGAAGTGCAGATAGATCATTATAATGTAGATACAGAAGTATTATGGAGATTCAGTCACAGCACAAGGGCAGATTTCTGTCTTTAATGAAGAATGAAGATGAAAACCGTGGAATCTAATCATCTCACATTCAGGTATTTCTGATTTGTTTTACCCAAGAACAAGATCTCCGGCTTAGCACTGAGAAAGATCAGCACTGGAAAAAAAGCAAGTTTGCTATACATTTCTTCTATCTTATTAAAGAAATCCATTTCTGCTACTGATGAAAATTTCAATATCAAAACAAGGTCACCACACAAATGACTCAAATTGATCATATCAAAAGATGAAACCTCGGGATCAACAATTTCTCTGTCAGAGATGAAGCAATGACAACAACAGAATGGACTGAAGCAGTCGCAGATATCTTTTCTGATGTATTCCAGGGTTGAGATCTAGTATTTTCATGCTTATTCTTGATAATGTATTTACCTATTTCTGCTTTCCTGCAAACTCAAAAGATAAGGATATTTTCATGATTCCATCCTCATCAAATATGAAACAGCAGTGCAACTGAATGGACTGAGACTGAAGTGACTGGATTAACCACAGATATTCACTAAAATAGACCACTCAAGGTTGTCACACCATATTTAAGTGAAGACACATCATAAACAATAAGATATCCCCCTTAGAGGTGGAATAGCAATAACAGGGTAGACTAAACTGACTACGTTAGAAGTATACCAAGTCTCGCAAGGCTGTTAACCCGAAACAAACCCAAAATCGCTTGAAACCAGGTTCATATTACAACTCAAAACAGAGATGTAAGGTACTTAACTCTTGTAGGTATATATTAAAGCCATAATTATTGTACCAAAAATAAAATACCGTATACAATACAAAATATGGTACCTATTTTCAGGGAAGTTAACCATAAACCATAATTATTTCAATTAAGATTATTACGGTTTTCACATTCACTCCAACTTTTTCATTGAAATTTTCTGGTTTTTGTTTTGGTTTTGAAATTGCAAAAATTTAGTTTTTGGTTACAGTTTGGGTTTTACTCACAAAAATTTCGGTTTTCATTTTGGTTTTGATTTTGGTTTTTACAGTTTCACACATTTTTATTCTTATTTTTTTCTTAAAATTTCTTCAAAATTTCTCATTTGATTCTCACATTCTCCATGGTCAGTGATTAGTGATTACTTGATTAGCAATGTTATTAAATGTTTAGGCAACAAAGTGACAACCCAATTGGTTATGATGATCAGATGTATCAATTTTCCTCGATTGCAAGTCTCAAAAGTAAAAAAAAATCCCCCAAAAAATGTATGGTAAAAAAATGTAATAAGAAAATTGAAAAAACCATAACCAAAATAAATTATATCTGTTCAAGGTTTTGGTTCAACTCTTACTACTTTCATCATGTTCTGTTACGGTTTTTTACAGTTTATAAAAAACCGATGAATGATGATGAATTTTAGTTTTTAGTTTCAGTTACGGTTTGATGGCCAAAATTAACAATTTTGTTCGGGTTTTGGTTAAGGTTTTCGGTTTTTTGAGGTTACAGCTGGAACCCCTGCCTATTTTACTGTATTTCATGCTAATTTGATGACTGGTGAGTTTTTTAGTTAGGGGAAAGAAGATTTGAAAGCATCAAATCTTCATTTTAGAGTAAATTACCAACCTGTATTTTACGCTGATTGTGCAGGTATTAAGACAGAAAAAAATACTGGTATTTTTGCATCTCTGACAGACATGGATTCAAATCTGATGGGCTGTCCAAAAAAAGAACCAGCTCAGGGACTCCCAAATTGTGCAAAAGTGAAAGTTTTCAACATGGAAAATTAATACTGATCCCAAATTTCAATCCAAAATTGAAACTTTTTCAACTCAAAACTGGAAGTTTCATCATGAACCCAAAATCCAAATCCAAATCCAAACCAAACCAAACCAAACCAAACCAAACCAAACCAAACCAAACCAAACCAAACCAAAAACAACAAAATTTTGAGTGAACTTGAAATCAATTTCAACCAATTTCAAACATTGACCTAAAACCAAAACTGAATCAAAAATCATTTTAGTCAATAGCCTTGATCTCTTAATACTCAAAAGGATCTCATGCATATGATTGATGCTTAATTACATCGAAAGATAAAGTTACCTCCATCTCAACAAGAAGATGGAACTGCAATTACAGAATGGACTAAAGTAACCACTAATAGTAATATCTCAAATAGACTACTAGCACAAGGGTTGTCACATCCATGTCCAGTTGCTTCACAAAGGATAAGATATACCTACTTATCTTCATTAAAGATAAAACTGGAGTTGGCACTTGGCAGTACTTTGATACTTCTGGAGACAAAATATTGAAAACCCGAGCATCAAATCTCAAAATTTTGAGCTTGATACTCTACAATGAATTATTCTCTGCAAAGATCACCAAAAAATGATGAAAAACAGAAAAAGAACTACAGTTTGAAATTTGCCAAAGTCGGAAAATGAGAAAAGCATATGCCTTCTAGTAATTTGATGATGTCATCAAGTTATCTCGAGTAAATGTTTTTAGTCTTTGACAGTTTTTTCATCAATTTTGGGTACAAAAAAAATCAAATTTTGATACCAGCACACCTTGCAATATTATTCTGAAAGTATCCATACCACAAAGTATTGACATAGTATCGCCAACCCAAAATAAAACAACAATAACAGAGCAGACTGAACCAACTGCAGAACTGCAGATATCTACATCCACTCAGAAAAAGCCTCAAACTTATTTTTGATACCTAAAAACATCCAGTTACATCAAAAGATGATGCTTGATCAGTGATCACTGATCAGTCTCCATCAGAGATGGAACACCAACAGCAGGACAGATTGAATTATTTAAGTCTCTGTCAAGTAATCTGAAAGAGTTAGAACTTAGCATTATATGTATTCTAGAAAATCAGCAGTATCATGGCAAGCTTTTCTCGTCAACGTCCTCAAATTAAATAACATCTCTGCAAGCATATATCAGGGGCAGTTGAGCAAGGCAACTCAGAACAGGATTTACCATTGCCAATCCAACAATTTGGAGTCAAATCATGCAAAATTGCTTCCAACTCTCTATCAAACAACTTCTCAGCACCATTCATTCATAAATATCGATCCATAGATACCCAGATACACCTCACTTCACTAATAAACCTACAGGACAGAAACATCACACATCAAAATACCTTCTACACAAAATTCTAACACACACACACAAATCCAAACAACCAGAAGAAAAAAATCTAAATAATACACATACTAGAGAGAGAGAGCAAATCAGACCATCATCCACAGCAAGCAACAGCACCGCAGCAAAGAGCACTCTCACATCAGCAACACGTAAACACCACTCGTACTCGTTCCGCACTACAACAGAGGGCATGGCATTATAAAAATCTGCGGCAGCATCGCAGCAACGACGACGTAAACCATTACCATATGAATGGATCTCGATTCCATTCATAAATCATTGAGAAAAAACATAAAACATTTTTGTAACTACATTTTTCCGGTTCTTTTATCACAAAGCATTCTCCATCTTTGTCTTTGTCTATATTCCCATCTCTGTCACTCTCATTTCCCTCGTTTACTCTATGTGTATACTCTCTATCGTGGTAGGTACTCGTATTGTACACGCGTATTTATACCTCCTCTCATCATTTTTACTTTGTCCATCCCGTCTCGTCCTTATCTCGTATATTATAATAATACAATCTGTATTTCTCTCATCTTCCATCCGTCGATCATACGTCTGCACTATTGGAATTTTTTTATTTATAATTACACCGCTGATTCGATGTAGTATGGTACGAGTACGTTGCACAGCATCACCGCGTTCAGTTGTCTGATATCCTCCTCTCTCGCGGTCTCTCCTACGTACGTACCAGATTTTATCTACATATCGCTATCCAACTACCCATATCCGTCCCCGAACCCCTCGTCCTCGCATCTCGCTCATACATTCTCTGATAACCCGAGCCACGATGAACTTTCCTCATCAACATCATCATTATACATACTTATTATATCTAATACCGTGATACAATTTTTTGCTCTTTCTACTATTACTTATTTCTCCTCTTCCTCACACAAACATGGCAAACAGATGTTAATTGTAAATCTTTTGAATTATATACCAGTACATATTGCCCAGTTCCCACTGTCTCTCGCGTTATCATTCTATACAGTCCAAAATATCCAATTAGTTAATCAATGAGATGGGAAATTCCCATTATGTCAGTATACTGGTCGAAGTTCATTTACCGTTATCTACACATCGAAACGCCATCGCTTATACCGCGTGCTCCTTATCATCAAAAGCTCCGAAATACTAAAATAAATCGATAAAATTCAGAGATAGAAATTACCTAGAATACCTAACAGTAGCGTAGCGAGGAAAGACGACCGAAGGAATGCGAAATGTTTCTCAGATATGGTTTTCAACATCTTCCATATAAGAGCATATTTTTTTGAACTTTGAAGTAATATGAAGTGAAGCTACACTTTAGGAGGATTTCAGAAGAGTACGATACAAAATAAATTTAAAACGAAGGAGCCCAATCAACCGTAGCATAGTAACCTTTGACCGGTTACATAGGCTGTGAAGTACTCCAACACATATACCTTCACGTAACATTAAAACAATCAAGAAAATAATCATCGCAGCAAACACCTTACCTTCGTAACGCTTGAGGTAGATTCAGAGTCAATCGACCGATGTCATGGTAATTGGTAACAGTTTTGCATATTTTCTTCTCGAGTATTTGTTCAACACGAAGTTGGCTCAGAAATTTGGCAAAATGTCTCTCGAACCACATTTTTTTTGTTGCAAATGCCTCTGATAATAATTATTATAAATCTGTAATCAAAGAAAAAGAAAAAAAAATTAATCTCACAAGTTCAGACATGAATAAATTCAAGTATGTATACGGAAATATATTTCATTATAAAATAAATATTATTGTACCCCCCCTTCCCCCTTCTCCCAAAAACAGATCAAATTCGACACCGATAAACTCCTCGAATGGAAATAAGTTGGCTTATTTTTTTCACAACTATACCGAAATGTTCAAAATTTCTCTCAGTAATGTTGCATCGAAAACCTCGAGATAACGTTGTCCCCCTCCCCCTCCCTGCTAAAAAAAGGTAACTAAAAAATCGTTTCAGATGGCATTTCAGAAATAAAAAAAAATCTTACGAAATTTAATCCCCATTCCAGGAATTTTTTCACTTCCTGAGAAAAGGAGAGCTTTTTAAATGCAATCCTAGACCCGAGCATTTTTCATTACAACCCACTCAATCAAGAAAATTTCGAACTATTCCCAAAACGAGGTGATTATGAATCACTATAACAATTCATCATGTTTTATTTTTCAACACATCTGCCTATTTCTACATAAACTTGAAAAACAAAAGCGACTTTCATTAGATCATTTACCTTACCCAATATTTCTCATTGGTGAAAAAACTGAGTGGTGCAGATGGAAATCAAAAACTGGTAATTTCGGGTAAGAGGACGTAAATATGTCACAGAAACAAGACCAAACAAAAAAGAGACTAAAATGAAAAGAAAAAAAATTAAAAGCAAAAAAACGCCTACTTTATGACATCTGAAGGGAGCAAATCCGTCTCAAACCAACACTTCTGAGTTTTGCAAAAACGGAACTCTAAGGGAAATTTTTTGCAGTTTTTCTATCGTATTCCCCACTTTTTACCCCCCCCCCACCCGTAAAGTAAATTTATTGCAGTTCATTTTTGTTTCACCCTCATTTTCTCCTCCAATAAAAAATACGATCTCAAAAAATTATTATCTCATTTTTTTCACTAGATTTTTATCCTCATCCTCCTACTACAACTTTTTCTCTTTGTTCCCCTTCAGCCCTAAAAAAATCAATTGATGAGAAAAATATCTTCTAAAAATTGAAATTTTATTTTTCGAGATCTATTCCATCTGATTCATCTGCCCCCCCCCCTCCAAAAAGTCAACCTATGAAAATTTTCAATTTCAATTTTTTCAATCCATTAATCTCATCTTTTGTATAGATTTTTATCCTCACCCTCCTACAACTGTTTGTCTCTGTTCCCCTACAGCCCTAAGAAATCAAATAATGAGACAAACATTTTCAAGAAATTGAAATTTTATTTTTTCGCGAACTATTCCATCTGATTTCTCTGCCCCCCCCCCCCAATAGAAGAAGTCAACTGATGGAAATTTTCAATTTCAATTTTTTCAATCCATTAATCCAATTTTTTGTATAGATAGATTTTTATTCTCATCCTCCAACTACAACTTTTTCTCTCTGTTCCCCTTCAGCCCTAAAAAAAATCAAATAATGAGAAAAATATTTTCAAGACATTGAAATTCTATTTTTCGCGATCCATTCCATCTGATTCCTCTGCTCCTCCCCCCCCCCCCCCCTCCAAAAAGTCAACTGATGAAAATTTTCAATTTCGATTTTTTCAATCCATTTCTATTCCTTACCCTCCTTGATCAAAATAGAAAATTACGAGGGAAAATATCTTCAAAAAATTATTCCGTTCCTTGCAGTCTGTTTCAATCTCATTTTATCACCTCCTTTTTCTCTCCTCTCTTCAAAAAGAGAACCAGAGAAAATTTTTCTCAAGAATGCCAACATAATTTTTCATAGTCCTGATCCAACCCTTTCTCATACTTCTCCAAAAAAACTGGAATTTTTTTAAATTACCGGTATGTATTCCATTACAGTCTATAGCAACCTCATTCCCTTCCCTTTCTCCTCCTTCAAAAAAAGAAGATCAACTGCAAAAAAATGAGAAAAATATTTTTAAAAATTGAAATAATTATATTTTCTTACGCAGCTTACACATTTTAATCTTCCCCTTCTCCTCCCCCCCCCCACAAAAAAAAGATCAACAACCGAGAAAAATTTAATATAAGAATTGAAATGTTATTATGCTATTGCTGTGCTATGCACATGATCTCTTCTCAAGAAACCCAAAAAGAGGAAAATGAAAAAATTATTGTTTGCAAATTAGTATTTTTAATGCCACATCTCTTCCTACTCTTCTTTTTCCTCATCCTCCTCCTCTGCCCCCCCCCCTTCAAAAAAAGATCAACTAAAAATGAGTAATGTGCAATTACACAGGATCTCATTTTCAGCAATCTTTTTTCATCCTCCTCCCCCCTTCAAAACAGACAAACGAGACAACTACTCTCAACAACTCGAATTCAATTTTTCGCAGTTTATTTCCATCGAGTCCTTCTTCCCTCTTCTTGCCACATCAAAAGAATCAAATGAGAAAAATTTCAGCGCTGTTGTCATTTTAGACTTGAAATTACAAAAATATGAAAAATCAATTGAAAAATTCCATCAAAAATTGAAATAAAATAAGTCAAAAAAAAAACAGATAAGATTACCTAGGTACTCAAAATCGTAGCACTTTTCCCCAAAATTTCAAAATTAAAATCTACATAATTCAAATTTTACTACACTACAATTTTTCATCCTTATACTAATCACTTCAATCATCAAAAATATTTATACATATTACGCATTCATTCAACTATGTATCTCCAAAGCTTCCGAATAATTAGATAAATAAAAAAACAACTATCGAAATTCAACGCAACATTACAAAAATAGAAAAATTAGCTATGTATGTACCTACACAACAAACGGAAATGGCCGATAAAAAATTTCAACAAAAAAAAAAGGTAAAAAAGACCATAAAACACACTTGACAAAAGTTTTAATCTTATCGTATACAGTAGTCATTTCCGTTCTTCGACCACGTTACTGGGTTAATATCACACCACATGTATAACTCAACTACACTACAGTAATTGCTAGTTCTAAACTGCGCTGAAACATATAAAAATAATTTCTCCTCTCCTTCCGGCCTATTTTCTGTAGCCATTTCTTATACGAGTACTCCCATTATGACAAAATTGACCGTTTCGAAAAATCCCAGCAGTGGTCACCGCACACGGTTCTACGAAATTTCACCCTTATATTCGCCCATTGCTGACTCGTTCATTCACAACGGTAAGGGATTTGGTTTTCCAAGAAAAACAACCACATGCACCGTGTAAAAATATTTAAGCATGAATGCATCGTGTACCTAACCTATATAGAGGCAGGCGGACGTACGTACAATAGGGGGTCCTTTATATATTTATTATTTTTTATTTAATCATAATAAAAACCTGGCGTATCTGATTGTCGTAGTCGTCGAGTAAATTTGTAAGTACTTTTACAAATTAACCCCCTTCCTCGACTCCTCACCTACTGGTACAATTCGCAGAAAAAATTAAATCATCGACGACACGCACTATTCATTCGGCTTAATCAGTATACTCGGGATTAATTCGTTGATAAATGCAGGGGGAGTGGAAACCCGCCCTTTAAAGGACTAATCTAGAAATAGTCAGAAGCAATCGTCATTGAAGAGATCCTATTTTCCAAAAAAAAAAAATTCCAAAGTAGTAATTGATTTTTTTTAACACGATTTCTTCGATATACTTAAACCCTCCTACTCTTTTCCCAACATCAAAGAACAAAAAATCTTTCGAAAATGAGTCAAAAAATACCCTCTAGCTTGACTCAGCAATCTCATCCAGCACACACTTCTGCTCAAAAAACACCACCAGAGTCGCCACTTCATCGTCGATACTCAACTCGTATCGTTTCCAATTACACCAACACCCCCAAAACCACCCCCCTAGTCGTACTGCTGGCGTCAAATGTAAAATGGTACCGGGCATTACAAAGGTCCAATTCGATCGCAGTCGTCGTCGTTGTCGAATTCAAAACAACAACCACCAAACAAACGTATGAAAAATGATCCTGCCACGATGACTTGTATAGTAGGTACCTTGGTTAGAATGAAATGAAAAGTCGAATATTGAAATGCACCCCCTTGTCTGGCTCCCTTCAGCTCTTCTCTACCTTTCTACCTTGTTCTCGCACAGCGGTTCTTAATTTCACACTTATATACTCGAATACCTTCTTGTCGGAGTATTTTTTCAATAGTTTATTGCCCATCGATCGATGGCTACAATCGTGCTAAGTCAATTCTTCCTTGTCTGCCTCTTTCGTTACCCTCAACCAAAGTAAGGTAATTCGGTACGCAGGATCGGTTATTCGTCGCGATTAATGCTCACCTCGTTCAGCGAATGGAAAATTCCGCTCGTAAAACAAAGCGAAGAAAGAAAAAACAGAACACGTGACAACGAATACCTGTTCTTTTCGCTTTGCTTTTTATAATAACATCTTCTCAGTTCTCGTACGCGTATAATTGAAGAAGAATTCATACCGCTAAGCCATCTCACCCTTCACCCCGATCCACTCCACACTGTAATTTCTCTCGCTCGTCAACCTATTCTCTTAATCAAATATTCATAACGGTGATACTCTTTTTTTTTTTTTACTCGCGTATCCTTCTCACTCACACACACACTTGGGCCTCTTTGAGCGGCCTTCTCTTCTTCCATCGATACAACGCACTCCCTTTTGTGCGTGTCACGTCGAAAAACAGAGACAGAGAAAAAAAGTAAAACCTCTATTTTAAAAAAAAATATCGAGGACAAGATGCGTATACGTAGGTAATATACACACGCGCCGCATAATAAAGTCATTAGAATAAGCTGTGTATACTTATGACGCCGCCGCTTCGACTAACTATACGACCACCAATCCTCTCTCTTCTTCTTTGAGAATTCTCAGACTGGAGTGCACAGCTACACATATTATAACTGTTGTACTAAATATTATTATGTGTATTTCCAGGTATTCGTGTCCTTTTTTACCTCACCAAGCTCCACAGCTCGGCGTCAACCTTTTTTTTTCCTTCTTTTTTTCACTTCTATATGGTCTACTATGCAGCTCTGTTCTTTGGAAACTATTATAATGGGTAATATTTCATCCGGTAACAAAAGAAGAAAATAGAATGAGGAGGCATGGAGGCAGGGGGCCACAGAGACAATGACAAAGTGAACGGTACCTATCTATCGAATTCTCTGAAATCATCGTCGAGGCTCGAGAGTATTTTGTATCGCATATTTACATATACGTATCTACGGTTATAAATCGGCCATCAAATTGTAACTAGATTTAGAGGTTCCTCACTTCACCCTTATAGGTTTGTGATGCCGAAAAGCATCGAGAATCGGCACAAGATTAGACTCGTTAATGAGAAATGTGAAGACTAAATGACCACTAAGGATTTAAAGTTGAGATATGAGAAAAAGAAAAACATCGATTTGATGGGATTCTGCATCGTTTGAGATATCGATAGGTGTATCACTGGATTTATGTGGAAGAATAAGGGGGAAAAGATCAAGCTACAGCATAAGATTATTTGGAAAACTGAGTCAACATTTCATCAATCCTGATCGAATCGATGGCAGAAAAATTGTGGAGGGGAGGTTGACGAATCCAAGCCTTCCATAACCGATATTAATTATATTTTTATATTGTCTGACACTGCAGGAATGCTTCGATAAAATCCAGATGCAAACATGAAATCTCACGAATTTTCAAAAGAAAAAAACAACAAACTGCACTCGTGGCAGGAAAAAGAGAGGATTCAGATGAAGCCTGTTTGGAAAAAACAGATGAAATTTGTCCTCAAATATTCAAGATACTTAGTTCGAGTGATATTTGAAATTTCAGCATTTTTTTTTTAGCTTAAACCATTCAAATATGTTTTCAAAATGGTTCCAAAAAGCAAAAGAAAAAATTGATTCATAAGTTTTTATTATTAAGAAAAGGTCACATTGAGAAGTTTGAAAAACTGAAACTTGAAGAACAGAAAAAACATCAACGCATAGATCAGTTCTGACATAAAATTCAAGTTTCTCACATTTTATTTTTATCGCTGAAATGATTTGTAATTCGAATTTGAATTACTTATTCAGGTCTGAGAAGGAAGGAAAAGAGGGGAGAGGCATTTTATATTGCTCGTCGATCTCACGGTGAAAGTTTTTGATTTGGCTCAGAATTTCTTTGAGAACTGTAAGCTGACTTCATCACGAAAAGTTCAACTTGAACCTTACAAAAAAAGCTCTCGAAGCCATTTTTCTGGAAAAAATAGAAAAAAAATATAGGAATCTTGAAATTTGTCGGTGGTGTGAGGGAGGAGGGAATCTTTTCCTTTATTGCACCAATTTTAAAATTAGGTATTACATATTTTGAAAGATAGAGGGAGCTCCATGAGCAATCAAAAATTAATCAATCTACTTGAGCCTTTTAATTTTCACTCGAAATATCACACGAATAAAAACAAAGCTTCTCAGGAATACTTCTACAGGTGAAAAATTATCATACTCTGTAATCATTTCCCCCCTTTTTTCATTAAATCCTCAGTTAATCTCAAAAAATCATGATTTTGATTTTTTGAAGGGGAAAAAAATTGGAAAAATTTTAGAAATAATCAATCAAAAAGTTCAAATTTCTAACTTCAACTCAAGATATTTCAAAAAACAATCCTCCCCAAAAAAATTACTTCTACAGGTGAGAAATTTCACATTCTGCAATTTCATTTCCTTTCATCACCCCCCCTCCCGTTTAAATCCCCGTTCACCTCAAAAAATCAATTTTTTGAAGGGGAAAAATTGAAAAAAATTTAAGTACATATTAGATTTAGAAAACTAATCAATCCAAGTTCAAATTTCTAACTTCAGCTCAAAATATTTCAAAAAAAGATCCTCCCAGAAAAATAACTCTACAGGTGAGAAATTTCACATTCTGCAATTTCATTTCCTTTCATCCCCTCCCCTCCCTTAAATCCTCAGTTCGCCTCAAAAAAAACAATTTTTGGAGGAGAGAAAGAACAAGAAAATTTGAAAAAATTGTCATTAGAAATCACCAATTCAAGTTCAAATCTCAATTCAGCTTAGAATACCTCAAAAAACAAACCTGCCAGAAAAAATGAATCGCATGTTGCTGATGAAAGATTTTATACTTGATAAATTTTCTTCTCTTCGTATTTTCCAAAATATTCTCAATTTTTCGCAAAAATTGAATTTTCGGCGATAAAAACATTAAAAAACATAAATTTTACCTCGAAATATGAAAAAAACAACGCTTTTAAAAAATATGAGTCGCATTTTACTGAAGAAAAATTTTATACTTTACAATTTTTTTCCAAATTTTTTCTTTTCAATACAATCGTTTGTTTCAATCTCAAAAATCGAATTTTCAACGATGAAAAATAATGAAAAAAATAAGTATAAATTTAGTTCAAAACATTTCAAAAAAGAAAGCCATCTGAAAAATTAAGTAACATTTTACAGAGGAAAATCTACTATTTCATTACTTATCCCTTTTTTTCTCAAGGCTTTTGATTTTTTCCATTAAAAAAAATCAATATTTTTTCTACACCCAAAATCTCAAACTTTTATCTGAATTTCAATAAAAAGAAGAAGAAGAAAAAAAAAGTCCAGGAATGAAGAAGACTTGAAATTTGTCAAAGATGCAAATCCTATAAATACTGATTAACTTCTCTCTCTCATTGAACTACATATGTACTTAAGCACATACATAGTTTTCAATTGGGTAAGTTACTAAAATTCGAGTGATTCAACGCTCCAAAAATTCAAATCAATTCAAGTTTTTTTCCATAAAATTTAGAATGCATCAACTTTGAGCTTTCATTAAAATAAACTTGAAAATAAGTTTTCCTTGGACTTACTCGAGCAATTAGCTTCCAAAACAAAATTGAAAATTTACCATATTTGTTCACACAAATAATAAAATTACAAAATATTCCATAATTTTGGAGTGAAAATTCAAAAATTCCCTGGTTAATTTCAATTTTTCTGAAACCAGAAAGTCAACATTTGCTGTAAGGAGAAAACATCAATCAATCTCAAATCAAATACTTTCATTTCAGACTGAGCATTTTTCCAAAAACACGTTGTGTAACGACAGGAACGAATCATGATTTTTTCGAAAATATCCCCTCTTCGAGAGCCCAAATCTTCCCTTCAAAGGCACCTAGGGAGCTAAAAAAAAATTTTCGAGTAATTTTCAACTCAAAATAAAGGTTTCTGCTGAATTTGGTCAAAATCCACCCACTTTTTTTCTCACGATCCACCCTAGTGATGCATAAATGCATCAATAAATCAATTTGCAGACTATAA
Organism: Planococcus citri; assembly: GCF_950023065.1. Classification (NCBI taxonomy): domain Eukaryota; kingdom Metazoa; phylum Arthropoda; class Insecta; order Hemiptera; family Pseudococcidae; genus Planococcus; species Planococcus citri. Next base: position 46,869,648 of record NC_088681.1, on the reverse strand, counting down.
TAGGTTAGGACAAGATGTGATGGGCAAAAGGGGAAAGAGATAGTCCAATAACTCCCATTAAAACAAAAAAATGAAAAAAAGAAGAAAAACAGCTCATTTCGAACTGCACCATTCTTCATGAGATTCTTTCATTCCACATCACTTCAGTCGACTTCGATCAACATCAACAATAACACGAAATTTAAAAATGAGTTCTTCAAGCATCGAAGCCTTTAGAACTGATTAATCTGACATCATACTTCAATTCGACACAGTAAATAACTTCCAAGAAACCAACTCGATTAATTCCGGAAAACTTGAACAATTGAGTAAATAATTCGATCAACATTTCCACGAAGAGATTATTAGCATCCAGCTTGTCATCTCTTACCGGTTAAAGATATCGATACGTCTTGATACACCTAGCAAAAAATATAAGAAAAATCGCTTCTGACGCATGCTTCGAGCACTTCAACGAGTTCAAAGTCAAGATCACCGATACCTAAACACCAAGGACGAGAAAAAATCCCTCAAGGTTGATTTTGCCATTTTAATCTCCATCGAAGGTACGCAAGCACTCGAAAATCCCCCCACGTTACGCCATTTTCTGACATCTAGTATCATACTAATAAAATTGCACAACACTGCATCGACTAGCAGTAATCTTCATACTCATCTGCGTGTGGCTCGCATTCCATTAAAAAAAATCAATTTAACCATAGATGCAAATAATTCATCGATGATTCACGTGTATAAATCAATGACGAACTCGACACCATCATCGCTGTAGGGAGGTACTTTATTCAAATTAGGATTATGGTTACTTATACTCAGTGCCTAACTGAAAACTAAACTATGGTGTATGGTAACTGAAATAGGTACACGTGAAACCTGCCACAGACTACAGATAACGTAATTAAATCAACACAACAAACGAATGGAAAAGCAAAAAGGGCAGGGTGAGCGGAGGGCATATTGGTTTAAAAAGAAGTATCGGAAAATATATGAATAAATAATAACCAACTGGTTCGTGTCGTAATAATCGTCACCCTGCTATGACTCACAGGTACTGCCACACTATTCCAAGAACACTATTTGAATGGTAAAGAGCAAGAAAAAAAAAGTCTGTCATTGGTCTATTTTTGGTGCAATTACCTACACTTACGTACATATACGATGCGAGGCACTTTGACGATGCATGTTTCATTTCCTTATACAGAGCTGTACGCTGTACGCGAAATGGCGGCGAATTGTGACACTTATAATAAACTATGTAGATATGTATCACCTTCTTCACTCGGGCAGAGGAAGAGCATCTTTGTCGCGCGACGGAAACGGAAATAACTTACTACGTATGTTAATCGAAAGCACCCTGAGGAGGCAGAAGGGCAAAATGTATCATCGAAGCTGTATCGCGAAACTTATCTAACCATTTGGCCGGATATACGAATAAGACATCGCTTATTAGTCCTTACCCCTTTTTGTACGATGAATTTATTTATACGAGTATAAGTGCTCGCAGAGTTCAGCGATTAGCCCTCTTCGAGGTATTTTGTATTGCAAAAAGTCTCCCATCGTTCAAATGAGGAATACGAGCCATCATCAGGGCATAAAAAAAGTCAAACGTTTCCAAGTCCAGAGATCTGACCCATGAAGAGTATGCTCAATCGTATTACCTAATTCTACCCACTCAAATTCGAGTTGGAGGAATAAAATTTGAGAGCTGATTATGATTCAAAAACCACTAATTCAAAGATGAGTCTTGGAGAATTGAAAAAAGCTCTCACACAATACAAATTATCACGTTGCCTTTTCACACGCCACGTTGAACTTTTTTAAAAAGGCAATTTAATAATCGGGTAATCTATCTGCCCATTTCACTATCCTCTATACCTTCTTCCCCTCGACCTTCTTCACGATGCTTCGAACCTATCGAAAGATTAGAGAGGCGAATTAACAGGGTCAATGTTCACATACCGTCGTGACTTATTCTAAAATATCGATTCAATAACGTTTTATTTTAAACTATGACTATAGTATAGACTACGCCGTAATATCGTTCAACATTCCGATATACCAAACCGCAGTACACACGTGTAAATGTACACTGCACTATTGCTCGACCTCCTTACATCATCGTCGTAATATTTAGGACGATAAAGACTGCCTTGCCGGCCACCATAACAGACAGGAAACCATCTGGCTATTCGATAAGTTAATTAACTTAAATATAGATAACTCATTAGTATTCTCAGTACCTAGTATGTAATCTGTACCATTTCATATGGACCTGAAGTATACAATACTGATAACGCTACTAATTCTTACGTTTCTAGAGAGCTTCTTGATAGGGGGTTTATTAGACACATTTTCAACTTCATTCCATACAGAAGTAAAAATAATGGAATGTACATGAAGAATGACACTCACCCAGATGAAGAATGCTACAGCAAGAAATTCCTGTCATAATGTGAATATTATTGCTGAAGATTCGCAAAATGGCCACATTCCAGTCTCCTTCGTCGTTATCGCATTCTTTCGGATCCTGAGACAGAAAAAAAAACGAAAAATTCGGTTAGATTTACATCTTCATCATCATCTGCATCATCAAGTTTGTGATACCTTAATTTCAAGCATATAAATACAACCGACGACTTATTTACACATACAATATTCTAATGAACTGAGGAAGGGCACAGTAGGGGAACAATATACTTGTAACAATACTCCACACAGTCTCACAAGAAATAAAAATCATGAAAATTGCATCATTTTCTCAACATACTTGATAAATTACTTGATAAGAGAATAAAATCAGAATATACCCGGAATACCCAGAAAATTAGCAGGTAACTAACGAAGGTTCACTTATTTCCTTGATAATTTCACAGAATCACATTTCAAATAATTTTCCAGAGTTTTCCCAGTTTTCAAGCTATTCTCAGATTAATTTTTCTAATCTCCCAACCCCTTCAAACACCAAATACACTAAAACAGGATAGGAGAAGGGTGAAGGGTGCGAGGGAGGGGCGGGGGGTTGAATGTTTTCAACTTCGTAAGCTGTTGCAAATGACAAATTGATCAATCCACAAACATCGATGTCTATATTAATAAAGCTACAATCAAAAGTATATGAGGAGGGGAGGGGGGTTTAAACATTGATTAAAATTTCAAGTTTAACAAAAACGTTTATTGTGTGGCGTTGATTTTATAAAATTCTTCGATTTTGGGGACAAAATTTCAAATTTCCCTGACTTTTCTGAAAGGGCAAAATTCTTCGCCTTTTCTTAGTTTTCAAGGTTTTTTCAAACAAGGGAACCCTGCAGTTTTCTATTAAAAAGCTTCATTTTCGAGAAATTTGCAGAAAACTGCGAATTCTGAAATTTGGAAATGAAATTATGGAACTTTCGGAGCATTTTGGAGGCCTAACGAAGGAGTTTACGACAAAAATCATTTAGAGGATTAAAATTTCTAATCGTCTGCATTTCCAGATCGAGATATGTAGGTATTCGCAGTTTCTGAAATTCGGATATGAGACATTCGGAAGTTAGAGGCACTTTGGAGGCGAAGAGAGAGGGTGGTTTACGTCAGAAATAAGAAAAACCAAATTTCTAGAGAAATAAATTTCAAAAAAATAAGCATCGCTTGTTTTTTCTCGGAGGCTTGATTTTTAAAATGATTGCATAAAACGACGAATAAATACTAAACTTTAGAAATGAGGCGATCAAAATTTCAAGGTGCTTTGGAGTCTGAAAGAAAGATTTCCAGGCAAAAATTATGAGAACCAAACTCGTACAATATTGGAATTTCAATTGACAATATGTCATTTAAGTATTTTATGAAAGGGGAGGGGGTTCCTTTTTTGAAATAATTCTCTAAAAACTGATAATTCTGAGATTTGTCCAATTGACTTCATTTACTCATTCTACCTCGAAAACTCAAGTAGTTCTTGTTTATTACTAATTAGTTAAATAGTTATTTTGTACTAAATGATGGCAAGAAGCATTAATTTTTTTCAAGTTTTTAATAAAATTCAAATGCATTTGCAACATTTTCATCGAGTTTTCATATCATTGGTACGCATTTTTAAATAGGATTTCTCAAATTGCCCCATTTTGGGCAGAATTGTTTCCAATTTCTGTAAAATCAACCGAGCACATGCCATTTTTAACTTTTTTTTTCAAGGAGGTGTCATTTTTGAAATACCTATCAGCAAAAAAAACCTGCAAAAGAAATGATAAAGGGGGGGGGGGTCAGCGATTTTTTTTGAAATTTTTCCTGTGAAAAGACCTTCCGAAGAGATGACCAATGATGCAAATTACATCCCTCTAGTCCTTTTTTAAAGGCTGCTAGGGGGTGTCAAAGTTTTCAGTCAACCTAAAATATCATCTATTTCAGCAGTGGATTACTCGATAACCGCGATACCTACCAAAATGGAACTTTCTCCCATAGTTGGGGGTTTTGAAAGAATTTTTGGTGATATCATAAAAATCAGTGATGCCACTTTTTTTCGTACAAAAAATTAGCTCAAAAAGTTTTAAAACGTAGTTTTCATATCGTTCCGACTTTCAAAAATTCTGAAAAAAATATATTATGGACAACTTTTCATGCTGAACAACATATTAAAAAATTGGGATGGTAACATGTTGCAAAGTCGATTTAAAAAAATTGAAAGTTTGCGAAAAAATGCGATTTTTTGATATAAAACATGAAAAAAAGTTTTGATAGGTGAAGTTGACCCATTTGACCCCTATTTGTACGTATCTGTTGAAAAAGTTGAAAAAACCCTTTCACTCAATAAAATGAACTCCTCACAAAAAATCAAAATTCGAAAAAATTCAATTTTCGATTTCAAACATCAAAAAAGTTCAAATTTATTCAGTTGTCTTATTTTGACCTTTTTCTGACGTATTTCATGAAAAAGTTGTTAAAAATTACACTCACAATAAAAAAATAAAAATTCGTTCATTTTTTGAATCTTTTCGAATTTTGATTTTTTTTAGCGAGGAGTTCATTTCATCGAGTGAAAGGGTTTTTTTCAACTTTTTCAACAGATACGTAAAAATAGGGGTCAAATGGGTCAACTTCACCTATCAAAACTTTTTTTCATGTTTTAAATCAAAAAAATCTCATTTTTTCGCAAACTTTAAATTTTTTTACCTCAACTTTGCAACACGTTACCATCCCAATTTTTCAATATGTTGTTCAGCATGAAAAGTTGTCCATGATATATTTTTTTCCGAATTTTTGAGCCTCGGAACGATATGAAAACTACGTTTCAAAACTTTTTGAGCTAATTTTTTGTGCGAAAAAAAGCGGCAACACTGATTTTTATGATATTACCAAAAAGCGTTTCAAAACTCATAACTATGGGAAAATGTCCCATTTTGGTAGGTATCGCGGTTATCGAGTAATCCACTGCTGAAATGGATGATGTTTTAATATGTTGACTGAAAACTTTGACACCCCCTGGCTGCCTTTAAAAATGGGCTAGAGGGCTGCGATTTGCGTCATTGGTCAACCCTTCTCGGAGGGTCTTTCCACAGGAAAAATTTCAAAAAAATCGCCGAACCCCCCTACCACTTCTTAGTCCAATTGACGTGGAATGACCCTATATATTAGTTGCTAAATAATGGTAAGAAGTATAGTTTTTTTTCTTTCAATTTTCAATAAAAATTAAGAGCTTTTTTTCTTCGAGTTTTGATTTCATCGTCACACATTTTTCAATATATTTCTCAAATTGCCCTATCTTGGAAAACTATTTGAGTGTCTGCTCGAACTAAAAATTGGACAAATTCCATATCTGTGAACCCCCTATTCTCACAAACAAAATTTCCAAAGAATACCCCTTGATAAAAATTCTCTCACTATAGTCCAAAGATGGCAAATCCTTTCAAAAATAAGGATTGGCCACCTATGAAAATAGCTTCAAAATTGCCTCGAGCACCACGATCGTCAGAAATTAGTCGTCCAATACCACTCTTCATTTAAAAATAAGCAACTAATCACTCAATTAATAGACATGATTAAGTGGGCAGTGCAGTAGGTATCCACTTCAGGCACATTCTCTATTCGATTTGGCTTCTCATTCATGAAACCTGCGCTACTTCTCAGTTCTCACATTGTATCATTCAACAAAATAATATGTACCTTTACTTCACACTAATTCCACCCACTTGACAATCCGCACATTCTCGATTTCGTCTCCTCGACAAAACTCGCAGGAATCTCACCTCACCTCGGCAGCTCCGACATTCACCATTTATGAAATAGTAGCACCCACCAACGCTTCAAGTACTACATACTACATAGTATATTGACACCTCTACGCGGTTCAACTTTCCCCATAAGTATAAAAGGCACGACCGACGGACCGACATCCGGTCGTCGTCGCGGTCGCCGGTGAAATTGCATCAAGCATGAATCGCGCAGCCAACGTGTTTCGAATCTCACATCAGCATAGTCTCAGTCTGCAAACACCTTCTTTCTACGTGTGTTAGTCGATCACGACGACGGATAATGCCGGCCATCAGCCCATATACGATCAATGCAGCAGCAATACAAGGCGCCATCGCCATCCATCGTGCATCGCCATCGCCATCGCGCAAAACCTACACAAACAACATTCACCGGAAAACACCACCTTCTGGGTGATGGGCGCCGCAACACATAGTACATACATAAGATGACTACCCAAAAAAGACCATAGTCCGGCGGCGGGTAGGTACTCTACATCTACCATCAATCTTTGCTGGCATTCCATACATATCTGTCTGTACCTACTGCCAGAGTACCTTAGCATAATGACGAATAAAGGAGGCCACATTGTACAAAACACCTACAACAATTGGGATGTGCAAATGGCGAAGCAGAAGCTGCACCGACATCTTTAGTTGGTAATTACCTCCACCAGCATCATCATCATCGTCTTCGCGGTAATGTAGAATTGTATACAGACCCCCACACACACAGCTTTCTACTTTCAATCGCATCATCACCTCTAATATAGGCTCTTACCTTACCTGCAAAGAACTCCCTTATAAACCGGACAGCCCCAGGGGCCTTAACGTGCTTCGTCATTATCTCACACAACAAAAACGTTCCCACTTGCAGCGCACTCAGAGATAGTGGATCCTCCAAATACTCTGGAATCTCGTTCCACTCCATCAAGGTCAAATCGGCGAAATAACTGCACCACGACGCGGCCTCCATCGATGTCTATCTCCATTCTCACTGTATGTTACACACAAACACACGCACAGAATCCGTATCCTCCTCGTCCATGTCCATATCCATATTATACATACTAATAGGAGTTGTTAATACATGTGCATTAACCGCACACGCACACGCACTCGCACTGCCACACACAAGAGTCCATCACCGGTGAGTGGAGAATGAAACCAACAACCGGAGAGTATAAAATCGAGCCCATTCTCGCGCATACCGTACAGTTCACTAACCTCGAATCGCACTCCAGCAACAAGTTTTCAGCTTCCCTCCTCTTTCCCATGATTTCTGCCGCTGCCACAGCGGCCACCTTCGTTGCTGCTGCTTGTGCGAGCACTTGGTGTATGTGCCTGTCGCTGTAGTACATACCTTCTGTTCTCTCTCTATCACTCTTGACATATTTCCTTACATGTATTTCCTCTCTGTCCTTTGCTTATCACTATGGACCTTTTTTTTTTTGGTTCACCAGTAACTGTTATTGTTCGGGGTAATGGTTTTACAACACTGTTCTTATCAGCTGAACAGTGAACAGAGCTATTGATTTACAGAGTTGGCTAAAACACCACGTTGGTGATGTCTTTCTGCCATCACAAAGCCACCCTTTCTACACAGTCTTTTCATTTCACGGGCACAGGACAATATTTTAGATCATTATTTTTGGCAACTTGTGGAGCAAACAAAGCTTCCTTAAAATCTATCGCAATCTTCAGGGTGTATATAGAGCTAATTCACCATTTCCAAAAGTTTTTGGTCAAATTGGACTGTTAATCTTCCATCTCTGAATATCTTGACAAACAGAAACATTTTAAATCTCGAACAAAATGACAAACTCTTCACATCCTTGAAGATCTACACTCTGGCACCTCCATCAGAATCAAGGAGTGCCTTTGTAACTTGTAAGATACAATATTAGTACATCTAAAAATCCAATCATCTCACTTGGCCAATTTTTATTCAGTTTCTGGATGGAGTTGTCTGGTTCAAATTTTGACATCTTTCTACACTTCAACATCAACTACAAAGTCAGATATGCCACCGACAAATTGAATGAATATGGGAGCAGACAACAGCATCTTACTTTTCTTCAATCAACAGTAACGTGTGAATGAATTTGATTCAACAGTCAAAATACAACAAAATTTTAGATAGACCGAGATAGACCAAGATTATTCTTTACACATCTCAGTGGTAATGGTAAATGATTGAGAACTGATCAGATCCGGTCAGATCAAAGTTCTGATTGGATTGGATCTGTTCAGATCTGATTAAGCTCCAATAGGGGAGACCTGATTTGATTTGTTTGGATTTGATTGATCAGAAGTCAGCAAACAGAAAAGGTGGACAAAGATCATCTAACACATCCCAAAGTACAAGGATTGGATCTGGTCAGATAAAAGTTCTGATATTCAGACCAGATTAGATCCAATATGGGAGATCTGAAGGATCAGACCTGATCAGATCCGGACATTTGGATCCAATAAGATCTATTCAGACTTGATCAAATTCAGCAGGAGATTTCAGAGATTTGATTGGATATGACTAAATCTAAATAGATCTAATCCAGGGTGTCTAACAAAATTTCTCCAAAGAAATGCAGTACTTTTACAGTACCTTTTGCATTACCTCATTTTTTTAAAATCCAGCTTACACCAACCCCCCCCCCCCAAGAAAAAATATTTTTGAACCGGTTGGAATTTGTCGACAACATTTTTACAAGTATTGATTCAACAAGTGTTGCCATCTTTTGAGGTACAAAATGAACATTTTTTTAAAAATTTTCACCAATTGATTCATTTTGAGGTTTTTAAAAAATTTTAAATCAATGATTCTGAGAAAAAATACAGTACTTTTCAGGCAAAATGCAGTACTTTGCAGCACTTGCAGTACTGAGGATTTCAATGCAGTACTTTTACAGTACTTGCAGTACCTGTTAGACACCCTGTAATCAAACCTGATCAAATTCAATCATTTTTCTTCGAGTAATTACTGATCAAATCCTCTTGGGAAATTCAACAGAATACTTTTCTTTTGCATACCTAACAGAACACTAATTTTCAACCTTTCAGAACTCTATCTCTCTCTCTAAAAAAAAAAAAAAAAAAAAACACACACACACACACACACACTTGAAAATAAACTAACGTATAAAGCTCAAAAACACACATTCATTCGACACAACAAGCATAACTCTGTTTCAATTCTCGTTTCTCGCAGCAATATCGAGCTCGAAATTAACGTTTCCACACACCACACACGCATATCTCTAGCTCTACCACAACCGACCACATTTCCCGGATATGTTATCCAATCCTACATACACACAGCCGAGCAGTGGGTGCCTGCTATCATAGCTCGGTTAGAAATTATACACGATTCGTTATGGCGTCGTACCGCGAGCAAAAAACCAAAACGGATCGAATTTCAGCGGACGAATGATCGGATCGATCGATTTGACGTTGGTATCGAGCAATCTAAGAGGTCATTCATGGTGTAGTCGATAATATGTCGAGTAATTTTATATACATTTATGATTGTATTATAACGAGAATTGAAGCTTGATCGTGGAAATAGGTTATAATGATTAGGATTAGTACATTTAGTTTGCATTTTTCGTAAGCTGTGCTTTGAATCAAGATACAGAGAGGGTCACAATTCAGGTATATGAGAGACGAAAAAGTATTCCTCCAAGTCCATGTTAATAATTAGCAAGAAATTAATAAGTTGAGTAATAATAATCATCATCTCTATAGGTTATTGGGATGAAATTTATAATACCATTCACAAAATTTCGCATTTTATGGTTATTTGAAGGGAGGAAGAAAGCAATTATTACTATAATCTGGATTTTTGCAAAAAAAAAAAAAAAAAAAAAAAAAAAAGGTCGAACCATTGGAGACTGGAGTCAGAGGTATACAGAAAAATTCAAGTATTTGAAAAATAAAAAGACACGAGATCAAAATGCAGAAAAATTGTCCCAATGCACATCAAATTCTTCAAAAAAAATATCAAAAAAATAAAAATGAACGCAAATTAGCAATTTTAGAATCAAATTCGAGATGAAATACTACGAGCCAAATGAAAATCATAAAATTTTTTCGAAAAACTCAAATCAACTTTATCCCAATTTTAAAATAAAATATTCCTCCACTTAGAAAAAAGCCCAAACATCGACCAGTTAAAACCAATATTCCCTCAAAAAATAAACCAACACTGAAAAAACTGAAAATACTTCAATTTTAAAATTCAAACCGACATCGTAAAAAAAATTAGCAAAAATAATAACACACGTGCCAGAGAAAAAATACCGAAATGAATCATGAAGAATGTACCAAGGTTTTTTCAAAAAATGGTAAACAGTGAAATTTTTGTATTCACGTGAAAATAAAATACCATGAAGTCGAGTTTCGAGTAGCAAAGTAAAGTTTACACAAGCTCGATCTATTCGACAGTCGAATTATTTGCGTGTCTTCTGTCTTATATTGTCTCGTCCAATTCAATCGTATATTCATTAATGATAAAATATTCGAACACAAAAAAATACAGCATAGAAGACCATTCGAAGACATAAAATTGCTTCAGCACCAATCACGATTGACGACGACGAATAAATACCAATTTACATAGGTAAGTATGCTTATGCTACCAAATTAGTCGTCGTAATATCTACAAAAATGACACGAAAATCGCACGAATTAGCTGAAGAAACCATCAGACTTTGAATTCTCATAGAAAAATGTACCTTGTATTGACTTTGTAAAACAGAAAACAGCACGCGAAATAATTCAAATAGCTATAAAACTATAAAAATAAAAATATAGATATATTTTAAAAAGAAAATAACGCGTTAATGTTGAATTATGGAGATATTTTTTTATTTTATTTTTTCGAATTACGAGGTTAATAATTTCAGAAATTTATTGTAACACGTTGAACCAAGATATATTTTTTTTTTTTAATTGAAAGAATTATTCAGATCAGGTTCGAATGCAATTCTAGAACCTTCAACCTTCAGCTATCTCAATTTGTTCAAATTAAATACTTTTTACACATATTTTTAATGAAATAAACTTTCAAATTCAACATCGATTTCTTTTTCGAGTAGGTACGTAAATTACTGACTATTGTAATTGAACGAGAAAATGATCATTCATCAGTTCATCGCATAGCTAAATTCAATTTTTTTTTTAATCACAATAAAATAACAATTGAAAAATGAAACGATGTTAATTGCTCATTCCTCAATTGACCACATAAATATAACGAAAACTCGATCAAAAAATACATATAATATCTCTACACAAAATTATCCAATTAACCAAAACCAAACACAAAGAAATCTAAAAACTTTAAAAAATTGAGAAAATTCAGTTTGAAAAATTGAGAAAATTAAATTTAAAAAGTTGAAAAAAATGAAGCTAAAAATTAAACGAAAAAACATTTTGGAATCCACGAAAAATCGAATTTTTTACGGTGGAAAAAGTAATGTACAAAAATCTCGACCTCTTTACCAGAAAAACCTCATGGTCAAAACTCAATTTCATCAATAAAATTAAATAGCTTTTTAAAATTTCTCAACTCTTACAGAAATCAAAAACTGAGCCATTGATTCGATCTAAAATCGAATCATAAATCACAACTGATCTCAAACATGTTCAAATTATCAATACAAATGCAGCACTATTCGTAACCATCGACAACACTTTGGAGTAAGCCTACAGCGAAAGGAAACTCGCAAAAACAAGCTCAAATTCGAAAATACAATTCCATAAAATAGTCATCAAAGGTCAATCTGGAGCACAGGTTTCTCAGACAAGTTCAATAAGGTTGTTTGAAACACTCCAACAGATTATTTAAGCTGATGACTAGGTCAAGGAAGGTTTTCTATATGTTTCATAAGGATAGCAGAGCAAAAAGGCCAGATAGAGATGGAATAGCTAAAAGTACAATTTCCTGATATTGAAATGAAGATATTGCAGACAGGGCAGCGAGAGTACGAATTTTTTACTACCCAAAAACTCTGCTCGCCCTCCCAGCAATGAAAAGTACTCAGCTTTTAGAACACTCCGTAACAAGTCTTCCTCATCCTCTGCTCCTACTCTCTCAATCTTTACTCTTGCACTACTCAATGTTTCTTGAAATTAAAAAACCAAAAAATTACAAACTTGCTATACTTTTATTGAAAAATTTGTATCATTTTTTTTTTATTGAAAAATTTTTATAATTTTTATTGAAAAATTTGTATAATTTTTATTGAAAAATTTGTATCATTTTTATTGAAAAATTTGTATCATTTTTATTGAAAAATTTGTATTATTTTTATTGAAGAATTTACAGACCAAAGAGCATTAAAAATTTCACCTAATTATTTTACAAAAGGTCACTTGCTTTGTTCTTTTGATTTTTTTTTTTTCAAAGCAATTTTTCGGTTTTTCAAGAATATTTATTTCATTACCATCGTTGCACATATAACTTTGTAAAATGAAATAATTCATCCAATGATTTAACCAGCATTAACTGGATGCTTTCCTAATTGGGCTATTCAATCAAAAGTTTAAAAATTTACACGAAAATTCAAATTTTCCGCCAAATTCATCAACATTATGAAATCCAATCCACTCGGAGATCAAACGATTGATTCATAAATATCAATCCTCATTAAGCCTGTGGAAATTCAAGAAATTGACTTCTTCAAATATTACAAAAAAAATTGACCAATAATCATGCTCTTTGCAATCAATCCCCATTAACTGATTAATCAAATTTTTGAATGAACTCAAAACCTCTAAACTATCCGCATCCAGACAGGCACCATGACCTATGCCAACATCAAATTTTGTTCACCTTCATCACCAGCTGGAATTCCAGAAAAAAAAAAGTTCTACTCAAAAATCATCAAATTACATCGTGACAATAATTTTTAGTTTTTCACACTAAAATTAAAAATTGCATCAGAGGTCACTGACCTTGGTTAACAGTAGTTGTATCAATACCCCCTAAAAACCCACTATATTCTCATCTCAATCACCCACCATAATTTTCTACTCTATCGACCCGTCCCTTCAATTAATCCAAATACACCCCTAAAAAATATAATCCACATCGAAAAAAAAATACCAATTTACTCACCTCTATTCGTCCCGATAAGTCTAATCCATTTTAAAATAAAATTCACATCATCGTATATAGGGCGTTAACCTTCGCATTTCGTTGAAGCCACACAATAAAAAAAACACGCCGGTACAGCGAAATAAAAAAAAACACATGTACCACCACACACATATAATCAGCTCCTGTAAGAGCTATAGATTCACACACAGAAAAAAAAACGCAGCTAATGTCGAGACTTCCAAAAAAAAAAAAAAAACTGCATTACGTGCAGAAAAGAACACCCTTGTAGGGTGCTTAGGAATAAAAAAAAACGTAAAACGTGATTGCATTGCGGCAAAAATGCACCGTAATATTCTATCTGACGAACACCACGAACACTATTGAATGTCACAGAGTGCCAAAGAGAGCGCCACTGTTTAGGTACGAGCGCCTGCGCCACAATAGTTATGCCATCCTGTAATACACTTGTGAATCGACGATATGCAAGCACAAAAATTCGGGCATCGAACAGGAGTAAAAATGACACGTGCGTGTCGTCGATATTCCAACAAAAAAATTATGGTAAAATTCCAGCCAAGCATTCTCTCAGATCTATGGTGTCATCTGGGTTGATTCGATCATAAAATTACTCCAGAAAAAATGAGTAATCAAAGAGCCCAAAAATAAGCATGAACAAGTCAGCAAAAAAAAAATTAGAATTGATCATCATCGCATTTCCTAATGAAAAAATGTCAAATATACTTTTGAAAAAAAAAATATTTCAATCGAATAAAAATGTAAAAAATTTACGTTACTTTAAAAAATTAATTTTTTTTTAAAATTACGTTAAAATTTTCGGCTCTTGATTAAATAATGCAAAAACAGACCAGATCAGCATACGTTACAAGCTTCCATGATATTATTGTATAAAAATAACCATGGCAAAAGTAAGCACCATGTATGAGAAATTCATTGCAGTAAAAAACATACGTTACCTTGTATCAAGAAATGAGTAGGTACTTTATCCAAACATGGTACTTTAAGAATACCACATCGTATAACGGTATAATATAACACAGGTCAAATTATTTAACAAAATCATGTCCCATGATCGCAGCTTGCAGCATAAATCCATAATTCAAAAATCATCTTGTAGTAAACTAGCGGCAGATAAAATTCACCATTGTCGATATAATCCGCAAAAAAAACACACCAGCAGTCACTAATATCGAAAATTAAACCATTCAAAAAAAATTGTTCACAGTACACAAGATGAAAATAACTATATGATCATTATCATCGCGAGAACATAGTGAAAATTCGCACCCTCACGCGATACAAGACCGAAAAAAAAAGGGCACTCGATCACTAAAACGAAAAAACGGATGTTTAAAAAAAACGCGACGAAAAACACAAGTTACTTCGAGCGAAGAAAAAAAAAATATTTAGAAAATATTTTTTTAAAAAATATACAACAAAATTTTTTCAAACGTAACAAAAACGTACAACGATGTCCACAAAGTCAAAGTATTCAACCTTGAATGAAGACTGCAAAGAGAACAACGGCAATAAGGATGAGCCTAATACCAGCCGCGAGTCGACCGAACCACAATTCCCCACGTTCTGAAAGGGGCGCCACTTTACCCTCCGAGTTTGGCAGACAACTATACACACTTCGTACCGTGCCCCACCACAAAACCGCATTCATTCAAAAAACCGACTAGTCCGCGCAGTAGTAGGAGAAGTGCAACTATTTTAGGTGGGGGTACCGTTGGTTGGTTCGGCGACGACCGACGACGACGACGGCGACGGCGACGTTCGTTCGTAGACACATACCGTACACTTTAAAGCAGCACTTTTTACACTCTCGTACACATGCATATACGACGACGTATTAACACTCACACACTCGCACCACATCTCCTCCTGCATGTAGTTCACCACACTGTACAGGACACACACACACACACACAAACACAGCGTACAATGAGACTGCAGGAGGGAGAGAGGTGGCCACCACGGCACTGCTGCCATCTGCAACGGAGACGCGAAGAGGTGGAAAAGATAACAGGACGCATATTTCCTCACGCACACACACGTCCTTCTTCCTTCCATACCGTGGGAAGGGGGCAGGGCGCGGAGGGGGCTCCTCTCGCAGGCGCTCGCGATACACAGTCAGTACCGTTTAGTATGTGTGCCTGTGCTCTGTGCCACACAATGTACACTGTGTGTGTGTGAGTGTTTATGAACTAGTGTGCGTGCTGCACGTCGCGTCTCACTCGCTCTGCTTGTCGTGCTCCGTCTCTGTCTCGCTTGCGTGTATAATGGTGTGCATTTTTCCCCTTTATCTTCGTCGTTCTTTATGAAGAAAGACAAAGATAAAGGATACCTTTAAAATGCTGTTTATTGCGAGATGTGTATGTGTAAGCGCGCTAGCTCTCTTGCTGTTCTTGTCGCACTGCCAGTCTGCCACTATGCCATAAGAAAACCTTACTTACAGACGGATGCAGCGTGGTGGAGCAGGGCATTGCACACAGTTGAGAGGAAAAGAAATCCAGAAAAGAATAGGCGTATTCCACGCGCAACTCGCTCCATCTTGGAACAATTTTTAAATATTTCAAATTCTATCACATACATAAATAGGTATCTGATATTTCATGCTCGCAGTAAAACTGCACAATTCATAACACAAATATGCAATGCATATGGAGATACTCCCCAAAGCCAGAATGATCAACCCTCTTCCTCAATACTCCTTATTATTGCCCTCTATCTTCAAAGTCCTCAAAAAAAAAAAAGACATAGACAATCTTCTAAATTATCTAATCAAACTTGAGTACTAGCAGCATCATCATTATCATCAAAAAGACACCTCAATCACTCACATCTTGTACATATCTAAGATCACATAATCTTGTGTACAATGTAGAATGTACCCAGGCAGCATGCCGGCATTTTGCTTTGACGTCGTCACTGCCACCACCGTCACCTCCGCCACCGCTTCACTCACAAGCCGTCATTCACCGCGAAAGCCAGAAATAAGGTTAATGATTAAATGGGACACCGCATTCCAATCTTTAAATGCACACGTTTTCGCCCAAGTCGACGACCATTCTATAGCATGTATATACAATGTATAGCTATTCTCTCTACTGTAACACAACATACATACTTAAGTATGTGGCTATTAGAGACCGTCACGATGCGTTGTACAACGTACGTTGTTCACATATCGGCAGCGTGCAACGCGTTGCCGTGTTCAAAAAAACAACGTCCAACGTGAACCACGCTGCTCGTTGTCAACGTTGCACAACGCCGATATTGCCGATGCTTGACTGCGATGACTCATCCTAAACTCCATTATCTAACACCTGTCCTTATCTGTCCTTTTCAATACATTTGAATCATTGCAATCAGCTGTTTTAATATTTTATTCGAAGTGCCATCTTTAAAAACATACTCGTCGTTGCGCGCGCATGACTAGAACCACATATCGTAGCCTGCTGACGATGCATCGTGCAACAACAACGGCATCGTACGTTGCCGTTGTACGGTGTATCGTCGCAGCTCGATATCGCGTTGCCGTTGCCGTTGGAAATAACGCCAACGTGACGGTCTCTAGTGGCTATGTATGCTTCGCTATGTTAACGTATAGAAGAGTGTGGAGTGGAAGACTTTACTTGAAAGTTTGTGGATTTTTTGTCCATTTGAACTTTGAGACCCAGCAAAATCTTGAAACAGAACTCCAGTCATTTTCATGTACCAAATTAGTTGGGATGCCCCCCCCCCACACACACACACACACACACAATCAAAATAATCCTTGTATTTCCCAAAAAAATTGATTAATTTGAAAAATGAAAGGAACAATATTTATTTTTTGAATAACAGTTCAAAAATCACTAAAATCAGTTTTGTATTACATACTGCTGTACTACATAGGTAATTAATTACTTGAAAAAATGAAGAAAAATACAACTAATAAAGTTGAAATCCAAAATCATTTTCTTAACAATATTTAACTGTACACCTACACACTCAATGATTCTGCGAACTTTTCAATTATCCCGTTCTTGGATATTTCATTTAAAAGATCGCATTCCGAAGCCAAGATCATCATCACAGAGAGCCATTTATCCAACATTACATTGTCAAACAAATCAGATTTTTAATAATATTTTCTTTGCTGAAAGCTCTCTCTGCAGAACAACTTGATACAGCAAGTGTGACTGCAATTTTATATATCACTGTCAAGTTTGAGTGTGTGACAATAGATATAGAAATTTTTTGAACATTTTTGTAGCTTAAAAAAATATAATATTCAGACCAAAAATAGGAAAATTTGAGGTTCAAATTTTGAAAAAACGAGGGGGGCATTAATGCTGGTTTAGGGGGGGGCTACTCATTGACCTAGTGGGATCCTCGCACCCCTGCTTCCAGGATGTTGATTGTCAAATTTGTGACCTTCTAATAACCAATTGTTTCTAACATGAAATCTTGGTTATTTCTTGCCCCTAACATCTAACAATAATATCCCTTAAGCTTAAACACCCATCTAAATCTAGAAGTGAGTAGAAAAAATAAATGTTGTTGATTTTTAGCCAAATTTTTGTAAAAAATGATGGCTATTGCGGTATTTAAAATAGGACTAACATGAATATAACATTATCCTCCTGTGCACCTTCCTACACTTCAAAACTAGGTACCTACAAGTATGTTGTACTCACAATCAGATGATAATAGTGACTTTGATTTTTAGTGAATTCCGACAAAGAAAAATATCCAATCATTGGCCAATTTTGAGAGAATGTGACAGAGCTGTGGGTCCAAAACAATATGAGGATTGGGCTTTGGTTTCGGGATCAAAATGAAGTATACCCAAAACACACCAAGTCCATTTTCAAAGATGCTGAGGTTGCAAGGCCATCTAGCATGAAGTTACAGCCCAAAATGGCTGATTTTTTGATATGTTGTGCCCAAGGGTCTTGGCTACAACATATCAAAAAGTCAGCCAATTTGGGCCATTTCTACGTTTCCAAATTGTACTAAGTACCATGAATTTCTTATCAATATTTTTTTGTACTTAGTGTGTTTTGGAAACATATGCTTCAAATATATTAATTTTGGGATTGGATTTGTTTTAGTTTTGTTCTTCTAAATTTTTATTTTGGTTTCAGGATTGAAGAAATTGTTTTGGTTCTAGGATGAATCAGCTTCGGTCTCAGGATTTCCATTTTAACCAATGTCAAACCCAAATTGACTAATGGACCCGGCAAGGGGTCTAAATAATGGGAGGTTTCTATACTTGGCAAATTGAGCAAAATATGCATTTAAAATTAAAACATTTAACCAATTATAGCCATTATAGGTATCTACCATTGGATTCCCCAAGGAAAATAGAAAAAACCCCTGATTGTAGTTAGTTTTGACAAAATTTTAGTTACTGGTGCTTTATGGTGCACCCACACAACAATTGTCGATGTAGACATTTGCATCGGCCATGTTTTTTTTTCAATAATAATGATAGAAAAGTGATCAATTAGTTATTTAGTAGGAATTTGCTGTCTGTAAATAAGCTAGGTTAGTGAACATTTTTGGAATTCTCTCATTATTTCTGATACCTTGACATGCGATGTCAACATGTTGATGTAAAATTTGATGATCAAAATTTACATCCACAACTACATTTATGTCAACCAATTTTTCAGAATTAAAAATTTGTTTTAGCGTTTAAAAGTTCAGTAAACATTTTAAAATATCTTGTTTGGAGAGAAGAACAAATTTTTGATGGCATTTACAAAATTATTCATTTTTTCATAGTTTGGAGTTGTCGATGATATGTTGATGTGAAAATTGATGGTCCACATCTCCACAAATACATCAACACCAACCTCGACCAAATTTTCAAAGATTTCTCAAATTTTGAAAATGACATTGATATTGTGGATGTATTTGTTGATGTCAAATTTCACATCGAGATTAACATCAACATGTTGTCAACATGAAAATGTATGTATTAGTTCAGTACTCTTAAATAAAGTATTGCACCTTCTCAATATAAGGAGTTTATGTTCAACTTCTTATTTCATACAGACTTTCCATCTGTACCTCTCAGAGGCAGCCTCTGTGCTGATGCTGCTTTCAGCAGGAGTAATGCAATGGTCTCCTATGAGAAGATCATTTTTGGAAAAAATTTCCATTCTTGAAATTAATTTTTCAATTTTTCCATAGCAGGGTATCGATGAACACGTCAATGCAAATGTCGATCCATCCACATCCGTGACATTTGGATCCCACATGTTGATGCAAATTTCGACCCTATGTCGGAACAATTGTCAACATGAATGTCGATCAACATTGGTCAACAATTATATCGACAATTGGGTCAAAATAGGGTCAAAATTCACATCCACATGTGGTATCCAAAAGTGACGGATGTGGATGGATTGACATTTACATCGAAATTAACATGGTCACTGTTGAACGGGTGGGTCCCATCCAACTTACACATCATTGAAAAAAGACTGGGGTAAGTTGGGACAGCTGTGAAATTGACAAATTAGGAATAGGTTTCTAAGATACCTTCTAGCTGAAAGTAGTGATGTGTACAATAGTGGGGAACCTCTTTTGACACCCCCAAATCAGAATATATCCTTTCCAGTCATTTACAGTTTTCAACACACCCTTGTAAGAATTAACAAGACTTCAGAGTGTCACATTTTGAGTACACAGGTTTATTTCTCAATCAGAGTGGGAAGTACGGAACTGGGAGGAGGTAATTCAGTAAATACACAATATATTCCAACTTCAAAGATGTGCAGCTCAAAAACAAAGTGTTGTAGAAAAATTTCATGATACTGAAATGTACAGAAACTGTAGAGTATTTAATTTTCAATCGGATGACTGAAATTAGATTTTCACTCAGGGGAACCAATTTAATTCTGATTCAAAGAGACAAAATCGTTTTGGTTTTGGGATTTCAAATTTTTGATTTTTTACTTGATTTGATTTTGATAAATTGTCATTTTACATTCATTCAGATTACCTATAATAGGAGTAGAAATTACTCGCCAAATTGAGTAAAATATGAATTTGAAACGATTACCTCAGCTAATTACACCATATGATTCCCCATGTCAAACCCTCCCATTTTTCAGACCCCTTGCACGGTCCATTAGTCAATTTGGGCATAAAATTGGTTGAAATGAAAATCCCGGAATCTGAACAATTTTCTCAATCCTGAAACTAATCCCAAAACCAAAATAAAAATTTAGATGAATAAAACTAAAACAAATCCAATCCCAAAATGAATAAATCTTGATCCCAAAACCCAATTCCAAAATCGTTTCGGACCCACAGCTCTTGTTTTCACTAGGACATACAAAGTTAACAAATCTGTTTATTATTACTTCTGTGAGCTTTTGGCAAATGGCAGATTTTTTGTTTACTCAACTACTTGAAGTCCAGTGAGCACATCATGAGAGGAGGGGGGGGGGTTTCCCCAATGACTCTCCAGTCTCCACTATCATACCTATCATCATAGTACAGGTACATATATGTATTCTGGCTAAAACTGTTCCAACCACCCCTAATTCGCGGTAACTTGAGACAATTTACATTTTATTCCACTGATCGAAAACTAGACTGAGAATTATGCTCCAAATTTTACCACAGATGAGGAAATCTTGTGGGAACATACAGAAAAGATTTGAGCCATATTAGTACATTTGCAAAGGAGTGCCAGTTGGTCAAAGTTGAGTTTGTGAAAAACATGTTCCAATATACCCTGATGCCCCTTACCATCAGAAAATTTGAGATAGAAATGTTGCATTTTTGAACATGCAAATCTTGAAGAAGGTAGGTATTAGGCTTTATGAAATTTTGATTTTTATAAAAAGTTTTTTCCCAATACTACGAGGAACTGAAAGTTTTGAGAACGAGGTTTCTAATCTGAAAATAATACACTATAGCGCGTAATACTAATGCGCATATATTTGAGGTATCTGAGCAAGTTATCATTATATTCAAATTTTCCTTTCAGCTTGATACTGCGTAATCAATGTCGATCAAACTAGGTACCTATTACAAAACTGGGCCACTTCACCACAATACGCTCTTGAATCTTTTTATAAACCCATTTCACCCTCGACTTAAAATACCAGCTAAGTATATTACATATATAACTTGATCGAGTACACAAATAATTTATAAACCTATTTCTCTCTTCTTCTTCCTTTCAACAACTGTTTCGATAAAGCCATCGTGACGAGATACTCGTACAAATCGCCAGAATAAATTATTCAAATGGTTATAAAGTGCACTTCCATATCCTATACCATACCTTACCTACATATATACACAGGTACACACATACGTACAATAATTCTCCAATGTGTAGTATATATTTATATCTCATATTATACTAAACGTTCTATACCGCCTCACACACACACACCCGCTCACCACCACACAGCACCGCACCCTGACAAACACGCGTGTTTTTTTTTGCTGCCATTTACGCGATTTTGAAATTGACGGGGGCCGCTGACGACCTACGTATTTCCGGAGCTGCTGATGCCAATGCCGCATATGCGAGCACAGCAAAACGTTCGTATAAATAAATTGTATATTGTACTAATACATAAAAATCGCGCGCGCCTTCTTCGTCCTGATTATGTCAACCTGCTCGTCAAACTGTTACCATGTGCTCCTCATCCCATCCCCCTTCGCTTCGTATATGTACTACAGAATCGAAGCTTATATATTCCACACCACGGAGATATAATTTGAAACGCCAGCGTCGCCGGTTGTGCAGTACATTTTTGACGTCCTCGTCTTCCTTGATCCGAGTAAATACGATGAATATAAAATACATAATTGCTTTATATCATCATTTTCAAGATCCATCAAATCAATCCATCATGCATATAGAACACGTGTATGAATCCTGGTGGAATACGTAAAGGAGGGGTGGGCAGAGAGTGATGGTCTGTGAGGAATGAAGGAGATAGCCATTGGTTTGAGGATCGATAATAAATATAGAACAGGTGTATTTTGAGATATCGAAACATTTCACCCTACTCAAAAGCTGTTGATGATCACAGTCTTTTTCATCACCCTTGTATCCAAAATGAATATCTTCACTAAATTACTCACTAACTTACTTATATTTACTGAATAACATCTCAGCATTCAAAATGCACTTACTGAATATCTTCACTAAATTACTCACTAACTTACTTATATTTACTGAATAACATCTCAGCATTCAAAATGCACTTACCATTGGATGATCATCAGAAGTTTCTGCTAGTCATGTG
Organism: Planococcus citri; assembly: GCF_950023065.1. Classification (NCBI taxonomy): domain Eukaryota; kingdom Metazoa; phylum Arthropoda; class Insecta; order Hemiptera; family Pseudococcidae; genus Planococcus; species Planococcus citri. The sequence goes on along the minus strand of NC_088681.1, from coordinate 46,847,032 downwards.
ACTGAAGTGAAATTAATGAAATCTGTCAGTATCCAAAGGAATCTGAAATCACACAAAAAAAACATTCCATTACACCCTGTTCAAATTACATCTAACAGGATGATCATCAAGTTCTTATACAAAACACAAAACTATGAAACACTTGAATCCCAAAAAATATACCTAGTTTCTTTTCACTATCATGAGCTGAAATTAGGTCAAGTGCCCTAATATGGCCACCTACTCCAAAATGGCCACTTTGATGCTCAAATGGAAAAATTAACATCCAAGTAGGGATTTTGGCCAGTTCGATAATTTGTAAGGGAAGGTTCAGCATTACTGCACTCTTCGAAAATACTCAAAAATTCATCATCTGCCAAAATTTCAGGCACTGAAGCATATTTTTCGACTTTTAGCAAATTTTTAGAAAGAAAATACCTACCTAGATTTTGTGACTAAAAACTTTATTAGCGCAAAAATTGCATCCTCTCCTTTCCATCGCTCCTTTCAGGTCACTTAGGATACGTTTTTACTTTCAGAGTCCTTATCGAGCATTTACCTCTAACACCTCATTCCAAAACTATTCCCATTCCACGCATTAATCTAAAACACGCGTTTGAAAAAAGCAAAAAAAAAATCACGAACCGTTGGAAACATTTTTCGCCAACGCGTATTCGCTCGAAAATATTCCGCTGATTATTCACAAAGCGATAATAGGATTTGGTATGCGATGCATTTTATGCATTTCTCGACTCGGGTAAATGGCAGCGTACGAGTACACAACACACAGCATAAACGCGAATCAGTGGAATATTTCCATTAATACGATATTTTTTCAAACAATTGACATTTTTTTTTACCATTTAACACGTTCACCTGCTGCACAGTGCATCTTATTAATCGAATATAGAGCGTGTTTTTCAATTGTTTTTACCCCCCCCTCTCTCTCTCTTGCTATTCTCATCCTCAGATACCTACGAGTAGCTGAAGTCTTCTTATTTCTTAGGTAGGTACCTTGGTTATCAAGTACAAATACCTACTTATATGTTTGCTTACACAGAGCTTTATTAGCGAGATGTTTTTCTGTTTTTGTTTGCATGCGACCATGCAGACTTATACTTTGCTTTATCTTTCATGTCGTGAACGAAGATTTTTGTCGCGTATAATAATTGAATAAATTAACACGACCAGCTCGCGTATTTACAATTTACTGAAATGTAGCGAAATATTCGTGGAATGTGGAAATGCAAGAATGTAACCTAATGAAGTTACATTCAGATCAATTAGCCTTCAGAATGCAGGTTTTTGATTAAATTGATGAAATTTTTCAATGCCCTATGTAATCGTACACGAGGTTTTAGAACGTTTCTTCCGAGAAAGATTACCACAAATATGAGATAAAATAATTAGCCAAGATAACGAGTGTTGGGATTTGGTTTTATGTTTAGCTCTTTTCCATCCTACATTTTTCTATCTTTCAGAAGAAATTAATGCCATAGCACTGTAGCAGTTTTTTGTGTACTAATTTTGAATGTATTTTCTTGCAAATTGATGCAGGTTTTGGGATTTTTTTTTTAAGGAGGGAGACCAGAAAAAAGGTTTCATGACTCATGCTGCAAAAAATTTCTCACATGAAGGTCCAATTAAATTGAGCCTTTTAAATGATATTAATCCAAAAGAAGAGAATGTAGTATATTTTGAACACCTTATTTTCAAAAAATAAATCAAATTTGTAGGCTAAATTTTTTTTTGAAAATTGCAATGTTTTGCTCAAAAGAGGTCATTTTGAAATTGCAAAAATGCAAAAGCAACTTCCCAAAAATAGCTACTTACCTAGGTACTTGAAAAATGAAGAACAAAATGTCACCAAATTTACCTAGAAAGCTGAAAGGTGATATATACACTCCATTTTCGATCCACCGAATCGATTCGGTTTCGAACAGTTTTGATCAGTTTTGGAGATTCCGGCAAATTTTTGTATGGTCAAATTTCCGCAATATTTCACCTTACAAGGAAGTTGCAATGCTAAAATTCAATTTATACCCCAATTTCAACATGCTGAGAGTCGATTAGCTGGAGATGAATTTCGGTGGATTTTATAAATTGAGCGTTGAAAACATGTTAACGTGATATGAAACCACAAAAAAACGCATTAAAATCATAGAAAATTGCCAAAAACGTAATAATATTCCACTCAAGTTTAGCAAAAACTGCAGTTGAAAACAGGTTGAAGTAAAATATGAACTTGAAAAAAAAATTATGCTTATTAAAACTAAGAAAATTGTCAAAAAAAAATCAAAATTGCTGAAAAATGATGGAATTTTTGTAAAAATTCACACAAATGACATGAAAAAGTGTCGATGAGTATATTTTAAAATGAAATTCCAAATTATGAACTCAAAATAATACCTATTAACTTTGGTGGAAATCAACAAAAAAACTAAAATGTTGAAAAAAAAAACCAATAAAAATTCCCCCCCTCCCAAAAAAAAACAATTAACCAAAATAAAATATGAATTCAACGTTGCTCTCAACTAATAGAGTTTTAGAAAATGGTTCAAAAATCCACAAAAAAAAGGGTGCTAGGATCTTGTTAGAAAGATATAAATGAAAACTTGAGCTGAAAGCATTCAGAAAAATCATTAAAATTACTGAAAATTTTACCCCACTTCCCATAATCCCATAAGAGTAAGGGTACCGATGATCGACCCCCTCCCCGACCCCCACTCTATTTCGCCTGATAATGCCACAAAATTTTTAGAAAGACATTTTTCTTATTCCTTTTTCACAGAGAAAGCGAATGAGACCAAAATCACCGCTGTAAAGCCAAATGGCGAGAAATGACATGCAAAAACGAAAATCAGAAAGTCGACATCAAATTTTAAATTTTGTTCGAAGTGAGCTTGCAAAAATAGTTTTTGGCAGATAAATTTCGTGTTAATTTTTATTTAAAGCTGACACTTGAATGAATAATTAGTGCAGATTACTTTTTGGATAATTTCAGTAGTGAGTTTTCAAATTTCCGGTCAAAGTTACTTTTATGAAGTGCCCTAAATTTGACCACCCATTGTTTTGGCAATTTCAAGACTTTGTTTTTTGCTACAGACGTGCTAAAAGATGAACCAAAATTGTAAGAAATGGGCCGAAGTTTCCAGTAAAATGTTCTTATGTTGATATGTCAAGTACAGTATGCTCTCGATAACTTGAAACTCGTTAACTTGAAACCCTCTATTAGCCAAACCAACCTTCAATTCCCCTTGAAATCTCCTTAACACTCAATGTTAACTTTACTCGGATAAGTCGAAATTGACTACACAAACCAGTCGTAACTCGAAGCTAAACTTTGCCAAAAATAGCTAGAAAGCCTCTCGTATAAGTCGTATGTTGTCGAGTGTTTACCTCTATAACTCGAAAATTTCAATTCATACTTCCATCTTTTATGCACTTACACATTGCAGTTGTAACTCAAAGCTAAACTTTTGCTGAAAATAGCGAGAAAGCCTCTATAAGTCGTATGTTGCCAAGCATTTACCTCTATAACTCGAGTATTCCAACTCATACTTCTATCTTTTATGCACTTACATATCGTTACCTTAATGCCACATCCGTGTATGTCCACACAAAAAAAGTACAATTATACACATCACTGATAAGGTTTGGATATGCTTGGAAGGGTTCGTCGAGTTTTGATTGAACATCGGTCAGCTTCAGGCATCTTCCGTGGTGCACTTTTACAGCACTCAGATGTACCTACCTAAATTTTTCAATTCAGGGCATCCCAGACTCTTATCAGAGGTGCAAAAAGACAATTTTTTTATGGACATACATGGATTCAGCATTAAGGTAACAATATCTCTCAATTCATTCATTTTGTAAGACCTCTATAACTCGAACGCCCTCAAAATCTAACCTGCATAACTTGAAACTGATTACCTCAAAAACCTGTATAAGTCGAATGAATGACCATTCCCCTTGGATTTCGAGTTATCGAGAGTATACTGTAATAAATATCTGTTTTAACATCTTCAGACTTTGATTTTGGTGTTCTTTACTCATTTTGAAATTTTAACACGTTTTTTGAGGGGATTGATATTAGAGTCACTTTTTTTTGGTAAGTGACCAAGTTTCATAATTTGTAAAAACGTTCTAAATACTTTATATCGTCGCCTTAGTAGCAAAAACTCGTATCTCCAACTCTGAGATCACACTTTGTGTAAACCATTCTTTTTGCACTGTAGCGCTCCCTATTGGACTTGAACACTCAACTAAAAGCTAGGTAAGAGTGGGTGGTCCCCCTCTGTTACTTATCTTTTAGTTGAGCATCAAAGTCCAATAGGGAGCGCTACAGTGCAAAAAGAACGGTTTACACAAGGTGTGATCTCAAGAGTTGGAGATACGAGGTTTTGCAACTAAGGCGACGATATTCAGGTATTAAGTAATAAATATTAATTGTATTGACGCCTTTAGACTTTGATTTTGGTGTTTTTTTTACTCATTTTTAACATGTTTTTAGGGGGTCGATATTTGGGTCACTTTTTTTTGTTGGATTTTTGAACTTTTTTGGAAAATGTAAAAAAAGATAAGTAGTAAATAAAAATGTTGGGTCTTGGGGCTTTGGGATGTTGAAGTAGACATGTCAAGCTATTGTTTAAGCCATCACCGACATTTTTCAGCTCAATTTGGCTCTGAGAAATTCAAAAAGTAAACCAGGGGGACCCTTACCCTTATAGCAGTGATGAGATCATCATGTGACTTTGACAAAAGTAGGTATATAAATGATTTTACATGAATGTTTTAAAAAATTGAAACACTAGTCCCAAAAGAAGTAAATGAGGGTAAGTTCACAATAACTTGAGCAAGAATTGACATTTTTTTTAAAAAATGTACCTAATGCGCTTCTGTAAGAAATGTCACTCCATGAAGGCCAACATTTTTATATAGATTAAGTATAAGATATACTATATCTGCAATTGCAGGTGCTTTTTTTGATTCTATTATCAATATCAAAATTCTGGTTGTCATGTCGATGTAAAGTTGATGTCAATCATAAGATCTACATACAAAAGTATCTACAAGATTTCGAGGTCTTGCAGAAATGTTTGTCATGTTCAAAGTCGACAGCACATTAGCACACAAAACTATAGAATTTTCCAAGTCTGGAATAAAAAGAGCAGTATATATCCTTCAAATACCTCATAATAAGGCATCAGTTGTGATGGTCAAGTAGTTAGGAACAAATAAAAAAATATGCATGCACTCATGTGACCTGAGAATGAGATCAAAATCCAAAACTCTATCCAAATCAGATTTTTTTACTCTAAAAATTTATTTTCAAGTAGGGCTTTTCAGGATAATTTTTTTTTTTTTAATGAAAACACAGAGATTTGGCCACTGTTTAACATATTTTCAATCAGAATCAATCACTTCTAGACTCGAACAATCAATGTCCAGACTATGTCGACACCCTCAAGACCTAGATGGAAGAGAGACAATAATCAATTTTGATATCAACTTCTCACTCATCTTGCATCAACATAGCTGTCAACAAGTGTGACGGATTAGAGATCTCATATTTTTCATCAACTTTGTGTTATATGGGTTTTTCATTGATCCCAACCTCACAACCTGAAACCACAATTATTTTTCAAGAACCCAAAACTGAAACCCATCCCAAAACAATAGAATTTTACGTAAGCCCAAAATGGATATAAACCATTTTAAAAATCCAGACCCAAAACCAAAACTGAAACCCAAATCATTTTGGTTTAACAGTCCTGGCAGTATCAATATGTACTTAGTTTTTTCCTTTCCTTGATGAATAGAATTCTTAGGGTGTGGCACTGTTTGAATGAGATCAGGCACACTGCCACTACAGGTTTAGATCTAGTCAGATCTGGTCTGATCCGACCAGGTCTCTCTATTGGGTATGATCAGCTCTGAATAGATCTAACTGAATCTATGAAATGTCCGGATCTGATCAAATCTGCTGTTCTGATTTGCATGGTTAGATACAATCAGGTCTTCTCTATTGGATCTTATCTGGTTTGAACTGATCTAATTTGGTCAAAACTTTGATCTGACTAGATCTGATTAGATCTGGAGGTCTGATCATGTCAATTCAAATTAGATCTAATAAATGTCTGGGTCTGATCACGTGATCAGATTTAATCAGATCTAATCATTTTCCGCGGTAGATGGAAATCATTTTGGGACAAATTGTATTTTCCACGACAGATTTCACAACGTTTGCTGAATTTTTCCAAATTCTTTCAGAAAATCAACATTACCATTTTCACAACAGATTTTTAATGGTCCGATCCATGTAACTTGAAAAAAAAAACACAAAATCACAAAATTGTATGACAAGACCACCGCACAAATTCTTATCAACTTCTCCCATAAAACCCTTTACAGTTGGAAAACACTCCATAATAAAACAAAAATAACACACATGAATAGAAGTACATAATGAGGCAATGAACGATTTCCAAGAATGTCACTCCCTTTTGCCTTCCATCGCCGCGCCGGCATTTTTCACTTCACTCGTCAATAAAAATCTGATCACATCGGTGTGATTTTTGTTAATGAAACACACTTCCAAACGAGTCGAGTATTTCTCGTTCATTAACATTTTCGTCGAAATTATAGATGAGTAACGATGGTCGGCCGAATACTGTTGCCGAGCCCGAGAGAGGCCCAGCCAGCAGCAGTCGGACACGACGAATACAAAGTTACGAATTAAACTGTCATTTAATCGTATTTAAAGTTGATTATCGCGGTTGTGTACACGAGTGTTGGAAAAGGAAAGAGAGATTTTTACGACGTTGAAAAGTTGTTGACTCCGCGGTTCCTCTATAATTAATTTACTCTATACGGCTCGTATATAAATCTTTTAACAACGGTGTTGATTATAACTTCTCTATACTTGGATATTTGGTGGTATTTCTTTGCCTCTCTTCTCTTCCTGTTCATTCTCATCGTCAAATATTGTATTTGTGTAACAAAACACGCCGCCGCAGCGCGAAGCAGCCGCGTATCATTTGATAAGAGAGAAGCAAAAAAATTCGCGGTTAGGCCAGGCGAGGTGATGTCGTGAGGCGGGGAAAAGGGGCCAGGGGCAGGGGGCAGGGGGGGTTATTCGACGATTAAAATTTTATCGTTGTGAGAAGAGAAAATACCACTGCGAACGAGGATCTGCGCGCAACAAAGTAAACCGCGCCGCGTTTCCGGTTCAGTCGAAAAAAAAAATTACGAGCTAGAAGACGTGGCAACACTGGCCGGCTACGGCGTTTTGCGTTACTAAGAAGCGCGAATTGCGTGTAACATACTCGAAAACGCCGTCCGTCGTCTAGGTCATTGACTCGTACGTCGTTTTATGGGCGGCCGACGACGACAATGGTGGCGCTACAGCGCTGCAGAGAGGCATATAGCATATTACATGAGTACTCGACGATAGCTTCTTGACACGTTACCCCTTTCCTTACGATTGCCCCCGACCCCCCCGCCCTCATTGGCCAACTTTCGCACTTCTTTCATTCCCCTTTCCGCGAGCTTTTTTTACGCATTCTCTCTCTCTCTGCGAATTCCTCTCGCCTTCATCGCCTCTACTCCTACTCTGTGGCTCTTATCGTGCGATGAAATTCGGAGTACGTTCACTCCGTGCGACCACACGCACACAGAGGCAATTTGTACGCAGCTTATATACAGGGTGTCCACCTTATAGCACCCTCAACTGTCCCTCTCTTGGATATTCTAGCCTCTGCGTAACTTAACTACGTAGTAGTAGTACCTCATCATCATCATCATCATCATCATCATCGTCGTCGTCATTGTTCCAACTAATTGAATAATGGTATACACGTCTCTGTTTTGAACATAGTACTATGACGCCTATTGCCTTCCATTTTGCAGACTGAAATGAAAAATTTCCTCGCTCGAATAAATTGAATTTCATACTGTTATCGACTTCCGTCCTCGGTCATCGTCATTATTCGCATAGCCAGGTACACGACTCTGTAGTCTATGACTCTTTATAGCCTACCTCAATGTTTAGCAACGCTTCACAGATTACCAAAAATACGTTTAAAATATGTTATTAAGTTCGGCACGTTTATTAGCCCATTTTTATCTGATCTAATTTACTTTCTTCCTATGATAGACCACATACATACTACAAGGTATACCTATATACCTTGGATTAGTTCGTTCGTTTCATTAAAAAGCTACCCATGCTATTTTTCATATTTTTCTGCTCTTGTATCCTTATTCTTCTATTCGCATACTGCTATATCATTTTCCGAATAAAGTCGAGAATTTCCATGCTTTGTGATTATTTATTACTGAAATGCGAGCAAATTATAATAAAATTACCCACTTTGCATATGATTTGATTTTTTTTCTCTTCAGTCTGTAATATTGTATCCCACAACATTGCACTCTATACACCCTCCGTCCTCTCTTCACCTCTCGTAAGGTTCGATTTCACTGGTAACAGCAACGGCGTTATACATATATACCTACGTATTTATTTCAGAGTTGAGCCAGGTTTGCGAATTCGATGCAAATTATACGTTACACGACGTTATTTTACAGACGCGAAATTAAAATATGGGTATGAATATCGCCTGCTGTAGCCAAATTCTAGCTTCGCTGCGTGGACGAGACCGCTAAAGCGAGACTTGCCGATATTAAAATTGAAAATTTTAGGAGAAAAACGTCGAAAACTGCATGAAAAACGTTCAACTGGTGCATAATGAATAAGTAACATGTATCACAAGGTGATTTGTAATGAAGCAAATGAAAAAGGAAAATTCACCTCCACTGTATCTGAACAGAATTTTTTTGTTGAAAAAATCACTACTTTTTTCATTATACCTTTCTTCAACCAATTTTTTAGAAAGCTCTGCACTTGATCACTCCCCCCCCCCTCCCTCTCCACACTCACAAAAAAATTAACAAAATCAAATTATTCACAGGAAAATTTTCAAAAAAATTCAATAAGTTCAATTGAAATTGGAAGAAAATTTGTATACAAAGTATTTTTTAATTTCACTCAATTTATTCAATAATTTGACATTTTCACTACTCTTACTACCCATTATTGAATTCACTACTTTCACTACCTGTTAAATACCCGGTAGGCTATTATGAAAAAAAAAAATACGCCCAAGTTTTAGACGGTTTTTACACCACTTTTTAGAAAATCTGAAATTTCCAAAATATACCCAAAGGCTCCGGAACAACTTGAAACCACTTCCAATCGACTCAGTGTATTAAAAATTGGGTAGGTACCAGAGCTCAAACCGGTCTGAATATTGAATATACCCAGTCCTGGGTCAGGTGAAACCGGGACTGAGTACTACGACTACCCGGTATCCGCTTTAACCAAGTACAATACCATACTCGTATTCTGTTCGATTTTCGCCAACCAAATATCCCGGGTAGAGTATTATGTCATGCATACGAATGGGCTCGGGTGGTACAATGCATTCATTCATTTCTTATCATGCAAGTAACACAAACGCTTCGATAACACACATGAAGAGTGATATTCCAAAACTCGCTTTGTCCATTTTCACAACTTTTCAGGAGAGAGGAAAAACAGTTTCCCTTTAAACAGGTAAATTGGCTTTTTAGGCGAGTTTAGCACTTTATTTGGGTGGATTTATGATGTAGGAGTGTAGGTATACATTTCATCCACTATATACTGCTGAAAAAAATTTCAATAAAAATGGACAAAGCACGTTTTGGAACATTATTTTTTTTTTAATTTTTAGTGAATTGGCTATTTAGGCGAGTTTAACACCTCATTTTGGTAGGTTGATGATGTAGGAATGTGAGTTGATACTTCATCTACCAGGTACCACTGAAAACCCAACTTTGATAAAAATTGACAAAGCGAGTTTTGGAATATCACTCTTCACATAATAGCTGATGAGAAGACGAATACATAGCGTTCTGTTTCATCAAAGGCCGACCTGGGACAGAATACTACCAGTCCCGGGTTCGGCTTCCATCAAACCTACAACCAGGTATACTCGGTACTCACTTCAATTCAACCAAATATGGTAACAAGTATACCCGGGTACTACTCTGTCCAGGTTCGAGCTCTGGTAGGTACTATGTAAATTTCATTTCAATAACTCAACAATGATAAGCCATCAATCAAGGACTTTGTAACAACCTTGGGGAGGACTGGCCATAAGAGCTACTGGGAAAATCCTGGTGGGCCCTGGGAAAAAAGTGGGCACTTGAGTGGGGAATGGGCCCTTTTGATGTAAAATGGGCCCCTATAGTTATACATTTTTGATAAAATTCAAAAGTATGCAACTTTTTTTGGTAATAAGTGAGAAAAGACTATGGAAAATGGACCCTTTATTTACAAATAGGCCCCAATTTCATTCATTTCCCAGTAGGCCCTTTTGGGCCAGTCCACCTCTGGTAAGTGGTAACAACGATGAAAGCACTTGCTGCCAAATGCGACCAACTCGAGATCAAAAAGATAGTTGTACTAAGACTATAGGGTGCAGTCTGGATAAACTGAAATGGCCAACAGTGAAGCAATCCATCATCGAATGCTTCAAGGACCACTCAGTTACTGTCAGAGTATGCACCCTGAATGAGGAACAGCTTCAATCCTGATCTACCAACCAAACATCGACCTGAAGAAGCCCTGTAAATAACCCATCAAGATGCATTAACTCGAGCTGTAAATAACTATAGTTAGATTATGTATGCCCTACTTAAAAATATATATATTTTAAAACCATAAGCTTGAATAAATTTAGTGTGGGTTTCTTTCTTGTAAGCATTATAATGCTGTACATATTTGCAAAATAGACCAAGTTAACTAATCGTACTTATTTTCCTAAATTTTTCAGCATAAGTTAATTAGTCATATCTAGTATTGTACTAAGTCCAATGTGAGAGGCTGGTGTGAAGCCCTTAGCAAGTGCACCGGCCTCCTTGCAAAAGTACCCCCATATCCAAAACTCGTGTAATGCAAAGGGGAGACAACACTTGTTGACCCCCCCTAGGCACCAAATTCTCCTCCCTAAAATCCTTTTCCCAAGATGGGTTGGGGGACTCAGTCTACCTGATGGGCATATGTGAATAACTAAGCCTGGTAGGGTGATTGGGCCCTTGGCAACCACCTAGGGGGTATGGGTCGGGGTGGACAACTAGTCTTTTCCCCTTCCGCCTTCCCCACAGCATCTTAGATTTGTTTAGATTTAGTCTTAGATTTAAGATGTAAATGAATTTATGTTTATTTGAGAAAACCCTGGCACCTTGTGAGTACTGGGAACCAAAAAAAAAATATTTTTTTTGGGTATTTATAATTACAAGAAAACCAAAAATAAATAAATAAATAAATAAAATAATAATAAAAATTGGGTAAAATGTTGTGGAAATTTCAATTTTCAAAAATCTGCTGATGGTTCGAAACTGTCCAATCGATTTGGAGGGTCAAAAACAAGGCACACGCCAAATTTCAGCTTTCTTGGTTCATTTGGTAAAATTTTGATTTATGCTCATTTTTGATTCGAGTTTAATTTTGTAAAAATTCACAAAAAATCAAAATCGTTAGTGAATTCAAAAATTTGATCAACTGTTTACAAATTCGTATTCGGAAAATTAGATCACCTCAATTCAAAACTGATGGAAAATTATTTCTCAAATTTCATGATTTTAGAATTTCTTTCTGATTTGCCATTGAAAATGGTGCAGAAGTGACTTACTTTCTCATAAAGATTACAAAATTACTTACTTATTTTCATACGCGAGTTCATGTTCTGATTCTATCATTTTTGGAAGGAAATTTGTACTCACCTGAAACAAATAAAAATTAAGGTGGATTAATTAGCTATAAAATTATTGATCAATCAAAAGATATATGAAATAATAATGGTGGAAGGCCAATGCAAAAATTCTGACGATCTCCATGTTTAATAAAGATTCAGAAATTAATATTCACAAATAAAGTACATACCTACCTATCATAAAAATTGTAAAATTGATCGTGAAAATCACTCAAAACTATCAAGAATTGATTGATCATCACTTCATCAGAAAACGACAAAAATTTGAGAAATGTCTCATTTGGGTAAAATTTTGCACGCCCTGCTTAGGTATGTGCTTAGATTATTGAAAAATACCAAGAATAAAATGATGATTTGTCAAAACTGCAGAAAGTGTCATAAAATTTGTCAAATTGACCCCCTCCCCTCTTCATCTTTGAAAATTACCAGAAGTTGAATTCATGGTATCTAACGGGATTTTTTTTCGAAAAAAATCAGTACTTTTTCCACTGTTTTTTTAGTTTTTTCAACCCCTAACTAGAACACCCTTCCCCACACACACAATAAAAATTAACAAAGTCAAATTTTTCACGGGAAAATTTCCAAATAAATTGAAATTTGGTGAAAATTTGTATGAATAGGTAAAGTATTTTTTAACTTCGATCAAAATAATTATTTAAAAAAAAAATACAAATGAACGCATTGAATTTTTGCACTACTTTTTTGACTAAATTCACTACTTTTTCACTACTTTCACTACCTGTCAGATACCCTGACCTGCTCCTCCCACTGATTTGAAATTTGAGGTCAGCAACACTGATTCGAATAAGTATTCCAAATTTAACCAATAATGTACCTACAAAGATTGATTGATGCAATTATTGCAATTTGCCTATAGACAGAATAAATAAGGCGCCAAATAGCAATAAAATTTTCACTAGTGTAGCGGATCGATATCAAAGGCAGACAAATTGTTTTCGAACACATGATGTGCGTACACCTTGTAAGAAGGGAATTTCTGAAGACATTTTAAAACGTCCAATCGTCAATTTAATTTGCGATGCTGCAATTCGCAAGTTGAAACGTTGATCAAAATTATGGCTGAATTGCCTTTGGGGAGACAAGTCTCATCGAATTTCAACTGTTTCACAGTTAATGGAAATTTAAAAAATTAGGACGATTCAGACAACCAGAGTCTTCAACTCGAACAAGACCAAACCACATCAACATTATTAGTTGAAAGGATTTTCATCAAAAAAAACTAGCTGGAGAACCTTCAGAACCTGACCATTTCTATTAGGGATATAAAATTATCATGGATCATTAAAAACCTGTTGATTTTCCAAAAAAAAAATTAAGATGAAAACGAATTTTTGTTTATTCTTGTCAAAATGGGGGGGGGGGTGAGGGTGTCCATTCCTTTATAAAAAATAATTTTCCCTGGCTTCTTCCGGTTTTCCAGACCAATTTCTCAATTTTCCAAACCCTTTTAAAAACCAATTACATTTAAATAGCAGGTGGGAGGGGTTCGATTTTGTGGAAAAGAGACTTCAAATTTGTTCAAACTATCATTTTTTGGGATCAAAATGTTAAAATTTTCAAATGATACTTACTTGAATACAATGAAAAAAAATAAATGGAAAATTACAAAAGTTGATCGAAAAAATGAAAAAAAGTAAAACTGATTATTTTGGCAAAAAACTAGACTTTTATTTGGCAATTTTGAAAAAAAAAAAAAAAAAAAAAACAGAATTGAGCCAAATTTTTCAAAAAGAAATCCCCCAAAATCTCTCAACGTACGCTTGAGTCGCAGCAACTTGGAGAATCTTCTTTCTAGGTAATGTTATAATCACTAATGTGTTTTGAGAACACTTTTGACACTATTCTAAGCGGCTGGAGTTGGTTTTTCAATTTTTGACGAGTTTTTGAAAATGGTCGAAATAAGCCATGGATATAATATGTAATTGATTTGCTACCAAGAAAAATAGTTTCGAGGGAAAAATCTGAAAATCGGTTTACACGCAGAAGTCCACCACGCCCACCCCTCCCCCAACTCCAGAAAGTCAATTTATGATAAATTCTCCAGATCGACACGAAAATGGTCACAATAAATTTGGGTGCTTGAGTATTTTCAAAGATTTACCAAAAAAATCGAATTTGGCAGCTCAAAATGTGGTTTTTAGGTTGGTATGGGTGACTTGGTCTTTCAAATTCAATGAGCCAAATTAATTCAGCTCAATCGGACTCCATGGGTTTTCATATAGGGATTTAATTTTTGAAATAACGTTTCGAGTAGATAGGGGGAAGAGGGGAGGGTGGCATAAAATCCTCAATTGCCCAGCAATGGTGTTCGAATTCGTTCCAAAAGTTTTAATACTTGATTGCCAAATCCTTGGAACCAGCATTGTTCAATTTTTTCGTATTTTAATTCAACAAAACCATCACAAACAACAACTTTTCAACGCTTGCAAATTTTCGAGATTTCTTTTCAAAAAGCTGCAAATATGCAGTTTTTTTTGCCACGGTGATCGAGTTAAACGACCACCTTGGAGTTGTTGCGCGGAGTATGGCTGTTGAGGGTGTGTGTTTAATGGGTACATACGCGTATTACAATTACCTCTACATCTTTCTAAGTACCTCTCGTCGTCGTTGTGCTCGTTGCACATAAAAAGATGAAAAGAGAAAGACAGAGCCAGCCAGTCGAAGAACAGACGAAGACGGAGAGAGAAAAAGCTCCTCGAACACGACGATGAACGGAACGTCGCGCTCGCGGACGCGGTTAAATGGGAACTCGATGTCGAAGAAATATGCCGGAAGACGTCACACCTGCAGACCTGCAGATTGGAATGCGAATACATTTTAGTAATCACTATTTCCCATAGAAGATACTTCATAGAGTGCTATGTAGAAGTATATGGCGGCGTATATAGCGAGTGAGTATATACGAGTTGCACATCTTGATAACCGACTCGCCGCTCCAGCCCCCCTTTCTGCTGGTGACCTCATTTAGCAACAAAGTATTTTGCCGTTTGTACACCGCCGCCACCGCCGCCGCCACCCATGAGCGCGATATCTGCTGCGAGGCGTCGCCGCCAACGGTCGCCTGCCTCTGCGTCCGGTCAGTGCATCGTTCCTCTCGCCTCGTCTATGCCTTTACTCGTATCTGAACTGAAAAATGGGCAACTGGCTGAGGCTGAGGCGCGGCGGGTACTCCCAAATGACTCAAATTTACACGAGCTCACATAACGCCAACGGCCCGGCCCGGCCGCCTGCTGCAGTTAAATTAGTCGTTATCGCCCTCTCGTTACTCTTCACCAGCCCTGGCTAACAACAATTATTAAAAGTTTTACAAACAACGGAGCCGCCTCCCTTGTGAAATTTTGCTTCGCATGCTAATGTTACAGGGCGGCGGCGACGACTCGAGAGTTTTAAAGCCCCAAAGATTCTGGTCGTCTTAAAATTTTACCAACTTGTGTAAATTAATAATGGTTAAGATGTGTACCTAACCTACGTTAGTACGTTGAATTTATTCCCCTAGTAGTTTCCCAGATTAACCATTACAGGCTATGAATTGTTCTTAAGGTGTTTACCCAAGCCTGAGTACCGCCTAAGTGGCAGCTTTCTATTTATCAAGAGGTTTAAGCGAAAGGCTTTTTAAACAGGGGCAACATTAAGTAAATGAGTCTTTTCATGGATATGTAAGAGTATCTACGTGTTTCTAAGCGTCTGTGTTCTGTGTGTATACAAGCACCAGCAATTCTCTATGCGGAGTTGTGTTTTTATCTGCTGAATAGGTAGGTAAGCGCGCTGTGTAGTGTGTAAGTGTATTCCGAGTCCTATACATGTTTTACGGTTCGTTCGAGTCGAAGAATCGTAGTATAGTATAGGTGAGCCAAAAAGGCAGAACAAGTACATATTAGTCGAATGTTATCTAACTTACAAAAACCCTACAACACTATTTTCATAAATCTTTCAGTATAGTCATTTACTATATTAAGGGATTTTTCTATCTGCAAATAGTCGTATGATAATAAGAATAATTGCACGCCCCCACCGATCCTCTGGGACAACTTTTTTCTTTAAAATGACATCCTGAGGAGCATTTTAAATCAAATTTGCCCACCCCAAAAAATGTTGGCCCCATTAACAAAATTGCGACCATTTTGATTGACAGATCAGAAGTGCATTTTCCGATTTTTTATGAATTTTTAAAAATCAAATTTTAGCCAAAAATAAGAAAAAACATCAAAATTTTATCAAATTAACTTAAAAATCTGAAATTTGGAATACCTATGCCTTATTTTTGACCTACCAAATTCACGCTGCACGACCACTTGAGCACGCTATTTAGCCGACCGTAGGTAGATTTCAATCCTCAAAATTTCAGATGAAGAGAACCCAGATACCTTTTGGGAAAATATGAAGGCAGAAATCCAAGAGAAACGCGATTTGGTGATCAATAATGGGAAGGAAGAACTGAGAAATCCTCAACCATGGATGTTGGAAGAAACATTGAAGCTCGTAGAAAAACCCAGAAAAGTAAAACTGGAAGGAAATGATAACAAGTTCAAAGCGTTGAATAGATGCGTTTAGAGAAATTGTATTAGGAAAGACAGAGAAGCCTACCTGAACAAATTTTGTGAAGAAATTCAAGAATATGCTGACCACAACAAATCACTTATACTATTCAAGAAGTTAAAAACAGATTACCAGAGATTTTAAACCACAATCACGTTAAATCACAGCCGAGGATGGTACAGTCGCATGGGACTCAAATAAGATTTTAGAGAACTGGAGATTGTATTGCAGCAAGCTATATCAGAGTGAACCACAGAACCCAAACAACAATGAAGTACCAGAAATTGAAGTGGGCAATGTAGAAGAACTGGATATCTTACTTGATGAAGTAAGAGATGCCATCAAGGTGTTGAAAAAACCCAAATCACCTGGATGTGAGAGTATTGAGACTGAGATACTACAGTCCATGGGTAAGAAAGTAGAGAAGGTGATCTGGAAGATATGCAACAAAACAACATAATTATGGAGCAAAAGAGAATGGCCAGAAGATTGGTGCAAATCAGTGTTAATTCCGCTACGCATGAAAGGTGATACAAAAAATTGCGCTAACTATCCCACAATAGCCCTGATTCCAGATGCTAGTGAAGTGATGCTCCAAATGATCAACAACAGGATCAAGGCATACAGTAGACTCCCAATTATCCGACTTCAAATTATCCGACTTTCGGGTTATCCAGTACAAATTTATCCGACTTACTTTTCGCATTATCCGACCCACCAAGGTCGGATAATCCAAAAAACCCTTAATTTTTGATTTTGAAGTGTAAATAATAATGCAGTGTGCAGAATTTTGTACTGCAATGGTGTTATTTTCCTTGAAATCGATCAAACCTATCTCAAAAAATTATAATTTGAGTCAGTATTTCATTGTCTTTTATGTACAAAAGTATATTATTCATTTATTTTTGTTTACCTATTCGTTATTTTTTAGATTCTTTGTTCCTGTTTTGAGCATTTCAAGCTTATGCACTCTATTTCTACACTAAAACATCCATGTTGGATTATCCGACTTCTTTGGTATCCGACCTACCTTACCCCCCCCCCCCCCCTGATTAGGTTGGATAATCCGGAGTCTACTGTACTTGCATAGACAGATTGCACCTGAGCTGGCAGATTTTATTCCTAGAAGAGGTACAAGAGAACAAATTTTGAACATCAGACAAATAATCCAAAAATATCATGAATTCAACATCCCTGCGGTACTATGCTTCATTGACTATGCAAAGACCTTTGACTGTGCCAATGGGACAAAGCTATAAGAGATATGTACTACACAAGATGGGAGTTCCAGAACACCTAATTGAGCTGATCAAATCACTGTATGCCAAGAACAAGATGATGGTGAGAGTAGGTGGGGAAGAGTTGAACCAATTTCATCCAGAACCAGGAGAAAGGTAGGGTTACATAGTACATACTCTTACCTCTGCTGTTCAACATCTATGGAGAGTACATCATGTGAAAAGCCTTGGAGAACTAGGACGGTGGTATCAAGATAGGAGGAAGAAGAATCTCCAATCTCTGCTACGCTGATGATACCACCTTAATAGCCTCAAATGAAGAGGAACTGGCAGAACTGATCAGGCGAGTCAGGATGGTCAGTGAGGACATGGGACTCCTCATAAATGTGGGGAAAACCAAGGTCATGGTTGTTGATAGAGCTGGATACTTACCAGAATCTGAAGTCCTGAATGAATTTGAAAAATTGACCCCATTTATTTATTTGGGTTCACTTGTGGATGCTGATGGAGGATCAGTCAAAGAAATTAGAAAAATAGCTCTTGGAAAAGCAGTGATGTCTTGGTAGAGAAAAGTCACCACCAACCAGAAAATCTCCATAAAAATGAGGAGGAGACTAATCAGGATGCTAGTTTTTCCATTTTTCTTATATGGAGCTGAGACCTGGACATTGAAGCAAAATGAGCGAAGAAGAATTGATGCCTTTGAAGTGTGGGTATGGCGCAGAAGGCAGAATGTTGAAGATACCATACACTGTACATGGAACAAATGCATCAATTGTGGAATAACTGCAAGAACTAACCAGACTAAATAAAATATGTGAAACCAGGATAATGAGTTATTTTGGACACATAGCCAGAAGAGGACTGCAAAACATTGAAAAAGGAATTCTCTTTGGCAAGGTCCCCAGAACACGAGGGAAAGAAAGATCTCCAACAAGGTGGACTGATACAGTCCGGAAAGTAGATGGCTCAGTTGCGACTGCGGCCACACTAGTTCAAGACAGAGAGGAGTCGCGGTCATTATTGGGAGCACACTATGATGATGATGTGCTCTTGAGCTATCGTATTTTTGTGTTGTGCTTTCAAACTTTCAGTTTCACCTTGTGCTTTTGGGCCGTCTAGTTTTTTTTGGTACCTATTTCAGCAAAAGTAGGGATTTTCTGGCAGTTTTGACTGGAATAAAGAAACCTTTTTTTGGGAAATTTTTAGAAAAACAACATTATTTTTGATGTGGGAAGTTAATTTTTAAACTCTCAAAGTACCTAACTTATGGTCAGAGAATTGAAAAGAAAAATCACCTGGCCAGAGCGAAGTGAGGGTGAAAGATTTTGAAAGTTTATAATTTAAACAAATTCATTTAATAAATTAAATTTTAATAATATTATTAAGTTAATCAAAAATGATAAATTACTACATCTAGTTTAATTTTTCAAAAAATAGTATAAATGCTTTTAAAACCAAAATATTATTGTGTTGTAAGCACTTTATAAATAAATGTCTATGTCTAATTCTAGAAGTAAAAACTCGTGGTTTTTGGTAATTTTTTGGTTTTTCCAACTTGCAGAAATTCTCGACTATTCCCAAGTTTCCCAGCTTTTTCCAACTCACTCAATTTATTTAAAGAATTTTTAACTTTTTACCAACATTTTTCTGTCTAAGGGGAGGGGGTGAGACAGCTCCCTCTACCCCTTTTCACTCCATTCGGCATGCCTGCCTGCTTATGTGTTTATGCCATGCCATAAAATGCGATAGCGAAGTGTTATTCTAAAGGATTTTTGACCTGATATCTCAGATGGATGGATAGGTACTTATTTTTAAATATTTCACGTAGTTTTCACAAAATGTGTATCATCAGCTGAAATTAGATCAACGTAAACCTTCGATCAGTCTGAGCGCCCACTTTGATGTTTATTTTCCGCACAAATCCGACGACGCGGAGGTAATTTCCAAAACTGTATCAAGGACGATCTACACAGTCTACACATAGTATTTTATGTTAGTTGTACGTACGTTTACGTATATCAACTCTTCTATTGTAGGACCATGTAGCAGCCAAACAAACACAGCGAACTCTTGGCGAGCACACATATGCTGATCCTACGCACAACCCCGTAGACTTTTGAAAACAGTCGACGGCGGCGCGGCGCGGGATTTAAACCTACACTTGTGTTTAGGAATTTAGGTAAGGTCGCGTTAAATGCGTCAAAATACCGCAAACGAGGCGTAGGTGGCGGGTACACGAGCAAAGTATCTATACGAGTAAATAGTGTGTGGGTTTTCGGGGCACTATTCGCAATAATCAAAGGATATACGCAACTTTTCATCGTCTCGTGTACTTATTTCTATCCATGTGATGCGTGTGTGTGTGTAGTGAACACTGAAAAGAGCTCGTCTATTCTGCCACACCCTCATTTTCTTCCCGACGAGAGAAAATTTTCACTCGTGTTAATTTCGCACCAGCTATAAAAGAAAATCGCGCCTACGACTACGCGAAGGCGACGAACTACACACTATGCAAACACAACACCTTTAAAAGTTGCACATATTTAATTTATGCGTTCGTCTTTTTATAATACGTTTTTTTACGACCAGCGTATAAATTTTTCGTAAGTATATATTCCAAGGGGTTGAAAACTATACGTACAACGTACTACGTGTACAGTATGCCTGTCCCATGTATCATTTTTACATCGACCTATCATTTTAAATGCTCGTTTGAAGCAAGGGGGCATAGCTGGACACGACGCCGCCGTCTTGTCGCGGCCGCTAAATTTCCTACCCCTTTTGGCCTGGCCCTCCTGGCGCATACGAAACCTTCATCATCATCCCGTAACGCAGTGCTGCCCCTTGAGCCAATATCGCCGGCTGCTGCGTCGTGTAAACGCCAAGACGACGTTTTAATGGAAAAATTATGTTCGAAAAATTGCCACTCTCTGAGATTCTTAATTTTACGCGGATTAGTTTTTTTTTCTCGCTTCACCCTTCTTGTCTGTTTTCCTTTCTTTTTATTTCTTTTCACGCGCAAAATGTCGTATATGTCGCCGAGCCCAATTTCCCACTTTTCTCGGGTAGTTTATTTAACAGGATTACCACGACTTTTCGGTTCCCTGTGTTACTCCGCTTCGCCCAGCTTCCTCCTCGGTGTAGATGTCGGGCTGCCGAGCGACGTTGTATTTGCGGACTAAATTTTTCCCCGTTTGCCTTTTCTTCTTATAACGATACCAAAGTCGCGAATATACTTTCTAGAAAGCTTAGTGAGCTTGACAAGTAATTTGGGGTTCTCGTTCCCTATACACGTTTATTTGCCTCGTTGCGAATGAAACGAATATATTAGGTTTTTTAACCAATAACTTCAAACTCTGACACCAAATTTTGATTAAAATGTATTAGGTATGTTCGAAAATGGCAAAATGTTTGCTGCTCACGCGAGTGGTTTATCAAAAATGACAATTGGGGGGGGGGGGAATTTTCACAGTAGCATCCTTTTTGATTTATTACTTATTCTATATGTCATAAATTCATTTATAATCGAAAAAAAGATGAGAGATGTTGGGAAGTTCCAGAACAAAAATCAAAGACCCAATTTTTTTCATTTATTACCTACTGCTTCAGGACAAGTAGCCTATATATACTAAAAATTGTTGACTTTTTGACATTATGTCGAACTTTTGAAAACTTGAGGGGAAAAATTGTGTCAATTTTTTGACAATACGACAGATAAGGGGGGGGGGGTGGAATCAATGAATCACCTAAATTTTCCCACCTATAAAATTTTCAAAAAAATACTTTCTGATATTTTTTCTGCCTTTTTTAAAATTTGGAATAAATTACTTTACTTTTCGAATTATCGATTTTTTGAAAGCTTTTGCTCTCGCTTCACTCTGGCAGATTTGAATTCTATTGTACGATTATACAAAAATTTTCAAGAATGAAAAATGTCGAAATTAGGGTATATCCCAAATTTCAGCTTTCTTGGTCAATTTGGTAGAATTTTGATTTTTTACCTCATTTTTGGCCTGAATTTGATTTTTAAAAATTCACCAAAAATCGAAAAACGCACTTTAGCACTTGAAATTTTGACATGTGATAAATTTTTGACTGATCTTTCGATCTACTTTTGTACGGTTTGAAAAATTTTGTGCGAGTCCGTTGGAACGCAAAATCTGCGATTTTCGGCTGACCTGTCAATCAAAATGACCGCTGTTTTGTAAGTAGGGCCACTTTTTTTTTGAGTACAAGGGCTAGAAATGTTCCTTAGGACTCCTTCTTCCCCTTTAAGAAAAAAGTTATCCCAGTGGATCGAGGGGGGGTGCAATAGATCCTTAAGCGGGCTCCCCGACTAAAAAGCATCGTTTTTAAATTTCATTTTCATCTTACTTACTCACATCGTTTTTTCGAAAACTGGAGAATTCGAAAATCCACTGGAGACTTCAAAACGATTTCACACTATTACCGATCGACTCAGGAGGTCAAAAATAGAATATAAACCAAATTTCAGTTTTTTTTGGTAAATCTAAAATTTTGATTTTATTCCCACTTTTGACACTTTGAATTTTAAAAAATTTAACATAAATTAAAAATAAAAAATTAATTTCAGCTAAAAACTTTTGGAAAATTTTTGAAAAAAGTGAGAGTATTCAGAACTTTTTAAAAAAGTGAGTCTTTTAAAAATTACAAAAAATGAATCTTTTCAGGATTTTTGAAAAAAAGTGTGTAAGTAAAGTATTTTTTTTTCAGCAAATTTGCTCATCAGTGAGAATTTTTGTCAATTTTTGACAATTTTAGCAAAAAGTGAGACTTTTTGGCAATTATTGGCGAAAGCGAGAATTTTTGACAACTTTAGCAAAAAAAAGTGAAATTTTTTGGCAAGTAGGTATTGGCAAAAAAATGACACTTTTTCGCAATTTTTGTACAAAAAAGCGGAACTATTAGCAACTTTTTATTTTGGTAAAAAAGCAAAACTTTCAGGTAATTTTCAAGAAAAAAAAATTCAGGCATTTATACCTAATTGAAAGCAAGAATTTTTTTCAATTTATGACAAAAATCAAGACTGATAATTTTGGCAAAACGCAGGTCTTTTTGGGAATTATTGAGAAAAAATTATGCTTTTTTTTGCAATTTTTGACGAAAAAACGAGTCTTTCTATTTACGGCGAAAGGGCGAGATTTTTCAGCAATTTCTAGCAAAAAAGCGACGTTTTTGGGTAATTTTTGGGAAAATATTGAGACTTTTTGGAATTTTGTACCGAAAAACCGACAATATTCAACAATTTTTAGCAAAAAAAATAGACTTTTTGGTAATACTCGTACGTGAAACTTCGAGGATTTTGGCAAAAGGCAGTGTAGCCAGTCATTTGGAAAACAGTGTCATAATCTATTTTTTCCTTCAAGGTATAAGAAAAAATTAAATTTTTGAAAATTTACGAAAAAATTAGGTACTTATCACGATGTTGCCTATTTTTTGAACAATTTTCCCATAAGACCTAATTATAGTTCTAAACTTCTTCAATCGATATAATTCCAAACTCACGCTCACTTTTCATCCCACACGAGATAAGAGCACTTTTACAAATTACAAAACCAATCACCAATCACTCCGCAATCCACTTCCACACACCACACACATCCGCGCAAATTATGAGAACCCCTCGAGCAGAATTTTATACCTTGACATGTCTCGTAATGCGAGCAAAACTTGAAATACCTACATGAAGTTCGTTGCCCTTCCTTAAATTATCTAAGACTAAATACCATCTTCCGGTTACTCGGTCTACGAATGTTGAAATAAAAACGTCGCCGACAAAGTAAACACACACGTACAACTTTTTTTTTTTTTAATGAATCCGCCTCCCCTCCTACGCTAATACATATACTACATCTAGCAGTAGGTATAGTATAGAGAAGAAAACTAGATCGCAATGGGGGGAGAAAAGCAATCTGTTAAGAATTTTCGTGAATTAAAGCCTGTAATTACGACCAAATGTACTTTTTAATAAAACAGGCGTGGTTTAATTTTTAACGATACCGACGACCAAGTCGAGTGAAATTTCTTCGATTTATCAATAATAATTATATCGGAATCACGAAAGACTGTGTGTGCTGTGCTTTGAATTTGTGGTTATCGGGAACAGTTCAGTGGCCGGTATTGTTTCGAAATCACTTTTTGCTAATAATTAATACACACAATGTTAGCGTTAGCGTAGCTCTTCTCGTGGCAATTTTTCTTAATCAAATCAGTGTGGAAGCGATGGAAGATCAAACTCTGGTATAATTCGAAAGCTCCCTTACCCCTTCATTTCCACCCATCTTTATTGGCCAACATACGAGTATAAGAACAAAATAATCAACTAAAAAAAACGAGCCAATAACCCAGTTCTAACTTTAAAGCAAAAAAAAAATACCTCCACACGACATCGATTAATGCCGAATTGCCATTAAAACAACGATGAAGTACTAGGGGCTTACAGGAAAAGTCAAGTAAGGGGGTGACCGAAGAGAGGAGAAGTACAAGGGAGAAATATACCTGTATACTAACATCACGCACATTCATTACGAATCGATAAATATGTAAACATCGGGTAACGACTTTTAAAAAGCTTGGCGCTGTTGGCTGCTTATAGACTTGGGGTGAAAAATACCTGCATATACGAATAGCTAGGTCTATTGGTACTCGGAGTGTGAAACAATGTGATTAATTTTCATTCGATGAAAATAATAATAAGTACACGTTATTATTATGGAAGGTACTAGCACATATTTTATTACATCCAGCCATTTTACGATACGAATAACACATCAACTAGGTATGATGTCCATGAAGTCATTAAAATCGCGTACACCGAATAAAATGTCTTTGATGTGATTGCTCGCCTATTCGTATACATATATTTGTAAAAGTTATATCACCGTTTATGTATGTAATATTTGTCCTTACTCGATGTTCTTTTAGTTCGTATTATTTCGTATGTACCAAATGGGTATAAATCGTGCACCGAGCGAGTGAGATTCATTTTGAAACCCATCAGTCGACTACAATATGTATAGTGATAATACACGACCATATCATTCTTACCAAACTGTACCCCAACGTTTATCGCGTTTCAAGTGTACTTTAGTAAATTAATTTCAATTGTGTACAGTTTACATACCTACATTACTGTCCGGCATATGACAATATAGGAATAATTGCACCCCCCCCCCCCTCCAACATCAGATCCTTCGGGACAGCTTTTTTCTTACAGGAGATATCCTAAGGAACATTCTAAAGCAAACATGCCAAAAAAAAAACATGGGCCTTACTAACAAAATGGCGGCCATCTTGATCAACGTTCAGCCAAAATCACAGATTTTGATTTCCAACATAAGACTCGCACGAAATTTATTGAACTGAACTAAGCTAGATCGAAAGAGCATGTAAAAATTCATCATCGGCCAAAATTTCAATTGCTAAATTGCATTTTTCGATTTTTGATGAATTTTTGAAAATAAAATTTAAGCCAAAAATGAGAAAAAAAATCAAAATTTTACCAAATTCACTGAAATTTAGGATATACCATATTTTCGATCCATTAAGTTAAATCGATTGGAAACGATTTAAAACCGTTTTGAGCAGTTCTGGAGCCTCCAGCAGATTTTTGTAACTTCAAAATGTCCGCGAAATGTCATCAAATGAAGTTGGAAATCAAAAATTCACGCTGCACTCCAACTTAAACACACTATCAAGTCGACTGCTAGTGAGTTTAAGTCATTTTGGAGCCTCCAGTGACTTTTTGAAAATTCCTGGGAGTCTCCAGTGGATTTTTGAAACCGGAAATTTCCACAAAATTTCATCAAATGCAGTTTCAAGGCCGAAATTCGTTCTGTAAACTAATTCAAAAGGTCTACTGCAGGTGGTTTCAATTATTCTAATGAGTAAACAATATAACCGTTTAATAATAACAAGCTCTCAAAGTTGGATCGTTTCAATAAAAATAATTGGTAACGCGGAAAAAAGATGTCATAATGTACATACTTTTTTACCAAAATGAAAATTGAAAAAATGGGGGAAAATCCAAACTTTTAATAATCTTGGCAATTTTTCAGATTTTCAAATTTGAAGGGAGAAAGATCACCGTGAAATTCCAGTCAACATTTTTCAGCTCAAAATATTTCTTTTTTCAAAAAACCAAAAAAAAAAAATAAAAAATGAACCAAAATAGAAAGTTTTAAACTTGAATAAAGTTTTTTTTGCAAATGTTGAGAAAAACAGCAAATTTGTTTGGATATATTCACAAAACATGAGTTTTTTTAGCATGGGATTTTTCCAAATGCTTGATTCAAGGAAGGGGGGGGGGGAGTTCAGTCAAAATTTCACCGTCTATACATATTTTCAAAAGAAACAAGAAACTAAAAAAAAAATCAACAATTTAAAATTTGATTTTAAAAATGACAAAAAGAGAAAAATTTTACATTTTGTTGGCCAAAAATCAAAATTTTTGATGATTTTGGTAAAAAGCAGAATTTTTTGGAAATTTTAATGAAAAAAAAAACTGAATTTGAGCAGGACATTTCTTCAGACGTATCAATTTGGAGGGGGGAAGAGGGGAGTTATGTCAGAATTTATATTCAAGTTAAACAATTCTTTATTTTCAACAACAAAAAAAAAAATAGAAAAAAATAGTTTAATTTTAAAAATGGCAAAACGTTGAAAATTTACATTTTTTTGGACAAAAAAATGTTTTGGTAATTGGCAATTTTTATAAAAAAAACAGAATTTTGAGCAAGGCATTTGAACAAACGTAGCTAGAGGGAAGAAGAAAAGAGTTGAGTCAAAATTTATCCAATTAATTTTTTTTAAAAAAAAGAAATTAGGCAAAAATTACACGAGATGATTCAAAAAATATAAAACGTTGGAAATTCGTCAAAAAAACAAAACTTTTTAACAATTTTGGAAAAAAGCGAATCTTTTTGGAAATTTTGGCAAAAAGCAGAACTTTGAGCAGGACATTTTTTCGAACGTTCAAATTTGGAAGGCAAGAGGGAGGAGTGGAGTCAAAATTCATTCAACTCGACAATTTTTTTTGTATTTTCACAAAAAAAAGCAAATTATTTTTTAAAAAATGAAAAAAATGTTGGAATATTTTAGCGATTTTTGGAAAAAATTAACTTTTTTGACTATTTTGAAAAGGAAAAAAAACGAGAACTTTTGGGAAATTTTGAAAAAAAAAACAAGATTTCAAGCAGCAGATTTTTCCAGACGTTTTAATTTGGCTGGGAAGGAGGAAGGGAGAGAGGGGGTTTGGTCGAGACTGATTTACGATTATTCTTATATTTTCGAAGAAAACTATAGAAAAAGTGAAATGAGAATAACTTCTGAGATCAGAAAAAAAATGAAAGATTCTGAAATTAAATTAGGTAAAAATATCGAATTTTTTTTGAACTTTTACAAAAAATCAAAACTTCTTGAAAATGTTGGCAAGAAGCTAGATTCAAATGTTTCGATTTGCGGAATATTGGATGATGGAAGGAGGAAGTAGTTGAGTCAAAAGTAATTTTTCAAGTCAACATTTTTTTATTTTAAAAAGGAACTCGAAACAAAACTTTAAAAATTTGATTTGAAAAATGGAAAAAAGTTGGAATTTTATAATCAACATCAATGTGTTGAAATTTTTGCAATTTTAGGAAAATACAAAACTTTTTAGAAATTATGGAAAAATCAGAATTTTTAGCAGAAAATTTTCAAACTTTTCAAGGGAGGAAGGTACCAGCCATTTTTTTTATTCGTCGCAAAAATAAAAATCATTTTTAGACTTACAAATTTTGGAAAAAATCAAAAATTTTTGTCAATTTTAGCAAAAAAAAGCAAAAACTTTTTTGAAAATTTCGCCAAAAAAATATGCTTTTAGCAAGAAATTCTTAACAATGTCTAAAGGACGTAAGGAGGAGAAAGATTCAGGTTGGACTTTATTAGAGACAAATTTTGTTCAAATACATACAATTTTTTATTTCTAAAAGGAATCACCAAAAAATGAGAATAAAAATTCTAAAAGAGAAAACAATGAAAGAAAATTTTCATTTCATTTACATCTTCATTTAAAATTTACAAAATTTTCCAAAATTTCACATTTTGATGAAAAAAAATGGAAGCCAGCGACAATTTTTTTGATAATTTTCATATAGTGAAACAGAACAAACGCAGCATAGAAAAACACAAGCAGCAAAAAGCAGAACAAAAATATAGAAAAGAGGACAAGCAGCTTCTTTAAACACCCTATATTAAACTTTAATTCTTTAATTTTTAAAGAAAATACTTATGTTTGAAAAAGTACAACATCTCCTTCTGCATATCACCACCCTTCGGTAAATGATTCACAGAACACCCTGTACACTCATTTCAAGTATAATGATCCGAACTACAACAGAGAAGATGTTCCACTGTTTGAAAATTTTCACCATTTTTATGCATCATCTAGCAAAACTTCTTCAGTGGAGTGCAAAAGCATAACCTTGGTTTAATTTACTCCATTCTTTTTTTTTCTTTTTTGATACTACTGTAAATCGTACAATAATGCGATTCCTTTTGTTATATTTTCCTTTGCTTTTATTTTTTTAATCTCGTGGCTTTTACAGCAGCATACGAGCACAAAGCTCGTGTATGTAACGATATAAAATTTTTCATAAGACAGCCTCGTCTATGGTGCTGGCTTGAAGATTACGGCGTTATTTTTTTTCATTTTCTACCAGGCTTCTCCATCACTATCATCATGTTCATACACACCCACACCCTCACCCTCACCTTTGTATTCAGCAGTCAACTCTGGAATCGATCCATTGTTTCCATGCAAAGGAAAATATCTTCACGGCGCAACATTGTGCACAGACGAAGACGATAAACTACATACACAGGTTTCTAATTCCCTTATCATAACATCCCATACGTGCTACCATCTTTAAATACATATACCCGAGTTTTCCAAGTTTGACTTTTCCGCCACCACCACCACCGCCCCCTTCTTCTCTAGTTATCCTTTTTCGTGTTGTATTTGTTAACACGGGTTCTAGCTCCGGATCCTTTTTCGTTGCCCTTTGTTTGAAGATGTTTTGCATTTAGTTGAGGTATAAGAGAGAAAAAACGGGTAACTTGGGAATTGGTCTGTGTGTTGTGTACCTTCATCTCGAGGCGCAATCGTGTTCTCGTGTAATGAAATCAATTACTTATACTCTTACGGTATTAAATTATTATAAACGAGGTATAGTGTAACGTGTATTTGCATACTTCCTTCACATACGTTCAGAAGAGATACACCTTATATGCACATATTATCTCCTAATGACGATGACAAAGAAGACTGAAAAAGTTGAATGGAACTTCGCCAGGGTACAGGGATTCATTTCTGCACGTCTTACGATGACTAATAATGCTAATGAGATGCGATTTGCAGATAAATGAAAATAAAGCGTATTTAACGCGACATTATCCCCAGGTGAAAATTAATTTAGCAGAGAAAATTGTATTTTTGTGTGACGAAGGGAAGCAGTATAATGGAAATTAAAATTTTCCAAGACACTGCTTCGAGCAAAGGTATGTTTCCTCGATGCTCTTGGAAATGATTTTAGAGGGGTGCCATACCTCTCTAGTGTTACTATAGGAGTCCTATATCAAGTTTTTCTGCTCAATTGGCAGCTTCGAAGAGAGAAAAATACTCGCAATCAAAATAGACTGATACTTTCGACCATGGAATCAGGTCATAGATCATTTACTTAGAACAATCAAATTCTACTTCACTCAGATACCAATCGCTTCAGATTCTCAGTACTCAAAAAAGATGAGATTATTTTGAAGAAAAAAAAGTATATTCAAACTGTTGACTTTGACCTGATCTATCTCTATTGATTTTTCGAAGCATTGTGTGGTCTGGCGAATTTAATTGTTTCATTGAACACCAATGTAGGGCTGACTGGGCTACTAAGAATCCTATCGGGGGTTGGTTTTAAAGGTACTTCACACCTCGACATGAGTCCTTAAAACATTCAGAACAATACAGGTTGAAAATAGCTCAAGATAATGAGTAATCTTTATCACTTGTTTCAGTCTATATATAATCTGTTCGTCCTTTTTCTTTTTCCTTCTTTTTTTTTTTGGTATCTATCATATCAGAACATTCTCTTCAAGCTCCAGTTCCCTGCATTATTAAGCTGATTAAAAGATAGCTTGATAGGTAAACAAAACCACCATGAAAAAAATAGACTTCTTGCAAATTTTGAATGATCTTCTAACGAAAGACGAGAGCAAAGGAGGCAATGGTCATTTTATTCAAAACACACAAAAATAAATTTTTCAATTTTGAATTACGAAATTTAATACGTTCAACACTCTTTTGGTGAACATTTTGCGCGAAATTTAATAACGTAAAACCGAATGGGTTAGATCGTTTACTATTGTTTTGTTCTATTATGTACTGTAAGTAAGGTTATGTACCTATACTTCCAGACGATGTACGAACATATTTTTGAAAAAAGTACGTAATTTGAAAATTAATAACGCGACAAAGTGTAATATATATTTGCAACATTCGAGTACACTGTATACACTTGATGTAGTAATATTCTCTCGCGATACCCTGCAGGGAGTCTGAATTCGCGATTTATTACAACTTGGTCACTGAGATACGTATATAAATATACACGTGGAAACATCGCAATAAATCATCGTTGGCGAGAAATCCCCTCTGATATGATAGTTAGCTCAGATGCTACCTCGGAGAGAATTTTCATCGTTTCTCTGAGGTATAAGTACCTACCTACGACTTACGAGTACGAGTACGAGATGTACGTACTCGTATTATAAGTGGTAAAATACACAAACACGCTACAAAGTGAATATTTATCGCTTGTCGTAATCGATAAATTCCAAAGAACATAAGAGATAATAATATGAAGATTTATTAGCCGAATGGATAAAATTTTAGTTCGACTTGGATTGATTTTTTTTTACGAAAGGAATATACTTGAAGTTGAAAAGGTCGAGAAATTCATCCAAAATGTTTAAAGAAACTGGGATTTTTTTTCAAAATAATTAAATAAAATATTTTTGTATTTCTATACTCCAGTTTGGTCGGGGAATTATCCCAAAATGGATTAAAAAAAAAATCAAACTTGAATTGATAGTTGATACGAAGGTTACATATGCTATTTTTTATGCGAATGTTACAATGAAAAACACACTTTCATTGGTAATAGGCCCTGAAAAGCGCGTAAAGGAGGAGGGGAGAGGGGTAGGCACACCTTCCAACTGAGAACCTTTTTGGTGAAAAGTTATCTTTGACATTATCAAAATGTTGCATGATTTTACACCTTGAAGGATTGCATGATGATGATAAAAAATTCCAAAACTTCACTTTGGAAGTAAGCTTTAAAGAATTATTCAGATTTGAAAATTTTTTCGGACGATGACAAAACGTTAAATTTGATTGAAAGGCTTTCAAATTTTTAGAGTTGAAAAAAATTCCAAAATGGGAAATTCTGGAGACAATTTTTT
The DNA here is from genome assembly GCF_950023065.1 of Planococcus citri. Lineage (NCBI taxonomy): Eukaryota > Metazoa > Arthropoda > Insecta > Hemiptera > Pseudococcidae > Planococcus > Planococcus citri. Next base: position 46,815,924 of record NC_088681.1, on the reverse strand, counting down.
TCAAGTTGGAGGTTTTTGCACGATAGTTATACAGAGGGTCTAACACTTCTGCTTATCCAGTTTTTGGCTTACTTTTTTTTCCTAGCTCATGAATCCTGCTATTCTGCTTTTTTTTGTTGCGGAAATCGCCCAAAAGTTCTACGTTTCACCATTTTAAAATTTTCGCTTTCTGACCCCCCCCCCCCCCCCATCCACCACTACTCAAAAATTTAAAATATGTACATTTTTTGAAAAAGTAGTATTCGTGAAAGTTCTGATTTTCCCTTACTTTTTCACGTTGTTTATTTGCTCCGTTGACATTAACACTCAAAATTTCATAATATTTCGTCAGGATTTTGATTTTTGAAAAAAAAAATTCTAGAATGATACAGAATTAAAAAAAAAATCGTACGAACGAATTGATTCATTTTTTGTGAAAAATTTTTACAGCAATTGATCTATTTACAAGCGAAGCGAATCGAATCGAATCATTTACGAACGATTGGTGATTGAATAAATTGATTGATTGCTTAGTGAATCATCTAAGGCGTACCTACATACATTTTGTGTAGCAAGAGTAGGTATATCGACATGTCACGTGTTTTTTTAATTGATGATGAATTGACGCAGTTTTCAAGGGAGTGATTTGTGAACGAATTGATTTGGCTTTTGTGAAACTTTTGATCAGAAATTGATCTGTTTCCAAGCAAATCAAAACATTTATGAATGAACTGTGTTTGAACAAACTGTTCGATTTCTAAGTGAATCATTCGCGAACGAATTGAATAATTTTTGGTAAATACAAATATAATTTGCAAACGAACTGATTTGTAAAAAGGGCTCGTTCACGAATGAATTGATTCAATTGAATAATTTTTGGTGAATCATTCACGAACGAATTGAAAACAAAATTTTTTGAATCATTCGCGAACGAATTGAAAACAAAATTTTTTGAATCATTCGCGAACGAATTAAATAATTTTTAGTGAATCATTCGCGAACGAATTGAATAATTTTTGGTAAATAATTCGCAAAACGAATTGATTCATTTGAATAATTTTTGGTGAATCATACACGAACGAATTAAAAACAAATTTTTTTGAATCATTCACGAACGAATTAAATAATTTTTAGTGAATCAATCGCGAACGAACTGAATCATTTTTGGTAAATAATTCGCAAACGAACTGATTTGTAAGAGGGGCTCGTTCGCGAACGAATTGATTCAATTGAATAATTTTTGGTGAATCATTCACCAACGAATTAAAAACAAAATTTTTTGAATTATTCGCGAACGAATTAAATAATTTTTAGTGAATCATTTGCGAATGAATTGATTCCTATAAGTGACTTCTTCGCGAACAAATTGATTCATAAAGTAATGAATTAATCAATTCGTTCGCGAATGATTCGCTAAAAAATTTCGACACTCCTCCAATTTTTTGAAAATTTAAATATGCAAAAAAAATTTAATAAATGAGGGAAAATAATTGACAACATGTTAACCCAACCCTTTCAAAAAATATAGAAATATTGGGAAGAAATCTTGATTCTTCAACTCAAACATTAAAGATTTCCACTTAATCTCGACTTCTTTTAAAAATTTCAAGTTTCAACCATTTTTTCTCAATCAATAAATGAATTGAGAAAAAAAATCTTAAACTTTCGTATTTAAAAAAAAAGTTTTCAAACGTTTTTTCTCGAGTAACGAACAAAATCTGAAGAAATGTGGACATCCCTCCCCCCCCCTCTAACATTGAATATTCGTTCTTCACAGATAAATTTTCGTTGTATTGATATCCACCTAATTTATTGACCTTGGTCAAAAACTTGGGAAAGAAGGTTAAAAGTTTTAGGTTCAAACAAAACCATCAATCAAAAGAATATGCAAGAATATTCAATCATCCGAAATTTCACGTTTTTGAGATTTTTTCTTGAATTTTGAGGAATTTGAGAAATGAAATTTGGTTTGAAATAAAAATGACAAAAAAATCTCAAATTCAGCCAGAAGCTGAAATAATGCATATTACGCATTATCTCCATCGATACGCCTCTCTCCTTTTACTCTAAACTGATTCGAAACAATTTCGGATCGTTTTGAGCAGTTTAGGAATCTCCAGAAAATTGTTCAAGAATTACGGTTCCCCCAAAATTTCAGAAATTAGGTTAGAAACATAAAATTCGTTAGGCATCATACTTTCAACCTCAAAAATTGCTTCATCCCTACTGCTCTAAAGAGAAGAAATATCTGTTGCTTTGACAAAGTGCCTAATCATTTTTTCTAGTGTACCCACTTCACATTGTTACAACCCCTCTTCCCTCCCCCGGAGTTATCCCTCATCTTGTGCCCATGAAGATTATTCATTTTTTTTCAGAGTTCAATTCCTCATGACCTCTTTACTTTCGAGTTTCGTTGTAGAATTTTTTTCATTTGTCTTGAGAACCTACATAGTTAGGTATATCAAAAAATTTGAAATACACAAAGCTAGCAGTATAAATGGAACATCCTGTACGTGAAAAAAAAATGGAAATTACTACCCTCGGTATCAATTGAATGTATGATGGTATCAAAGTCAAGTTTTTTTTTTTACCAAGCTTTTTGTTTTTGTTTTACTGACAATACAGCTCGATAAATACAACAGATGAGATAGGATGATCCTACTACAGAAAAGAGAAATATATCATCATAAATATCGAGAAGAGTGATACACGCATTGTAATTTTCATTTAAACATAATAAATGCGGGTACTAAATTAGAGTCTGTGCGTTAAAACCAAAATGATAGAAAAAGACACCAACAACGAAGCAAAGTGAACCTTGAACGATATAATTATTGAACCCTTTGTAGTCCACCATTCTAAGCACATTGGGATGGTTTTGAAAAGAGATAGAAAAAAAAACACCCGAACGAACCAAACTTTAGTAAGTAAGTAACTTACATCATGTCGTTCAATAAATCACCTACCATTTTTCGGTCACTCGAAACAAGAGGGAAAGGAAAAATCAATTAATGCAGAGCACACGACGAGTCGAAAATTTTGCCTACTCTCGATACTCGTAATATATCAGTTGTTCTGTACGTACGTAGATGCGTGGCGTTTAGATTTTAGCGTTGGAATGTTCTTTTTTTTCGGAAAGGGCAGTCCGCGGAGGGGTATCACTGTGGTCATGCGATTCTTGCACCGTGAGAGTAGCGTAACTTGTCAAGTCACACGCTCCCCCCTCGCCTTGCTCGTGTATCTCACTTTGCTGTTTTTTCTCCTTCTATCTGCATAGCTACACCAACACAAACATGAATTTACCAACTTACATTAGCACACAAACGTACCTACGTACTTTGCCCACTGTTGACTATCCTAGTCCTAGTCAGTGTGTTTGTGTGCCTAGTGTGCAATGTGCTGCATGTGTATTAGTGTAGTTGGCCGTATGGGTATTGGTACAATATATATACGTGCACACATACATATGAAAACTACAACAACGTATCTGTGCACCGTTATAAAAAAGGCTACAACATAGAAAGATATTGGCCATGGTACGGAATTCCTCGCGAATTAGTTGCTTTCTCTACATGTGTGCATTAGAGAATCTTTTACACAGGGGTTCAATTGGTGCAACGTGCAGTGTCTTTGAATGGATGTAAGCTGCAGCTATGGTTGCCGGACCATTGACCACGCACAATTTGGTGACGATTATTTTCACCCTGTAATTATAGATTGTACGGAGCTAGATTGGAACAATGTAGTTGCAACCTTGACCTGCATTTGTAAGTGGACTGGAACAATACAGAATGACCTTGACAAACACCAATGCAGAGTAGCAAACAAAACCTTGGAGGATTTCACACATTGAATAATAATGTTGAGTGGAACAATATGAGATGACATGACCTAGAAAAATATAATGCAGGATGACAAGCAGAACCTTTGAGGTTCCCACTTCTTGAAGAACTTCAACTATATGTATTGGCGGTCTAGAACAATGAGATAACCTTGACAAATCTAATGTTGTAGAGTAACAAACAAAACCATCAAAGCTTCGGCCTCTTGAATAACTATTCAAACTGTTGACCAGAACAAAAAGTGATGACCTTGAAAAATATGATGAGTGACAAAGAAAAACATGGGAATCACAACTCTTGAATAACCGCTGACTGGAGCAAAGATTTCCTGAAAAAATTGCTACAATTATCCAGTTTTTCACAGACTTGTTAACCGGTTTTTAACCATTAACTGTAACCGCAAATTAACCAATAAATTAACCAAAAAAAAATTAACCTTGACCAGAAATTTTTTTAGAAATATCACTAACCATAACCATAACCCTAACTATTTTCTGAGATCAAAATGAACCGTAACCTTGGCCAAAAATTTTTAGAGAAAAACTGGTTAGAACTTTGAAAAAAAACTGAAAAGTGCTGTTTTTTCATTTCTTTATATCTGCGGTTTTTTCAATGTGATTTGTAGTGATTTGAAATTTCAATCAAAAAAATGATCAAAAGATGAAATAAAAGAACGTGAATAGAAAGTTTAAAAAATTTGAAACTATAGTTGCATCTTACTCATTACTCATCATTAAACTATTAAGGCTCAATCTTAAATGATATTTTAATGATAAGAGATGATAAAGAATTGTTTCTTGAAAAAAATTGTTAAATTTTGAGTTCAAATGTTACTTACCAGTTTTTCAATTTTTCAACTTCAAAAATTTCGAACTCAAAGAAAAGTTCTAGAAATTTTTCAAATTTTCAACTGTAATTTTAACCATTAACTAAAATTTTAAGCTCAACTGGAAAAATTACCAGCAAAAATTGTAACCTTAACCTTGACCATTAACCGAAAAAAATGATCACCAATAACTGTAACCTGTACCGTAACCTTTAACCTAAATTTTGAATTTCTTGTCACTTTTCAACCATAACCTTGACCAGAAATTTTTTTTCGGTTAACAAGCCTGTTTTTTTCTTTTCATGAGCTGCAGTGTTGATGATTGTCCTTGTGAAAGTAAATGTTCGTTGATCCATCAACATCAGCCTCCATCTTTTCAATGATTTTTGAACTTTAAAAAATTGTGATGATGATGATGATGATGATTGATGATATTGAGGATGTTTTTGTTGATGTTGAATTTAACATCAACATCAACAGCGATATTTTATGTTGACATGAAAAATAAATAGATTAGTTTAGTACTCTTACTGTTAGATTAAGTAAGTACATAAATTGCACCATTTTCTACATAGATAAAGATTTCACCATTCACCAGGGTGGAACCAAACAAGAACACAAAACCCCCCTTGCTTTTGGAAAATTTTTGAGGAGTAGAACAGAACCAGAAGCAATATTCAAAATATTTACAGGAGCAAAACCAGAATGACCTCATAAATGATTTTTATACTAACCCGGCTCCTGGGACTTACAAAAATGTCGTTAACTAATAAATTTTCCTGCGCCAGAACAAAATATGGTTTGGCATTGGGATATCCAGAGGGGGTGCGTAGAGGTTGTACCATTAATTTCTCATGTTGAGCATTTTGCCTACTTTTTTATTTTAAGGGGCAAATATGTTTTAAAAAATTTGTAATTTCCACATTTATCGATTCTTTATTTTTTAAATTTAAAAAAAAAAATTAAAAACAAGTGAAATCATTTTGACTCCTCACTGACAATTGTGTGTCCATGTCCAACTTGCTTATGCACAGCAATTTGCCTATCCTTTTAATTTAACTTATTTAAGGGGCAAAAAATTTGAGCTTCTGGCCTGTACAAACTGTTTTCTTTTTTAATTCTGCCCCTTAAAATAAAAAAGTATGCAACCTTCTCCACACGGCAAATGAACGACAGAGCATACACGCATGTGTACCAGGACCAGGAGTCATTACTACCCTATTGGTCGTTCCTGTGGAGCAATCGCAGGAAGAACCCAGTTTGTGACAATTTTCACCATCTTGGGGTCGGTGGGTTAATACAACAAGTGTTTTTGCTGAGATTTTATGTCAATAGACTAGAAAATTATAACAAGAGATTGTAAACATCATGAAATAGATCATACATTGTATGCACTTTTGAAACAAAATTATAGTGAAAGTCTCTTATACGAGTAATTATACCCAGTGGGTAATGCAATTGCAATCAATCACTTGATGTTATTAAAATTATTCAGTTCCAATCTCTTATATCTACTTACATAGGAATTTCATCCGTTATTGTGATTGGAGCATCAGATAATGCTGCCATTTTTAACCGATTTTAATGAGGTTTTCCATGCTTGACATCATTTTTAATACAGTAAAAGCTCATTATAAAGCTGATTTCCTCTTGTCCCTAGACCACCCCATTTCAACCAATGTAAAATTAATTGTGATATAGCACTCATGAGTGATTATAAATCGCCTTCTAACGCTCTAAAATTCAGGAAAAACCACATTTTAAAAATAATTTTGACAACAAAACACCCATTTTTTGCGACAAAAAAGCTTACATTTATCATCGACTGTATATGTAAATGCATGAATAATTCAAAATGGAATTTTCGACAGCTACATTTTGGATGCAGAATCCAGGAAATGGTCTGCACATGCACAAGTTTACTAGTGTTGACAAAATGGTTGGTTGTGCTACAGGATGACGTTGACTGTGTTACAATTCTGAACCATCTCTCTCTCCACCAGCATCGGACACGGGACCCTGATCAATCAGCACACTTAAGTTTGACGCATGCGCACAAGGTTTCCTGGATTCTGCATCCGAAATGTAGCCGCCTACTTTAGGCAATTTTTCAATGTTGAATTATTTGTCCATTTATATACTTATGGTCGACAACTTTTACATACAAAATTCTCACTTTCTGAAAATGTTGGCTACAACAACAGTTTTTTTAAAATAACTTTTGAAGTTTTGATTTTGAAAAATGTAAAAAAAAAGTTTTATGGCAAAATTTTGCCAAAAATCTGGTTTTCAGCTTTCAACAGTTTTGGTTCATTCAAACAAGTAAAATTATTTTCAATTTTGACCAAAACAAGAAAGATTTTTCTACAACCTTATCAAACTTTAATAGAAGCTTGATTACAATTCTTACAAAAAAGTCAGGTAAGTATCTAAAGTTTTCACAAAAGAGTAAAGTTCTAGATTTTTCATCATAATCTTGAGAAGAAAACTGAAAAGTAAATTTGTCAAAATTTTGGTAAGCAACTGATTACTTTTTGGAAAATTTGGAATAAAAAAGCAAGGATTTCTGAAAGTTTTGACCACAGAAAATAGTGGAACCCATTACTGGGATGGAATGATATTTTTTGAGCTGAGCCGAATTTAATATAACTTTTGAAAAAAATCTCAAATTTTTTTGTAGGTAGTTCTTGTTCTAGAGGCTCCAGAACTGAAATGTTTTCTGAGTGACGTTCAACTCCAAAAATAGCTATAAAGATCTCCATTGAATGTGCTCAAAATCCTTAAAACATTTTTTTTTCACGATCCACCTTTGCATTGCCAAACTTCTTCAGACCTTTCTGGGGCCAATGGTTTCAAACAGCTGCCATAAGTAGTGTGAACCCTGAGACGGTTTTAAAAATCTTGTAAAAATAGGATGTGCTTTGCTGCAGTATCATTGATACAGACTTTCAGATGATCAAAAAGTTACATGCATTGGAACCAAAGTGCAGACTTATCATAAAGATTGAATACCTACAAGTAATTAAAAATTAACTATCATAGTTTTTTGACACCACCCAGCACCAGTGATTAAAAACCCGTCTTGTATTTACCGCCACATAGTAATAATTAGGTAGGTACTATATAAACTAATTAAAGATTTATGCATATTTCAAAACACTCTCGGGACAAATTTCCAGCCATTTTCATATTTCCATTAACCGCTGACTTATAGAAGGGATGTGCAGGGGATAAAAACACATTAAACTTTAAGCTGGTATGTTTTCCAATAAATGTCAGGCTTGGTTTTAATTCTAGTCGTCGTTGTCGTCTTATCCATTTCAGTGGTGTTTATTTTTAATCAAGTACTACATATGAGATGCACCTCACAACTTCGACAGCACAAACAATCACGATCGAGTGATTAATAATGCACAATTTTCTCGGTTTGTTGGAGAAACTTTATAATTATTCCAAGTAAGTGTATGAAATTTTCTATAAATATACGACCGTGCGTGTATAAAAACACCAGTGCCTACATATTATCAATGTTTTTACGTAACTAACTGTTGTGTTTTATAAGTAAAGTACGTCTGAATACCGTAGAGCTATATTTTGATTAAGATGGAAAATTATACATTTTCTATTCGTTTATTATACTTACTCAAGAATTTTTTATTTCAAAATAGATAGGCTCAGTGAAAAAAAAAACATGCAAGTTTCCGCAAAATTTGGCAACAATGGTCTCAACTTCTCCACAAGAGAGGAGATTTTTCTAACAAATCACCAACTCCATCTCAGAATGCGGTTACGTTATGATGAAGAGTTTTCCCTTTTTCATAATTTCGCCTTCTCTTTACCCAATCCAAAAATACGTAATACTTATTATATACAATGGTATTTCACCTTGGCAAAAACTTTCGAATCAATGTAGACAAAACGAACGTCTCTGAAAAAAAATTACGATCGTCATTTAGCGAAAAAAAAATTAACTAGGTAAGAAGCGATAAGCGAAGTAACTTTCCCACGAATGCACGAGTACATTTTTTTATCGTTTAGAAAAATTTCAATAACAGTTAATTTGACGAGCACTTACGTAAATCATGTCTTTAAAAGATTAACCATATAATACAGCACCCTATTCTGCCTGTGTTCTTCTGTCTTGTCACTTGAACTGCCAAGTGTATTTTTTCGAACATAGGTAAGTAACATGGCAGCATTATGTGAGAAATGGGTTTATGTGACAAATTTCGTCATGTACAAAAGTCACCGTTTACTTTTTCTTCATACAAGCATAGAGATATTCAATAATACTGCGGAAGAATTATAGCATTTTCAACTCACATTTCAAGGGTATGGGCAGAATTTTGGTACAAGTACAATATAACTTTCTTTTTCAGAAACAATACAATATTTTTAAAAATTTCGTTACTTACTCTATTTCTAAACAATGGATATAATATGTAATGAACGCAAAACATACCTGCAACATACGAAAAACATCAAAATATTAATTACAAATACTTACATACTTCGAAAAATCAACTCAAAACATGAAAATAAAGCCAATTATAAGACTATACAATTTAATTCAAGAAATGCACATAAGGGGAGGTTATTGGCCTTCTTCTTAAAGATAGCCTATCAAGAAAAAGCACAAAGCCATCCCACCCACCCCTCGAAATAACTAAAAAAATATATATACAATATTAGAATTTTTGACTTTAAAAATCAGAGAATTTTGTAAAATTAATGAATCAACTTTAGAAGCAGTTTCAACAGATTTACTTGCTACATTTTTGAAAAAATGTCTCCTCATCCCCTATAATAATACAAACAAAATATTATGAAATCTATCTCAATTCCAAATTTATACTGGTGGGGGGGGGGGTATTATGGGGTATTATATCTATTAGTAGTCGTCATTTTGAAACCCAAAAAATAACGATTTTTTTAAAAATTGCGTTAGTTAAGAGTATTCTTCTTTTCTACTTTCTGAAGTTATAATAATTCATGACACGAATTTGAAAAACACTAGAAAAATTTATCAGGAAAACTGGTAAGAATCGTGGAAAATTATTTTCCAAAAAACTTATAGATTTTTAATAGTAAGAGAAAAATTCAATTACATTAAACGTTTTGTAACAAGAGCTCAACAACATTTTTTTCGACTCACAAAGGAACCTTTCAAAGCATCTATGTTTGCCTACAATTTGAACAGGACTGCGATTTTTAGGAAAGGCATGGTCTGAAACTCCCACAATCAAAATTTTAGCTGCCAAGACTGATTTTTTTTGAGCCATTCTGGAGTTTCCAACAAATTTTCAATTTTTCTTCATGAAACTTCAAGTCAAAAATGAAATCAAGGACCTATAACTTTGATCGGTATTTTTTGAGCTCTTTCTGGTTCGTTTTGGGTCATTATCGCGAAATTTCAAGAGTGCTAGTTCAAAAGTGATGAACTTTTGACTAATTCAATAATTAAGAATATGGAGAGTGTCGAATAAGCACCGGCTAATGTTATAGGTGCTAAAGTTCATTTTTGCTCTTTCTAGAGTGATTTGTAAATTTTTAGAGAAATATGTAAATTTTCTGGAGGCTCCAAAAAGGTCAAATTGTGATTGTTTCCGAGTTGAGTGATCATGTAGAAATACCAGACGATGTCTTGCCGAAAAAATTGCTCGTTATGATAGCTTTTTTGAAAATTTGATTTTTTCACTGATTTCTTCACTTCTTAATGCCCGAGAGAAAATTAAACGATAAATTTTCATAAATTTTTACGCAAAAATTTGCACTGGACAGTCAAATTGTGATACCTATTTTTAAAAATGTTTTATTCGAGTGATTACTCATTTTGGAAATAGAGGATTCTCCTCAATTTTTTCCAAAAGATTATGTTGATTGCCAAAGCCAAATTGACAGATGCAGACGGAAACAAAAAAACCAAGTTGACAGAAACTTGCTATATAAAATTTTATCAACTGGAAAAAATTTTCGATCATTTTTATCAATTTTTTAATAGGTACCTAAGAACCCCAAAGGAAAAATTCAATGCTCCAAAACACAAAATTTCAGCACTTTTTTTCAACAACTTTCACAGCTCAAAAGGGAATATTTTTGTATCCTAGCAAAATTGAAATAAAATAAGGAAAAATAACATCAGGGTTTTCAATTTGATCAAATTTCATTTTGGGATTTTATTTTCTACAAAAATTATAAAAATTAAAATTCATTGAAATTTTTTGAGAATTAACAAATGTACCTATTTTGAAAAATGTCCTCTTTGAATGAAATGATATTTTTTTGTTTTTGAAAGGGAGAAATTATGCTAAAAAGCAGTTTGACATGATCATTTTTTTTTTTTTTTTGAAAATTGGTTGAAATCCTACATTGGAATTTGAAAGAGAAATTGAGATGTAAGTTTTTAATTCCAAAGTAAGAATTGAGAAAATTTAAGAAAAAAACAAATTCCAAAAGGAAAATTATCAACGAGATTGAAAATTCAAATTGATATATTTTCCAGAAAAGTCTTTGTGTCTTCTGAAATTTAAATTTTTTCTGTTGAAAACCCCCGCGATGCTTCATAGAAACAGCATCAGCTTTTACACTTGAACCAAATTTCCTAAAATTCCAAAATGAAATTCGATCAAAATCGTAAATCTCGACGTTATTTTACTCTATTTCATTCCCATTTTGATGAGATGTAAAATGTTTCCTTGCGAGTTGTCGAAGTTGTTAAAAAAAGAAAATGAAATTTTGCGTTTCTAAACAGTTGGAAAAATGTTCATCTGATAAAATTTTACAGCAAATTTCCATCAAGTTGGCCTTTTGTTACCTCTGCATAGGTAAATTCAGCTTTGAACTAGACAGAGGGCAGATTGGCCCCACTGCCGAAGGTAGTGCATATATTATGAACCCCTTACATTGAAAATGTTGGCAACGTGTGTAAATTATTTAAATAGGCTAAGTACACGTTATACTCGATGTACTCGCGCATATAAGGCCGCATCCTCCTTCAAACAAAAATGGTTCGCGAGCCTTTGACATTTAGGTATGGCCCAAGATAAGGATTTTGGACATAAATAACAGAATTCACATAAATGGTCTAATTTATGTACAGTACTGTGTACTTAGCAAGTGCGCTATTGGTCCTCCACAATTAGGGGTGGGAAATTGACCATCTTACGCTTCTTTATAATACTGATCTTCACGCTCAAACTTCACTTGGTTTCGGCAATTCGCAATAGTCGGTTCTCATGTCAAACGTTAATTAAATTAGTACCATGGAAGTGCCTCTTCTTAGGGGAGACCATGGTATAGTTCTTGAATTTACGCCATCTCACACATGGTTAATATACTAATGAATAATTTTAGATTAATCGCTCATATATCGATTAATAACCAGTGTACCTTTTTGGTAATGAGGAATGTATCCGGACATATCCTCATTACACAAAGTTCAACTCGTGCCTCATTTAGTTAAGTTCCATCTGTTCCATCGCTGCCCTTAAGTATTAGGTGGGCCCAGGAAAGAGATGGAAACGCGTACAGTTCAAGTAGATGGTGTGTTACACCTACTTCATTTTAATATTATTTTTTTCATCATAGATTCTCTGCCATGGCGTCGTGATCTATGATGATTGAACAAAATTATTCATCTTCGTGTAAATAATATTGTGTAAGTACAGTAGACTTCCGCTTATCCGGACAGCCGTATTATCCGGACGAAAAAAAATTCTCCTTGTTATCCGGACTTCTCGATTATCCGGACAAAATCCGTATTATCCGGACAAACATACACGAATTACTTACAAGTACATGGTCAAAAATGTTTGTGATCTTTGTGTTTGGTTTGTTTTTCTCTATTTTGTGAAGAAATAAAATTTACCCTTTGCACTTTTCATTAAAAATTACAAAAATACACCATTATCATTAAGAAAACAGTCATTTTCTACCAAAAATTCAACTAAAAACATATCAATCCGTATTATCCGGATTTTTGCTTATCCGGACAACCAAATTCCCCAGTTAGTCCGGATAAGCGGAAGTCTACTGTACCTATTTTTGCATATCCTATCTTCTCTGTCTAGTAGGGTAAAATCTGATCATTAGATTATTGTCTTCAGGGCTGTTGGACACGAAACGTAAACATATCGTTTCATTTCGGTTGAGCTCTTTGAACCAAACTGTTTCGTTATAACGTTTTGTTTTGTTCCATAAAAGTGGTATCATTTCGTTTCGTGCCATTTTGTGTCGTTTTGTTTCCTTTCCTTTCAGCCAAAAAAGTGAGAAAAGCGGACATTCTTATTGATAAATTCAGAAGAGAACCCCTCTAAAGACTCTAAATGGATGAAATTTGAGTGAATTTGACAAAATTTGGTCAAAATTTACAAAAAAACTTGCAATGAAAAGCCAAAAATTGAAGAAACAGAAATGATTCGTTTCGTTATAACGTTTCGTTTCGTGTAATTTTTTTGATTTGTTTCGTTTCGTGTCCAGAGGGAAAAATTACCGATTCGTTTCGTGTCTTTCGTTTCGTATTAACAGCCCTGATTGTCTTTATTTTGGTGATCTATGTCATCACTTGTATGACGAGATCTTTCTCCTTTAGAAATTCATTAGGTCTCATACTATCTATCAAAATTATATAGATTATCACATATGCCAATGAATTTATATAAAAAATGTAAATATACATAGTAAGTAAAGCAGTGTCTTATTTATTACGTATCTTCTTTGAATGATGTATAGTGAGTTTAGACGAACTACGCCCTTCTGAGCTATCTAGGTATTGGCAGATATTCCCCGCCTAAGGAATATTTCCAAAGTTCCCCCAATAGTAATAATTTCTTGTCTACACTATAACAAGTGGTTCTTATAGATTCCACTATATCAAACTTTTTTTTTCAAACACCTTATATCTTACAAAGGAACTCCCCACATGATACTCCCCAATTGGAATGAAACTTGGGCTGGTAGAAAGAGCCAAGAGGACATAAAAAAAGCACTCCCATCAACTCAAGTTGATTTTTTTGATTTTTAGCAAACGTTTGAAGTTTTGCTTACACAGACTCAGAAAACGGAAAAAATTACTAATATCCATCTCTCCAGCGTATCAAATTCAGAAGCTCAAATTTTGACCAAAGACAGTCTTCTACATATAGGTAGGTACTACGTAGGTACACAATCGACTCATACCATAAGTAGCCTGATCCGGCCATTCGGTCAGAAAACATAATTTTTTACTGTTTTTTCTCTGCCGTTTCTCTCCACCAGCACATGAACTTGAGCAGCTGAAATTTTGTCCGAAGAGTCTATGCTTGATATAATAGACTAAAACTACCTACCGTAGACCGAATCTGGAATTATCAACTTGAGAAGCTGAAAATTGGGGGATGGGATCTTTGAGGTCCTCTTTCCACCGCCATTCAAGTTTCATTCCAATGTGAGATTATCATGTGGGGAGGAGGGAGGATCCCTTGTTAAGTAATCTGATTGTTCAGTTCAACAGAAAACTCTATAGGATATTTATCGGTCCAAAACTTCTCTCAATCGTTAAAGGGTTACAAGCCCTTCTCCTCTCCCCCGAAAAAAATAAATAAAGATACCAAAAATGAATCCTATTTTCTTATGGACAAAGACATTTTGTTTCAGCTTTCAGTTCGTATTTATATATCTTGTCGTGTACTCGTATATATGCATACGTGCGATGAAAGACCTTCCAAAATGTAACCATCCCATAATACATACACCAACCGAGTATAATTATTTCAAAACACCCATCTTCCAAGTGCTCGAGTTAGGCTCATCGTGTACACCCGTTAGAAAAATTTCCACCTACTAATATAAAAATAGAGTTAGCCCCTTAGTTTCGCCTCGTAGTACTCGTAGTATTTACTCGCATTACCCTAAGGAACGCTTACGCTATGTACGACAAGACGTTTACCAAAATAAAACATCGCAGTATACAGAAAACAAGGGAGTCTATTTCCTAAAAATAAAAAGCTCAGAATACTATAGTTATATACGTGCACGTATAATCTCCCTTATACGCTATGTAAGTATCTACTATGTACAATATCGCGAACCACACCCTTTGAAAAAGTCTCGCATACCGTCTACAATAATCCTTCCTTATACATTTTATACTCGTTGTATATAGAGACGTTACCATTTCGTGATGCACTATCTCGGTACGGTCGTCTTTTTTTACTCGAAAATACGAGTATACGTAACCATATATCCCAAACACTATTTTCCAAACCTTTGATGCGGTTGCTGGAAGTCGTATCGGTCACGTTACCAAAAAAAAAAACGAAAAAGCTCTCAAAGGTTTTGGAAATTGTTTTGCATAACGAAACTACACATACATACACACACTGTCTCAAAACCTCGTAAAATTTACGCCCAAAAAACCACTCGTACCGTCGTACGCATTTCACCGCCAGCGCCACAAAATCGCATACCATCAAACGGGACACAAGGGTGAAAAAAGGCTTTCTTCTCCTTCAACGGACACACATACCCAGTCAAGATCCATGAACACGATAAAGTTTTATTAACGCTCGAATTTTCACGACATTTCAAAATACCTAGTACTCCGAGCACAACAACAACAACGTGGTAACGTTTACAAAGAAAAGCGTTTTTAAAAAACCTTTGATTTCTTCGTGCACAGCTCTGCACCCTGCTCCCTGCTCCCTGCCTTTAGTCAAGGAAGCAGTAAAACCTTTAAGAGAATTTTCACTTCGGTCTATGGTACTTTTCGTCCTGTCGTCATCGTATATCGTTTTATCGTATAAACGGTTCGATATCGCGAGTCGAAAAAATACGTATATTTTTCCATCCGACAACAGTTTAAATTTCTTTCTCGGTTCTTTGCGTTCGTTGTCGGGTATATCTCAAATCTTTTGACCTTTTTTTTTTTGTTTTTTGATCAATTTTTGGAGTAAAGAACCGAGAACGTCTGCTGATTATATCGCAGTATTTGTATACGGTTGACTAAATAATTACATTCCATTTTAGAGAGAGCGAACATCGAATAAAACATTCGTTTAATGATCGAGTTCCATCATTTTCGCTTATTTCGCGACAACACGAATAAAAAAGCGCAAGTTGTACTTTATAATACTTCGCGAACTCGCGAAAGAAAATTTCCGTAATTTTCTTTACGTAATTTCCGCATACCGATGTCGATGTCGCTATCGTGTCTGTTCCTTTTTCTCAGATATCTACTTACAATAAATAGGTACCTACCTAAGATATTGCAAACGGTAACAGAAATTTTCGAATAAGCATATTTAATGAATTAAGAACATAAAACGAGCTATTTTTAGCGAATATTTTACGCTCGAAGATTTTTTTCTTATTTTAACTTCGAGACGTGAAAGTACAGAAAATGCTCTTAATGAAAGGTGATTTGCTCGTGCAAAAAGCCATCTATAAGTAGTTTGAAGCATCGCAAAAAGTATTTTTCTTATCAAGTTTTTCATGTAAATAAGAAAACTAAAGGAGCTCGTAAGAATAAAAAAAAAAAAAGTGGGAAAACATGACAAAAGGTGAGAATGCTTAGAAGTAAAGATATGGGCAAACTTTTATAAAAAGATCTGAAAAGAAAGAAGGAGGGAGATTTTTTGCAGCATTCACTCAAAAGGAAGAAAAAACGGATCGAAAAAAATTGCATCATTCCTATTCGTGTTCATGGACTTGAATAGACGATTTTTTTTCGATTTTTATCTCTATGTAGGACTGTAGGTTTACTTCGGAGTTTAGATTCACCCTTTCCTCTTTCTCGCTCAAAAGAGTGGGGCAAAAACTTTTTGAACAGTTCTTTTAATTTTTTTCAAAAAAATCGATAGAATTGTCAGAAAAAAATTTCACATGACGTTAAACAAAGCTCGTAAGTACTTCGTTGAAATCCAGAATTAAATCAGAAATTTTGGTAATTTTTTGGCTATACTTTCTTGAAAACTGAGGAAGTTAGAGGAAAACTTACGATTTTGAATGGATTTCTGCAATATTTTGGCAATATTGGCGATCAAGTTTTAAATATTGCGAAAAGTTACAAAAATTTACGAATTCGAAAGTTTTTAGATATTAGCGATAGTTTTACAGAAAACTGAAGTACCTACTCAATTTCTTCAAACAAAAAACAAAACAATGAACAAACAAATGTCTTTGGTAACCAAAAAAGCCTCGAAAAACCAAACATACAAAAAAGTACTTAACTAAAAGAGTAACAAAATGCGAAAAAAACATTTTAATGCGGAAAAAAATACCAAAAAAACAAAAAAACATTAAACTTTTAATTAAAATGTTCTGGTTTTGCTAAAATCTAATAATTAATAAAAAGTAAAGAAACTCGATAGGGATTTTGACAATTTCAGCAAAAAGCAGAACTTTTTGTCACTTATTGACAAAAAAATGATACCTACTTTTTGCAGTTTTTGTTGAAAAAGTCTGATTATTTTGCAACTTTTTGATAAAAAAGCGGAACTATTTGACAATGTTTGGCTACAAAGTCGGAATTTTTGCGATTTCTGAAAAAAAAAAACAAAAAAAAACGAGGCTATGACAACGATAATGTCAAAAAAAGAATGGTTTTTTTGGCAATTAATGGTAAAAAAAGCGAGACTTTTGGACAACCCAAGGAAAAATCAGACTTTCCAGAATTTTTGTTAAAAAAAAAAAAAAATTTAAACAAAAAATGAGACTTCGATAATAATTTTCACCAAAAACAGGGCTTCTTAGCAATTTTTAGCAAAAAAGCAAAACTTTTTAGCTGTTTTGCAAAAAGGAAAGAATTTTTTTAACAATCCTTAGCAGAAAGCACGATTTCAACAATTTTTGCAAAAAGCAGCTGACATTTTGGCAGACATTTATTGATAAA
Organism: Planococcus citri; assembly: GCF_950023065.1. Classification (NCBI taxonomy): domain Eukaryota; kingdom Metazoa; phylum Arthropoda; class Insecta; order Hemiptera; family Pseudococcidae; genus Planococcus; species Planococcus citri. The sequence goes on along the minus strand of NC_088681.1, from coordinate 46,798,409 downwards.
AAAAAAGTTATGCTTTTTCACAATTTTTCTAAACCCTAAGATTTTTAGTCAGTTTTTGGGTAAACGCGAGACTTATTGAAAGCTCTCCAAGTCAAGAGGTCACTCCCATACTTTTCCTTTTTGTTTATTTTATGTGGAGTTACTCTCCTTCCCTAGTTTTCTTTCTTTATGCCTCGTTGATTCTACTTAGTTTTCCTTCATTGGTCTGGCTAAGACTCCGGTAGGTTTTATGATTGGGAAGATGAGGGCGAGATCAGATGAGACTTTAGCTTCGTGATGTGGCTCGATTTTGATGTATGCTGTCACACATACTACAACCGTGATGTCATAGTGGGGCTTACATCCTTCCTTACCATCCTTATTATTGGGACGGTGTCTGGTGCTGCTGCAGTTATACTCTGGCTGTTTGGACCACACATTGATAGGCATTCACATCCGCGAGTGTTGCCTTTACTCAAGGGATAGGTATGTGCATCTTTGTGCCACATTAGCAGCTGATCTGCAACAGAGGCCTTCAGGGTGCCGGAACTCACTGCCCATCTATTCATCTCCATTTTTTGACACGTTGATTTACTTATAAATGTGAAACAGATACAACAAATACAAAAGTGCCTTGCCTAACCAAGCCTGTGAATCTATCTTATGCTAAGTATATATTGTTGTGCTATATTACTATTTTACGTTGTATATCTACCATGCTTGAAACTAATAAATATGATTGTCAAAGTGTTTCAGATACTCCTTTCCAGGTAATACTGTGCAATGGTGTCGTTTGTAGCAATACTAACAAACTTTCCCCTTCTGCCTGGAGGCAAGACACCGCTGGTCAGTATCCACCGAGTGGGGCCCCTGCTCCTGGCCATCTCTGATGTGATCCTTGAAAAGCTCTAGGAAAATTTTTAATTGACAATATTACTTATAACATTTTTTAGCAGAATATGGAACTTTTCGGCTATTTTTTGATACAAACCAGGAAGTTTAGTGATTTTTGGTTAAAAAAAAAAAAAAAATTTTAGTAGTTTTGCTAAAAAGATGGAAAATTTGTTTTGCAGAAAGAAAGACTTTGACAATTTAATAGCAAAAATCAGGACATCCCGTACAACAATGACCATGCTAATTTTGATGTGAATGTCAACCCATCCACATCCGGCACTTTTGGATGCCACATGTCGATGTGAATTTTGACTCTGTGTCGAGCCAATTGTTGATGTAATTGTCGACCAATGTTGATCGGCATTTATGTCGACAATTGGCTCGACACAGGGTTGAAATTTACATCGACATGTGGAGTCCAAATGTGAGGGATGTGGATGGATCGACATTGGCATCAAAATTTACGTCGACCTCCAGCTACGCATAATTGTTAAATTTTAGTTTCAAAATTGAAATTTTTTTCCAAAAATCATTTTCTCTTACACACTTAAGTGACCATTGCTCATGCTGAAAGCGAAAGCAGCACTGACGCGGAGCGGAGCCGCGGAGGCCACCTCCGAGAAGTACAGACAGAAAGTCCATATTCAGTATAGTTGAACATTAAACTCTTTATACTGAAAGGTGCAATAGGTTATCTAAGAGTGCTAAACTAATGCATTTTCATGTCGATGTTAATGTTGATGTGAAATTCAACATCAACAAATACATCCACAATATCAACTTAATTTTTCAAATAATGAGAAATCTTTGAAAATTTGGTCGATGTTAGTATCGATGTACTTGTGGACGATCGACTTTCACATTGACATAACATCGACAACTCCAAACTATGGAAAAGTGAAAAATTTTATCAGGGCCATTAAAAAATTTTTCTCCCTTCAAACAAAGATCATCTTTTCAAATGTTTACTGAGCTTTTAAGCGCTGGAACAGAAATTTTAATTCTGAAAAATTGGTCGACATAGTTGTGGATGTAAATTTCAAGCATTGAATTTTACATCAACATGTCGACATCGCATGTCGAGGTATCAGAAATAATGAGAAAATTTCGAAAATTTTCATTAACCTGGCTTCTTTATGGACAGAAAATTCCTATTAAATAACTTATTGGTCACTTTTCCATCATCATGTTGGAAAAAAACGTAGTCGATGTAAATGTCGACGTCGACAATAATTGTTGTATGGGATTTTGGCAATTATTAGTTGAAAGAAATAAGTAATAGCTATCCATTTTACGAAATTTTAGAAAAAAGGGTCACATTTTGACAACAAATCTAGACTTTTGATCATTTTTGACAACAAACCAATATTTTTGGATACCTAATTACCTACCTCAATTTTACTAAAAATTGATATCTTTTTTGTCAGGTTTAGACAATTAAAAGTGGGACTACTTGGAATTTTTTTCAATAAAACGACAAGTTATTGCATATTTTGGCAAAATATGGGAGTTTTTGACCATTTAGACAATTTGAAAAAAACAGAACGACTTCTTGGAAACACAATTGGCAAAAAAGTGAAGCATTTTTGGAAATTTCTGGCAAAAAGGGGGTGATTTTTGGGTGGAGGGTGGAAGGCTTTTCAACAATTTTGCAAGAAAACAAAACTTTCAATTCGCTTGGAAAAATTTTCAGCTCTGAAGGTATCTCTGGAGTAAGTACAAATAGAAATATTCAAAAAAAGAGAAAGCACATAATACTCCCTTTCCTATCTGCTTTTAGAGAAAAACTACTCGAATTCCACAAATAAAAAAATGGCGTTTGAAATTCTATGTTGGCCAAGAAGCCATTGCTATAAAGATTCAATTGGTTTCAATTTTTTTCGCCATTTCCTCAAAAAAAACTGAGAAAAATAGCGAAAAAGTTATGAAATCTTTTCCCGCATTCCAAATCGAAAACAGTGATGGTATCATTTTTTCTCTAAAATGATTCAGATCTCAATTCAAGAAAAACTGTTCAAAAATGATACGTTTTGTACGATTTAGAGCAAAAATCTACAAAATACTCGATGAACTGATGGCTTGAAATCGAAGCATCAAGATTATACCTACGTAATCATGTAATCTTTTCATTCGATCTGGCCAAAATCATAAGCTATAATTACCTACTTGAAAACTTCCACTTTCATTCCCATTCACCAGTATAAAATCGTCGCCTTACGAGTGAGCAATGCCAGCATCCCGGACAAGTCAGCAACTCACTCATACGCATCAACTTTTACGACAAATATACCATTGAACTCATCATGATTACTTATTACGAGACTGTGAGCAGGAATTCCTGTAAAACCCACACGACAACCATATCCCACACCGTTCCTACCATCGCAAGTCCATTTAAAGCATCTGTATCGTATCCGCGAGTATAATGTGAGACTATGAGCAGAGAAAGAGATCAACAGAGTTGTTGTTCAACATCAGCAGCAACAACAACAACAATAATAAAAAAAAGAACTACAAATGACACAATATCTCTTAAAAATATGTTACCACGAGGATTTACCATATTTGTACGATGCATTCAACAGGTTATAATATTCTTAATCTCGTACTTATACCCTTCGTGACCTTCCTCCGTTATCCCTTTGGTTAGCATTTCCTTCTCAAAAGATTTGATCGCAGTTACATCCGTCGGTCGTCGCGCCGCCGCGGTCGTCAAGTGACCATTTTCAGCATCCGTTTAGTCGCAGGTCGATGAAAAAAAAAGAACCCACCTCTTTCTCCGCTGCACTTACTTACAGTACGTATACGTATACCGGAATGGTAAACGCTACTCATACACACAGAGCACTGATAAATACCACACGCCATCGAGCATCAATGAGTACACATATTCATTCATTACTGCTGCGGTACGTTCTCTCTCTCTCTCTCTCTCTGAGCACTCTAGTGTATGCGTATTACATACGGTACAGAGGGAGAGTATTGCCGCCGCCGCCGCCGCCGGTGAGACATAGACACGACCAAGGTCGTCGACGAAAGGGGATTGAACATGGCGATCTTCATACACTAAAGTACATTAAACAGCATGGGAAGGGAGCGAAAAAAAAAAATTCATCGCGCTAATTAACGTTTAGTATACGCTAAAAAAAAAACGAGTTCTTTTTCTCCAGCCATCCTGGCAGTAGGGTCCCATCATCTGATGAGAATAAGGACGAAGAAAACCGCTATATGTTTAGAATCCCTGAAATTGAAATCGAGGCCCACATATGGGTAACGTAAATAGCATCGATAACATTTATACGTATACGTATTAATAGTATATTTTAGTATTATTCATCGGTCACTACGTCATCGTTCAACTACTCTGGAATGCGAACGCAATATTTATTTCTATTTTAAACTGTCACGCCACAGCCTTGACAAATATCTTTCAGCAAACGGAAGAGTTAACTTTTCTCTCTCACTCTCGAGCACGTTGTTGTTGCCCTGCTACATTGCCATTCGCCAGTGCGAGTGCCACTGCTACCGACGACCACTATTTAATTTACTCCATAAACGCCATAACACGTACCGTACGTACGTATCTCGATCCACCAAAGAAAGAATGAAATATTTTGACACCTACTTTGTTACTACGTACATTATACGCGAACAACCAGCGAAATGAAAAGAGCCAGCCAGCCAGCGACGCCCTGTAAAAAAATGTCTTCGCTGGAGCACGTCCGAGACGACGACGTCTTCGACCATTAGCACCAGCCCAGCTCCGTACAGCCGACGACGGAATGCTAAGTTTTCGTTTTCGCGCCTCTCCGACCCACCGACCCTCATCGTGGTCTTACCTAAGCCTCGTACGCACGAGTCCAACTCGTTAATTAGGCCTATAGGCGAAATATATCCGAGTATTTTCAAAAATACCAGTAAGTATTACCGATGCCGAATACGCCGCGAACTTTCAACAGAGGGCAAGCGAAGGGGAGGGAAGCGAGAATGGATAGAATAAATTACGTACCCAAACGAAATTCCAGTCAATTAGTTTGGCCAGATGAAGGCTCCAAAATTCTAATATATCTACTATTACGTATTTTTTTCTTTTACGAGTTATTTTCCAATTTCGCTGCATAAATTATGGTGGAATCGACGCAATGGTACGACAGACGATTTTTCAAATTTTACGCAATTTCGCTAAAAACTGCGAATATAACTTCCCCAATTTTGAGTACGTCTAAGTAACCATAAGAATTAAACATGGAATTTCACAAATGAGTCATTCCACGTCAATTCGACCAAGATGCGGTAGGGGGGGGGGGGTCGGCGATTTTTTTGACATTTTTCCTGTGGAAAGATCTTCCGAAGGGATGACCAATGGCGTAAATCGCAGCCCTCTAGCCCTTTTTTAAAGGCTGCTAGAGGGTGTCAAAGTTTTTAGTGAACTTGAAATATCATCCATTTCAGCAAAGGATTACTCGATACCCGCGATAACTACCGAAATGGAACTTTTTCCAATAGTAAGGGGTTGTGAAAGGTTTTTTGAAGATGTTTAGAAGATGTCATTAAAATCAGTGTTGCCGCTTTTTTTCGTACGAAAAATTAAGTTTCAAAACGTATTGTTTTCATATTGTTCCGACTCTCAAAAATTCTGAAAAAATATATTATGGACAACTTTTCATGCTGAACAACATATTAAAAAATCAGGATGGCATTACTTCGTAAAGTCGATTTGAAAAAATTGAAATTTTGTGAAAAAATAAGATCTTTTGATTCAAAACGTGAAAAAAAGTTTTGATCCGTGACATTGACCGATTTGAAGCTTATTTTTAACGTATACGTTGAAAAAGTTGAAAAAGCCCGTTAACTCGATAATATGAACTCATCACAAAAAAATCAAAATCTGAGTTGAAAAAATAAACAAATTTTAATTTTTTTGCTATAATTGTATTTTTTATCAACTTTCTTATTAAATACGTCAGAAAGCGGTCAAAATAAGACAACGAAACAAATTTAAACTTTTCTTGATGTTTGGAATTGAAAATTGAATTTTTTCGAATTTTGATTTTTTGTGATGAGTTTATTTCATCGAGTGAAAGGAGGGTTTCAACTTTTTCAACAGATATGTAAAAATAGGGGTCAGATGGGTTAACTTCACCAATCAAAACTTTTTATCATGTTTTAAATAAAAAAATCGAATTTTTTTCGCAAACTTTCAATTTTTTTAAATCAAATTTACAAAATAATACCATCCCAATTTTATAATGTTGTTCAGCACAAAAATTTGTCCATAATATATTTTTCCAGAATTTTGGAGAGTCCCTTAACTATTAGAAAAAGTTCCATTTTGGTAGATTCAATGGATCGTTGAAAAATGACTATAGAGGGCTGCGATTAACGCCATTAAAAAAGGGGTTAAACACAAATTAGATAATTATAGACCAATAAGTTTGAGCTCAACCTTATCAACAAATTTTTCAACGGTCATTGAACGTAGAGTAAGAGGTTTCTTGGAATTTCAGCAAACCCCAGATTTGGCATGGTTTAGGAGGGGCTTTTCAAGAACTGACCACCTCTTTACAGTTAATCAGGTGATAACGAATTTCAAGTCTGCCTCCACCACGCCTTCATTGATTTCCAAAAGACCTTTGACTCCCTTAATCATAACTTCATGCTGAAACACAGAACTATAAAGGCCAGCATCACTACTGAAATCAAAGAGGAGCCTTTCAGCATACAAAAAGGGGTAAAACAGGGAAATCCAATGTCACCGATCATCTCTTGCGCAGCTCTAGAAGAAATTTTCAAAGGATTAAAGTGGGAGAATAGGGATATTAAAATTTGTGAGCAAAATTTGAATAACTTGAGATTTGCTGGTGATGTAGTCCTGGTGGCCAAAAGCCTACAGGAACTTTCAAAACTGATCTCAGAATTGCAAATGGCATGTCAAAAAGCAGGACTAAAAATGGATGCTTCCAAAACTGAGGTCTTATCCGAGAGTTCAGAAGGGAATGAAATTTATACCAATGGTGAACACTTTGAAAATGATACAGAAACAAAATACCTGGGTCAAATTATTTCATTTGAAAACAAAATGGTGAAAGCGATGGGGTGGAGAAAATTTTGGTCTTTAAAATTTATTCTAAAAGGTTATTCAAATAAACTAAAAGCTGATATAATGTACTTAATCAACACATGTGTCTTCCCACCCCAGTGATTTCTTATGGAGCTCAAACTGGGACTCTCAGCAGCAATCTCAAGGAAAAATTAAACGTTAGGTACCCAAAATGCCATGATTCGCTCAATATCGGGTGTCTCAAGAAAGCAAAAAATCAGAATGGCAAGCCTCAGACATATAGCTAAGAGTAATAGAGTGTTACCTCATGAAATTCTAAATTGGATGCCAGAAGGTGGGAGAAGGCAAGAAGGACATAAGGCGAGGTGGTCGGATGACATTGTCAAATTCCTCAAGACAAAACACTATTGCAGAATAGCGCTTCACCGGGCTGAATGGGCCCGGCTAAAGGAATCCTTTGCTCAAGATTGGGGCCTTATTTTTACTAGAGAGATAACTGTAGGCCTATATCTGATGTTTGTACTCGAAGCCAATAAAGGAATTTATTTATTTAGGTATTTATTTATCCCTTTGAATGGTCTTTCCTCAGGAAAAATTTCAAAAAAATCGCTGACTCCCCCCTTACCACTTCTTGGTTGAATTGACGTAGAATGAGCAGAATGACCCAAAAATCGTAACAATGAAAACGTTCATACATATAAGCTGAAATTATCACGCATAAATGAACACTTCAACGTCCACTTTCCTCAAAATAAAAAAACTTATCTATGTTGGAAATCGATTTATCGAAATTTAACCCCCCCGCCCGCCCCTCATCCTCCTCCTCACTCCCTCCAACTCAGTTAAATTATGAGAAAGCTTTCTGAATGTTACATGTTACTCAAGTAACAGATTGAATAAATGATATTACTATGTACTACTACTACTATGTATGATGATGAATAAATTATTTTATTTTTATATTTTCAATTAGAGAGATTATGTACGTTAAACTTGTTCAAATTCAACTTTGACAGAATAAGTAAAGAGCCTGTTAAGTGTCCGCAAAATCTGAGTCGCTGTATCAATTTTCTAGATAATTGAAAATGGCCGGAAAGTAGGACTTAACCCTTTACTACCTCTCTCCTAAGTAGACAGATTTTGACCAAATTCCGCAGAAACCTTCATTCTGAGTTGAAAGTTACTCAGAAATTTTTTTAGCTCTGGAGGTGTTCCTGGAGTGGAGAAATTGACTCTTAAAGAAGGGTCATTTTTGAAAAAATCGTGTTTCTTTCGTTCCTGTCACTACCCAACCTGTTTTGGGAAAAATGGCCCAGTCCTAAACGATAATTAATTACTGAGGTGTCAATTTTTTTGTAATTACTGCCAACTTGGAAAAATCGAGAAAAATAGCCAACAACTTAAGATTTTTTCAAGTTGACAGTAATGGCAAAAAATTGGCACCACCGCGTTTCAAAATATTCCTCCAAAACACGAATTAATTCAAACATAAGCGATTTGCAAATTTTCAACCACCCAGTGGAACCCCAAAAGCGGTCTTTTTAGTAGATTCTAATGGCAATAGTATATTAGATCGACGCAGAATCTCAATTACTTTTATTTGGGGGACTGGGCCATTTTTCCCAAAACAGGTAGGGTAGCGACAGAAGCGAAAAAACCATACTTTTTTCGAAAAATGTCCCGTCTCTGAGAACCCATTTCTCCCCTTGTAGTGGAAGAAAACTAAATAAATACTTTAGCGATCCTATAGGTATAAATTCTACCTAATCTATTTTTCAAACAATCAGCTGTTTTACTTTAAATACCATTAGCGATCCTATAGGACATGTAATGAAACTATTCATCATAACAATCAGCTGATTTATCAAAATAAACAAACTGTCAGATATTTAATCTACTTAGCGATCCTATGGGAAGTCTACTATAACTAATTTCAATATGATTAGTCAGCTGTTTTATTTGACCTTCAAGGAGCATACTCAGTCAGCTGATAGGTCTTATTTAACCATACATTTTTATGATGAACTTAATCAGCTGAGACACATCTTAATCAGCTGATACCAATTCTCAAACAGCTGAGATAGATTCCTCATCAGCTGAGAAGCTAGTGCACCCACCTTTTTCAGAGTATATAAACTCAGCCAATTTGCTGGTAAAATCAGTTCTCTTCTGGCTATCGAAGTCTAATCTTCTTTAGCTAGAAGAGCTAGGGAGGCCTACCTTAACATAGGTGTAGAACTTCACTTATGTGTAGGCCGCACTTCATTGATTCTCATTGTGGCTGCTTCGGTACCATTTGAGATCTTTGGTTAGCCTTATAGGGATCTCATTGATCCTCAGTGTGGATACTTAGTACCATCTGAGATCTTTGGTTTGTCGAATAGGGATCTCATTGATCCTCCCAGTGGATACCTAGTACCATTGGAGATCTTTGGTTTAGTCTTATAGGGATCTCATTGATCCTCCCAGTGGATACCTAGTACCATTGGAGATCTTTGGTTTGTCTGAACGTGCAAAGGTTAAGTTAACCTAACCTAACCTTACCTGCATTCGCGATTAAGTATAAGACGCGCAAGTTCGGTAAAGTGTAACCCGCGAATAAATTTCGTATTTCGTGTTTCAAAATATAATAAAAACTTTGAAAACATTTCGTGTGTTCGTTTTCTTTCCACTACACCCCTCCAAGGGCACCACCGGAGCTAAAAAAATTTCCATGTAACTTTCAACTCAAGATGAAGGTCTCTGCTTAATTTGATCGAAATATGGTCGGTGCCTATTGGATACTCCACCGACCAGAAATTCTAGGAGTGTGAGTTCAAAAGTAAATTTTTCACTAATTTGTGAACTCCAGAAAAATTTTCGGTTATGGTTGTTTAGGACAATATTATCTCTCCTTCTAGCTTGGTTTCATTGAAATCGGAAGAGTTTAAAAATCTCTATCAAAAACGTTTTTTTGAATTTTTTAAAATTTTTTAAAAATTTTTTTGAATTTTCAAAAATTTGCAAAAAAACATCAAAAATAATTAGCTTTATATGAAGAATTTGAAATTTTGGTGACTGGAGTTTTGAGACATGCTCTTTGATCGATCTAGCCTGTTTTCGTGAATTCCACTTCAAAAGTATTCGAAGCATAGGTAAGATTCTCTATCTCGATGCAAACTTTGCAAAAACAGAACACAAAATTGAAAGAAAAAAAAAAGATCCACTGACGATGTAGACTCGCGACTACGTATCCGTACACTTGCCACAGAGTAAACTATCAGAGAAACATAAGACGATGGAAGAAGATGATCTGAATAGAGCTCAAAACATGGTACAAAAAATGGAGAAAGAATGAGACCGAAAATAATGAGAAAAAAAACCTCGCGTACTAGATTAAAAAATCATTTATTTGCAGTGTTTTTTTTTCACTTCGTAGAAACGAAAACGACGTATCGAGTACGCGTGTATTTTTTTCCTTTTGTATTGTACATTTTTTGCCTCAGCTACGGCTATCTCGTCAACTATTCTTGCTGGACTATTGGATGATGGTACATCTCGAGTTCTCGAAGACTCTCGCTGGTTGGTAGGCAATGGAAACGCAGCTAGCAAGAGCAAGAGCAACGCATACCGCAATTCCATTTTCGTGTGTTGTCCGCGTTGGAAGTTGCGTTGTGTTCGCGATGCCCGATGCCCGAGCCCGATGCGATGGTTAAGCCAAAAAATATTCGGCAAAATACAAAACGCATTGTTCACATTCCACGCTTCATGAAACACCGGTTTGTTCTGGTTAGCACAACTGGTCGAACCGGTACCATAAATGCATTTACGGTTTTCGTGTTGTTTCGTTTTTCTTCTTACTAAGCTATCGTACACTATACAAATACACAGCGAGACTATGCTATGCGCTATGTGTGTGATGGTGAGCTGATGGTTGATGGCTGATGATGGCGTGTACGAGTCGCGTATAGAGGTATAAAAAGGTACGTACAGGTAGAAGAGAGGTACCTAAACCTCCTGTACGAGTATAAAAAGCATATATTCCGTTGTTGGAAGTCTCTGCGGATGGCATTCTTCGGGTTGATACGATGGATGACGTGGTCGTTCATTCACAATGTAGGCTAATGATTGAAATATAAATTTTATTCTCCCGCAGCTCAGGTTTTTTTTGCCGTTGATTTTTTTCCTCTGCTTAAGTTATATATAGCCATATAGGTAGGTACCTCGTGACATAAACGAACGTTTTGTTAGCCAAATGTTTACGTATCTCTTACCTTGGGCCCGGGGTCTGTTTCACCTCTTGGACTTTTTTTTACGACACCGAATTTTATATACTTTAATTAATCGTCGATCGTCCAAATGGCTAAACATTTAATCCACATTTGAAATAAAATTACCTTTATTCCAAAATAACCAATACAATTTCAAGTATCCGAGTCTCTCGTACAAGTTTTTTATACTCTTCTGATACAATGTAATAGGTACTTAGCCCGTTACTCGCGAAATCAATCGTCCAGAGAGAACGGTTTCTCTCATCTCTCTCTCTATCTCTTTGAGCCGTCGTTTAAACATGCGACCAATTTTTATGTCAATCGTATCCGAGAATTTGCTGGAATCGGCGCTGATGGTGACTGGTGACCCGATCAAAATCGTGAATGGGATTCGTATATATTTTACGACCCGGATGCCGAGCAGATTCGTATACCTATATAAATATTTGTGAATGAAGATTGAAATACCAAGGTCTCGTCAGTCTTGTACTCTGCATCACTATACCTATCTCTTTATAATCAATTAGAGGGTCAAACTGGAGCGACGTTTTATTTGTATTAGCGGATTTGTCGACGAGGTCGCTCGCGGTCGTTCGCAATAATAATTCCAGAGTATACTGTAACGCGAAAGAACCGGATGAAAGTGCAATCATGTCGAGAGATTGTTTTATTTGCGAGTTAATTAATACCGAGACTGGGTTTTCCTTTAATTCGTCGCGCGATTGTCGTCCTGTAGATATGCTCATAGTCCGGCATATGACAATAGGAGTAATTGCACCCCCCCCCCCCCGCCGATCCTCCGGGACAACTTTTTTCTTAAAGGGTACATCTTAAGGAACATTTTGAAACAAACTTGCCAAAAAAAAAGTTGGCCTTATTTACAAAATGGCGGCCATTTTGATTGACAGGTCCGCCGAAATCGCAGATTTTGCGTTTTAACATAGGACTTGCACGAACTTTTTCAAACTTTACAAAGGTAGATCGAAAGATCATGCAAAAATTTATCACCTGTCAAAATTTCAAGTGCTAAAGTGCGTTTTTCGATTTTTGGTGAATTTTTGAAAATCGAATTTAGGCCAAAAATGAGGGAAAACATCAAAATTTTACCAAATTAACCGAGAAAGCTGAAATTTGGCATAATACCCTATTTTCGACATGCCAAATCGATTGGAAACGGTTTCAACCCGTTTTGAGCAGTTCTGGAGCCTCCAGCAGATTTTTGAAACTCGAAATTCCCACAAAATTCCATCAAATTGGAGTTGTAAAGCTAAAATTTATTCTAAAAACTAATTTCAATACGCTACGAAGTACTGAAGGTGAATTTCCAGTCGTTTTGGAGCCTCCAGCGACTTTTTGAAAGTTCCTGAAACCTCCAGCAGATTTTTGAAACTTTAAATTTTCACAAAATTTCATCAAATGGATAATATGGAAAGCTGAAATTTAAGGCTCTACACTCCAATTTTAACGCCCTCTGAAGACGACTTCAGGTAGGTTCAAGTAATTTTAGGGCCTCCAGCGACTTTTTTTGGAAATTATTGGAGCCTCCAGCAGATTTTTGTAACTTTAAATTTTCACAAAATTTCGTCAAATGGAGATGTAAAGCTGAAATTTACTCTACACTCTAATTTTAACACCCTCTGAAGACGACTTCAGGTGGTTTCAAGTCCTTTTAGGGCCTCCAGCGACTTTTTTGAAAATTACTGGAGCCTCCAGTAGATTTTTGAAACTTGAAATTTCCACAACATTAATTTATCAAATGGAGTTTTGGCAAGCTGAAATTTACTTCGCAGACTACATGGTGGTTTCAAATGGTTTTGAAGCTTCCAGCTACTTTTAGGAAATTTCAATTTTCCAAAAAACATCATACAACCTTTCACAAAGTTGCTGGACGCTCCAAAACGACTTGAAATTCACCAGCAGTCAACTTCGTAGCGCATTGAAATTAGTTTGCAGAATGAATTTCGACTTTCCATCTTAGTTTGATGAAATTTTAGAGAAATCTCAAGTTTGAAAAATCTACTGGAGGCTCCAGTAATTTTCAAAAAAGTCGCTGGAGGCCCTAAAATTACTTGAACCTACCTGAAGTCGTCTTCAGAGGGTGTTAAAATGGGAGTGTAGAGTAAATTTCAGCTTTCCATCTCCATTTGATGAAATTTTGTGAAAATTTAAAGTTTCAAAAATCTGCTGGAGGTTTCAGGAATTTTCAAAAAGTCGCTGGAGGCTCCAAAACGACTGGAAATTCACCTGCAGTACTTCGTAGCGTATTGAAATTAGTTTTTAGAATAAATTTTAGCTTTACAACTCCAATTTGATGGAATTTTGTGGGAATTTCGAGTTTCAAAAATCTGCTGGAGGCTCCAGAACTGCTCAAAACGGGTTGAAACCGTTTCCAATCGATTTGGCATGTCGAAAATAGGGTATTATGCCAAATTTCAGCTTTCTCGGTTAATTTGGTAAAATTTTGATGTTTTCCCTCATTTTTGGCCTAAATTCGATTTTCAAAAATTCACCAAAAATCGAAAAACGCACTTTAGCACTTGAAATTTTGACAGGTGATAAATTTTTGCATGATCTTTCGATCTACCTTTGTAAAGTTTGAAAAAGTTCGTGCAAGTCCTATGTTAAAACGCAAAATCTGCGATTTCGGCGGACCTGTCAATCAAAATGGCCGCCATTTTGTAAATAAGGCCAACTTTTTTTTTGGCAAGTTTGTTTCAAAATGTTCCTTAAGATGTACCCTTTAAGAAAAAAGTTGTCCCGGAGGATCGGCGGGGGGGGGGGTGCAATTACTCCTATTGTCATATGCCGGACTATCAAGAGTCAAGTGCAAATGTATAGGAAAGTTAAGTCTGATTCGTGGAACAACTTACGAATGCTTGGTGAAAATTGCGTATTCTGGCGTTGGATTAATGGCTTGACGACGACGTTTTTGATGCTTGGATACGACGATGAGGTTGTTAAAATTCGAAACAAAGTTATGGGCAGTTTTCACCCGGAATTGGTGCAGTGATAGATACTTTGAAAACAAATTAATCAATTTTTTTGCGTTTTTTTTATTGTGTTTTATTTCCTTTAAAGTTTTGGCTACTTAATCTACATTTTAGTCAACTACAACTTCTTGTTTTTTTTTTTACAAATTTTCAAATTGTGTTTTATACATTTTGAAGCAGGCGGGGGGGGGGGGGGGTGGTGGAAATAATAGCAAACTGTGAATAATTTTCAAAAGCATACAATATACACTTTTTTATTATTTTTCAATCGGCTACACTACATTTTCAACGCTACGTTTACAAAACCCTGTCTTTTTTTACAATTCTAGATGAGTTCCTTTCTTCCAAAAAAGGCAAAAAATATCGATTTTTAACTAAAAATCGAAAAAAAGTCTCTCATTTTCAACAAACGAAGCGAAAATATTACTTTTTTGCGAATAATTGCCAAAAAATCCTATTTTTTTAAAAAAAAACTGTCAGTCTAACTTTTTGCCAAAGGTAGTCGAGAATTTTCGTTTTTTCAAAATGTGACAAAAAATTTTCCAAAAATTGTTCAAAAGTTTTCAAGTTTGCCAAAAATTAAAAAATTGTTCAAGTCTTGCAGAGGCGTGCCAAACGTTGGTGGGGGAAGGGGTTTGGACAATAGCAAAAACTTGAGTAAGTGAGTTGGAAAAAGTTGAGAAAGGGTAAAGTTGAAATGAAGTTGTGTAAGCTGAGAAAATCAAAGAATTTCACCAAAAACCATGACCTTTTACTTCTTGAATTATAAGTTTTCAAAAACTTTTCTCATCCTTTCTCTGGCCAAATGATGTTTAACTTGAAATTTTCCACACAAAAAATAATCCAATGCGTTCCAACCAAAACTGCCAGAAAATTTTGAATTTCGTTAAAATATTTGTATGAAGAAATATGTCTCATTTTTCGCAGAAAATCGGAAACGATTTCTGATTTCTGCCAAGAGCAGTTCTTTTTGAAAATGTAAAAATTATATCGTGGAAAAAATTAAAAATTGTGAATTTTCGGGAGCTTTTCAATTCAAATTTTTTGTAATTGTACCAACAGTAGCCCAGTCAAAATGCAATATTTGACCCAAACGTAATTGCGATCAAAGGTTTTTTTGATGAATATTGTCTAGGGTGGTATGCTGAATAACATACTAATAGTCCCCGCCCCTACCCCACGAGCTAACCCCCCCCCCCGTGGATCAAAGTCCCTCAAAATCAGTTTTTCGTCCTAAACTCCTGAAATATTGAATTTTGAGTAAAATGAGCTCAGTGATCATTTTCATCTCCTCTCCAATACCTATGAAAAGGGTCCAAAATCGTACCATCGGACAGTACCCTCATTGTGATCAACATACCTATTAAAATTTCAGCTTCCTGGGTCATCCCCACCCCATTTAATGCGGAATCAAGGTGAAAATCCCCTTATTTTGCCCCTATTTTCGGTTTTTTCATCCCAAAAGGAGTGAGGATGACCTAGGAAGCTGAAATTGGGATATGTTGATCACAATGGCGGGTACTGTCCGATGGTATGATTTTGGACCCTTATCATCCATTTGGGGTCATGTTATGCCCCTCCAAAGAAATGACCTTTCTGTAATTTTCAACTTAGACCCTCCAGACTCCAGAGGTCAACTCTAGCTCCCAAAAGAATCCCATTCCCCAAGTTTGACTGCATTTTATCAATTAGAACAGGTTACAAGTCCCAAGTCATAAAATGTAAAATTATTAAAATCATGTCACTTTAGGGGTCGTAGCGCCACCCCCTTGAGGCTAGGGAGTTGATCGATAGCTCATTTGATAGGTATCGGAGAGGAGATGAAATGATCACTGAGCTCATTTTACTCAAAATTCAATACTTCAGGAGTTTTGGACGAAAAACTGATTTTGGGGGGCTTCAATCCACTGTGTGGGGGGGGGGGGTAGCTCGGGGGTAGGGGCGGGGACTTTTAGTATGTTGTTCAGTATACCACCCTAGACAATATTCACCAAAAAACCTTTGATCGCAATAATGTTTGGGTTCACCTATTTTTGTCTGCTATTTGACTGGGCTAATAGCTAAAAGCATTGTTTTTGAAACGTTTAATTTAGTTCGAACCACATCTGGCTAATTAGCTAGAAACATCCGAGAGATAGAGGGGGAAATCTGGGGTAAAAAGTTGAAGAAAATTCCAGTCTCGCCCCCCCCCCCCCACGACACATCACTTTGTCAAGTCTCTGGCCTTTAGCCAAAAATTGCCAAAAATTCCAGTTTCGTATAACAATTACTTTCTTTAATGGGTACCTAAAGTTACAAAAAATTACAAGAAAAAAAGTTGATTTTTGAGGAAAAAAAGTCGCAAAACAATGTAATTTCTTTGCCAATGCCAATAATTTCCAAAATTTGTTGATTTTTGCTAAAATTGTAACATTTGTACACAAGATTCTCATGTTTCCCCCCCCCCCCCCCAAAAATACGTATATTGCAAAAATTGAATAAAACTTTGAAAAAATTGCTAAAAAATAATAGCAAACGACCAAGAACTCCCGAAACATGAAAAATATTAAAGAAAATTGTTCAAAAAGTGGTGAAAATAGTGCAAGATTTGTACAAAGATGGTCAACATTGCACAAAAAATAATAAGTAAGAAGGATAGTGTGATATCGTGAAAGTAATACCTATGTAAATTTTTTTCGCTCAAATCTGAGGTACATACATGAGTGATATCCATAAAAATTTCTCTTTTTTGAAAGGCAACTTATCTTCGATTAATATCCTTTGTCTTCAGGAATAATTATGTACAAGTATCTCAATTTTAAGCCACTGCTATCAATACAATTAAAAACTTCTTCCTGTACAATAATCACGAAACATAAACATAATATGATTTTTTGAGCATTTTATACCCTTAATCCAGAAATTGTCGAACTTTTGTACGACACTGTACGCCACAAGGTACCGCAATATCACCCTTATATACCTCCCCCTCGTACCTGAATTTCATTCCGAATCAACTTTAAACTTCAGTCTTCACACTGCGCTAATTAAAAATTCAAAATGTAACTTCACAAAATCCACGAGCGTATGCACAGTTTTTACTTTTTAGTTGCGATGTTGATGTTGTTATTTTTATTATTCTTGTTGTTGTTTGAATTTACAGCATGCTAGGAGGAATTCGTCGTACAGTGTCGTTTATTATTCATTTCTGTACTGCTCGTTTATGTACCTTTTTTTTTGCTCTTCGCTGTTTTCCACGAGGCAGAGTTTAGGTATCGTACCGCATACAAACATAATTTGCGAGTGTTTTTCTACTTTTAATTTCATATTTAGCCATTCTAAAGGAATTAATCTATTAAATGAGCTAAAGTTTTCTTCTTATCGATCGTTCATGTCAGTCCCCCAGCTTTCCGTTTAGGTACTCGACAAAGTTGAAATGGTGGAACATCACACAAAATTTCTCTTTTCTTTCCAAAAACACATAGAAAAAGTTTTAAACAAATTGAAGGAGGACAGGTGGGGGGGGGGGTACTCAGTCCACCAGAATCCAATTTTTTTAAAGTCTTGAAAGTGTACCTAATTTTTAAAATGCCTCTCTTACTCGTAATACACCCTTCGCTGTTTATTCACCTTTCACCTCTTCATCTTCTTTAGGTGAACAATTTGAAAAAAATGAATCATTTTTTTCAGTGTTACGAACGAAAAACTAATCAATTCTTCCATCCAATTTTCAATTTTTCCAATCGAAAAATTTATCAAGTATAATCGAGAAATTGTGGGTACGTGGATACGTGTCTATTTGTAAAATGTTTTTTTAAATTTCAAAAAATATCATTTTTATCAATAGACAATAAGCACACGTGGCTTCCAGCAACCTCTTCATTCTAAATTAAGAACCTTTCAAGGATACTAAGGTGAGATTTTAGCAAATAATCTCGCTATTCGATTCCTTTTTATTCTTTGTCAAATTTCCTCACATCGTAAAAGGAAATTAAAAAATAAATTTCTATACATAGAGATTTCTAAAGACCCTTTCCATGAAAAAAAGAACTATTATTTTCGATTGCGAAAATAAAAAACAAATTACGTCGAAATAAAATAAGTTGAAAAAAGATGAAAAAAATAGAAGGTCGTGTCTGTAGCGTTTTTCATTTATTTTATAATTAGCACTAAAAGTGACTTCGTGGTTAAAAAAAGAAATTTTGCATCCCCTTAGCGTCTTCTCATTCTCCTTCATCACCTACTCATTCAGGAGAAAAGAGAATTTTTCAACCAGTTAGCTTAAACCGATGATTCCACGATCTTTAAAAAACTGCCAAAAAATTAAAATCCGCTCCAACAGCTTGAAATTCGATTTTGAAGATGTTGTAAGTAAAGTAAAATCATGCAGAGAGGAAGGAGTAAAGGAGTTGGTAAAAAAAAGCATTGAAATTTGATTTAAAATTTAATTTTTTTTCTAGATACTCATTCAAAAATCCAGATTTATTATGTAACTTGATCAATAGAATGCAATCGAGTAACTCGGATTTTTCAGAGGGTAGGACAAAAAGTACATGAAAGGTCTTTTCTGGCAGGAAAATTTTGAATCAGGGATATGTTTTTTGATTGAATGTTGGTTATGAAATGTCATTGATTGATTTTATCCGCAATTTCTCAAAAATTATCCATAACAATTTCCCCCAAAAAAATAATCTTTGGAAATATACAAAAATCACCATTAACCTGTCAAAAAGGAAAAACATTTGTAATTCATCCAAAATTACCAGTAATTTACCCAAAATTACCAGTAATTTACAGAAAAGTATCAACCCATTGTTTAAATATTCATGAATAACCAGTAATTTAACAAAATATTACCAATAAATTAGCAAAAATTACCAATTTACCCAACTTGATTAGAAATTTAACAAAATTTACCAGTAAATTGCCCAAAAAAAATACAAAAAAATTATCAAAAATTGCCTGTAATTTACCAAAAGTTATCAGCATCTAATTTACCAAGAACTACACATGGTTCACCAAGAAATGACAGAAAATTCACCAAGATTTACCAAAATTTACCAAAATTTTACCAAAAACTACCAGAACTTTACAAAGAATTACCAGTAATTTACCAAAATTTACCAGTAATTTGCCAACATTTACCAGTAATTTACCATAAATTACCAACAATTTACCTTTACCTAAAATCATTAGAAACTTACCAATATTTACTAGTAAGTACATAAATTGCGAAAAAAAATGACAAAAAATTACCAATTTTACCTGTAATTTACCAATAGTTCCCAGCACCTAATTTGCCAAGAACTACACATGGTTTACCAAGAAATATCAGCAAATTCACCAAGAATTACCAGAACTTTACCAAAAAGTACCAGACACTTACCAAGAATTACCAGAAATTTTCCAAAAATTACCAGTAATTTTCTAAAAATTACCAGAAATTTTCCAAAAGTTACCAGTAATGTATCAACATTTACCAGTAATTTACCAAGAATTACCAGTAATTTACCAAGAATTACTAGTAATTTACCAAGAATTACCGATAATTTACCCAAAATTTAAGGTAATTTACCAAGAATTATCGATAATTTACCGAGAATAATAAGTAATTTACCAAGAAGTACTGGCACTTTACCAAGAATTACCGGTAATTTACCAAAAATTATCAGTTAGTAATTTATCCAAGATTACCAGTCTTTAACCTAAAATTACTAGTAAATTTCCTAATAATACTAGTTTACTACCAAAAATAACCATTTATTTGCCAACTTTTAAGGGTTTGACATGATTTTAGCAAGGAATAACTTTCTGATTTCTGAAACTAGTATGTTCAGATATCTAAAAAAAATGCAATTTTTCAAACATTTTATAGAATATTTTTTGGATGTCACTATCAGTGTCCACTGAAACCGAAAACGCAAATTTCTTGCTTTTTTCTTGCCTTTGTCTTGCTTTCAAACATGAAATTTCGTACCCCTCCTCATATTTATGCATAGATGATGGAAAATTCGTATGTAATTTGAAAAGTCGAACAACACCAATTATTCTAATAAAAGGATTCAATTTTTCTGATCTCAACATTTTTCAAAATTAGTGAGATAACTTCAATTTTTTTCAGAGATTTTTGATGTAAATTCTTTAGAAATTTTCTTACTTTTCGAAGGAATTTCTATACTATTATCTTGCTTTCTTGCTACCCATGTCAATTTATCACCTTTTTCTTGCTTTCTTGCTATTTTCTTGCCAGTAGGCAGTTAGACACTCTGCACTATATGCCTTAAGGGGTATATTGTTCATTCGTCTTCCTTACTACCTCACCAGATCTACTTATCAACTTTCATAAATTAAATTCTCCTCCATTATGAAAATCTAGGTCATTTTCAAATCACACCCTGCGCAAACTTGAAATAAATCAACTCCAATTTAAAAATAAAACACCACTTTGTACAGATTGTCCCCCAAATTATGCTATAACATGAATTTCATGCTTCAAGACGAGCTTTGATACATAGCTCAAAGGTTCAGAAAGTAGACAAGGAAGAAAAGAGGTCGAATAATACCCTATTCGATAATTTAATTTGCAATCTGAGCATACAATCCTGCCAAATATTACGTAGGTAAAACGATAAATTAAAAAAATGAATTATTACCTGATGATCTGCCAGAGGCTTCGGAAACTCCGCCATTCTACGTTTCACTTTCAGCAAAAATATCTGAAATCAGAATAAATAAATCATTTGAAAATACATAATACCATTGATAATTAAAACGCACGTTTTGTATAGTACGATTACAAAAGCAAAAGGTGGGTCAAAGGTGCTCGAAAAAAGCCAACCCTAGATACAGATACAGCAAGTACATATTTCATACATGAGCTCCCTAACCAATATTCGCATATATCACCATTCGCGAATACAGGGAACCTGAGCCAGAGCTGGCCAAAAAGGCCATACACCCTGCGTGTAACAATTATTTCTCACTCTCATTCGTCAGTTTCTCATCGAACTATACTACATATAACGGGGTATGCACACAAAATGTAAAGATCTTTGCTGCACAGAACGATCCTAAGAAGACTTGAAAATGTAATAACATCGACTCTATAAGAGGTACCTTTCCGTCACCCAAAAAAAAACCGGTCTTTTACGAATTCGGACAACGCAAACAACCCCACAAAAACCGAAGCGAAACCGCCAAACATCGTGTAAAACCAGCTCGACGGCGCTAAACACGAGTAAACCAGTCTCTCGTGTCTTTTTTTTTACTCCATCTTCGTCTTATGTACGTATTATTTGTTAAGTTTGGACCAAATACATTAAATAGAGAAGATGTGTGAGTAAGAGGGCGAGATGAAACGAGAGAGAAACACACACATACACATCGAGAGAAACAGATCTACGCTGAATAAGCCCTTCGAAGGACACGATTGCGGTTCATCGTCGTTACATACCATTAATATTTCTCTCTCTTGCTCTTTATTACTCATATGAATGAAAAACTAATCCCGGCACGGTGGCTGCGTTGCCACGTCTAGCAAAGTTCGTTGATCTGATGCGGCGTGGCGAGGCATGGTCGCCTGCAATAGCGCAACCAAGCAAATCGACGCTCGTAGTTCTCCGAGTAGGTATTTTAGCTCATCGTACACACATACTTCATAATGCCGCGTATAATACTCGTTAGAGTAAGTTACTCCTTTCCTCTGCGAGTCCTACTTGCCTCTAATTTGAAACATCCTCAAAGTAGCACGTTCTCATCTACTCACAACGTATAAAAAATAACGCCATTTTCGTAGAAACATTCAACTCGACGACGAGAGCCTTTTCAAAAGGAGGAAAATGCCTATACTCTACTATACACGTATTGCTCATCCTCGACCCCCCCTCTCCTCCCACTTCTTCCTTAAAACCACCATTCACAATTTACATTTACACACTTGTAGATGATTTTCAATGCAACGACGATCACTCTTATATATCGAAGGATCCCACCTCACTCGATCATATTTTCTGTAGTCGAAGTGCGGAAGGAGGGGGGAAAGGGAGGAGATCATCATCTTTTCGACGACTCAGGCACACATCGCGTTGCATATCGGTCGCCGCGTGTTCTTGTCGAAGTCGATTACATCGAAAATACAGTTATTCGTGCCATGCCATCATCTTCTTCATACTTCCTCTCCTGCTGTTGTACTTCCTCCCCCTTCCCTCCCCCCACTCTTGGCTTCTTTCGACGATGTAGGTACATAATATACAGAACGCGGCCAATTTAATTTCGCGCGCTTCGACGGCGTCGTCGGTTTCGCACACTCCATTTACCAGACCTCTCGTATTTAACTTTTCCATCTCAAAGGGCGCATTATACTCGTAAATGTAGCTTTTTCCAGATACGCAGACACATACAACGTGGTTGAGAAATCGACTATAGAGCTTTTACACGCGGGTTACCATCTTTTAAAACCCTCGCCCTTATGAAAGCTGTACACCTAGCTGGCTATATACCTATTACCTACCTACATATGGCGAGGATCTTTCGTTTAATGGAATTACGCCATTATCTTGGCTTATGGCTTACTTTATACCTAACCTTTTGTGCGGTAGAAAGGTACGTAAGAGATATTTCCTCAGCGCGAATTATGCATCGATGAAAGTTTTCTCTCTATGACAGGATGTGATTTTGATTCATTTACAGCGTTTGTTTAAAGTCCACTTTGGGTCTACTTGTTTTTATTAACCTTTCTGTCCGCAGCCGTTCTACAACCATTAAACGTTTCAGTTCGAAATAAATTCGATGCTAAGTTTAGTCTCCTCCTTCACTTTGTGGTTCAATTTTCATTTTAATTTCTTTGGAACCTAATATTATGATGAGAATTATTCTTTAGATTTAGTTTTACTTCTGGAAATTACCTATACCTATCATTTTTTGTACCTGGGTACTTGATTAGGCAACCCTATCAACACACTGGTTCAAAATTTGTTCCATTACTCGAATAACGAATTATGAAAAGATATAGATCCCGAGGGGAGGGAGGAAATACTACTAAAACATTTCAGGATCTATGTTCTCGATGAATGAGGGAAGAAAAGAGTGATTTCAACGATTCAAAATGCATAGCAAATGTATTAAAGCTGCTAGAAAAAATGTCATGGGTAGATTTTTTGGCCGCAGCTTCAGAAAAATTTGAAAAAGTCTCAATTTTTTTTCTAATTTATCCTTGAGTTTTGTGTATTTTTCAACTCAGAAAGACGAATAAAATATTATTACTTGAACAGGAAAATAATTCTCTAATCTGTTCTTTGAATATTCCATTACATTTTACAAATTTTTAAAACAGTCCTTTCTAAATTTTTGATCTTTTGAAACATCGAAAAATGTTTACCTATAAAATATCAACGTACAAAAATGTGACGTCCCAGGAGAAAATCGACTTCTGGAGGCTAAACGAAGTGTTCTACGAGTACGTGAAAAATGCATAAAACCACAGTTGTAGAGAATAAAATTTCCAACAACCTATAAACTATTTACTTATTTGTCTCCAGAATACATATTATAGTTTTTTTCTTTTTTCTCAAAACACAGAAACTCACGAAAATTTTTTGATATTGTGATTAAATATGTATGTCAGGTTTTAAAAACTGAAAAAAATGACCAATTTCTGACGTTCTCATAATTTTGCTTGATTTTTACAATTAAAATTATGATGAATTCTTGACATCATGTCAGACTTTTAAAAAGTTTTAAAAATATCTATGCCTACAACTACTTTTAAAAACTTGGAAAAAATCGTTGAACAACTAAAATTATGTCAAACTTTTGAAAATGACTTTTTATTTGTCAGGCCTTTATTTTTATTTGAAATGAAGTCAATTCAAGCGAAAAACATATCTATGATTTGAAACTTTCTTTGGAGAAGAGACGAGTAAATGACCTTAAGAGGCCACACATGCAGACAGATGACGTTGACTGGCCAGACAGGCAGGCAGGCAGGCAGGCAGGCAGGCAGGCAGGCAACAACTCCGGGAAGCCCTTAAGGGGGGACAGACGAGTCAATGACCTTAAGAGGCTGTACGTGCAGACAGACGACCTTGAGACGTCAGATAGATGGGTCGATGGCATTGAGAGGTCATTTAGATGTGTCGATGACCTTGAGAGGTCAGATAGATGGGTCGATGACCTTCAGAGGTCAGACAAAAAGACAGACGAACCTGAAAAATTTGATAGAGAAGACAGGTCCATGGCCTTGAGAGGTCAGACAGGAAGGCAGACTGCCATAAGAAGTCTTCTGTATAAAGGGTCAATGACCTTCAGAGGTCACACATGCAGACAGACAACTTTGAAAAGCCAGACAAACGGGTCAATAGCCTTGAGAGGCTACAGTTAGGAAACCAGACGACCTTAAGAAGCCAGACAGACGGGTCAATGACCTTGAGATGCTATTTCTTGGGAAGCCATGCTGGCGGGTCAATGACCTTAAATGACTGGGCATGCGAATGGGCGATGTTTAGAGGCTCCACAGTGACCTTGAAGCCCAGAGACTTTTCAATGACTTTCAGAAGCCGAACAAGAAGATCAGGCAAAAGACGATCTTGAGAGTCCAGACCAATGGGCCAATGACCTTAAGGGGAAAGACTGAACGGCAGGCAAACAGCCTTGGGAAGCCAATCAGGCAAGTCAATAGGTGGTCTGGATGGCCAAATAAGACCGGAACCTCACGTCTCATTCAGCATTAGGTTGACTCGACCAAACAATATATCCATGATTCAAAACTTTCCTCGAAAAGGAGAACTTACACCCAGACAGGATTTTTTTGTAATTTTGGTCGTTTGGATAAAAATCAGGGTTTTTGACAATTTGGACAAAAAAAATTTTTAATGTTTTGACAATAAAACAGAACTTTAGGCAAAATTATCAAGACAAGCAGGATTTTTTCTTGGCCAAAAAAATTAAACTTCTGACAGCTTTTGGTAAAATTCTAATTTTAGATAATTATTAAAGCAAAATGAATCAAAATTTTGGGGAATAAAGCGGGCAACATTGACAAAAAAATTATTAGTTTTGGAATTTTTGGCCAAAATTAAAAATTTTGACAGTTTTGGCAAAACTGACAGGGAAAAATCAGGATTTCGGATACTTTCGTCAAAAACTGGAATTTTTCACTGTTTAGACACAAAACCCAAATTTTTTGAAGCGAAATTTCGAAAAAATATGAAAACAAGGTATGACATGTTGATTCTCACTATTAGAGATCGCTGAATTTCGAATATTTATTCATTTTTTGCGTTAAGCTCTTCAGTGTGCCTGCAGTATTTCTCTTTCTTCTACTCGCCATTTTATAATAATAGAACAACTCAGGTCACTGATCACTGCAGTCTGCAGGAAAGAAGTAAAAAAAAATTACTGAAGTGATAAATATTCAAAACATTTGAAAAAACTACAAATAAGCTTTTAGTAAAATTTGTAAATTGTTAGTAAATTCACCTTATGGTTCGGGTAAATTGGGAATAAATCGAACGAAAAATTTCTCAACTTTCCACCTTGAATATTGAAAGTCACGCAAATCAACCCTCGCTCGACATTTTCTCATTGCACAGCTTCCATCTCCCTCGGCCCTTTCTACTCGTTAAGCACACAACAAACCCGATCGAAATTTTCATTCTATTCGTCGAGATGTCAGCGTTAACTATGGTCGGGCGATAAAACATACTACCGGTGTGGCTCCCTTTGGCCCCTTCACACACCGGGGCATACTAATGGGAGAACAATGTTCGACAATTTGAAAATAGCGAAACGTATATCAAGACTAGTCAACTCGGTGCAACTTGCTTCCGGCGATAAGAGCATCTTGACACGTTAATACTTGGCATTCTCATTCTCATCAGCTCGCGAACTATGCGAGTGCTTTTCGAAGTTCTTTCAGCAAAAAAACACTCTACCAGCGTACCATACACAGAAACACACGGAGAAGGCGAGACAAACCGGGTACCGGGAATTCTCGACGACAGTGCTGGGCATGGGCACCCGGCCCAGGCTGAGCTGGCGTCTTTGCCAGGCTCGCTCGGGCTCGTAGTCGTACGGGTACAATGGGATTTACGTAAATTTCACGCCACCGACATCGACACCGACACTACTTCACACTGTCGTCGTCGTTCTCGTCGCAGGTATTTTCAGATACGAATTCCATCACGAAACCGTGTGGCACAACTACGACGACTACGCGAATTCATTACGTAGATCGATTAAATGAAATATTGATATATTCGCGCACGTAGCTCGATTACGTTATTTAAATACGTAAATGAGACAACGGCAGCGTTACGTATATCGATGAAGTTGGAGTTTTTTTTTCCTCCACCAAACATGTTATTATACGTTTAGATTCCCCGAACCCTGCCCTTACCCTAGCTGCACAATTCTCGTCATCGCCAAACGTAATGAAAAATACTACATTACTTTCGAACCTCCTCTTATAATTCGATTCGAGCGCCGTAATACTATGTAAAAAACACGATGCGATTGACGTTATTTTTCTCATTTTTCATCGTGGGCTGTAAATAACGTCGAAATTTCTCGTAAACGCGTAAGCATCAGCGCCGTCCACACCTCGATTATCGAAAACAACAAATTATTATCGTCATCAAAAGCCCTCCTCGTTCGAGTTAACAAATCGACGAGTATTTTTTTCAAAAAAATCGTACCACGCGAATACGTTAGCTCGAATTTTGTCTTCTTTGTCTTCTTGTTCGGCTGCAGCCTTTGCAAATCCCACGTCGCTCTGATTGAAATCATCTCGTTTTCTTTACAACAGCAACCTTGACGTTGCGAAAAAATTGACGAAAGCTTTCTTACCACGCGATAAAATCGCCTACTCGTCTCAATAACTATCTAACTAAGTTAAAAAACACTCGAAATTTTCAAAATACCCGCCATTCGCATCACGATCGCGAGCCTTTCCTTATATTTTTACAAATTATTTATTCAGAATCGTCTGTATGGTAGTCCCACATGAGCTACACAGTATCTACTTCGCGCATAAATTCAAATTTCTCTCAGTGTATTTTCGTCGGTATCCGATATACTGTCTACGTTGGCGTTCACTCTATGAATGAGTTAATGGATTAGGTACACAGAGAGAGTCTATTGAAGAGAATGAGGAAAGTAGGGGGCCTGCTTAATGCTAATACATCTTATAAAATGATACTTTTGAACATTCGAAAAAGTATTAAAAGAAGGGAAAGCACGAACGAGAAAGTGGGCGATGGCCATCATCGAATTAACTTGTATTCGAACTTGCGAACAAGGTGAAATATTATATTCCGCTTTGAGAAATTTTAGGGATGATCGTGAAAGCCTGCAGGGATATATAGTGGGAGGAAAATTAGATATAATGTGAGTAGATATTTGGCTCCCTTCTTCGATATACAGAGTTCAGGAAAACGAAGATTTATTCTCACTTTGAGTGGGTGGTTGAATGGTCCACACCCCTCCATATTATGCAACTCCTCTGACATATTAGGGCCTTTGCCAAAATCAAAGTGAATTTTTTGAGTTGCGAACATGCAAGCAAAATTTTATTTCTAGAGCACTTTTTGGCTTTTGAACTGTAGACTGGAACGGTAAAAATGGCTTCCAAATTATCTCCGTAGTGTTCAGAAGTACTCGTAATTGTGTCGTGAGTGGGCGAGCTTTGAAGAAGAATTGAAGTGAGCTCTGCAGTAATATGCTCATTAATAGAGAGGGATTTTAATGCTTTGCATATTTTTATGGACTAGAAAAAGTGCATATTTGATAAGATCTCCACGAATCGCGAAATTTCCTGACGAATGAGTCCAATATCATTTTGCATATTTTATCACATTTTAGGGGGAAACTTGCATATTTCTACATATTTGAACATTTTTTAGCATTTTCTTTTTGCATATTTTATGGAAATTTTGCAAAGTGCCAATTTTTGAAAAATTTGTCAAAAAAGGTCAACTATTGAAAGAGTTGTCAAAAAGTGTCAATCATTTGAAAAGTCTGAAAAAGTGTCAATTTTTGGAAAAATTGTCAAAAAGGTCAATTTTTGGTAAAGTTGTCAAAAAAGGTCAATTATTGAAAATAGTTGTCAAAAAAGGTCAATTTTTGGAAAAGTTGTCAAAAAAGGTCAATTTTTGGTAAAGTTGTCAATAAAGATCAATTTTTGGTAAAGTTGTCAAAAAAGATCAATGTTTGAAAAAGTTGTCAAAAAGTGTCAATTTTTGGAAAAGTTGTCAAAAAGGTCAATTCTTTAGAAAAGTTGCCAAAAAAGGTCAATTATTGAAAAAAAAGTTGTCAAAAAAAGTTAATTTTTGGAAAAGTTGTCAAAAAGTTCAATTATTTAGAAAAGTTTCCAAAAAAGGTCAATTTTTGGACGGAAAAGTTGTCAAAAAGTGTTGATTTTTGGAAAAGTTGTTATAAAGCGTCAATTTTTGGAAAAGTTGTCAAAAAGGTCAATAATTATTGAAAAAGTTGTCAAAAAGTGTCAATTTTTGGAAAAGTTGTCAAAAAGGTCAATTTTTGGTAAAGTTGTCAAAAAACTTCAATTTTTGAAAGAGTTGTCAAAAAGTGTCAATTTTAAAAGTCGTAAAATGTGTCAATTTTTGGAAAAATCGTCAAAGTGTTAATTTTTGGAAAAGTTGCCAAAAAGGTCAATAATTATTGAAAAAGTTGTCAAAAAGGTCAATTATTGAAAAAAGTTGTCAAAAAAGGTCAATTTTTGGTAATGTTGTCAAAAAAGGTCAATTTTTGGAAAAGTTGTCAAAAAGGTCAATTCTTTAGAAAAGTTGCCAAAAAAAGGTCAATTTTTGGATGGAAAAGTTGTCAAAAAGTGTCAGGGGGCAGTCTATAGAAGCGTCAATTTTTTGCAAAATAGTCAAAAATATCCATTTTTGGCACAATCGTTACAAAGTTTCTGTTTTAGTCAACATTTTTAAAAAGTGTCCTATTTCTGGTAAAATTGTCACAAGAGGCCGATTTTTGCCAACATTGTCAAACAATCCTGTTCTTGCCAAAATTGTCAAAAAAATTTCGTTTTTTATCGAAATCATCAGAGTGTTAATTTTTAACGAGTTGATGAAAAATTGTAATGTTTTTTCACCAAATTCTCAAGAAGCATTTTTTTTGATAAAATAGTCAAATGGTCGTCATTTTTACCACAATTGCCACGAAATTTGTGTTTTTTTTTGCCGAAATGTCCAAAAAGCCCTGATTTTTGCCTTGCATGCCTAAAAAGTCTTCTTTTTGTTTCGAAATTTGCCAAAACAATTTCATCTTACATTTACATCGTAGAAATGTGCATAATTTATCACAGTTCACCTCCTCCCCTCTACTTTTCACACGACCTTTTGCCAATTTTTTTGCTTTAATTAAAGACAGTCTTAAAAATATAAAGATTAGAAATCCTATAGGTACCTAGATATGTATATTGAGATAATTTCGGATGCTTCTATACTTATTAAGAAGCAATTTTACACTCGAATGTACGAGTATGTACCCACGCTGCAGTCGTCGTCGAGATCGTTCTCATTGCATGCTTGGGAGTAACGTTATAACGTTGGCAAGCCTGCGTGAAAATAATTTAACGAAATAATCCGCCGCACTCGGTGCAAACTACAGACACGAAAATTGCAATACAGAAAGACTCACTCGTACACCAAATCATACAACTTTGTATGGTAAGTATCTAGGCGAATAATAATAAAAAAAAAAAAACCGAGAGAATTAAATTGCAGTGTACATCGAGAAGATAACCAAGGTCATTTGTTGGTATCGCGGGCGAAGCAAGAGGCGGATATGGCGCTGCAATTAACTATATGCAACGACAATACATACTATAATGTGCAACCACCTACGTAATTTCGCGATATATACTTATAACTCGAAATACGTGAGTGGTTTTTCATTCTTTATTCTCGTATAATATACGATGATGGTTTAGATTTCGTATAATAGAGATGGATTTTCTTCCACGGTGCTTTTTTTTCGGTTGATCGCGAATATTGCCCTGACCTGCTGCAATACAGGAAATTCGATTCGCTTTGCGCGGCGACAAACGACAATGCTGCGTTAAACAGCGAGCTGATTTTGCAGTTGTTTGGGCGATTTACTCGTATACCTACGCCTACGCCCCGTTACCGCAAGCTCTCTCATAGATTACTGAACCGTCTGTCTGTTGGATGCGTAGCTGTAGCTGTATCTTTCCCTGCAATGCTCGTCGGGTTTTCCTAGTGTTGGTATTTAGATTTCATGGTGCCGATGTCGTGTTAATTACAAATGACAAGAGAGAGACAGAGAGATGTTTTACGTAAATCGCAATCGCATTCGTCGTGTCGCTAATTACGTCACAGACGTTTGTACTACCGATTAGATGATTGATTTGCACTTGCACGTCGCGTATACCTAGACCTACCTACACGAAGCAACGGTTTTGTCGAGTATAATACTTCTCGAATGTAGGTTTAACAATACAATGTAGGTAAAACTATCGAGAGGAGGAATCTGCACCAGTCTCAGTCTGCATAAATACTAAAAGAATAAGAAGTGATGTGCGACTGCGATCACAATAACGGACGTCGTCGATGTCGTTTCGGGGCTAATTCGGCGTGAATTTCTGTCCATGTCGGGAACAGAGGTATGTCTGCATGTATCGGAGAAGAGAAGACCTAGAGTACATACTACCTATCTAATAAGTATACGAGACACCATGTCGACGAACTTATTCTATCATCGTGCTGCAATTGAATTGAAATTGCCGTCGTGATGGCGCTGGCGGGGTTTTCAATCGACGTATCCGCGAAATGCCAAGAATTCGCCATATCGCTGTAGAATTCGAACGGTATTCGATCGCATGCGAAGGTATAAAAAGAATGCGAAACGTGTGTCGTTATAGATGGCTGGGCGACGACGACGACGACGATGTACGACGATATCAAAATGCAATATGGTATGGGTTTTTAAATCTGTTTTAACAGTACGAGTGGTGAAATTCGATTCGTCGAAATTTCATTAAATTTGAGGCGAGTAGTGGTAAAGTTGAAAAAAATTGGCTAGAAAATGAAGCTTTTCAACTTTTGATCTAAAATTATTTCAATACTGAATCACATTTCAAGATGTGAAATATTTTTTATATTTAGCAAATTGTGTCTCTTTATTATTTCCCTGAGATTCTTATAGGTTTTCCTCCAAAATTCAATTACTGAGTGAATTGAAAAAATAAACGAATTTCAATTTTTTTGCTATCAGTGTAATTTTTATCAACTTCTTCATGAAATCGTACGTCAGAAAGAGGTCAAAATAAGACAATTGAATAAAAAACTTTTTTTGATGTTTGGAATTGAAAATTTGAATTTTTTCGAATTTTCTTTTTTTTATGATGACGAGTTCATATTATCGAGTTAAAGGGGTTTTCCTACTTTTTCAACGGATACGTAAAAATAGGGGCCAAAAGGGTCAACTTCGCCGATCAAAACTTTTTTTCGTGTTTTAAATTGAAAAATCTCATTTTTTCGCAAACTTTCAATTTTGTTAAATCGGCTTCACGACATAATGCCATCCCCATTTTTTAATATGTGGTTCAGCATGAAAAGTCATCCATAATATATTTTTTTTCAGAATTTTTGAGAGTCGGAATGATATGAAAAAAACGTTTTGAAACCTCTCGAGCTAATTTTTCGTACGAAAAAAAGTGACAACACTGATTTTTATGATATCACCAAAAAGGCTTTCAAAATCCTTAACTATTGGAAAAAGCTCCATTTTGGTAGGTATCGCGGTTATGGAGTAATCCTTTGCTGAAATGGATGATATTTCAAGTTCACTGAAAACTTTGACACCCCCTAGCAGCCTTTGAAAAATCACTTCCGAAGGTGAGTTTTCTTTTAAATGCCGAGCCGTCAACAACTACTCTGATTTTTTATTATGCCTAGTAAAGATGAATTCACGAAATTGCCAAAAAGAAGAAGGCTGAAATTATGACCGAGCTCAAGGATGTCCTAGCTGGAGGTTTTTGTAAACCCAAGAAAGCCGTTAAAATTTCTAGTTCCATCAAAGCAGACAAGCCAATCGTTATCAAAAATAAATTTAGCTCAATACAAGTTGCTGATGTTCTGGACAATAACCCTAATCCAGTTGTAATTGAAGAAGTTGAAGAGAAAATTCTGCCAATATTTCTTACTGAATACTCTGATTATATTCATGAGTTAACTGTGATTAAGCGTATTGTTGTTAATGACTTCAAGATAAAACTACTGAACAAGCAAATTCGAATCTGCCTCGCCAACATGACGACTTCCGCAACTTAATGTGACAGTATGATCAGCTTCTTAAGAAATATTATACGTTCAGAAATTCTCAAGAAAACAAATTATCAGTTGTAATAAAAGGTCTACCAACTACAATAGATGAAGCTGCTATCAAATCAGAGCTGGAGCTTCTTCAAATACCAACAATCATGGTTACCAGATTACATAAAAATGGAAATGTGATACCTGTATGTGACGTTACAGTACCAAATTCTGCTGATGACCTTAAAATCTATAACTTAGTATCTCTGTTTCATGCGATTATCACTGTTGAGAAAAAGCGCACAATTCCTCAGTGTTTTAGATGCCAGAAATTTGGCCACACTCGTAATTATTGCAATCTGCTGCCGCGATGTGTCAAATCCGCTGAAGAACACATATCTGCTGAGCATACAGTCAAGCGTTTGGATTCCCCAAAATGCTGTAACTGTGAAGGTGATCATCCAGCTAACTACAAAGGATGTTCAGCCTATAAGTCATACATTGAAGAAAAATTCACAAACCGTCAACACTTTGTGCACAATAATATTGTCAGTCATCAACGAAGCTATAGTTCAGTTGTGAAATCTTCCAACAATCTAACGTTTTCTTCTTCAAATAATGTATCAGCTATTAGCCAACTTATTGTGCATCTAGTTCCTCTTGTAGAGCAGTTATTGAAGTTACTTCAAGAAATTGGCAGTAATGAACAAAACAAGTAATCAGCCAAAATTCTCGCTTAAAATCCTAAATTGGAACTCTAATGGTATCAAAAACCATTCATCAGAACTTCGAATGTTCCTCCAAAAACATGACAGACATATAGCCTGTATCACGGAAACGCATCTTGTATCTCAAGATAAACTCAAGATGCACATGGAATGACCCTGCTTTTTCTCTTTGCACAAAATTCTATTTTATTCAAAGTAGAAGAACAAAGGCTTTTAGGGGGGGGGGGTCCCCACATAAGGGGATCAATTGCATCCTCCTGCCAATCCGCTGGGACAACTTTTTTCTTAAAGGGAGAGTCCTAAGGAACATTTCTAGCTCTTGTCCTCAAAAAAAAAAAAACATGGCCCTACTCACAAAATGGCGGCCATTTTGATTGACTGGTCAGAGGAAAAAAATCAAAATCTTACCAAATTCACCTGGAAAGCTGAATTTTGGAATACAGCCTATTTTCGACCTGCCAACTCGATTGGAAACCGTTTCAAACCGTTTAGAGTAGTTCTAGAGCCTCTAGCAGATTTTTGAAACTTGAAATTCCCACAACATTTCATCAAATGGAGTTGGAAAGACGTGAAATTCATTCTGTAAACTAGTTTTAATAAGTTACGAAGACGACTTCAGGTGAGTTCAAGTCATTTTGGAGCCTCCAGCGACTGTGATGAAATTTTGTTGAAATTTCAAGTTTCAAAAATCTGCTTGAGACTCCAGGAATTTTCAAAAAGTCGGTAGAGGCTCCAAAATGACTTGAACCCACCTGAAGCTGTCTTCGTAGTGGATTTAAACTAATTTGCGGAACGAATTTCGTCTTTCCAACTCCATTTGATGAAGTTTTGTGGGAATTTCAAGTTTCAAAAATCTGCTGGAGGCTTCAGAATTGCTCAAAATGGTTTGAAATAGTTTCTGATCGATTTGGCAGATCTAAAATAGGATCTATCCCAAATTTCATCCTTTTACGTCAAGTTGGTGAAATTTTAATTTTTCTTTTCATGTTTGGCCAAAATTTGATTTTCAAAAATTCACCAAAAATCCAAAAAGGCACTTAATAAGCACTTGAAATTTTGTCAGATGATAAATTTTTACCTGCTCTTTCGATCTACCTTTGTAAAGTTTAAAAAATTTCCTATGTTGGAACGCAAAATCTGCAAATTTCGGCTGACCAGTCAATCAAAAATGGCCACCATTTGGTGAGTAGGGCCATGTTTTTTTTTTTGAGGAAAAGAGCTAGAAATGTTCCTTAGGACTCCCCCTTTAAGAAAAAAGTTGTCCCAGAGAATCGGCAGGGAGTGCAAGCAATTGATCCTTATGCAGGCCCCCTGACTATTTGTCAATTTTCAAAAAAAAATTTAATCAATTTTTTTTTTGAAAATGAAGTTGTTCTAAAATAAAATTTGATCAAAATTGAGAATTTCAGCGTTATTTTACCCTATTTTGTTTCAATTTTATTGCGATATAAAAATTTTTCCTTGCGAGCCGTCGGAATTGTGGAAAAATGAAGTTAAAATTCTGTGTTTTGGAGCATTAAATTTTTCCTTCGCGGGTCTTTTAAAAAAATGATGAAATTTTGTAGCAAACTATCAACTTGCCCTTTTGTTTCCGTCTGCATCTGTGAATTTGGCTTCGGAAATCAACTTGGTACATGTTTTGGAGAAAATTGAGGAAAATCCTCAATTTCCAAATGAATGATCACTGAAATTAAATTTTTTTCAAGTATTCTCTCAGGAATTAAAGGGTTAAAGGTGTGTTTGTAGAATAAAACGATAAAGATTTTCATTAAATTTCTGGTAATTGATATTCCAAATATACGTACACGTAGATAGAAAGAGGAACTTGTA
The DNA here is from genome assembly GCF_950023065.1 of Planococcus citri. Classification (NCBI taxonomy): domain Eukaryota; kingdom Metazoa; phylum Arthropoda; class Insecta; order Hemiptera; family Pseudococcidae; genus Planococcus; species Planococcus citri. The sequence continues at coordinate 46,763,402 of NC_088681.1, read as the reverse complement.
CGTACATTTACGTCTATACGATTCTCGAAACACGGCGGTGATTAAGTGAGATGATGAAAATGTATGTATATTTATTCAAGGTGATTCGACATGCAACTTGGTGGGACGGAGGGTAGTGCAGCGTAGCGTTCTATCGGTGCGGATATTTTCATCGGTAATTTACCAACTAACGTTAGTTCTCCTTTAGGTTAATTTTATTGGACCGATGCACCTGCTAAAAAAAAAAAAAATACAAGCGAAGGAAAAAAAATCGATATAACCGTTGGACGATCGTAGTTTCTGGCGCTGAAACCCAGGTCTAGGTATATTAAAGGTAGACTCGCAGACGACGGAAAACCGAGAAATTTCCAGGAATTTTTCGGTATTTAAGTTCCCAACATGAGAGCTAGTTATTTTTCTATGGCGATGGAGTTCAATTGAGTAGACTGTGTAGTACAAGAAAATACAGTCTGTGCTGCTCGCAATGTCGGGGAAAGAGAGAAAGAAATTAGCACCTGTCGTTTAATCGTGACTGAGAATTAATCATCCGCGACCGCGTTATTGTTACGGATACGACGACGAGTTAACCTGGCGATATTTTGTATGTGTGGTATTAATACATATAATATAAAAAAAAATATCGCGAAATAATGGAAGCGACTAAAAGCCAAGAGGCGAAAAAAAAATGCTACAGAATTAATTCGTTTTTAAAACACTCATAAGGGAATTGGTGACCCGAAAATATCATTTGTTCGGACATCTCGTCGTCCTCGTGCGACTGGAACCGGCACGTGGTAATTTTCTTATCGAGTGTAAAAAGACATCGGGGAATTGCGGAATTGCGGAAATGGAAACAAAAAGGTGTCTTTGTGTATGGAGAAGAAGCTAAGGGGCAGGAGGGAGGAGACAGTTTCAACAATGGAAAATTTCAGCTTTTCAAAAGTTTCCCATTTTCTGACTGTAGGTTGGTAGGTATGCGATGATACGAACAAAATCAAGTGTAAAAGGGTGTACAGAAGTACAGATTCGTATCGTTGAATCGAACTGCTTGAAATAATATTTTGTTATATTTTCGTTCGATTTTACATCCCTGTTTTGAGATAAAAATCAGTAGGTATATCTTTAAGGTTGGAATTTTTCCACTTTTTTTCAACTGTAGAAATATTTTTTTCAAGTTTAAGTTTAGTCAAACTCTCTCTCGAATTTCAAGATGAAAAATCACTGAAAGTCCATGAACAAGAGTGCTTATTCAGTAAGAACGTGGTCTATTTTAGCAATTTTTTTTGTAAAATTCCATTCACTAATCACCTCATCTTCCCTCTCGAAGAAATTTTTAAACAATTAATAAAAAATGCTGGAATTTTTTTTGCCTTTGGAAAAACTTCAGCGATGAACTTGAAGTTTGAAACGTTAGAAGCGAATACCGAGTTAACTATTGTTTCCTCTATGGACTTGTGTAATTTTCTGAGTGAACAAGTAATAAACCGAACTTTTCGGTGAGATCAATTATATGGAGTTGGATTGAAAAAGTAAGCAAATATTCGAACTCATCTTCGAAAACCTCCCAAAGAAAGTGTCTCACGTCATTTTGATTTTTTTTTTGCAATTTTTATTACCATTGGGAAAGGACAAAGGACGGGGGAGAGTTGTTGGGAACAGTCGAATCAAAAAATGATGTGAATATTCAAACTCAGCACCTTCCAAAATCTAACAAACGATCCTTCACAAGTGATTTTGAATACTTTGGTACACATTTTGAATTTGACGACCTTAGGGGTGGTGGGGGGGGGGAGAGTTCAAAGTAGTCGAATAGATAAAGTAAGCAGATATTAGAATTCAGCACTGTTGAAAACTTAACAAACAACGTATCACACATCATTTTGCATTTTTAAAAATATTTTGATCATTTTTTGTGGGGGGGGGGGCTGATCGATTGAGCTTATTCAAAAAATTATATGGTCGGAGGAAAAAAATGTAAAAAAATCAAAAGTTTTCTGTTCGTAGATAAATTTTTGGCACGAATGGCTTTGTCTTGTCGAAAATCAACCCCTCAAATTCGAATTTCGCAATTTTGAGTCGTTCTGGAGCCTCTAGCTCGATTTTCGATCCCTCCAGAATTTCAAAATTACTCCAGAATGACATGGGAATTAATTTCAGTAGCTGAAAATCGAATTTTTAACTATTTCTGGATCCACTTAACGAGTGGGGATTTTTTTTATGACCACTTGATGAGAAGAGCTTGAATGAAGGTAAAAAATTATGAAAAACTATTTTTTTAAATCACATAGTGCCACTAAAAATCCAAAATTTGAACGTGTCTGTTTCATAAAACAGGATAGGTACATGGACCCAAAAACTAAATTTACGAAACTTTTGACCCCTTCTCCTCCCACCTGAAAATACTGCAAAAAAATGGCAAGAAAAATTCTCAATTTCATGAAACCGAGGACAAACAGCCGCCTTTGGCCCTCCCCTCTCCCCAGCACTGTCTATTTTTAACTTTCTCCAGTTGATTAATCATCACTCATCAGATATCGAACCGTTCTGGAGCCTCCAGCACAATTTCAGATTCTCCTGTTTTCTAAGAAACTCCGTATAGTAAGATTAACATGAAATTCAGCACCTACATATAAACTCGGATTCGCCATCTTTGTGACTTTTTCAACCGATTTAAGCACAAATGATTTCCAAATGAAAAAATGAAATTCGCTGGAGGCTCCAGAACGGTTCAAAATGATAATCGATCGACTCGAGATGTGAAAAATAGGTTATAAACCAAATTTTAGCTTTCTACGTCAATTTTGTAAAATTTTGATTTCTTCTCATTTTTGGCCCAAATTTGAATTTTCAAAAACTCGCCAAACCATCGAAAAATGTTTTTCTGCGCCTGATATTCTTTGGGGTCCTCGAACTTATGGACTCCTCATTGGCTGGTTCAGAAATTTTTGTGCTGGTTTGAATACTAGAGTAGACCCCCCCCCCTCCAAAAAAAGGTAGGCGAATTTTTTTCATTTTGAGTTGGAAAATACCAAGAAAATTTTTTTAGCTCCAGAGGTGTCTCCAGAGGGAAGAAATGGGTCTCCAAAGAGAGGATGTTTTCGAAAAATTGTGGTTTTTGTGCTCCTGTTGCTACCCAACCCGTTTTGGGAAAACTTTCCAGGAGTAAATGAAAGTATTTGAGATTCAGCGTCGATCTATGCTGTTGCCGCTACAATCCCATAGACCATTCATAGGGTTCTACTGAGCGTTTGAAAATTTGCAAATCGCTTATTTTGGAATACATTCTCGTATGCCAAAATTTTGAAATATATCGCTTCTGAAACTGGGGAAATATTTTCGAAAGCAGTGGCGCCAATTCTAAATCGTTATTGTCAATTTCAAAAACTCGAAAAAATTTTCAACGAAAAAACCACAATTTTTTTCAAAAATGCCTCCTCTTTGAGAGCTCATTTCTACCCTCCAGAAGCACCTTTGGAGCTAAGATTTTTTTAAAGCTTTCTGCTGCATTTTGTCAAAATCCACCGAGTTTTTTTAACAGCGACCTACCCTGTTGCGATGGATACCTACTTCTCTTGTTGAAAAAAAAAGTTTCGCTGAAATCGATAGTTAGAGACGAAAAATCCGAAATCACCTTCAATTTTTTATCACAAAAAATGAATTTTTGTCAAAAACTTCCAAAAAAATATCCCTCCCCTCCAAATAGATAATGATCGTTTTCTTCAAAATTTCGAGGAAAAACTCAGTATTTCGAAATTTTACAAAAATCATAACCTTCTCATAATTTCCGCATCTAACAAGGGAACCTCTTGAGGTGTCACACTCCGATTTGAACGGGACCGCGATTTTTAGAAAGAGCATAGTCTAAAACCCCCAAAACCAAATTTTCAGCTGCCCAAGTTTATTTTTCGATTTTTGGCGAATTTTTGAAAATTCTAAATTGACTGTTTTTGGCGATTTATGCCATTTTTTTAAAAGTAGGTACGTACTTGATCAGTAAAAATGGTCAAAATAAGTCCCAAAACTAATATTAATTACCCAAATCCAAATTTTACCATTTCCAACCATTCTGGAGCCTCCACCACGACTTTTCAATTTCTCCAGAATTTTGAATTTGCTCCAGGTGTGAATATGAAGTTGGGCAGCTAAAAACCGAGTTGCATATTACACTCGACCTGTTTAACGAGTTTATCCACATTTGAGCCGATTTTGAGAGTGACACCTCAAAAGTGACGTTTTGACCAGCTTTTTTCAAAATTAAGAAATCCAAAAAATCAAAAGATAACCGTTTGTGAGGAAATTTTTGAAATTTGCGCGACTCGCTGTATTTCTTCAAGAACCAACCCCCGTGCCCAAATTCTACCATTTCCAGCCGTTTTGGAGCGAGAATGACACCTCAAAAAACCACTCTTGAGTGGATAAACTCGTTAAACAGGTCGAGTGTAATACACAACTCGATTTTTAGCTGCCCAACTGCATATTCACGCTTTCTAGAGCAAATTCAAAATTCTGGAGAAATTGAAAAATCGCGCTGGAAGCTCCAGAATGGCTGGGAATTGTGAAATTTCGATTTGAGGGGTTAGTTACGGACAAAATACAGCGATTCGTGTGAATTTTAAAAATTTCCACACTAACAGGTGACTTTCGTTTTTTTGGATTTTTAATTTTGAAAAAATAAGCTGGTCAAAAAGCCACTATTGAGGTGTCACACTCAAATTCGGCTCAAATGTGGATAAACTCGTTAAACAGGTCGAGTGTAATGGAGAGGGAGGATGTTTTGGACAGTTGCTGGTTTGACAAGTTGGTTTGATTTTTTTTTATGGGGTTTTCACCATTATCTGGCAATGTCGTACCACAACTGATATTTGATAACATTTACCGGATATCAACTCGTGTGATAAAAATATTCCAGCTTATTTTGTTTTGAAGTGCTGTTTTTGGAAAAAAATTTTGTCTCGCATTTTGAGCTCCTGAAAAATAACCGTGAGGAATTTCGTCAAGAGCCCAAGTAAAATGAAATCTCTGATTCCTTCTCGTCAATAATCACTAATTACCTTTTCGTGAAAAGCTGATACTTTTTTCCCACAGCCAGTTCAAGTAGAAATGGCATAGTGGGGATGTTTTGGACACTGCAATAAATTCGTGTTAATTTGTAATGTTTGGGTGTAAGAATGCCTCAGTTTTATCCGAAAAATCCAGGAAAGACTTTTAATGAGTCTGGAATGATAAATGCTAATCAAGAACGATTTGAAGTAGCCTCCTGAAAATATGTCGATTCCAGCAGGCCAGTACTGGCTGAAAAATATGGCATAAAAAAGACGACTCTTCAACATTGCCTCACTAATATTAAAAACAATCCGAGTCTACTGAAATTGTGTGAAATTGTGAACAGATACTGACAATTGATTTCTAATGGATTGAAACTTGGGATTTCCAAAAATAAACATTCAAAAAAACGTTTTTTCTCAGCGTGTCCAAAACATCACACTGCTGTCCAACACATCCACCCAAAATGGTGTTTTTTTTCAAAGTCCAATGGTTTGTTCAGTTTGCAACTTAGAAATTTTTCTAGTCAGCCAAAAAGTGCGCATTGAAATCCTCTTTCAAATGAGACCAACCCCACCTTTCTAGGCGTTTCCTATCGTTTGCAATTTCAAATCAAAGAAAAGTGTCCAAAACATCCTCCCGCTCCCCTTATACAACTCGATTTTTAGCTGCCCAACTTCATATTCACGCCTTCTGGAGCAAATTCAATATTCTGGAGAAATTGAAAAATCGCGCTGGAGGTTCCAGAATGGCTGGAAATGGTGAAATTTGGATTTTGGTAATTAGTTAATATTAGTTTTGGGACTTATTTTGACCATTTTTATTGATCAAGTACGTACTTTGAAAAGAAAATCACAAATCGCCGAAAACAGTCAATTTTGAATTTTCAAAAATTCGCCAAAAATCGAAAAATAAACTTGGGCAGCTGAAAATTTGGTTTTGGAGGTTTTAGACTATGCACTTTCCAAAAATCACGATCCCGTTCAAATCGGAGTGTGACACTTCAAGATGACCCTTTCGATGAAAAAATGCAAAATTTCGACTCAACCAATGCAACTTGACATCTCGTCACGGCATCCAGCACCAACAGGTTATCCGCCGCATAATCGCGCTCTGCACAGAGCGCTGGAAAACAACTCAATTTACGAGCTGCGGCGTCGACGACGTCGTCGTCGTCGGCGGCGGCGGCGTGATAATGATAACAGCAACAACAACAACATCAGCAACAATAATGTGCATAGTGTAAATTCGGAGAAATTAAACCAAATGCATCCAGACGAATCGAATCCCGCAGAGTCCATTCACCGCAGCGCACAGCACGGCCGCGGCTGCGACTGCGACGTCGACGACGCGGCGCGGCAGCGGCGTTTTTGATGACATGCGTTTTAGTCGTCACTGGGTATAAGTAATAATTTTTAACACGGTAATTAAATCGCGGTGGCCTATACCAACATCGTTTATTCGTCGTACACTCTCTGCTCGAGGATACGAACAAAATCATATCTGAAAGGTTATACCGCAACCGCTATCCATCTCGCCAGCGTCCAAATTTTCCTCATTTAAGCTTACGTAGTAGCTACAGGACAGGTCATCGTACTCGCAACAGCCGTAGGTACCCTTCGACTTCGAAGGGTCGCAGATGAAAAAAAAATTCACGCGGAGCCAAAAGTTTGCCGGAGCTGACGTCGCGTCGTTCTCGTATGAGGGTTAGAAGCCAAAAGTTCGCGCTATGACGGTCATAAGAGGTGGACCGGGGGGCAATAGCAGGGGCATATTCTGTAATACTATTTCAAGGATGCGTCTCTTTCTCTCGCTAGTCGCTGGCTGTGACTATACGTTCGACCGTTCGTCTCTGCGTCTCCGTCTCGTCTTTAAACTTTTAACGACCCACGGAGCCGACTAAAAAAATTTGCTTAAATATCTCCACTTACTCATACTCGTACGTATGTACTCATCGAATCACATAGCGTCGCGCGCCCATATGACGACATTCCGCACCGTCGACGTCATCGTTTCGACGACGACGACGGACTTATGCATAAACTATTTTATATTATGCGATTCGCGAAAACTCGCAGCTCACGTAGTCGTATAGTCTTGGTAAAATACTGCATAGGTAATAGGTACTCGTAGGTATAGTAAGTACATACTTATTTGATCATTGCGCACCTGACTTCGAATACGACACACAATTACCCATTTCTTTCGATCTCTTGGCATTTTTCATGACTTTTGATCGTAATTGGTGGATTTTTAAAAGACTTTTCAGTCGAAATCAAGATTTCTTTCAGTTTTATTTTCGAAAAATACCCGAATACATTCTTGAAAGGCCTTTTTTGATCCTTGCTATGATTTTTTGTCCCCCTCCCTGAAGGACTGTTGAAACAAAATTATCAACTTTCATGATTTTTCATTCAGAAAGAATATGACTTCTATGGCATTCAATTTCAAAATCAATCCTACCTATATTTCCTCAAATTGAAAAAACAACCACAACTTCAAAAAAAAATGTATTGTATTCAATTCAAACTCTGCGGCGATTTAATAAGTTGAACATAATAAAATGACTTCTGAATAAAACTTGCTGAAGTTTGGAAAAATTGGTAATTCTTGAAAAATCTCAAGACATTTTCTTTTACCTTTCTCAAATGAGACTTCTTTAAAAATTTTGAAAAATACATTGAAAAATCATGTGATATGGTTATAATTATTTTTATGGTACCGAGGTCAAATTCACATGCAATTTTGAGGCACCTCTCTGTCTTTCAGATTTAGAAAGAACATGTCTAACAGAAGGGGGGTTGCAAACTTCAAGTTACGTCTTTTTTCTCTCGTGAAAATTTTAGATTTTTGTATTTTGGTCTAAAATCAACAATTTTTTCACAATTTATAAACAAAAAAAAATAATTGTACTTATTTTCATTTCAAAAATGCTGCATCAGCTTATAAAAATAGTTATTTTTAAGAAGAAAGGTCGCAAGTCCTCTTTTGGAGAAAAATATTATCAATTTCACCCCAAAAAAATTGTTTTCCAAAGGCCATTTTTTTGCAAAAAGGCCATACTAGTCCAGTCATTTTAGCAAAAATTTTTGTCGAACCTCGAAAAAATTGGGGAAGGCTGAATTTCACATTATTTGTTCAGATTGGTCTCCAAAACAACCCATCAAAAGTTGCAGCCCGCAACTTTCCGGCTAACCCCGCAAGAGGTCGTTAACCTTTGCCGATACAGGTTTTTCGGCTATATCGCCGAAATGGTCATCAAACGATAACGAATGACGCAAACCGGACATTTTTTCGATTTTTTTTGACTGAGCTGTGGGGCTTTAAAGTTCTTCAAAATGGCCGAAAATGGAAAATTTCATTTGCGAGTTGCTCCGGTTGTACGTGGTATAGAATTTGGAACTTTTTTTCAAATTGTAGTACTTTGAGAAGGTAATCGACGAATGATGACAAAATCAGTGTTGCCACTTTCAAAAACCTAAAAAAATCGATTTAAAAACTTATAATTTAAATATAACCACGATGTCCCCCAGTAAAAATTCTGAAAAAATTCTCAGTTTTAGTCCATTTTATGCAGAATAACATAAATCAAAAAATTGGAGGGGCATTATTTTTCATTTATTGCAAAAGTACTTACCATTAAAAACCTAAAAAAGAAAATTTTTGAATTTTTGAAATATTTCATCAATGTGTAGACGAATATGTGAAAAAAATCCCCCCCCCCCAATTTTGCCAACGAATTGACGAAAAATGTAATTTTTCGTGCTATGTTAATGCATTTTTTGTCAATTCGTTGATTAAATTCGGGGCAGGGGGATTTTTTTCATATATTCGTCTACACATTGATAAAATATTTCAAAAATGCAAAAATTTTCATTTTTCAAATTTCTAATGGTACTTTTGCAATTGAAATTTTCCATTTTCGGCCATTTTGGAGAACTTTGAAGTGCCACAGCTCAGTCAAAAAAAAAATCGAAAATTGGTTAAGGTGATTTTGGAGCCTCCAGCAACTTTTTAAAAATTCATAGAGCGTCCAACAGATTTTAGAAACTTGAAATTTCATTTTAAAAAAAAGCAGTTGGAAAGCTAAAATTCACTCTGTATACTCGTACTAATTTCAATACGCTATGAAGTCGACTACCGGTAGATTTCAAGTTGTTTTGGAGCCTCCAGCAAATTTTTAGAAACATCTGTTTTTCAAAATATGCCACAAAATCTATCCGGATTAACTTTCGGCTTTCCAACTCCATTTGATGAAATTTTGTAGAAATTGAAAGCTTCAAAAATTCACTGGAGGCTCCAGTAATTTTCAAAAACTTGCTGAAGACTCCAAAACGACTTGAAATCTACTCGCAGTCGACTGCCTAGCGTATTGAAATTATTAGTTTACAGAATGAAATTTAGCTTTCCAACTGCTTTTGATGACATTTTCTGGAAATTTCAAGTTTGAAAAGTGCGCTGGAGGCTCCAGAACTGTTCAAAACGGTTTTAAATCGTTTCCAATGGATTTCGCAGGTCGAAAATAGGGTATGTCCCAAATTTCAGCTTTATAGCCAGTTTGGTAAAATTTTGGTTTTTTTCTCATTTTTGGCCAAAATTTGATTTTCAAAAATTCACCAAAAATCGAAAAATATATTTTAACCGAACTGCTCATGCTTATAGGAAATCTGACGTGGAATAATTTTAGTTGAATCGCTTTTTTCCCTCTGACCCTTCATTTCGGCGATACAACCGAAAAACGTACGTAGATTGATAAAGGTTAATGACCTCTTGCGGGGGTAGCAGACAAATTGCGGTGAGCAACTTTGGTCAAAATATTTTCGAATCTACCGTAAATCGAGTACACGTTTTAAATTGTCGATTTTCATTTTTTAAAACAATTTTCATACTCAGTAAGGGTGAAATCGCCATTTTGGGAAAAACTGAACTGGTCATGCTGATAGTTAAATTAGCGTAGAACAATTTTTGTTCGAACATTTTTCCTCTCGGGCACTATATCGGCAAAGGTTAATGACCTCTTGCAGGGTTATAGCCGGCAAGTTGCGGGATGCAACTTTTGATGGGTTGTTTTAGAGACCAATCTGAACAAATAATGTGAAATTCAGCTTTCCCCCAATTTTTTCGAGGTTCGACTAAAAATTATACTACTTGTACAATGACTGGACTATACCTATTTGACTAAAAAATGTGATTTTTGACTGAAAAAGTCCTGGGTCATTCCATGCCAAATCGGCGGATTTTTGCACGAGGGGTCTTCGATTTTTTTCAAAATCAGATCATTTGTAAGAGGTCATCAAACGATGACGAATGACGCAAACCGGACATTTTTTCGATTTTTTTTGACTGAGCTGTGGCGCTTCAAAGTTCTCCAAAATGGCCGAAAATGGAAAATTTAAATTGCAAAAGTACCATTAGAAACTTGAAAAATGAAAATTTTTGCATTTTTGAAATATTTTATCAATGTGTAGACGAATATGTGAAAAAAATCCCCCTCGACCGAATTTAATCAACGAATTGACAAAAAATGCATATACGAGTATTTCACTCTTAAAATAAAATTATAGCACGAAAAATTACATTTTTCGTCAATTCGTTGACAAATTGGAGGGAGGGGGATTTTTTTCACATATTCGTCTACACATTGATGAAATATTTAAAAATTCAAAAATTTTCATTTTTTAGGTTTCTAATGGTACTTTTGCAATACCTGTAAAACTTGTAAATTTTTTTTTCTCGAAAATGAAAAATAATGCCCCTCCAATTTTTTGATATGTTATTCTGCATAAAATGGACTAAAACTGAGAAATTTTTCAGAATTTTTACTAGGGGACATCGTGGTTATATTTAAATTATGTATAAGTTTTTAAATCGATTTTTTTAGGTTTTTGAAAGTGGCAACACTGATTTTGTCATCATTCGTCGATTACCTTCTCAAAGTACTACAATTTGAAAAAAAGTTCAAAATTCTATACCACGTACAACTGGAGCAATTCGCAAATGAAATTTTCCATTTTCGGCCATTTTGGAGAACTTTGAAGCCCCACAGCTCAGTCAAAAAAAATCGAAAAAATGTCCGGTTTGCGTCATTCGTCATCGTTTGATGACCTCTACACATGATCTGATTTTGAAAAAAATCGAAGACCCCTCGTGCAAAAATCCGCCGATTTGGCATGGAATGACCCTCTTCTATTTTACTAAAAAAGTCCACATTCGGAATATAAAAAAAAAAAACGACCTTTGATCAACAAAAACCTCTTCTTTTCATCAGAAAAAAAAATCTTTTTTTTTGACGAATGAGATCATTGTTTGGCATTTTGTAAAACAAGTACATACCTACATACACATTTTTGCTAAAGGAGGTAATTTCTTGACAAAAGAGCTATTTTTGACCAAAAAGTCATTTTTATGACCCATTATTATTATCGTTAGTCATTTTTGACCAAAATTTAATTTTTTGACGAGAAGTTTATTTTTGATCAATGTTCCTATGTATTACAGTGTGTCCAAGAAAAAGGGGTTTTGATTTCCTCAAGTTAAAATTAAAACATCGAATAACAATCGAAAAAATGTGCGTTTGAGTTATTATTTCAATGCAAAATGAATGTTTCTCTCGTGTTTCACTGAAATCATCACTCAAACGCCCATTGTTCTAACGATTATTCAATTTTCCATTTTTTTTAATCACCAGGTAATTTTCTTACCTTTTTGATAAACTCAAAATCCCTTATTCTATAGGAGTCCATTCACTTCGAATGTTGATACGAGAATTTGAATTGAAAATATCGCATATCAGGTGCGGAACATTGTGTTAAAATTTGACACAAATGCCTACAAAAGTCATCGAAAATCATCTAAATCGACTAAAATTTTCCAAAATACACCTCCACTCCTCTCCATCTGATTACTTACAATACCGATTCGCCATTATGACCACAGTAATATGTACTTGCAGTTGCACATTACGCGATGAATACCCTACCCTGCAGCCTCGACATGTAAGTACTGCATTGCATGGATCCACCTACGAGAAATCTACGCTCGCGCGAGTAAAGGAAGCCGACGACTCGTTTTAACGGTACGAGATGGTTAATTGGGTTAATTTACGATTAAAAATGTATTAACAGTAGTAGTGCGTTTTTATCTTTCACATAAATTCAACGATTAATTCACATCCCGCGAATAATTCATTTTAATACCGAAGCTTTTCAGTTAATTGAAGGGTGTCGAATTTATGTAGCCTACACGTACCTACACGGCTGGAAAATTCATTAAATTTGGAATTCACGTCGTAGTCGTCGTCGTCGTTGTTGTGGATTCGTATAATCGAAATTTTTTGTCGAACTGATGTTGATCTGAAGTCCATTAGAGGGTATTATAGTAACAAACGACACGATGCATACCATTGCTTTGGAACAATGCGGCACGATCCAATCGAGTATTTTAAAGTTGCACATAATTTTTAGATTAAACGTACTACTCGTACGTAGCTCGAGCTATAGAAACATCAAAGACTAGAAAAATCAGGATACGTAAATACTTAATAAATTATACTATTTTCAGCTGATTTTCATGGTTCCAGATTCCAGAAATTCATTTAAAATATTTTCAGACATTTTTGAAACAGGCTGTTTCACTTCTCAAATCTTCGAGTTCCTTTTTCAGATGATAATTTTCATTTTTTTTTTTTTTTTGTAACCCATTCTATTGGGTTCAAGCGATGCCTTTTTCAAGAAGAACATAATTTTTGTCTTTTATGACTTAAAAAACTGTTTCGATGAAGACCTAAAAGATCTTTTAACCTTCGAAATATAAATTTGGTTCTTCTCGATGGACTTCGAAACGTTCGGTAAGTACACAGGCATCGGTCATTCAACCATATAAATCATATCATCAATACTCACCCTCCCCCTCCCCCCCTCTTCCTCTGCAAATTCTTCTGTATCAAAACCTTTCACCTCACCCCGCCGCGCTCTCTGTCTATCACCGCATATCTCACACCGCTGCAAAAATTTTTTCTTCATTTATACAAATAAGACGTATCGTCATTCAGCACCGCCATCCACATCGTATCGCACTCATATACATAGAAGAGACAGACCGGAAGTTTACTAGTTTATTGTACCTATATTTAACGTACGTATGTATAAACCAAGTCGTGTAGGAAGTTTACTTGTGGTCTATGTGTCCCATTCGAGTTTACACCTCCGCAACGCGATGTACACAAACGAAATTTATAAGTATATAAGATTATTTTTAAATATTTGTAATTCGCTCACGCTGCCGAATCCGCGTCACGTCGCACGTCGCGGTCGCATAATTTTTAGCCTACGGAAATGTCGCCTCTTTCTGGCGGCCTCGGATGTTGCAATTCGAACAACGCACGTATAGAAACAGAACCTCATTACTCGTCCAAATAGTATACCTTTTACATATAGGGAGACATTTTATGTACCTATCGACGAAACAATCCGCGCCAAGGTTCATCATATACAGGATGTGTGCGGTGGACAAGTGTCAAAAATTGTACTGAAAATTGATCGTGTATACAGCCCCCTACCCTGTGGGACTCGCTGCCAGTCTAGTAGTACGTATGAATGAACCGTTCGAACGAATTGTGGGGGCTACTGGCATCGTTTCTCGATTAGGTGGTATTATAGGTAGGTAGGATGATGACAGCGTAATCTGTTTCGAATGTCAAGATTTTTCTCATAGCGTGGGTCATTTCAGTCGAAACAGAACCGAGTTATTGAAAATCAGGCCAACAAATTTCGATTTGACGGATTTTTCAAGTTTACGAAGAGGAGGAGGATGTAGATTGTAGGTGTTCGTCTAAAATGATTTTTTTTGACAAGAAATGGCCTGTTTTTAAACCTAAAATTACCTCCCATGTCAAACAATAATATTTCTGGTTTCTTCTCAAAAAAAATTTTTTTTTGGTTAAAAATGACTTACTTACCTATTTTGGTGTAAAAAGCATATTTTTGACAAAAGTAACCTCCTTTTGAAAAAAAATGAATTTTTTGTCAGAAAAAGACCTGCTTTGCTTAAAACAACATTAAAAATTCCTCCCCTGGTCCGGACAATATTCATCCTTTTATGCTAAAATACCTTCCAGAGCAGGCAAAGTTACAGCTTTTAAATCTCTTCAATAGAATCTTGCTTTCAGACTCCTTCCCTAACTCATGGAAAAGTGCTGTAATAATTCCAATCCTAAAACCAAATAATGAAAATTCGTTCCCTTCTAGTTATAGACCAATTTCTCTTACTTCTGTACCTTGCCAAATTTTAGAAAAAATGGTGAGTAAACGACTTGTATGGTTCATTGAATCTACAAACTCCCTCAATAATAGCCAGAGTGGTTTTCGTAAGAAAAGATCCACCGCTGATCATCTTTTTACTCTTCAACAAGAGGTTTCCACTGCCTTTGAAAATAAGGAAAGTGTTATTTCAATTTTCTTTGACTTAGAGAAGGCTTATGATAGAGCATAGAGGTACAAAATTCTTGAAAAAATCCACTCAATTGGAATTCGAGGACATCTTGCTCTCTTCATTGCAAATTTTCTTTCTGATCGTAAATTTCAAGTCAGAATAAATAATACTTACCTTATCACAAGTATATGAAATTCAAAATGGTGTTCCTCAAGGCTCTGTATTGAGTACAACTCATTTTATTCTCCTTATTGATAGCATTCATAGCATTATCCCTCCCCCAATGTCACTAAGATTATTTGAGGAGCGATATTCCAAAACGCACTTAAGACCATTTTTTTCGAATTGCGTTTTTTGGCGCCTTCTGGTGGATAATGTATGGACTTTCATACCTACACTTCTAATTTACCCAAATACAGCGCGAATCCCATCTAAAAAGCCAATTTTTAAAAAAATTAAAAAATGAAAGTCCCGCCAAAACGGCCTTTATCCAGTGATTGTTGGAAATGTGTTTTAATTAAAGAGCAGGGCTATTCCACGTCAATTGGACCAAGAAGTGGTAGGGGGTTCGGCGATTTTTTTGAAATTTTTCCTGTGGAAAGACCTTCCGAAGGGATGACCAATGGTGCAAATCGCATCCCTCTAGCCCATTTTTAAAGGTAGCCAGTTTCAGTGATCCTCAAATATCATCCATTTCAACAGTGGATTACTCAATATAACTGCGATACCTATCAAAATGGAACTTTTTCTCATAGTTAGGGTTTTGAAAGGTTTTTTGGTGATATCTTAAAAATCAGTGTTGCCCAGGCATCGTAGCCAAATTTTTATAAAAAAAGTGACTATAGTGACTTTTATCAGTGAAAAAAGTGACCAAAAAAGTGACCATTTTTTTTTAAATTCCAGCGTTCAGGAGAGCAAAAAATTGAAAAACAAAAGCAAAAAAACTTTCAATATCTCACCTAAAAATTATTACTTTATTCTCCCGCCTGGCCCCACCGGAAAATCCGTTTAAAAACAAAAATGTAAGAACGAGGAGTTCATTTTTTTATTTTTAAAATTTTAGAATTCGAATGATGTTTTTTTGAAGGAAGTTGATTTTGAAAATGAAAAAAGATAGGCCTAATCAAGGGCGAAAGCTCTTGAAAATTTGTATTTTGAGAGGCAAAAAAACATGTTTTTTTGTAAGAAGTTTATTTTTTGGCTTTAGAACTTGATTTTTAAAAAAAATTCTCTTTATTTTGAAAAAGAAAAGAAAACAAACCCGAGCGAAGCGAGGGCAAAAGCTTTCGAAAATTGATGTTTCGAAAAGTAAAAATTTGTGTTCTTAAAATTCTGAAATTGTTTAATAAAGAAAATTGTCATAAAATCCTTTGAAAATGAGTAAAAAAACGATAATTTGGATGAAAATTTTGTTTAAAAAACGAAAAAAAAAACAAAAAAGTGACTTTTTTGGAAGAAAAGTGACCAATAGTGATTTTTTGATGAAAAAAGTTACCAAAAGTTACATTTCGTGATAAAAGTGACTTAAGTCACTATAAAAGTGACCGGCTACGATGCCTGGTGTTGCCACTTTATATTGTACAAGAAATTAGCTCAAAAAGTTTCAAAACATAGTTTTCATATCGTTCGGACTCTCAAAAATTCTGAAAAAAATATATTATGCACAACTTTTTATGCTGAACAACATAATATTAAAAAAGTGGCATGGTAACATGTTGCAAAGTCGATTTTAAAAAATTCAAAGTTTGCAAAAAAACGCGATTTTTTTATTCAAAACATGAAAAAAAGTTTTTATAGGTGAAGTTGACCCATTTGACCCCTATTTTTACGTACCTATCTGTCGGAAAAGTTGAAAAACCCCTTTCACCCGATGAAATGAAAAACAAATTTAAAAAAAATAATCTCGACGAACAGTTGAGAAATAGCTATTGAAACATTAATCACTTTACATTTTGAAAAAAATTTTCCAAAACGGCCTTTGTCAACATAGGTCACTTTCATGAACGCTCAGAGGCACTAATCAACATATCGCGTAAAAATGTTTAAAGCATAGCACCAGGGAAGTGTTTGGGTAGGTAACAGAACAATCACCAATGCCAAATGTAACATAACCTCTTACGTACCACGTTTTTTCCTTCTCCTGTAAAATTTCAAAAAGTGGACTAAGGGCGTTTTGGAATATCGCTCCTCATTTGCAGATGATATGAACATCTCCCTATGTTTCAAAGACTTACAAATAGCACAGCTCTTTATTCAAGAAACCCTTGATAAAATTCAAGAATGGGCAGATTCAAATGGTCTCTCATTCTCACAGTCTAAAACTCATTGCATTCTTTTTTCTAGAAAGAACAAAATTGAACTTCCTTTCCTAACCCTCAAAGGTAAAAAGCTTGAATTCAAATCAAATACAAAATTCCTTGGATTGATTTTTGATTGTAAGCTCAATTGGACACCTCACTTTTTATCCATTAAACAGAACTTAATGAAAACCCTAAATCTATTGAAAGTGATTAAAAATCCAAAATATAACCCTTCAAGATCCCTTTTACTTCAGTTATATAGATCTCTAATTAGAAGCAAAATAGAATACGACTGTCCAGCCTATATCAGTGCATCAGATAAAAACCTATCAATCCTTAAAGTAATACAAAATGCTGCCTTACGCCTATGTATTGGAGCATTACCATCCTCTCCTATAGACAGCATATACTGTGAAGCTGGTGAACCCCCTCCAAACTTCAGGAATGTCTATATTAATAATAAATTCATTGTATCAGCAACAACAAATCCAACAAACCAGTCAGAACTTTAATCAAAAAACAAATTCAAAATATTTCAAACTATTCTGAAAATCACTCCTGTATTCTCCAAAATTCTTTAGAAAATTACCATGTAAACCTATTAGACCTCACTTCTGAATACAATAAATTTCCTCCCTGGGAATTAACTTTACCAGAATTCAATCTATCCTTATCCCAATACAAAAAAAATGAGTATCCATCTGGTTTCATCAAAGAAAAATATACTGAGATCATAGCAGAATATCATGAATTTATTTTATGCTTCACAGATGGTTCTAAAAATGAGTTTGAATATGCAGGCTATGCTTTTTCTATTGATGATAGAATTTCCAACTTCACAGCTCATAAATATTCTTCAATTTTCAATTTAGAAGTTTCTGCTATACTCCATTGCCTATACAAAAGATCTCTACTTCGAAAAGCCCTAACAAAAAATTCCTGATTCAGTCAGACTCACTCTCTGCTCTTTTATCAATTCAAAACAAATTTTCTGAACATCAACTTGTTCATAAGATCCATCAAATCATTATTTATAAACTTCAGACTACTGACAAAATTATTAAATTTATGTTTGTCCCAAGCCATGTAGGCATTGAAGGAAATCAGGCAGTAGATGAATCAGCTAAAACAGCTGTTACCCCCTCTAAAATTTTCTCTGTGACCCATGATGACGTTATTAACATTCTAAAAATCATCCAAAACTCCAATTGGCAAAACCTATGGAACTCAAAAACAAATCACAAACTATTTACCCATAAAAAATCAATCCTCCCTTGGAAGCACCTTAGTCACCTAAACAGATCAGAAGAAATTATAATCACTCGCCTCCGAATAGGTCATACCAAATTAACCCATAGCCATTTGTACACCAAAGCTCCCAAACCCACCTGTCAATTCTGTAATTCTGAAATAATCTCCACTCAACATCTTCTATTATATTTTCCCTCCTTCAAAAAAAAAACGTCAATCCCTAAACATTTCAGACCTCAACCCTACAATTCCTGACAATATCAAGCAGATGGAAAACATTCTTAAATACATCAAAGAAATCAATCTTTCAAACCAAATCTAGACTAACCACTCGAAACTGGGCGTAAAAATCCTGGCAATTATACACGCCCAGTATAAAAAATGTCAAAAAAAAATTTTTTTTTTTTGATGAAATGTAAAGCATTAAAAAATTATCTACTCTGATCCATGGTCGAAAACGGCATATTTTAATGGGAAAAAAATCACCTTTGTATCAAATAAATGGCACAAAAAAACTTCCTTTTTTCATCAAAAAATAGCATATTTTTGACCAGAAAATTACCTTCTGCGCCAAACAATAGCCTTTCCAACTTTCTTCTCAAAAAATGATCTTCGTTGGTCAAAATTTTTTTTTAATTAAAAAAAGACTTATTTTGGTCTAAAAAAATGATCTATTTCACAAAAACGAAAAACTAATCTTTTTGGCCAAAAATGTCTTAAAAATTGTCGCTTTTTCAACAAAAAATTTCAAAAAGGTCTAAACTTTTCAAAAAATACTTTCACATTTTCGCCAGAAAGTGTCAATAAGTATGTAGGTACATATCGCTTTTATGCCAATAATTACAAAAAGTCTTGCTTTTTACTAAAGTTGTCAAAAACTCGCAGTTTTTTCCAAAATATGACAAAACTTTCCGCTTTTGTAGCAAAATTGCTAAAAAGTTTTTCTTTTTTGCAAAAATTTGCTGCAAAAATCCTGTCATTTGCTATACTTGTTGTCAATAAAATTTTGCTTTTTGCCAAAAATAACATAGGTAAAGTCCTTTCTTTTGCCGAAGCAATCAAAAAACCTCGTTTTTTTCAATATGTAATTGCAAAAAACGACAGTTTGTAGAAAATTTTTTAAAATGTTATTTTTTTCTCAAAAATTGTTCAAAATTTTGAAAATTTGAAAATTGCCAAAAAAAACCTCTCGGTCTTTGTCGAAATCGGGTTCTTGATGGAAATTGCAGAATTCTCACTTTGTTGCCAAAAATTAGCAAGAAGTCTTATATTCTTAACAGAAAGTTGTGAAATGATCCTAATACTTGTTTGACAAAAATTCTGAAAAAATGTCTCTTTTTTGCCAATAGCTTCCAAAAAGTCATATTTTTTTTTACTAATTTTGTCAAGTTTTCTATCGATTTCATTATTTTGATTGTAGTAATTTACATAAGCAAAACGTTTCAAATTTAAATTGGGTTAGGGGGTCCAAAAAATTGGAAAATCTCGTTCTTGGGGCATATCTCGGACCCTATTGAACCAAACATGTTCACATTTTGGATTTAAAATTGAAGTACAGTTCAGAAAAAAATTAAGTTTTCAAAACTTTTTTTTTTTAAACTTAAGACCTTTCCCACAAATTTGAGACCCTTAAAATAAAAACTGGGCCCTCGTTATACATTTCAGGTGCAAGTACGAGTGGAGAGCTTTTGATTTAAAAGAAAAGTAATCTGCTTCCTGGCTTTAATAGGAGGGGCCAAATGAAAATTCGGTGAGCTTTTCGTCTTCATCTTTATTATTAAGATGATCAGGTTTGTAATTATATACACCCAAAAAAAAAAAAAAAAAAAAAAAAAAGGTTTTAATTTGAATGCTGTGGTTTTTTTTGGTGACTTTTTTTGCACTCAAGTGTTTTTCTCGCGTTTTTTTTATTTTTTTGGTGATTTTTTTAGTTGGGTACTTGAGCTTTTTTGGTTACTGAAGTTACTTTTTTTTTATTTTTTGGAAAAAACCGAGACCCCTAAATTACGAGTAATTCACGATGTGATTCCATTTGTCATAAATCAACCATTATTCTACATCTATTCAAAGTTTTCTTAAGTCTTGGCGTAATATTGAGCATTCATTTTAATTGTTTTCAAGTTCTCACAAATCAGAAAGAATTACCGAGGCAAAGCCCCAGTAATCCCACATAATGTTAAGATTTCATCAAAATTTCCAACATTATCAATAAATCAGTTGTTCATGAGCTTGAAAATTATTGTGAATTTATCAAATTTTTTTTCAAATTTTCAAAAGTTCATCTCTCTTCCTCCCTCTTCTCACCTCCCTTCAATCAATAATATCTGAAAACTTGTTTAAAAAATGTATTCAGAAGTCATTTTAATACGCATGTTCAATTTATTAAATCACCACAGAGTTTGAATTGAATACAATTTTTTTTTTTTTTGAAGTTTTGGATTTTTATTTTAATTTGAGGAAATATAGGTAGGTAGGTTTGATTTTGAATTGAATGCCATAGAAGTCATATTCTTTCTGAATGAAAAATCATGAAAGTTGATAATTTTGTTTCAACAGTCCTTGGTAGGAAAAAACCAAAAATCATAGAAAGGATCAGAAAAGGCCTTTCAAGAATGTATTCAGTTATTTCTTGAAAATAAAGCTGAAAGAAACCTTGATTTTGACTGAAAATAAGTCGTTTAAAAATCCACCAATTGCGTTCAAAAGTCATGGAAGATGCTAAGAGAGAAGGAAATGGGTAAATGTGTGTCGTATTCGAAGTCAGGTACATATTACCCAATAGAGAATTGTAAAGCTTCATTAAAAATGTAAAAATTAGGCATAAATTTTTATCGATTTTGCCCCCCCCCCCCAAAAAAAGCACACCCAAAACATTTGAAGTTGAATTTCAACAAAAATAAAACGAAATTTTAAGAACAGTATTTACTGAGCATCCATTTGCCAAATGAGAAAATCAATTTTTGATTGATGTTTTATTTTTAAAAAACTTGGAAATTTTAATTTTTCAATAAGTATGTTTGTACAACTTCTAATTCATCATTTATATTTCGACTTTCAATTTATGTAATCCCTTAAAAAATCGAAACCGGGGACAAGCTGCCCCTTGCCTCTGTTTTCTATATATAGATCTTCCAGAGATTACCCGAAATACAATCGAGTTAATTTTCAGTCTAATTTTTGGCAACTTGGCCAAAATAATAACAGTTTTGGGCGCAAAATAGACACCCCGAGGCATCCACACACCGATGCACTTAATCTCACGCCCATTTCGCAGCATTATACCTACAGGTAAAACAAGAAAAGACAAGACCTGACATGACAACTAACACAACATATCACCCTAAGCTCAAACTGGAAAAACACTTCCCTCTTACACAAACCGAAACCAATAATACCCCAGTTCGCAAGCAAACCCCTTGACAGGTTCTCTCTCACACATATACACACACACATAGACCCGTTATTACACCAACACAAAAAAAGGGGCCAAAGCGGACATTTAAACCACTTAATTACACACTCTATAACGCAGCATTAACGAGACGACACAACACAGGAACCAAAGTAATCATTTAGCAGGTTTTTCTCTCTTTTTTTTTTTCATTAAACGAACCCGCGTCTACAGCAGCACGAGAGTTCTACATACATAAGAAAGCATCGTTAATAAACGCGTGCATCGAGCGTGCAGTCCGTGTAACGACCGCATTCGCCGGAAGGGAAAAACTAGGACGACAAACAGAGGTGCGAGAAGAGAGCTCGCGAGACGATGAGGCAAAAATCGCCGTACGAAATTATGTATAACATGTACGTATAAAAATTCTCCAAGTTTTCAAACATTTTAGATTTACAGAGAGAAAAAAAATATATAAAGATGAAGGGAAAAACGTGCTGCTGAGGCTGCGTCTACGTATGTAGGTGTGCATTCGTCTGAAGTACATCTTCGAGTCGGTCGGAAATGAAATGTCCGAGTGACTTGTTCGTATGATGTCTCATTTCGGTGTCTCTTTTCTAATTTTAGCCCGGCTAACATGGTATTTATAACCGTTTTCTTCCCTCGTTCTTTCATACTTACCAATAAATCGAGATTTAGGTATGATTTTTTCTTCACCCGTCATATTTATTATACATGTGCATAGTAGGTATGTTATTCGGTTTATCGATCGTTACCAGTTACTTATGTCAAAAGTCAAAAGGGAGGTAGTGGTAGTGAAGAATTCAGGACTTACCCAAAAGGTATGTTGATGTTCGATGTTGCGACCACGTATAGCAACAATGTTGACAGATCCAGATATAGGTACCCGTTTACTATACCGCATTCTGGAAAATAGAAAAAAATAAAAATCATTATTACACATTTCATCACATCTGACATCAGTCATCAATTGCAAAATCTCCCTTTTCTGCCCCTCTCCTCTCCTCCCCAATTTTCTGAACTATCACCAACATCTTCCAAATACTACAAAAATGATCATTCGTAATTTCAGCAATTCTGTTGGAATTATTATTTACCAACATTTCAAAACATAAAATTTTCAACCGGGAGGGGAGAGGAATTTCATGAAAAGCAGAAAATGCTCTCAAGTCAGAAAAAGGATGATCAACGCCAATCATAATTTTTCCTGACAAAAAAATACACCAACTTGGCAGAAAAATTTTGGAATTACACAAAAAATTAAAGGATATTCAAAAACACCAGTCAAAACTTTCAGCGTTGAATTTCCATTTTTTTGGTTTTGACGAATTTGTGAAAATTCACACCCCATTTTCGGCCAATTAGAGCCTACAACCCAAATCATGAGAAAATATGCCATAAAAATTTAATTTGAACTAGCAGAGATGGAATTAGAGAATTTTGCACGTTGCACCATACAATCAAAGAGCGAAAGATACACGAAAACAATAGATTCTAAATATTTAAGGGAGTTGGATTTCATTAGGTAGGAACTTTTTCCCATGAAATTTTTAACTGGAGTAAGTATCCAAAAATCCATCGAAGGATTTGGAAGAATTAAACCTGTGGAAAAATCGTGACGACGAAAAGGCATTTTCTTCTTAAAAGCATGGGACCTTTGAGCTTTTTCAGGGAAGAAAGGAAGAAAGAGGATGGCAGTTCAAGATAGTTGAATCGGTCATTTACAGCTTAAAGAAAACTGAACCCAAAAGATGAACTAAAATGAGAAAAAGTTCTGACGAAATTTCGTCGGAACTCCGGCGCAATTACTTCGGGTAAGGGAAGTCAAAATGTGATTTTTGAAGTCGATTTTTTCATTTTCCATCAAATTGAGATGGAAAGTTCGTGTTTTCTGGGATATTTAGAAAATTGTTCGATGATTTTTGCCTGACTTATGGCATTTTGAGATTTTTAGGCGGCCATTTTGGTATTCAGTTTTGAAAGTACAGTCGCCATTTTCCCACAGAATGTGTCTAATTTATCCCAAAATATTCCATAAAAATATTGAAAGTTTCCAACTCAAAATCACCACCAATCGATTCGAAAGGTACGTATAAAATAAGACATTGAACCAAATTTCAGCTTTCAACATATTATCTCAATTTTAGCAAATTTTGATTTTTCTACAAAAATTTCGGCAAATTTGGATTTTTAAACATTTATAAAAAATGTTATTCCAAAAATCATTTGTTTTAAACGCTTGAATTACCTAAGTAGTTTTTTTCACTTGAAAAACAATCTGGACGAATAATCCCCCTCTCCCTCCCCTTTCTAACGGGCTTGTATGAAATCAAAATTATGCTTGAAGGTTGCATGGCTTTTCATGTACTTTTTGGATTTAGGATTCAAGAAGTCATTCAGTGCAGTGACAAAATGTGGATTCTCATTTCCTCAAAACATTTTCAATGAGCCGAAAAAAGATTGGGTGATGTTTTTAGGGAGGGAGGAGGGCTAGAAAAAATAAAAATTGTCACTTGCAAATCGCGATTTTTCAATCCATAAAAATTATTAAATAAAATTGAGAGTTCATCGGAATTTTATTCCAGATCTTTGATGTTTTTTGCGGTCTCCTTGAAAGAAAGTCATTAACATCGAAAATTCATAATTTGTAAGAGATATTTTAGGATAAATTACACATATTTTGTGAAAAAATGCTAACTGTACGTCTGAAACTTCATTACAAAATGGCGTCTGGAAAATTTCAAAATGTCCTAACAAGCCAGTAAGAAATCATTAAAAAAAAGGCTATCTCTGGTTATGATAGGTAAATCGGGACTTGGCTCAGATTTTAAAAATAATTACAGGATACTTACTTATGATGAACTAGAAAAGAATTGTATTAGAGCTGGAAAAATTTCACTCAACTCCCCTCCCTCTCCCGGTCATCCCTAGGCCCTATGCGAAAAAAACTAGTGTTAACCAAAACATTTTGAAATCTCTGAGGTATACAGAGGGACCGGGGACTAATTCATGGAATTTTTTGCAATTTGTTTGCACTGTTTTCTATGTGTAAGTATAGCAAAAAAGTCCAAAAGAAAATTAAAAATTGCTATTACTCCGAAACTAAAAGCGGTGCAGGCTTGATTTTTTGCCAAAATGTCGACTTCAAGCCATAGTATTTTTGCTATTTTTTTCAAATTTTTTAGAAGTAGTGGGTCAAGGTTAAAAATTCAAAAAATCAACCGTTAAAGGGTTTTTTCTTTTGACTGATTTCAGATTTTTTTTGTTGATTTTCCATCCTCTCGCCCCTCGACCCACGTTCTTGTATTAATTTCCTATTCAGCAGTAAAGAACGTCATTATTTCGAATAAACGAAAATAAATTGTATGTAAAAGGGTGGATAGTCTTGGACACTTTTTTTCATTACGAACTGTGCTCCGATAATTGACGAAAATTTTTTCAGGGAGGGCTTTCGAAGTAACTCTCTGAATCCTACATTATGGGGAAAAAAATGAAAAAAGATGCAGTAGGCCCTTCACAGCAAATTTTTAATTTTTATTTTTATTTTATTTTTTCAGACAAAAAATAAAATAAAACTTTTTCAAAAAAAATTTAACAAGTAAAATAAAAGCAAAATATAAATACCTACATAACTAAAATGAAAACAACTGAAACAAAAAGTATCGCAAAAAATGAACATATTAGTCCTGCTTTTTGGGGTTGAAATGAAAAAAAACAAATATACCTAGATGCATAAAATGAAGAAAGCCTTTGAAAATTCATTTTATAAAAAAATTACGTTAGATTCCCGTTTAGCATAGCAGGTTAAAATAGTAAAATACCCCGATGAACACTTTTTTCGAGGTCACTTTGGCTATAAATATTCAAAATTCATATTTTTCCACTCATTTTAGCAAATGCGAGAGAACATTTTGAGCAAAATAGACGAATTTAAGTAATTTTTCGATTTTTTAAAGAAAAGAGTGAGGGGGTAGAGAATCAACAAAGAAGTCTGAAACCAGCCATTCGATACTTCCTACATTTTATGCACTCGAACGCATTGGAAAAAATCTCCAAAAGTTGTTTTTTTTTCAATTTTTAAACCTAACCCACCATTTCAAAAAAACTGAAAAAATGATCAAAAATACTACCATGGCTTGAAGTTGGCATTTTGGCGAGAAAATCTAGCCTGCGCTGCATTTAGTTTCGGAGCAATAGCAGTTTTAAATTTTCTTTTGTTTTTTTTTTTTGCTAAAAAACAGTGCAAAAAAAATCGAAAAAATTCCATGGATTGGTCGCCGGTCCCTCTAAATACAGTAGAGATTTCAAAATTTTTGGTCAATACACGTCTTTTATCGCATGGAGAGTTGGGTGAAATTTTCTCAGCCCTATAATTTCTTTTTACACCCCCCCCCTCCTCTCCCTAGGACACCTTATGATTATTTTCAAAATCTGAGCCAAGGGCCGATTCACCAATTACTCGTACAACCGAAGGTACCCTTTGAAAAAAATCCCATAGGCTCTATCACTAGGAATATAAATGGCGAAAAGTGGAAAAATAAACCTCAAAACCACATTTTGGCCCTCACAACGATAATTGCGTCTAGGGTCCAAGGGCCAATTCGCCTATCTTAACCTACAATGCCCTTTGAAAAAAAAACTCTCCGCTTTATAATTTTTTCTCGAGTGAATTTTTCACGAAGGAGGCCAAAATTACACGTGCTCTAGATTCATTTTGGCTTTCAATGGTTCTGTAATCTGTACAGCACAAATTTTCAAAATATATACCTCAAAAATAGCAAACATATGTTCCCAAAATCGACCCAGCAGCCGATAGAAGTTGCATTTACACTAATTTTTGCAACGACGACAACGCGCACACACACGAGAGATAGAGAAAAAAAACTCGTAGATATATTTTCTCGACGAGATTATTTTAATCGTTAATTTGGCATACACGGTGGTCATGTACTGTACGTACAGAGGGCACTCTGCCTCTAAAAAAAATCACTTTCTAGCATTACTTGGCTACGTACAACGACTTTCTTCTCTATACAGTGTTTTTCTCTCTTCTTTGCAACGTGTAATTTATAATTTACTAGACAAACGCAATTTTCTTTCGTCTGGCGACGTCGCATTCGCATCACCGTTCGGTGCTCGATCCGGCACGGCGACATTGTCCTAATCAAAATCTCGTCCGGATTATTTCACCTGCGAAAACGCGTCCGGAATAAGGAACACCTCGGCGGGATGTAAACGCCAAACGGTCACGTTCGTCGTTCCGATTCACCGATTCTCGACTACCTAAGCTATAATCTTTTCTATTCGGACTGCAATTTGCACCGATTCCGACACTTGGTACAAAATATTCCACATATTGGTCGGATACAAGACGTCGTCGCCGCCGCCGACCAAAGGGTAAAAAACCTCTATATATAAGGGAGCAATCTAATGTTAATAACTCCTCCCCCCGCGCCCCTTAAGACTATAAAAATACGCAACTCGGCAACATTAATCCTTTCGTCGAGGTCGTTCACTGTAAAAATTAACGAAAAATTCGATATTCTGTCGAGTCTATGGTGCCGCGCCTTACTACCCCCTCACCCGTTATCTTGCCCCGTCTACATTTACATATAAAAATTTTCTCTCTATGGTGACGCGCGTGCGGCGCTGGCTGGCTTTTCCAAACGTCGGTCGTAACGACGCCTAGTAATTTTATTATATAGAGAATTTCGCATTCTCGTCGACTGTATACAGTGCTATGCTATGCTTTAACCTTGCTCTGTTTCGATTTAATAATCCTTCTTTCGATCGAGACATTTCTTAATTTTTTATATATTAAGGTATTGGCAAGAACGAAACGCAGCGACGCGTATCAGACGCCTTTTACGCAATTTAACAATATCGATTGGCCAAAAAACCGTGACGTCATAATGTTTCAAAATACACAACGCGAAAAATCTTCGCTTCCACGAAAAGCCATCACCCCGGCGCCGCCGTGTATACTTTACATATACGTGAATCATGCACATTAGCCCCTCGAAAAAAGAAAAAAAAGAAAAAGAAACCTGTAAAATAGAAATAAAATTTACGCGGAGGCGTACTTACGAATTTGTCGGTTGTTTCATTTCGCATTTGGCGTTTCAATTTTGAATCATATACAACACTCGTCGTTACTCGTTACCATAAAACTAACGCCGAGAATGATGTCATCGATATAACGTTACGTCATTTCGACGAAATAACGTATCATTTTGGCAAAGTTACGTCATATTGTCATATCCTTTCAGAACGGAACTCGGTGATAGATTTGGCGAAATTTGCTACCATCTATGTTTCCTTCACCGATAGCGCCTGCCTCGTGTAATAGCGCTGCTGTGATTCATTCAGAACATTTCATTACGAGTTGATGGGCACGTCCATTCCACGTACACTTTAACGACGTGATGGACCATCGAACTCGGAGTATTTTGAATTCTTCGCCGTAAAAATAATCATCTCTTGGTCAAATTCACCGAAATAGGTAGTAAAAATATCGAGTCTTTTGTTCCTGGAATCGTTCGAATACGAACATGAGCCAGAGACGGGCCCGTTTGTGAAAAAACGCTCGAAATTTGTTCGAGTCCATAAAAATTTTCATCTCCATTGATGCGTGAAAAACCGCCAGCGCGTGAGGGTTGAATTCCAACCTCGACGTTCCCCTGAAAATTTTAACGTAAAATATTCGCGGATCTTTCTCACAAGGGAAGCCCCCCACATGAGAATCTCCGATTTGAATGAAACTTGAACAGTTGGAAAGAGGACCTCAAAAACCACCCATCCTCCAATTTTCAGCCGCTCAAGTTGATTTTTCGATTTTTGGCGAATTTTTGAAGTTTTGTGTACACAGGAAAAGCTGTTCAACTCATAAAATGGGAAAAAACTACAAATATCCATCTTTCCCGCGTATCAACTTCCGGAGCTCAAATTTGGACCAAAGGTAGTCTTTTAGATACCTGATCGACTCATACCACCATTGGCCGGATCCGGCATTCCGGTCAGAAAACAGAATTTTTTAATTTTTTTCTCATATTTTCGGTGAATTCGAAAAATGGCCGTTTCTCCCCACCACATGAATTTGAGCAGCTAAAATTTTGGCCGTAGGGTTTATGCTTGATACCTAATCGATTAATACTACCGTCGACCGGATCTGGAATTTACATCAGAAAGCATATTTTTTATGCATCTGGTTTTTGATGTCAGTCATTGGAAAAATTGAAAACCCTGTTAAAGCAGCTCATCTAATGCACTTCCAGGGCTCAAATTTTGGTCAAACGATCTGTACTAGATACCAACTTGACCCATGCTACCATTGGCCGGATCCGGCCTTCCAGTCGGAAAACAGAATTTTTTACTTATTTTCTCATATTTTCGGTGAATTCGAAAAATGGCCGTTTCTCCCCACCACATGAACTTGAGTACCTAAAACTTTGGCTGAAGGGTTTATGCTTGATCCCTAATCGATTAATACTATCGTCGGCCGGACCTGGAATTATCAGCAAAAATCTTTTTTTTTGCCCATCTTGTTGACCTTGGCATAAAAAACCAGATGGACAAACAATATGTTTTCTGATGATAATTCCAGATCCGGCCGACGGAAGTATTAATCGATTAAGTATCAAGCATAAACCCTTCGACCAAAATTTTAGCGACTCAAGTTAATGTGGTGGGGAGAAACGGCCATTTTTCAAATTCACCGAAAATATGAGGAAAAAAGTGAAAAATTCTGTTTTCTGACAGGAAGGCCGGATCCGGCCAATGGTGGTATGAGTCGATCAGGTATCTAAAAGACTACCTTTGGCCCAAATTTGAGCTCCGGAAGTTGATACGCGGGAGAGATGGATATTTTGTAGTTTTTTCCCATTTTGTGAGTTGAACAGCTTTTCCTGTGTACACAAAACTTCAAAAATTCGCCAAAAATCGAAAAATCAACTTGAGCGGCTGAAAATTGGGGGATGGGTGTTTTTTGAGGTCCTCTTTCCAACAGTCCAAGTTTCATTCAAATCGGAGATTCTCATGTGGGGGGCTTCCCTTGTCAGATCTGGAGAGTGTCGAAAGGGTATTCCTGGGTAAGATAGGTGAAATGGCCCTGTTCCCAGATTTGGAAAATCATGATGGATTATTGTTGGGTACCTCCAATAAAAATTTTCGAGCGGAATTTCCGCCCCCCGACCCACCCCCCCCCTTGGTTAGTATAGCCAAAAAACGCGTTTTTTGCGAGAAAAATTCTGTATCTACGAGTAGTTGGGATACAATTTTGGTACCACGCGGAATGTGTAGGGGTAGTCTGGGCCTTTCAAAATAATTTTTTTCAAAATTTTTAATCGTAGTGGTGGGGGTAAAATTGACAAAATAAAACTTTGATACGTCACAGCTCCGGAGTGAAGGGTGCTACACAAAAACTGTTTTCGCCAAAATGTGTCTTTTTACAAGTACTTTCATCCTATTAACCCATAAAATTGAAATTTTGTCTGCAAAAGGCTCATTACTGCAAAAAACTCTAAAAATAATGCGTTTTTTGCGTTTTTTTGCAAAATTATGCGAAATATGCGGAAAATGTGTGGAACAAAAATGTTGAGCGTAAAATTTTACCCCAGAAAACGTGTTCAAAAGGTTGTCAAGACGCTCATCTACTGAGCTAAGCGCGCACACGCATCACGTCTTTGCAGCAAAGTCATGATATGAGGTATTATGCCACCTGCACTATTTGATAATTGTCACGTTGGTCATGTCGATCGCTACGTAGTATGGAACGAAAAATCGCTACTGCAAAATTGTCAAAAATTCCTGCTTTTGCCAAAGTTATAAAAAAATCTTGATTTTTTGTAAAAATTGTCAAAAGAGCACCCGTTTTTTGCCAAAATGTTCAAAAAATCTTATCACCATAATAATTGTCAAAAATAGGTAAAAAAAATTATTAAGAAATCCCAAGTTTTGTCAACATTTTCAAAACGTCCCGTTTTTTTCCAAAATTGTTGAAAAATACCTTTTTTGACGTTACTAAGACAGTCCTAATATTTTTTGCAGAAATGACCAAAAAACTGTGGCAATGCTTTTGCCAAAATGATCCCAAGAAGTCCATGTTATGTTTTTTCCAGAATTATCAGCAAAGTTTTTGTTTTTGCCTAAGTTGTCAAAAAAATCTCGTTTTCGTCAAAATTAAATATGTTTCTTTTTTGTTTAAATTATAAAAAACTCCTAACTTTTGTAAAATTTGCCACAAAAAATCTTGCTTTTTGCCAAAATATTCAGAAAATCCTGTTGCCTAAATTGGCAAGAATTCTTGCTTTTGCCAAAATTCTCCTATAAAGTCCTGTTTATTTTTTCATAGTTATTCCAAAATGAATACATTACACATTGAAAAAAAACTTCTGCTTGTAGCCAAAATTTTCAAAACACCTGCTTTTTGTCAAAATTGTCTGCAACTCGCACTTTTTTGACAGAATATTGTGGGCAAATGCCTTTTTCTGATGAGTTTTATCCAAAAAATTATATTTTATGCCAAAATGGTGAGTAAAATCTTATTGTTAGCCAAAATAGAGTGAAAGTACACTTTTGAAAAAATTGTCAAAAATTCCTAACGTCACTTTCATGAGACGTTGACCTGATTTTTCTATAATCGCGTAAATTACCTCTTGATTTTGGGTCATTAATCTGATTTTGAATCAACCCGTTGATGAACTTTTAGTACGTATAATTTTGGGATTTTTTTCAAAGTTGTTGAATTTTGGTAAGATTTGTTGAACATGTGTGTATGTGTATGGTACCTCAATTGGATTGGAAAAAGATTTTGTTAAAATTTTTGAAGATTGAAATTGAAATCGAAATTTCTATTTTCTGCAATTACTGTAATTTTGAGTTAGATTTCTTAACAATTTTTGGGTAATTTGCCAATTCTTGGTAACTTTTTGTAAGTTTGACTTGCGATATTTTCATTCTGAAGTACTTTTTTCATCAAGCATTTTGGAAACGTGTTTAAAATGAAAAGACTGAGAATGCAAATTACCCAAAAATTATTCAGAAATCTAACTAAAAATCGATAATTGCAGAAAATACAAATTTCAATTTCCATTTGGTGAAAATGAGACTATTAGACAATTATTCTGGCGAAAAAACAGGTGCTTTTTTGAAAATTTTTACAAAAAGTGAAGATATTTTGATAATTTTGGCAATCAAACAGGTTTTTTTTTCTTCGTTTTTACAAAAAATATTAAGACTTTTTTGCTAACGTCATTCAGAAGAAAATGTATTTTTCGACAATTATTAGATACCAACAACAGTGCTTTTTTGACAATTTCGACAAAAGTTAGGATTTTTCTAATAATTTTGACAAAAAAGTGACTTTTCTAATAACTTTGGCTAACACAGGAATTTTTGACAAGTTTGCAGTAGCGATTTTTCGCCCCATACTATGTAGCGACATGGCCAACGTGACAATTGTTCCACACATTTTCCGCATATTTCGCATAATTTTGCAAAAAAAACGCATTATTTTTAGAGTTTTTTGCAATAATGAGCCTTTTGCAGACAAAATTTCAATTTTATGGGTTAATAGGATGAAAGTACTTGTAAAAAGACACATTTTGGCGAAAACAGTTTTTGTGTAGTACCCTTCACTCCGGAGCTGTGACGCATCAAAGTTTTATTTTGTCAATTTTACCCCCACCACTACGATAAAAAATTTTGAAAAAAATTATTTTGAAAGGTCCATACTTCCCCTACACATTCCGCGTGGTACCAAAATTGTATCCCAACTACTCGTAGATACAGAATTTTTCTCGCAAAAAACGCGTTTTTTGGCTATACTAACCAAGGGGGGGGGTGGGTTGGGGGCGGAAATTCCGCTCGAAAATTTTTATTGGAGGTACCCAACAATAATCCATCATGATTTTCCAAATCTGGGCACAGGGCCATTTCACCTATCTTCCGGGAATAGTTACCCTTTCAATTTCACCCTACGTCGATTTTTTTAAAACTTTTCTGGAACTTTGTATGTATGTAGGCACAAGTTAAGCAGGAGAGCATACATGAGAATAATTTTTAGAACTTATAATTACAATCTCACCATCATCGAGGGGGGGATGTGTCATCGATAAATCCAATTTTCACACTTTTAGCCCCAGCTTAAACATTTCTTGTTGAATGATTCGTTTCTCCGATGGAGTAACATTAAAGGCCACTGAAACTGGAAAAAAAGTTTGAGTTTCTAATTAGAACTAAATTTTGAAATTTTCCAAAAAAAAAAAAAAAAAAAAAAAAAACAGTAAGATAAAAAAACTCTCACGCAGTAAGCGTGAGAAGACCGACTTTTCGTAAAATAAATATCTTTTACGAACGAATTGATCCACTGTTATTTAAACAGTGATTCGCGAACGAACTGATTCGTATAAGTGACTTGTTCGTGAACGAATCGATTTGTACAAGTGACTCATTCGTGAATGAATCGATTCGTATAAGTGACTCGTTCGCGAACGAATCGATTCGTATAAGTGACTCGTTCGCGAACGAATCGATTCGTATAAGTGACTCGTTCGCGAACGAATTGAATCATACAAGTGAATCGTTCGCGAACGAATTGATTCGTACAAGTGAATCGTTCGCGAACGAATTAATTCATACAAGTGAATCGTTCACGAACGAACCGATTCAGACATGTGATTCGTTCGCGAACGAATTGATTCATTTACTCAATTTTCAATGAATCATTCGCGAACGAATTGATTCGTATTAGTGACTCATTCGCGAACGAATTTATTCATAAATTACAGATTCGTTGGCGAATGGTTCTTTCAAAAAATTGATCAATTCGTTCACGAATGATTCACAAAAAATTGAGGGTCGTATACTTAATAGGAATCGAGCAAACCTAGTGAGATTTTAAGTTTCATCGAAATCAGTTCAGCCATTTCCTAGGTAATGAGTTTTGAAAAATTCTGAAAAAAAATTTTGTCGCTCGACAAATTTGAAAGCTTTGAGCTTTTGAAAATTTTGTTTTCGATTACGCGCGAAAGCTACGAACTTTTGGATCATGGTGCAAGTGCGAAATCATAGGAATGGTGATGGACTTGTGATACTTCAAGTTTCAGAAAAATTGGTTCAGTCGTTACTCAAAGTAATGATTTTTAAGTGCAAAATGTCGAAAAAAAGTTTTGTCGCTCGATAAACTTGGAAGCTTCGAACTTTTGAAACACGATGATGGTGACAAATTGTCCGGCTAGTATCCAAGGGCTGACATTTTGAGTTTCATCAAAATCGGTTCAACCGTTCCTCAGAAATAAATTTTTAAATGAGTTTTTAAGTGAAAAATGTCGAAAAAAAATTTTGTCGCTCGATAAACTTGGAAGCTTTGAACTTTTGGAACTTGATGATGATGGCGAAATCTCCGCTAAGTAGTGTAGTTCTGAAATTTCAAATTTGATCAAAATCGATTCAGCCGTTGCTGAGAAATTAAATTTTATGTGTAAATTCACCTCATCACATACGAGTACTTAAATATTTAAGTAAAGACTTGGCACACGAATTCATTTAAAATTGAACTTTTAAAAAATCATTTCTCAGGAACGGTTGAACCGATTTTGATGAAACTCAAAATGTCAGCCCTTGGATACTAGCCGGACAATTTGTCACCATCATCGTGTTTTAAAAGTTCAAAGCTTCCAAGTTTATCGAGCGACAAAATTTTTTTTCGACATTTTTCACTTAAAAATTCATTTAAAAATTTATTTCTCAGGAACCTTTGAACCGATTTTGATGAAACTCAAAATGTCAACCCTTGGATACTAGCCGGACAATTTGTCACCATCATCGTGTTTCAAAAGTTCAAAGCTTCCAAGTTTATCGAGCGACAAAATTTTTTTTCGACATTTTTCACTTAAAAATCATTACCTTGAGTAACGACTGAACCAATTTTTCTGAAACTTGAAGTATCACAAGTCCATCACCATTCCTATGATTTCGCACTTGCACCATGATCCAAAAGTTCGTAGCTTTCTTACGTAATCGAAAACAAAAATGAGCTTTTTCAAATTTTCGGGGGGTGACTTTGCACAAAATTTTTTAAAAATTTAATTTCTCAGCAACGGCTGAACCGATTTTGATAAAATTTTAAATGTCACAACTAGGCTACTAGCCGAACATTTTGGCATCATCATCAAGTTCCAAAAGAACGCAGCTTCCAAGTTTATCGAGCGACAAAATTTTTTTTCGAAATTTTTCAAAACTCATTACCTAGAAAACGGCTGAACCGATTTTGATGAAACTTGAAATCTAAGTAGGCCTCTACGATCTCTATAATTTCGCATATTCACTTCGATCCAAAAGTTCGTAGCTTTCGAATTAAATCAAAAATTCAAAAAAAAAAATTGTATATATATATCTCTATATATAGCCGCATACAGGTAAACTCATAACGTTTTGTATAAACAGCAATCTCAAGACCCCTCTGTAACTTCGTTGCTGTGCATACGCTCGACGCGTCACCCCATAGGCCTGATAGTACTCTATGTTAGGCCGCGTTATATTCGTTAACTTGATTTTTGGGTCACCTGTGGAAAGGTATTTCATTGCCAGAACATCAATTTTTCAGAAAAGCTTTTTTTTAAAGTCTCATACGTCTCTGTTTTTCGCAAATGCTTTTTTAACAAAGCATCCTACAGAAAAATAACCAGCTCTGAGCAGAAAGGAAATTTAATTCTCTACAATTTCCTTCATGGCATTTTTTTCCTAGGGTGCATACTTTTCCCATAAAATCAATGTTTAGATTGAAAAACACGAAAATTTGGACCTGTATAATCAACTTAAAATTAAAATTCAGCAGTCAAAAACTTATTTTAGACGATTTTTGACCACGCCATGTGAAAGAGGACATCTTCAACCACCAAAATCACCAAAAAGAACGTAAAAAACGTAAAAAATGATTCTTGGCAATAAAAACCTTTTCCTCATATCCTCATACCTGTTAATTAGGCAATGTACTCATTTGAAAATTGAGTCAAAAGTGAAATTGTATAAACAGCAATCTCACGTCCCTGCTCAAACTTTGCCAGTAGACTCCCCACACCTTGTAGATTCATATGGCACCTCATCGAAAAGTCACGTCCTAAAAAGGTTACGAGTTTGTCAAAACGTTATGAGTTTGCTGGTTAATCTAGAAAAAAGTTACGAGTTTACCCCCTAGAATATTTATATATATATATATATATAAACCTTATATAAGGAAACCTGAAATTTTGGGAATGAGCCTATCGTGATCCCAGACCCTCGAAACGCAAAGAAAAGTCACTCCCCGACCCAACTTCCACTATCGCAACAAATACAATACTCCACTTTTCTCCGAAAAGTCGGTAAAATGACGTTTAAAATAATTATGTACCGACAACAAATTTTCCAAGTTTTGATTTTGACATCATTTCACATTTTTTTTTTTCAAATCACTCCAATTTTTCAAGATTTTTGAATTTTTTGCAAGGGACTACTCGGCAGTTGAAAATTTATAATTCCCTTAGTGTCCTTCGAGCTGGTATCCTCAAATTTTTTATAAGATACTTTCAAACACACAATTAATTTTTTTCGTTAATCTTTTTTTTAATCCAACGTCTTGAATTTAAACATAACGATGTACGCCAATGAGATGAGTGAGTATGCGTGTTTTTCAAGTTTTACCTACGTCAAATCATGGCAAACCATTCTTGTGAAAATAATTGAAAAAGATTCCTACAGTTTTTATTGAAACGTATTATGAAATGTCTTACGTACGAATCTATAGCTCTTACGCACATGAAAACTCTTCTCTTGTATCTTTTCCAGCAACCTTGACACATTTACTTACATCATTAAGGAATTCTCAGTTGTCATCTGGTTCCATGACGCACATTTTCCAGAAGAAAACCCTCGCAAAACCCTTATATAAACAGCAAAAGGCTCATACAATTTATTAAGTGCTTTGGTAACCCTACAGTCAACATCACTTGGTCTATAGATTTTCCTTCAAGTTCTTTGTTGCGATTAGTATCAATTTTTTATGTACGATTTTTCTTCAAGTTATTTGTCGTGACTAGTATCAATTTTTTATCTAAAATTATAAGTTCAGTATCAGCACCTATTGATCAAATCATCAGTTGTTTTTCTAAAATTATGAGTCCTATGTCAGCACTGATTGATCAAATCAAATCAACAGACTTCATAAGCAAGGTAAGATTTTAAATTACTGTAAGCAAATATTTGAATAAGTAGTTATAATGATGTAAGAAATTTTCTTCCTATTTCATTCAGATTTGGTCATGGCTAATTTATCTTCCATCCTCTGTTTTTAAAGTCCATTTGTATCTACCACAAAAGACCAAATTTTTTCAAAATCTAAATGGACTACACTTTTCCACTTCTCAGTGAGAATTTAAGCAGACATCTTTCAAAAAAAAAGGGGAGTGTAGTCACAGTATCAACTCAGCCAAATCACTGTAAAAATCAATCAGATCTCTTCTGGGTATCAAAGAATTGATATCTTCTTTGCATAGCTGAAAGAGCCTTAGGGAGTATTCTTCTTCCCTTAACGTTAACACAAAGAATACAGAGTTAAGTTTAGTTCAAGTGTAGTTGAATTAGGGAAGCCTGCTTAAGCATTGGTGTTGATAGATCACCTTTGAGTAGGCATGCACTTTCATTGATTCTCATTGTGGCTGCTTCTGTACCTAAGTATTTGAGATCTTTGGTGTATGTCTGAAAGTCTAAAGGTCTTATACCCTAAACAAAACATATTGTGGGACTTGCTCCCTTGAAGCTGTTTGCGACTAAGTATAAGCCGTGTAAAGTTTGGCTAAATGTAATGTGTGATACACTCTCCTAATTTGTGTTTTATAAAAACTTCAAAACATCATGTGGGTTCATTTTCTTCCACTACAGGGGGGTAAAAAAATCATGATGTAGGGCAAAAAAATAGGTTACTCAAATTTTAAGCAAAAAAATGATTTCCCAAAGTCACCCTAATCAAACTTGTCAAATATAGAATTATAATGAAAAATGAACACTGATTTCAACGAGCTACCTAATTTACCTATAAAACAATAAGGTTATGGTGATTTTGAGAAAATATGTCCTCATGGCTCAGAGGGTTAAAAAAAATGGTGTATTGCATCTACATTGTAAATAGAATCTGATCAAACTGTCGATAAAATAATGCCTCTTCCCTCTTAATTTAAATTTAATTAGCAAATTTCATGATATGGATTAGATATTGATGTAATGTTGTATGCATGATTCCAAATGAATTTTTGCTAATATTCCATGTTGTTTTATTGTTAAGTTCACAGAGATCAGATGAACCTGTCTATGCTATATGCAAAGATCATCACATTCATACGATTCATCCTAAATACATCCCTAATCAAGGCGGTGATTTTGATTGCAAACCTGAGATGTTGAAACTCAACGTTATAGCTGTCAGGATAACCCTTCGTCAAGGTGCACTTCTGAAATATGTGGCTAAAGACGTGCTATGTCCAATTCGTCAATATATCCGGAATGCTGCAAAAAGGCCACATTTCATGTCAGAAAATGAAAAAATTTTAGAAGATGCTGAAGAAGCTATGTTTAGTATAATCGAACAGTTTATTTCTGAAACAATAATGATGTCAATTCCTGGTGACATAAAACCTGCTCCAAAGTTTGCCACTGGTGGTCATTATACTCCAGTCACAGTTCTAGCTGAGTCCAATATGTATAAAGTAACCAGCATCGGAAAATTCACGAAATACATAATTGAAGCCACACTACGAATTGAGAATATTTCTATGAAACTTGATCAAGTCTGAATCAGAATATGATTCTATTTCTTCTTTTTGTGGTGACATTGATGGACAAACATTCTCCAGTTTGCAGTTGTTGAAACAGCGTACGGGTACTTGTCAAGTACGCGTACGCTGTTTCAACAACTGCAAACTGGAGAATGTTTGTCCGTCAATGTCACCACAAAAAGAAGAACTAGAATCATATTCTGATTCAGATGCGTCTCAGTAATCTAATATTGTAATGTTCATTTTCTATTTGTATATATATTTTTTGCATGATCAATAAAAATCATGTTGTTACATATTTAATTTTTCTAAATGTAAAAAAAACATAAAATCTTTTTGTTTCAAAATTTTGGCATTTCTATAGGCCTACATTTACTTAATTAATTAATAAATTTAGGTATCACAATATTGCATCTCTAAAATTGCGTTGTTATGACAAAAACTGTCTTAATTACACTTTACTGACATTTTTGGCAAAATGAGGGATATTTTTTGACGATCTTGGCAAAAACGGAATTTTTTAGGAAATTTTGGTAAAAACAGGATTGTTTGACAATTTTGGCAAAAATTTGCCTTTTTTGAAAATGTCACCAAAAATGGCCACTTCTTGACTATTTTACCAAAAATTGATGCTTTTTGACATTTTCCAAAAATCAACACTTTTTGACTGTGGCAAATTTGGCAAAAAAAAATAGGAAAAAACACCAGTAAGTACATTATAAGCATGTTTGCCAAACAAACAGGACTTCTTGTTTGGAAATTTCGAAACAAAAAAAGAGAGCTTTTTGAACAATTTAGGCGAAAATCAATTCTTTTTGGATGTTTGGGTTTGGGGAAAGGATATAAAAAATTATGGACTTACAACTTTTGAGAATTAGCTTTCTCCCTAAAGAAGCTGCAAACAAAAGAAGATGCGACCTCAATACTGAATAATATAAAACATTTCGTGGTACAGTAACAATGAATCACAGCTCTTCACAAAATTCACTGCGTTGTCAATAGTTACGTAATTCGTTATGAAAAATTTGCGACTTCAACGTCACTAATTTTTGCAAAAATTCTTGACAGCACAAACAAGGAACCTCGCGAGTGTGCAGAAACCGATTAGATCCATTTTTTTCCCCCCTGAAATGGGAGCATCTCGAGAATAGTATACCTACCACAAAATTTACAGCAGCTCAATCACAAAACTATGGGTCTCAAAGGGGTCCGAAGGCCTCAAAAATGTCAATTATTGACCACTTTCATCAAATAATGGAACAATGCGTCTATAACATTAAAATGATGATTCCCAACACGCAGCATAAAGTATTTTTTTGCCCAACATTTTTGAAGAATTGTCCACATAAAATTCGATTGGGCAGCTATACCTATTGGGAATTCATATTCATTAGTCGCAAATAGAATTTATTCGAATTTGGGCGCGATTTAAAGTCCGAACATCCGAAAGAATATTTTTCAAGCCACAATTTTTTGAAAAATTGTCTGAAAATGGTCGAAAAAAGTGGCTGGGCAGCTACAACGTCAAAAATCTCATTTTTCGACTATTTTCGGGCAATTTTTCAAAAATTTTGGGCCAAATAAATATTTTATATATTGTAACTTTTTGACGCTTAATATATGTAATAATAGGAATCGCTATTTTACCATTTCAGACATAAAATATATTCATTTTTTTTTTTTTGTTGGTAGAATTATCTAAAAATTGAAATTATGATTATTTCGAGACCTTTGGACCCCTACAGTACTCGAACCTAGTTTTTCGATCGCCCATTCTGAGGCGAACTATCCCAAGGGGGTCCCTTTACTTCGAAAAAAAATCGGCTCGTACTTTTTTCTCAATATTTCAGTCTTCTTACGAGTAGAGTAGACTAGTGACTGGATGTATGAACTTTTCGTCAAAGTCGTGGATTTTTATAGAATTTTGTTTCAAAATTCGAATAGGTACTTTTTACCATGAGTATGACTTTTAAAAAATTACGATCAATTTTGAAGCTGCAGCTGAATAGCTATAAATAAACACCTTATAGTAATCAAAACTAAGAAAATTCATGTATATTTTCCAGCGAAACTTCCGTCATTCGAAATAATTGGCAAAGTTTGCAAAAAGTTCTGTTGGATTTGGAGTAAAAGCTACATAAAAACACTGTTCTTGACAATGTCATTTTGTGAAGCAAGATTGAATATCAACTTATCAGCAAACAGCTGCAGAGAAAACTGACGAAAGCCATCACAAATGCTTCAATAGAAGGAACTCAACACGAGATTTCAAAAACCACATCACCCGATGAACACATACAATAATAGGTATCTCAATCAGCAACCAAGCTCGATAAAATCAAAGTCCGGAAATCATCAACTTCATCAAAATTACCACCAATTACAACTCCTCCAGCGCCAAAAACTCAACACCAAACAAGAAAAAAAATCAAAAAATCTCCTTACGTAACTCGAATCTACAAAGGATCACCCATCGAATGGCATTTCGTGTACCGCAATGGTGAACTTGGTGAGTATATTTTTGTAGGTACATAATCAGGGCACTAAAAAACTCATCATTAAACATAATCCTTCGATTAAAAAACCACTTCATCGCCAACGAAACTGCTTCATCTGCGAATGTGTAAAATATAAAAATAAAGCGTAAATGGTCCGCCCGAAAGCCTCGGCACCATCTTCCATACCTCTAACGACATCCCGAAAATAGAGCAGACGTCAACGCTTGCCAAATGAAACCAGACGGATGGGTGCAATGTCCTGTGCCAAATTCGAGATATGGGTGCTCCTGTCGTCCGCTCCGTGATGTTTACCCGGGCGCGAAATTACGAATTGCCTAAGACGACCGACGACGACGACGATACGATGTCTCGTGCCATACCGCATCTCTTTTTCTTTTTTTTTTCACTCTTTCACCGGCGGCGCAGATATAAAACTTTTTATCGACTTTATCGTGTGCGATGCGTGTGTATAGTATGTACATAATATTATATTGTCCGCCAAGGTTAATACCTATACAACCGCGTTCTTCTGCTCCTGCTCCTGCATTTGAAATCCTTCTCTTTTTTCTCATTCTCCTTCTGGTGCTATACGAGTATATCGTTTCATTCGCATACAAAGTCGTCTTTTTCTCTCGAGCCACACGTGTAACTGACGTCCGATGAAATTACTTTCGCTGTATCGTAAAATCGCTATATCATTTCGATGTATCGTACCCTATACACACACATCTCGTGCATTACACACGAGGGCTACCGCCATTCGACGACTTCACGACATTCACGCAGCGATAATTCGATTTGTACAATTTTCAATTTGATAAAATCCTTCATGTACGAAAAACTCATCTATTGAAATTACACCGACGACGATATCGTTGGTT
Source organism: Planococcus citri (assembly GCF_950023065.1). NCBI lineage: Eukaryota > Metazoa > Arthropoda > Insecta > Hemiptera > Pseudococcidae > Planococcus > Planococcus citri. Next base: position 46,721,804 of record NC_088681.1, on the reverse strand, counting down.
TTTCGATTCGATTCTTTGGAGAAGCATCGTATCGTCTTTATCGGATATAACCTTTTTCACGTAAGATACTGTGAAACGGCCAATACACAAATTACAAAGTACAAATTTCATTTTCATCGTTAACCGTATCAGATGGCGAGCATATATCGTAAAACTAATTAAAATAGCCATTTTTGATCGATGCTGCTTCGCTTGACACGAGAAAAATGCAATCATACGATTATTTGCAGTAATCATTTCAAATTGAGGACACAGACGCCTGATTAAGTTAAAAGTGAAAAAAGTCAGAAATGAAAGCTGGTCAAGTGGTCATTCAAAAAAAAAAAAAAACGGTACATTCAATAAGAGAGATGGGATGTAAGAAATCAAAAGAGCGTCTGAAAATACAGAATCATGCGAATTTTTAAGAGCTGAGAATTTTGGCGGATGTTTAGAAAATTTAATTTCACTCGTGAAAATGCTTCTCATTTGACCGATTTGTGAAATCGCCACTGACTCAATTGATTAGCCGAAGTTTCGAGTCATCCTGAAGCCTTCAGTTCGAGTTTTTGAATTTTGGTTTCAGAAAAATTCTTCAATAAGAGCTCTAATAACATACAACACAAACAAATCAAGTTGCCTTCCGACTTAAATTGATATTTTCCATCAACAGATTGAATGAAGAAAAAAAAATTTTTTCTTCTTTTAGCTGCAGACTTTAAGTGACAACACAAGGCGAAAAAAATAAACAATGAGAATCAGTGTGTCCATTTTTACGAATGAAAATTACCGAGCAGATGATTTGCAAATTTTTATTTTTATTTTAAAAAATTTTGTTCCCTGAGACTAGAAGCTTCAAAATAGGTCTAAATATTGTCATTTATTAAAAATTGGAAGATTCGATGATCGAAAATTGAGGAAGTAGGTACGTTACTTACACGAGAAAATAAAATCTCAATTTCAAGAACGCCTCAATTGAAAAATCGTCAAAATTCAAAAAAAATTTTCAAGTAAAATTTCATCTAAGTGGAACATTTTTCTTACTTTGTGAACTTTTCAGCCCCCCCCCCCCACACCATCCAAAAATCTTTTGATTGAGATGCCTCCCTTATTAAAATGAAACCAGAAGTTTTCCTTCGATTTATAATAAAATCAAGCCAAAAAAAAAAAAAAACTTATGTTAGAAATACATCAAAGGATAACCTCTGTCTCCCATATTTTTCAAAATATGAGTCTATTGGCTCACTCTAGGTGGCATTTTCATAATAACTGAAGCCCCCAGACATTAAAAACATTCTGGACCAAAACATTATTATGATAAGTTGCCAATCTTGTGAATTGAAGGAGTTGTCTGCTTTCCAAAACTGAAAATTTCCTACCAATTTTTAAAAAATTCATCAAAAATAAGAAACTGTTTGAATCATTTAAATCATGCCATTAAACCATAGTACTCGAATATTGGACGAGCAAAAAAATGTTATTATCACACCACGTTGCCTGCCTATCTTCAAAATTGAAGGGATAAAACCTGGATAAACTTAATTCAAAACTTCCGAATTTGGAGGGCCCCAAATTTTTTAAATTCTTACTTTTCAAATTCTGTTCCCCCCTTAAATTTTGAAGATAGGCAATTCATCCTTTCGATTTTGAGTACTATGGGTTAGGAGATTCATTTAAAATGATCTAAACGTTTTCCTACTACATATAAGAATCTGTAAATTGAAAAAGATTCGTCATTTTTTTGAGCAAAAATTTACCGAAAATAGGCCATAACCCTTAAGTAAACATATATTTTAAAAAACGTACAAAAAAGAATATTAAGTATGCCTTTATCACAAATTATCCATTTTTAAAATTGGAGGAACTGACGCAATTTGAAAATTCTGACTCTTGGTACATTTCCAGATTTGGAAAGCCCTTACCTAATTCCTTCAATTCACAAGATAGGCAAATTATCATAATATAACACATATTTTTTTAAAAGATGGGCGAGGCCGAGGAAAACTATCCCAATTAAGAATCTCCCTCCCCCTTCCCATGGATGGAACACATGGCTCGAACTGTGTTTTTTCCAAAACAAAAAAAAAGTAACTTCAATAATCAAAAAAGTTGTAAAAAAAACTATAAAAGTTACAAGACGTGAGGTCGTGAGCAAAACAGTTTAATGTAGAAAAAAATCACCAAAAAAGCCAGAAAACATTAAAAAAATATAAGAACACGACTTCTTAACAATTACCTACTGGCAAAAAAATTACACTTCATTCCAAATTTTCGTCAAAAAAGTAAGACTTTCGATGCTTCTTGGAATTGAAAAAAAAGCGAGATTTTTTTGGCAGTTTTGGAGATAAAAGTGAGAATTTTTGGGAATTTCAAGAAAAAAAGCGAGACTTTGACAATTTTTGCAAAAGGCAGCGCTTTTTTGGGCCGTTTTTGGCAACAAAAAAAAACAGAAGTTTTGATTGATTGTGAGCAATTTCTGGAACCAAAAATTGGCATTTTTTGAAACTTTTTTACAGAACAGCATCAATTTTTAGTACTTAATTATCAGCAAAGTGGAACTTTTAAGCAATTTTTAGCAAAAAAGTAAGATTTTTATCATTTTTGGCATTTGTAAGTCAATTTTTAAACAATAATTTTGGAAAAAACGAGAATTTTTGTCAATTTTTGGCAAAAAGAAAGACTTTTTGAAAATATACCAGTGGCAAAAAAGTAACACTTTTCTGTGATCATTTTTCCAAAAAAAGAATTTTTGCATCTTTTAAGTAGAAAAAAATTACCTTTTGTGAAAAATAATGACAAAAAGCAACACTTTGACAATTTTGGTAAAAAAAGTAAGACTTTTTGAAAATTTTTGGCCACAAAGCTAATCTTTTAGGCAAATTTTGGAAAGAAACTGAGACACTTGAAATTTTTTGCAAATCGAGAGCGAGCCCGGGGAACATCTTTAGATTAATCAAAATTCCAAAAATTTCAACAAAGTGAGTCTACTGAAAATTTTAAGGAATTCAAAAACAGGGAGGTAATTCTAACATAAAACCACAAAAATTGGTAAAATTATCCAAAATATGATGGAAATTTGAAAATTTTTTAACAGAATTTCACATTGAAAATTTAAAGGATATGCATTTAAATTGCAAAAACTGCCTCTTAAACTATTAAAAATTTCATAAAAAGTATTTAAAACATTCCAATAATTTAAAAAAATTACAGCAAAACTGTTCAAGCACTGAAAATACTTACAATAAAAATTCATAGAAACATTATAATCTGCCAAAATAATGTAGTGAAGACAAATAGGTACATACATGAAAAAATCACCTGGATTTTTTTTTTAATGTTTATAGGTAACCTGAAAAAATTGGTAAAAATATCAATCATTTGTATCTACTTAAAAAAATTTTTCCTGTTACATATCTAGTTACCTACTTTAAGAACTTTCGTGCTATTATTTAAGCAAATTTGTTGTTAAATTTAAATAAAATTGTGAATAATTTTACTTCACTTCCGACAGGTTTTATTGCAGTTTATAATTTTTTTACATTCAAAAAAATGTAGCAATTTGCTGAAATTTTTCAACAGACTGATAAATAAAATTTTAAAAACTAGACTCAACAATTTTATCCACATTCTCGGCTGAAGAAAACAGATTCAAACGAATCTTCAAAAAATTACATTTGATGTTGTAGTGCTGATATTTGAGCATTAGTTTTGAAACACTCACCACATCAAATGCAACACTTTCAAAATTATCCAATCACCTCCAACCAAATATGAATAAGAGCTAGCTGTCATGACTCAGACTCAGCAAAACTTCTGAGACACACAACTTTGAACTTATAGTCTTAGTCTTGTTTGTTGAAACACTCGAATTTCCAACCCATAAAAGTTTTTTACTTTTACCACAGATTCTTTAAAAAGATTTTTATTTTTCACACCAAACTACAGACGAATAGAAAACATTACCAACGGGATTGAAATATGTACCAACCATAACCCGTTGCTTGCAAAGAGCAAGAATCGAAATGAAAATTTCAATTTGAAAATTTAATTGAATTTCTTCCTCGTTGTGTTTAATTTGAAAATTCTATCTAGTCAAAGCAAAACTTGAAGCGAATTTGAAATGAAAATCCTTTGTGCGTAAAAATATTTTCCAGCAAAGGAATTTAAATATTAACTACATATTTATTAATAGCACATGGAAGAGAGGTTTAAAAACCCATAATCAAGAGTATTATTTTCATTCCTATTGTACAATAGTTAACCTGCGTTAAGACCAGACAAATGGGCGGGACATTCACTTTCCCTTCCTCTGTCAAGGAGGGGAGTAATTCATATAATAGTAGGGCATCCAACGGAATAATGTTTTTGTCTCGTTCTCGTTTATGAAGGAAACAATAGGAGGAATGGGAGAATAGTCACAACATCTAATAACTATGGAACGGAGTGATTTCCCCAGCAAAAGTGTTTGACAAAGGAATGGACAAAGGAAGAAGAGAGAATTAACAATTTGCAAGGAGGAAGTTATTAGTTGATATGGTTAGTGATAGATTTACTCTTTTTAATATAGTTGAAAGCGATGCTCATTTTTTTTTTTAATGAATAATTTTATTCAGGTCACATTTTTCAATTTCTAATTTTGAGGGGGCTTCAACTTTCAGGAATAAAACATCACAAGGAGCAATAATTTCAATTCAATTTTATGACAGATCCGTCTGCTTGCATTTGTATGTACATCAATTAAATTCACAAGTCACCAACATTCCTGTCTTTTGATTATTTTCAAGCTTCACTGACCAGTGCTACCCAATTTCCACCTAATGGCATACCCATGACAAATGCACTCACCAACAGACAATAAATAACACTAACACTGAAACATTGACAATGTGTAAGTGATTGTTTCAATGCTGCAAATGTAATGATATTTCTGATTACTACACAATGTACATTTATTCTTTGATACTTATACTGCCTCTCGACACTGTAGGTAGGAGGAAAGTACTTGATTCGCACTACACAGCCGCTCGCTAAATCGATTTCTTAATGCGTTTTTAATTTCGACCCCTTTTCGTACAGTTTCATCAGCACTCAACAAGCATGAGCGGGGGAAGATAACTACTCGAAAATAATGAAAATGAATTTCAAACACCGTGTAAATTGTAAAATAACGTATCAGGCATCGGTCCAAAAATTCGCGTAAGGGTGGATCCGTCAACTTGACAAAAGGTAAACAGTGGCTGACATCTTGTACCTACGCTAGAATAGAGAGAAAAGTTTGATTATTGCCTGTAATTCAGTCCCGGCCGTTGAAAATTTCCTTCATAATATTTTATAATGTATTTCTGCTGCGTCGTCGTTTGTTTTATTTCGTCTCGGAATTATAATAGGAAGGCATAAGCATAGGTAAGTAGGCAAGATGCAATGCAAGAAGCTACGAAAGTAAAGAAACAGAGTACATATTACATTCAAACAAAGCTCCATTGCATACATTATACGTACTCGTACTTATGTAAAGTTTTATTAGGTAAGTATCTATCTTAAAAGTAATATCATTTTTTGACCCACATCCCATGCTGATATCAAGTCCATAGAGAGAGTGAACTGTGAAGACAGCGTCAAAATGTACAATTTTCGATAAAATACGACGTTTATTTTTAATGAGATAGTTATTCATCCCACTTACAGTGATAAGGATTTTCCAACATTTTATATTCACGTTTTGGGAGCTATTAAACGACACGATGATGCGACGATAAATGTTAAATCATCAATCGTATTTTAGAGCAAGGTCGCCCAAACCATCTCTAATGTATTCTGAAAATTTTCATCGACGATTATCTCATATCTTTGTTCGTACATATATAACCAAAATATTGAGTTGTTGTTTTTGTAGGTAGGTAGTGAAATATCATATTCAACTTAAACCTTTTTTAAAAAAAAGCTAATTTGATAATTTTTGATATTTTTTCCTTCAAAATTTGTAGTCCCTGCTCAACAGTACATACTTATTACTTATGAATATCGAACATAATTTTTTCTACATCTACAATACATCAAAACATTTTTCAAAAAGAAATCTTCACGCGCAGAAATTGAAATAAATCCAACCCTCGAAAAAAGGCTGAACGAATAATAAACTCAAAAGAACTCCTTGGAACTGTGAACGTCGAACTGTGAAATTTGAACTATGAACCGGGAACACTGAACTTCAAACTGAATGGTGATCATTTTTTTGAGCTATACGTAAGTATGGTCTTCGATTAATTATGTTTTAAGAATTTTCATGATGCCATTTTCGATCGAACTAGTAAAATTCTAGAATCCAATTTTTTAATTAAAAAGGTCCTTTAGAGAGATATATCAAGTCAACATCTGATAATTAGGGATATGAACTCAATTTTTTTGTCAATTTAACAAATCTTTCGTCAATATTAAGGCATTATTTCAGTCTGGTGAGTATTCTCTTCTTTTGTTAAAACTCAAAAATTTTCAACTGGACATTTTTGAGCCATTTCGTACAGTTCCAATAAGATTTCAATTTTCATCATTTTTTTCACCATTATTACAGACTTTTGAGCCAATTTTTTGTTATTTCAAAACTCCTCTTCTCCTCTAATCACTTAAGAAGATCCTGGACGTTTTGAGCTGATACCTTACGATTTGAACTAAATCAAGCTAAGTATATAAAAAGAGCACGTTCCAAACCTTTGAAATCTAAATTTCAGATACTTTTTCGGTGTATTTTTGAATATTCAGAAAAATTCAAAACAGCTGATTCTCACGATGATTTTCAATTTTTTTGTAACATACTTTTTTTCAAACAAAATGAACTACATAATACGCAAACATTTCAAATTTCTCCCATTCCTTCTCCAACTCCCCGAAAATTAACTTTCCAGTACATTCTGAAAACTCCAGCAAGTTTTTAAGTTCCTCTAAATTTCAAATTACCTACTCTGAACGGGCAAAAAATTAACTTCAGCACCTGTAACTCAAGTTATGGTGCATAGGGAACCAAAATTCTAGGAGTGTCTTTTCAAAAGTGAATTTCTCACCAATTTGCAAATCAAACAGAAGTCGAAGAAATCAAATTTTCAAAACGACACACCACGAAACATTCTTTTTGCAAGATATCGTCTGGTATGTCCTGGATGACCCCAACAGACATTGAAAATAACGCAATTACACCATTTCGGAACCTCTATCGAGTTTTCAATTCTTTTTTATAAAACTTCAAAATGCTCTGAAAGGAGGTAAAAATAATATTGAAGAAGAATCAATTAAAATTTTTCAAGAATTTTGAATGTTCTATATCAGAATTTTTTCAAATAAAAAGCTCATTTTCGAGAGAAAAAAGTTATTTGATTCCCCCCCCCCCCCAATGTTGATTCTAATGCGCAGTGCCCCCTCTCCAATCAAAAATATACTTTTCAAAAAGTTTCAATTTTTTGTCAAAATTTCACCAAACAATCTCACTTTTTGAGAAAAACCTTCCTCACTCCCCAAATTTTCTATATGAATAATTAGATGGCCTACGTTTTATTGATTTATATTTCAACTCTGCGCTCCTTTTTGGAAGGAAAATATTTTTCAAGAGACCAGAGCTGGTTTTTCATGAAAAAAAAATGTGTGATTCTAACACAGAAATTGAAAATTGTTTCAAAAAAATTTCCTAGGTTAAGAACAGAAATAAATGGTAGACAAAAAAAAAATTTTTTTGACTTTTTCCTGAAATTTCAGCTGGAGTTATTTACAATTAGGGGAATTCTAATGACCTGAGAATTTTTGATGGAATTTTTTTTACTCGACATTCTACAATTTTTTTTAATGTACAGAAATCGGATTTTGATTCAATATTTCAATTTAACCCTGTTGCCTTTCACCTTTGCATTCCATAAAAATTGAGTCAAAATTGTGAATAATTTTTTCGCGACCCTCCATAATCGATTTCAATTTTTTTTTTTTTTTTGTAAGAAAAGTCTGAATTTCAGGATGCCATTTTTGTAGCTAAAACTCGTTGAAGGCAAAAAAATCCAATCGATCAGGCGACGCGGTAGTGTTGCCCCCCCCGCCCTCCCACGGTCCAGAAACCGTAGGTGGCGGTATGGCAACACCGCGGAGTATATTCTCAAATTATTTGGGACACTATTGAGCATTACGCCAATGTAATTTTTTCAGAAACTATACATTTATTTTAAAAATTAAGAACACCGTTTTTCTTATTTTTTAAAAAACTTTTAGAGTACATAAGAACCTTTTTTCTCTGATGAATAGGTAATTGCAAAGTTTAAAATACCAATTTTGTAGTCATTTTGGTAAAATTCATTTTCCACACTCACTTGAAGATAGAAAGATTGGCCGAACCAAATTTTCTGAAATTTGAAATGTGGCTTTGATTTTCCATCCATTACTGAATAAAACAAAAAAAATTGAAATTTTTTGAAAATTGACCCTCCACCCCCTTTTTTGGCCCCTAAAAATTTTCAAAATTTGTTTAAAACATCAAAAATCTCTTCACTATCATGAATTACATATTCCTCCAAAAAATCGGTTTTGTAACTCAATTACTTACTTAAAATTTTAGATATGTTTAAAGATTGTAAGAAATGACTAATTTTGAAAGAAATCACCACTGTACTAATTAAAAATACTACCAAAAAGAAATACTTACAGGTTTACGAATACGAAAAGGCACTTCTGCGATGTTCGAAGTACATTTGATCCAAATTTCAGCCTTATTGGTGCCAAATTCAAAGATGTACATTTGTCTAAAGAAGTACAGGGTGTTCCAGAATAACCTTTCACATTTGTTTTTCTTATTACTCTGAGAGAAAAATGTTTACAAAAATTCTTTTACAACCAAAATGAAGTAGAAACATGCCGTTTTTAGACCGTATATTTGAGTTTCCATTAAAAATCAAGTTTTAAAAATTTTTTCATCGAGATATTTTCCATCATTTTTGACACATTCAACCGAACATTTTTTCAAATTATTGAACACTTCTCTTCCTATCAGTCTCGACTCACGATTAAGATTACCTAGAAGATGTTTCAGAGTCCTAGATTCATCCTGATACACTTTTGACTTGAGGTAACTCCATAAAAAAAAATCATAGGCTGAAAAATCAGGGGATCGAGGTGGCCTTTAAATTTCTGTGTTCAACGAAATTATTCAATGTCCAAAGTGCTCACGCGCTAAACATATTGTGTTGGTCTCTGAATGATAGGTAGCTCCAACATGTTGGAACCAAGTAAGTAACTCTATTTTATCTGCCTTTCAGTTCAGGAACAAGAAACTTGTTCAACATTTTGCCTTACCCCTCACCATCACTGTTTCATTAAACACACATGGTCCCACTACACCAACTTTAGCCACGCCCAACCAAACAGTCAACTTGACGGCGTGTAGAGGTTTCTCGAGTATTATCAAAAGATTCTCTGTACACTTGAAGCGCACATTCTGTATATTCACTTCACTGTTTAGATAAAAATGAGCTTCGTTACCGATGAGTAAAGAGTGAAGGGGTCCAGGAGTCTTTATTTTTAAAAAAAGACCTTCACAGTAAACGTACACTGTACAGCCATCTACTTCTCCAGGACAAAAAATAACTATTGAAACATAATTCGGCATGCTTTGGCTACCTAGAACCGCCTTTACCATTCCCCTAGCTCCACTTGAACACAGATCAGTGGTTACCAAAATGTGAAAGGTTATTCTGGAACACCCTGTACCTACTTGATTTTCGAAATATTGTTGGTAACGATTTGCCATTTTTGACCGCACTTTAGACATACCTGCAGCTTCAAATATTGCACCAATCATTGCCTTGTTTTATTTATAAAATAAATCAATACTTTATTTTCTTTTATTTGTTAATAATAAAAGCACAAGTTGTATTTTCATTCCCCATATATGATTTGATAACAATTTGATAACAATTTTGTTTATTAGAGGGGTACAAATTCGCAACCGAGTATTTCTCATTTTCTAAGCATTTCTCAAAACATTGTATATACAGACATCAATTGAAACCCAAAAAATTTTTTGAGTCACTTACTGTTATTCAAAAAAATTAATTTTATGAGAAAATAAATATATCAAATTTGCTATGATTTTCACGTTTTATTAGTATTATACTATTATTTGTAATTTTACCAAAAAATTGAGTACAGATCGTAAAAAAAAAAAAAGGAATAATCCAAGATGAAAATTACTAAGTATGTAGTTTTTTTCTTTTTGAGCGATAAAACAAAAGAGTGAAAGAGTGAGACTGAAAAACTGATTACTAAACAAGTAAATTAAATTGGTCACAATTGTGGTAAATATCCCCCCTTCAGAAAGCCAAATATACGTAATTTTATCGTTATCTTTAGAACGTATTTTATGCACATTGTAAATATGTATTCTGTTTAATTTCGCATAATTAAAGTGAGTTTTTAAATGTGAGTATGTGAATTTAATTCGTGTACGATTACCACAAATGGCGACGAGGTGAACTGAGGATGTCCGATCCGAGGTTAATTTTACCTTTTTCGGTTCGGCAGATGTCGAATGCCGATGAATGGTCAAGATGGAAAGATACGCTGGAGTTTTATTTTACTGCTAAGAATATATCTAATGCAAAAAGAAAACAGGCGGAACTTCTCTTACTCGGTGGACCAGAAATCCAAGACATCTATTATTCGTTCCCGAAAGATACTCCTATTCCTGCTGACTCTGACGAGTACAACTTTACGCTCTCTCGGTTGGACTCCCAGATAGAACCGAAAAGCAATAAATGGTATGAACGTCATGTGTTATCAACTTTAAAACAAGGAAAGGGTGAAACGTTAACGGCTTTTATCACCCGGCTCCGAAATCAAGCTAAGTTATGTAGCTTTGCGAGTACGTTTGTAGACGAGGCTGTCCAAGGTCAGTTAATAAACGGTTGCAGTTCAGCTGAAGTACGTACCGAGCTCATGAAACAAAAGGAAGACGCAACGTTGGCCGATTTTGAACGTGTAGCTCGAACGCTTGAAACTGTTACTTCTCAATCTTCTGCGATGGCTAGTGGTGAGTTCAATTCCACGCAAGTTAACGCAAATACGAGCAACGTATGCCGAATTCCTGACAAGAAACGAAATTCTAAAGGGAAAAAGTTTCAAAGGGAACCTTCCAAACGAGCTTCGAGTCCCGATCGCGATAATACGGATCGATGTTTTTGCTGTGGTCATTCCGGTCATCGAGCGAAAGATCCTAAGTGCCCTGCACTGAAAGCTGTATGCGGAAAATGTAAGAAAAACGGTCACTACAGTAAGGTTTGTCATTCATCCGCAGCTGGCCAATCTAATTCGAGTTCGCGTGATAAAAATGAGCAGAGAAAGGAGTCAGTGAAGAAAGTTACTCACGAAGATATATTCTGTGTTCGAAATGATTCATCAGACGAGATCGAAGAATGGGTACCATGTCGCATTGGTAATATTGGTACTAAAATGTTCGTTGACTCCGGTGCTTTGTATACGATGTTATCGCGGAAACAGTGGCGGAAATTGAAACGAAATGGCGCTCAGTTTCAAGGTTTTGTACGTAACCCTGAAATAAATTTCTTCGATGCTACTGGCGAAAAACAGTACACTGTTGCGTTTACTGTTCAAGCTGAAATTCAATGCAACGATCAGACCGTTATATCTGAAATAGTTGTCGTTGAAGAAGATATTCAATCGTTATTGGGTCGTCAAGATGCCAAAGCCCTACAAGTACTTCGTGTTGGTTTGAATGCATGTAAAGATACCCGAATTCGCGCTATTCCGAACCTAATGAAACCATTGGGTAAGCTGAAAAATTTTCAACTTCATATTCCGATTGACGAGTCTGTTCCACCTGTAATTCAACCTTTTCGACGCATTCCCTACGCACTTCGAGCTAAAGTTGAGAAGCAAATCAACGAATTACTAGAAGCTGATGTTATCGAACGAGTTGAAGGGCCCTCACGTTGGGTTTCGCCGATTGTTCCAGTAGCTGACGGTGAAGACGATATTCGATTATGCGTTGATATGAGACGAGCAAACGAAGCGGTTCTAGACGAGAAATTTCCCCTCCCTGTGATGGATGATTTAGCTCCGTTGTTAGCTGAGGCTACGGTATTCAGCAAGGTCGATCTTATCAGAGCTTATCATCAAGCAGAATTAGACGAAGAATCGCGAGAAATTACTACGTTCATCACGCACCTGGGTTTATTTCGATACAAACGACTCATGTTCGGTCTCACCTGCGCTCCAGAGATGTTTCAACGAATTCTCGAAGGTGTTTTAAGCGGTCTAATTGGTGTATTCAACTTTATCGATGATATTTTCGTATTCGGTAAAACGCAAGAGGAGCATGACTTAAATCTTCGAAATCTACTTCATCGTTTAGAAGAACATGGACTGACAATAAATCCGAAGAAATGTCAGTTTCGTATGAATGAAGTTACGTTCCTGGGTCATATTATCAAACCTGGTGTAATCCAACCTGGTTTTGATAAAGTTGCTTCCATTAAAGAATTTCGATCTCCAGAAACACCTGAAGAACTACGAAGTTTTATTGGATTAGTTTCATATGTTGGTAAATTTATCCCACATTTATCAACTGAACTTGACCTGTTACAACGTACTGCTCGTGAATCGCCATTCAAATGGGACGCAGCTGATGAACAAGCGTTCGTTCATATTCAGTCACTTCTTAGTGATGAAACTCACCTCAGCTTGTTCGATCCTACGTTAACATCCATCGTAATGGCAGATGCGAGTCCGGTGGGTCTAGGAGCAGTACTTTTACAACGAAAAGGTGACGAGGTACGTGTTATCTGTTACATAAGTAGATCGTTATCAGCAGTCGAGCGTCGGTATTCGCAGACGGAGAAAGAGGCGTTAGCCCTTGTTTTTGCCGTTGAACGATTAAAAATATACCTACTTGGACGAACATTCGAGTTAGTGACAGATCACAAACCCTTACAGACGATTTTTGGTACAAGGTCAAAACCATGCGCTCGTATAGAGAGATGGGTGCTACGGATGCAGGGATTCAAGTATGTTATTCGATATGCTCCTGGAAAAAACAACATAGCTGATCCTCTTTCTCGTTTACTTCAAACATCCACAGCTACGCACACTATCAACGATATGTACGAAAAAAATCTTATCAATTTCGTAACCCAGTTGGCTCCAAAAGCTGTTACTCTACGTGAAATTCGGAAAGCGACTGAAAACGACCCTGAATTATCGAAAATATGCGATAGTTTAATTTCAAATCAAGAAATTAAATTAAAACCCTTCTCCGCAATAGCTTCAGAATTGTGTGTCGTCGAAGGTGTTCTTCTTCGTGGTGTTCGAATAATTGTACCAGCGGAATTACGCGATCGAGTGTTACAAAATGCTCATGAAGGGCACCCTGGTATCAATAAAATAAAAGACAGGCTACGTTCGAAGGTATGGTGGCCGAACATTGATAAACATGCTGAAACGTGTGTCAAAACGTGCGATACATGTCAAAAAGTTGGCAAACAGATTGTTACTGATCAAATTTCGCGTCGTGATTTTCCTGATGGCCCCTGGCAGCAGCTCGCGATTGATTTCAAAAGTTTGCCGGATGGCAAAGAGTTATGCGCAGTTGTTGATTATTTCTCCAGGTATGTCGAAGTGAAAATTATGAAGAGTACCACTGTCGAAGATACTACTGTTTTTCTCGACGAATTATTTGCTAGACACGGAATACCTTCAACTATAACCTCTGATAACGGACCTCAATTTCGAAATAAATTTGAGGAATATTTACGTTCGTTAGGCATTGCTCATTACACTTCGTGTCCGTATTGGGCAAGAGCTAATGGTGAAATTGAACGCCAGAATCGGTCCTTGCAAAAGATCATTAAAATTGCAGTGTTGGAGAAGAAGGATATTCAGTCTGAGCTAAATAAATACTTACTTATGTATCGTTCAACACCCCACTCAACTTTGGGGAAAAGTCCTGCTGAGCTTTTATTCAATCGTCGAATTCAAGATAAGCTACCTACCCTTCGGCCATTCGTTGAGGAAGCGGAGGTTCGCGAGAAAGATCGGCTGAATAAAAGTAAATCGATTATGGCGAGTGGAAAACCTCTTCCGCTCAATCAGAAACTTCAAGTTGGTGATGAAGTTTTAATCGAACGTCCGTTTACCAAAAATAAGTTTCAAAGTAAATTCGAAGATGAAATAGGCGTAATCGAAGCGATAAATGGTCCGGTTGTTAATATTGCAACGCCTACGAAAAATATTCAACGTCATGAAAATCAAGTCGAAAAATATACTCGTGCAATGCCTGCAACTCCTACAACTCCGGTTCCAGATAATGTTCCTGTGTCAGAACCTGTCTCCGATCAAGCTAATGATCCGCCGGAAGAACCTTTACTTCGCAGGTCATCGCGAGTTTCAAAACCCCCAAAATGGCTTGAGAATTTTCAAAATTAAAGGAGGGTTGTGGTAAATATCCCCCCTTCAGAAAGCCAAATATACGTAATTTTATCGTTATCTTTAGAACGTATTTTATGCACATTGTAAATATGTATTCTGTTTAATTTCGCATAATTAAAGTGAGTTTTTAAATGTGAGTATGTGAATTTAATTCGTGTACGATTACCACAACAATATATATTTTTTCAGAATTTTCCGAACTACCTTAAAGCATCCGTATTCCCAAAAAATGAATGTGATTAAATGCAAATTAACGTTACTGAATTATACACATGTGCTGACTACTTCATAAAAAAAAATGACTGATACCCACAAAAAATCTTTGGGAAAGAATTCCAACCCCCGCCCACCCACTTTGGAAACATTTAAGTATTCTAAAAATAGAAATAATCTGAAAAACAATATAAAAAAAAATTGAAAAAAAATAAAAATTTTAATATAAAATTTACTGATATAAAGAGAGTGTGACCCCGCCATTTAAGGCATTATAAAATTATTTAATTATGAATATGGATTTTGATAATGTAATTCAGTAAAATAATGACTGCATAAATTATGAATTCACTGTCAAAGAAAATAAAACAATTTTTATAATTTGATTGATGAAAAATTGAAAATATATTATTCAAATTTGTTATGTTTAGAAAAATCTACATTAATATTTTCTAATAAAAAAATAAAAAATAAAAAAAAGGGCGGACAAAAGCCTTACACTTTATTATAACTTAATTCGTGAAAAAAATGATAAAATTCTATCTAATATGTAGATACAAAAAAATGGGGAAAGGGCTTTTGTCCGCCCTTTTTTTTATTTTTTATTTTGTTATTAGAAAATATTAATGTAGATTTTTCTAAACATAACAAATTTGAATCATATATTTTCATCAATCAAATTATAAAAATTGTTTTATTTTCTTTGACAGTGAATTCATCATTTATGCAGTCATTATTTTACTGAATTACATTATCAAAATATATATTCATAATTAAATAATTTTATAATGCCTTAAATGGCGGGGTCACACTCTCTTTATATCAGTAAATTTTATATTGAAATTTTTTTTTTTTTTTTTTTTGATACTTATTGTTTTTCAGATTATTTCTATTTTAAGAATACTTAAATGTTTCTAAAGTGGGTGGGCGGGGGTTGGAATTCTTTCCCAAAGATTTTTTGTGGATATAGCAGTTCTAGAAGAACAGCCTTCAAGCTCACTCACTAATCAAAGCTCTACTTACACTCTCGCGATACAAATATCAAGCCCTTATCAAAAAACTTCTTCCAAACTTTTCGCAAATAAATCACAATTTCTGAGAAACCAGTCATTTATGTAACTTACGGAACAAAATGATGTTTTTAATGGATCTTCACGACTGATACGCGGACAGTCATCAAACTGTTTCCACGGCTAGTTATGCATCTTATCTTTCACTCGTAGGTGTCATGACATATTACACGGAATCTACACCAAGAAAATCATCAAACTTAAATCTCAACAAATTCCTCCTTCTCCTCCCATGTCACATCCTACATCGGAAATTTCCTCTCATTTCGACACCCTTCTTCCCATCTTAGCTGGTAGTTTACAACCAGAACCGTATCAGCAGACACACCAGATCATCTGACCCATCGCAACACCTCGAGAAGAAAAAAAACCTAATTACATCTCAACACCTACAACACCATATATATACGCTATACATCTTTACTATTCTCATACGTTTGTAAAATATAAGTCCACTCGCCTGTACTACGTACACATACAAAATACCAAAAAAGACAACACGACTACAGCTAGTCAACAATTCGGCACAGGTATGAGCCATGAGGCAGAGGCAGGCACACTCCACCCGACCATATAGCGCCATTATTAAACACATTTTAGCGTTAAAAAGTCGCCGAATAAAACCGCAATAAAGAATACAATGCAAGAACAATGCAACATAATCGCGGAGGCGTATACGCCGCCGCTCCGATTGTCGGATGCGGTTAATGAACATAAAGACACTATCTCTTCTCTGTGGCATGGCACTTTTTTTTCTCAGTCTGTGTACCTACATGTAGTACATAGACAATATACAACAACAACAACAACAACAACAACAGCACGCAAACCTGAGAATACATAATTGAAAAATAATAAACATGTCTGGTTTCGTGAAACCGATCATGCGAAATTTAACGCTGCCACAGCTATTCTAAAGCCGCAGAAAAAAAATTCGCCAAGATCCTCATCTCAAGTATGCTACAGCAGAACCTATCGTTATCTTTCATCGCTATTAATCATGTTAGATCGTTATCATTAATACATTGTTGCGATCAAATAATGATACAGTATCTGGCTATGTGTACTAGGAATATTTGCAGAGATCGGGTCTTGACAAAGAAGGAAAAAAAAGCATTTGTTCAACACCTTTGATTGTCGATGTCGTCGTTCCAAAGTCTATATATTTTTCTGGGAAAAGAAAAGAAAGATGAGAAGATCTAGTAGGTCTGTGTTCTCTCTGACATGCACCATGCACGTCATACTCTCTTTGATAGCATTTCATATCGAGTGGTATAATTACAACGTTCAAAAGTCTACGATTACGTCTCTAGCTCGAGATGGTTACGAGTACATTCATTTATCAGAAGTCAGCTACTTCTAGGAATTTGATAATTAGACTCGATCCAACATCTCGCAGACATTCTGCAACGATGGAAAATTCGCAACGCAGGCGAGACCACGAGACATTTACACCGGAAACGAACGTGCTTGCTGAGCTCAACGTCTAGCACGTTGGCTGGTATTTTGTTCAGCAATTCCATTCCATTCCATTCGTCTGCGGAGCTTTTTTTCTCTTTACAGCTGAGCATCGCCGTATATACCTTTACCTACAATGTTTATAATAGCAATATTGCCCATATCAGCCATTTGCTCATACCTTGTGTAGTTCATAAACCTATACGATGGGAAACTCTTCGGTGCTTATCTCGTCTAGCCGCGTAGATTTCACTCCGCAATAATTTAAAACGAATACATCATCGATTCGACGCTCACACGCGTCTTTTTTCTTTTTATTATTGAAATGTGCAGGTATTTACTATATTTATGAGAGGTAACAGGCAATGGACGACGGCTGATGGCGGCACGACGCGACGGAATTTAACATATTACAAATATGTCACAGACTAAACAATATTACCAATATTATTAATATCCCACATCAAACACGAGTAAAATTTAGCATTTTTTTTCGTCCACTGTAGTAGGGGGGAGGGGGAATGCATATCTCCTCAGATCGCAAAGAAAATCCAGCCATCTTCGCTACAATTTTGCGAATTTTCTGAGAGTACCAAGGCGGCCATTCTGATTGACAGGTCGGCCAAAATCAGATTTTGCTTTCCAACATGAACTCACACGATTTTTTTTAACTGGACAAAGCTAGATCGAAAGAGCATGCAAGAATTCATCATCAACCAAAATTTCAAAAGCTAAAGCGCATTTTTCGATATTTGGTGAATTTTTAAAAATCAAATTCAAGTCAAAAATGAGAAAAAAAATCAAAATTTCATCGAATTGACCTAGAAAGCTGGAATTTGAAATATACACTATTTTCAGGGTGCCAAATCGATTGGAAACAGTTTCAAACCGTTCTGTAGTCTCCAGCAGATTTTTGAAACTGAAAATTCCATCAAATGAAATTGGGAATCTGAAATTCACGCTGCTTTCCAACTTAAACATGCTATTAAGTGGACTGCTGATGAGTTCAAGTCATTTTGGAGCCTCCAGCGACTTTTTGAAAGTTGTTGGAACCTCCAGTAGATTATTGAAACTTGAAAAATTTCATCAAATCGAGCTGGAAATCCAAAATTCCCTCTGCATAGTTTCAAAAGAGTTCATGATTTATGCTTGAATTGTAAAATGAACAGACCTGATTTTCTTCAAAATTGCAAAATGTCATGTTATTGAAAAAATTGCCAAAAATCCTGTTTATGGTCAAAGTATTCAAAAAAAAAGTCCAGTTTCCAGCCGAAATCTGCAAAAAAGGTCTTGATTTTTCTCAAAAATTTCTGAAATGTCTTGTTTTCTACAAAATTGCAAGAAATCTCAAGAAATCATGTTTGTTTGTTTGTTTGTTTGTTTGTTTTTCATTTTTTTTTATTCACCAGTCCAAATTTCAAGTGCTAAAGTGCATTTTTTGACTTTTGATGAATTTTTGAAAATCAAATTTACCTAAACCAAAAATGAGTAGAAAAATCAAAATTTTACCAAATCGTCCTAAAAAGCTGAAATATGGCATATACCCTATTTTCGCCCTGCCAAATCGATTGGAAACGGTTTCAAACCACTTTAAGCAGTCCTGGAGCCTCCAGTAGATTTTTAAAATCCTAAAATTTCTACAAAATTTCATCAAATACTTACTTACAGTTGGAAAGCCGAGATCCGTTCTGTAAACTAATTTCAATACGTTATGAAGTCGACTGCAGGTAGATTTAAATTCATTTTGGAGCCTCGAGCGACTTTTTGAAAAATCCTCGTGCTTCTAGCAGATTTTTAAAACTGGAAATTTCCACAAAATTTCATCAAATGGAGATAGAAAACCGAAATTCACTCTGCAAACTAACTTCAATACCCTATGAAGTCGACTTGAAGCTTCCAACTACTTTTTGGGCGATCTTAGCCGATAAGGTAATCGTTATTTTTTTCAAAATCTGAGTATTACGGTCTGAAATATATTTTTGTGCATCGATTTCATATGTCTATGAAAGTCTGAAAAATTATTCTTCCGCCTCTGTTTGAGGTAGAAAGATGAAATTCAGTTCACATCTTATTTTTGATATTTCCAAGGTGGATTGCAGACAGTTTCAATCCGTTTTGGAGCCCCCAGTGGCTTTTTAGACATTTTAATTTTTCAAAAAGTGTCACAAAATCTATCCAAATCAACTTTAGCACGTAATGTGTACAATGAATTTCGGCTTTTCGACTCCATTTGAAAATTTCACGTTTCAAAAATCTACTAGAGGCTCCAAGAATTCTCAAAAAGTTGCTGGAGGCTCCAAAATGACCCTAACTAACCAGCAGCCGACTTGATAGCGTGTTTAAGTTGGACTGCGGCGTGAATTTCAGATTTCCAATTTAATTTGACGACATATTGTGGAAATTTCAAGTTTCAGAAATCTGCTGGAGGCTCCAGAACTGCCCAGAATGGGTTGAAACCGTTTCTAATCGATTTGGCAGGGCGAAAATAGGGTATATGCCATATTTTAGCTTTCTAGGTCGATTTGGTAAAATTTTGATTTTTCTACTCATTTTTGGTTTAGGTAAATTTGATTTTCAAAAATTCATACTTTAGCACTTGAAATTTGGACTGGCGAATAAAAAAAAAATGAAAAACAAACAAACATGATTTCTTGGGATTTCTTGCAATTTTGTAGAAAACAAGACATTTCAGAAATTTTTGATAAAAATCAAGACCTTTTTTGCAGATTTTGGCTGGAAACTGGACTTTTTTTTGAACACTTTGACCATAAACAGGATTTTTGGCAATTTTTTCAATAACACGACATTTTGCAATTTTGAAGAAAATCAGGTGTTTTCATTTTACAATTCAAGCATAAATCATGAACTCTTTTGAAACTATGCAGAGGGAATTTTGGATTTCCAGCTCGATTTGATGAAATTTTTCAAGTTTCAATAATCTACTGGAGGTTCCAACAACTTTCAAAAAGTCGCTGGAGGCTCCAAAATGACTTGAACTCATCAGCAGCCCACTTAATAGCATGTTTAAGTTGGAAAGCAGCGTAAATTTCGGATTTCCAATATCATTTGATGGAATTTCCAGTTTCAAAAATCTGCTAGAGACTCCAGAACTGTCCAGAACGGTTTGAAACTGTTTCCAATCGATTTGGCACGCTGAAAATAGAGTATATTTCAAATTCCAGCTTTCTAGGTCAATTTGATGAAGTTTTGATTTTTCTACTCATTTTTGACTTGAATTTGATTTTCAAAAATTCTCCAAAAATTGGAAAATGCTTAAATTTTTGGCTGGTGATAAAGTTTTGCATGCTCTTTCGATCTAGTTTTGTCAAGTTCTTCGGCTGACTTTTTGTATCAAAATGGCCGCCATTTTGTTACAAGGACCTACCTTTTTTTTGGCAAGTTTGCTTTAAAATGTTCCTCAGAATGCTCCTTTAAGAAAAAAGTTTTCCCAGAGGATCGGTGGGGGAGGGGGGTTGGTGCAATTATTTCTATTATCATACGACAGCCTATGGTAGACGAAAAAAAAAGCTCTGTAAGGAGTATAGATTTCAAAAAAAAAAATCCAGCCACCTTCGCAACAATTTCGCGAATTTTCCCAGAGCACCAAACTTATAGTTGATGACTGCTCCTCACCAGCTCTCGCAGCCACACAGACGTACAAAATTATAGCAACCTTTCTCTGTTCCTTCTCGTACCTTACCTAGTGCTCAATTTACTCGTACCAAAATCGTGACCCAAGACCCGGATACCTTCTCGTACATAAATACAAAGTCAACGTACAAATAATTGAAAAACACGCAGCCAGCCAGCGAACCCTTCCTGCCAGTCGAGTCGTAGACCTGCAACAATGTCAGTTCTCTCGGCCAGCCAAGCTGCCGCAACAAAAATAACCTATCTATACCCTGCCGCCGATCACCGATATCCAGCTCGCTAAATTGTAACCTTGATAAAAATGACGACTGTCGGCTTATGTAATAAATTTCGTTAGTCGTGATGGGTGGAACGAGGCACACACAAAGTAGAACAATGGAAACGAAAACGACCATCGCGTATAATTTGGTCGATGATGTTCGTGCCTGACGACCGCGGCCAAACCTCAACTTAATTTTTAGACACCTCTTTCCATGTACCAAAAATCCGCAGGTCAGTTGAGCGATTTGCACGATTCGTGGGTAAACTATATGTAGAGGTAGGTAATCTATAGGTAGATAGAGAGGCGAAGAAAATATAGAGGAGAAATAACCGTCCTGTGCTGAACCTACGAAAATGTATAGATGGTGTATAGTACGAGTATACATGGTCGAGAGTATATGCAGTTTTTTTGGCCGGTAACGTTCTTTGTGTTTGAGTACTACAGGTAATTTGTAGGATGTTGACCTCTTATTTTGGACGAGTCGAGAGACGGTTTAAATTTACGCGTTTTTACGGCGCGAGTACGACTACGAGTCTACGACGAAGGCGAAGGTAGCGTTTTCGCGATTCGCAAAGATGCGTCGATCGCAGAGGCAACCCAAATGAAAATTCCATCGTGTGATAGACCTAGCTCGAGTAGAAGACTGGAGAATCGATCACTTGATGCGTTTTGTACATATCACGTAATTTTTGCACGATTCTTGTCAGAAAAAAAATCTTGGGCCGCTGCAATCCATTAATTTATACCATGACACGAGGAAGGAGGAGGGAATGGGGATGAACGAAATTTGTTTCGTGGCTAAAGAATAGAATGGTCTTTGAAGTTTGTTTTGGAAACTGATGAAGGAGTTTGAAATAAAGCTGAAGGTTGACGTCTGATGATCATGGGACACATTTTGAGCCTCTAAAACAAATTTTCATTTTTCAAGCGAAAGGTTCAAGATTTTGAAATTTTCAAAAAAAAAATCAACAAAAGATAATTAATTTTTCGATAATAGGACTGCTGCACCCCCACCCTCTTAGATCCTAATACAATCCAACAAATCATCGTCAAAAATTCCAATAATTAAAAAGTACACTCCCTTTTTTTTTGAAACCACAACCGTTTCAAAGATCCCCCTTCCCTCGGTTTTCGGAACAATACAACGTTTTTGCAAGTATTGAACATCTGTGCAATTATTCGTGTTTAAGGAAACATTTTGCGAATATTGAACAATATCGAGGTTTATTCGTATATCGAATTCAACTTTTAGGTAGATTATCATTATTATTTTTTTGGTCAATTTAATTAAGACTCAAATCTACGAGGAATTTTCCTCTGCACTACTCAAGTGGGAAGTGGACCTCATGAGAGAATTTCTTAGTTATACTCAGTAAGGAACCCCATAGATGAGCGGGTCATTGAAAAATTCAGCGATTTAGTCAAAAAAATTGAGAGAATATTTCGGTAAAGTAGGTATTGTAAAAAATTTGAAAATCACCAAATAGTGATGAAATGTTGATAAAATTGAACATAATTTCACAAAAAATTGCATAAAACAACGTAAAAAATTGTTGAAATTGAATAAGAACAATAAAAATGAGTAAAAATTGATGAAATATCGAGAAAAATTTCGTAAATTTTCAAAAAATATCAATAAAATGGATCAAATATTACCAAAATGGGATGGAATTTGGTAAAAATTACTCATAAAGGCATGAAAATGGCTGAAAATTGCCAAAAATTGATATCTAAAATTTTTGCAAAAATGAAGTGAAATTGGCCTCGAGTGTTTGAAACATTAACTAAAGCGAATGAATACTGAAATTTTATTTTATTTTATTTTTTAATACATAATTCATTCATTCTTCCCTTTCATTCTTTTCTTTCATTTATTCTTTCATCTATTCTTCCACTCATCCGTTCATCCATAATCCATTCATCGAAGCATAAAAAATTGTATGCACTTAACTTACATGGAGTGACTTTTTCAAAATTTACAAGAATAGACGTGATGGAAAAAATCATTTAAGTATCAAGAAATTTTTAAAATTTTTATTGGAACCCTCAAACATCTTTCATTAAAACCTGAAATGAATGCTGAAGTGGACAGAATACTGGACTGAACTGAACTGAACTGAATACTGAACTGAATACGGAAATTTTATTTTATTGTTTTTATTAATTCATCCATCCATTCATTCATTTCATACATTCAGGCATTCCATCTTTTTGTCTTTATGTCTTTTCCTCTTTTCCTCTTTTTGTATTTTCGACTTTTTGACTTTTCAACTCTTCAACTTTTTGACTTTTTGTCTTCATGTCTTTTCGTTTTTTTGTCTTTTCATATTTTTGTCTATTTGTCTTTTCAACCTTTTGTCTTTTTGACTTCTCGACTTTTTGTCTTTTCGACTTTTCGATTTTTCATATTTTCCTCTTTTCATCTTTTTGTATTTTCGACTTTTCGTCTTTTCAACTTTTTGACTTTTTGACTTTTTTTCTTTTCGACTTTTCGTTTTTTTTGTCTTTTCGTATTTTCGTCTTTTCATCATTTTGTCTTTTTGATTTTTGTCTTTTTGTCTTTTCGACTTTTAATCTTTTCCTCTTTTCGTCTTTTCGATTTTTTGACTTTTCAACTTTTCAATTTTTTGACTTTTTGCCTTTTCGTTTTTTTGTCTTTTTGTATTTTCGTCTTTTCATCTTTTTGTCTTTTCCTCTTTTCGTATTTCTGTCTTTTCGATTTTTGTCTTTTTGTCTTTTCGTTTTTTTGTCTTGTCATATTTCCGTCTTTTCGCTTTTCGTCTTTTCGTCTTTTTGACTTTTTGTCTTTTCATCTTTTCATCTTTTCAACTTTTTGACTTTTCATATTTTCCTCTTTTCGCCTTTTTGTATTTTCAACTTTTTGTCTTTTCAACTTTTTGCATTTTTGACTTTTCGTTTTTTTGTCTTTTCATATTTTCGTCTTTTCATCTTTTTGTCTTTTTGTCTTTTCGACTTTCTGTCTTTTTGACTTTTTGTCTTTTCCACTTTTTGTTTTTTGACTTTTTGTCTTTTTGTCTTTTCAACTTTTCAACATTTCGACTTTTCGTCTTTTCATCTTTTCAACTTTTTGACTTTTTGTCTTTTCGACTTTTCGTTTTTTTGTCTTTTTGTATTTTCGTCTTTTTGTCTTTTTGTCTTTTCTTCTTTTCGTATTTCTGTCTTTGTCTTTCTGTCTTTTCTACTTTTTTTCTTTTTGACCTTTTGTCTTTTCGTCTTTTCAACTTTTTGTTTTTTGACTTTTTGTCTTTTCAACATTTCGACTTTTTGTATTTTCATCTTTTCAACTTTTTGTCATTTTGTCTTTTTGTCTTTTTGTATTTTCGACTTTTCGTCTTTTCGGCTTTTTGTGCTACATTTCATACTTACAGGGTGCCCAGAAATATCGAGTACCCCTAAGAAAGTTTTTCATTAAAAATATAGGTTGGCAACGTGAAATAGATGCATATGATTGGTGAAATGTTATCTCTCCAGTCCAACAACCAATCATGTGCTATCATTATTATCATTCACTGTGACCAACCGAAGTGTTTTAGTAGAAAACTTTTTTAGGGGTACTCGATATTTCTGGGCACCATGTACTTAAATAATTCTTCCATTTTTTCATCACAAATGTCCTTTTTTCTCCTCAACAGTTTTTGAAAGGGTTCTCCTCAAGATTTTCTAGAACTTCTGTTATTTTTCAAATTTGTAAAAAAAAAAAGTGAAATAATTCTACGACCCTCTTCCCTCCTCATCTCCTGTTCCTATTTCTTCACAAATAACAAACTAGTTTTAAAAATCAGCAATAATAGAATATCATTCAGTCATTCAGACTCCACCCTTTTCTCAATTTTAGGCAGTTGATGATTCCTTAAGAATAATCTAGTCATAACGAAGGCTCTTTTAAGAAAAGAGTTAAAATTTCTGTACAAGACGAAAATGTAAACAAAAGGCTGTCAAAATAATCTAAATTGTATTCAATATCTTAACACTTTGACTTCTCAACTTCATTATTTTTCGTTAGAAAATCCCTTCGACCCGTACTCTACCGGCTACCCTAAATAACGAAACAATTCTTACGATATTCTTTCTTAAATAAACCAATCGTAAAAATACTGAAATCTAAACAAAATCCGATACTTTTGTAAAATCCAATCATCCGCGTTAAAATATAGAAGGTAAAAAAATTACCATAAGAGAATTTCACGCAGAAAAAACTCCCCGATACTTTTTTCTTATCGATATGAAAAAGTAAATTAATTCCAGGCAAACGAACACACTCGACATTTGCAGCCACTTGGTGTAAGAGTATCTGCAAATTTGGCGTATTATTTCACAAAAGAACCACTTAAAGTACCCAAGTATATAGCGAGAAGGCAAAAAATCAATACAAAGGTAAAAGAACTTATGAAAAAGAGCAAAGCGCAATTTACCCCTTCGCTATATAATAATTAACTCTTAAATGAGCTTCACGAGTTCGCAATAAAACCATCTTTACGATTTCGCGCTCTTATGTACGGATTTTCTCTCGTTTTCAACCCTTTCCCTGGTCCGAGTTGAATAAAAAAAAACACACCAACGTGGCCAATTCGCTGTCAGCGATCAATCTGCACAACATGATTAAAAAAATTTCACCCGGTAGATGTTAATTGAGTTGCATAACTCTTATAATATACCGATACACTGAAGGCGTTTAAAATTCGAGCGGTCAATTTGAAAAATTTTCTAGACACGAATAACTACGCTGAGCTCTTTAATCGACCCTTCATCAGTTTGTCATACTTTCAAAAGTTGCTAAATTAAAGGAAACCTTAGCAGCGGTACCTTTATTTTACCCTGTTCGTATATTCTTGACAAAGTGTGCCATGCTACTTTAACTTCAGGTATATTTCCGAGCAACGAACCATAAGCTGATGTTTATGACATATTCAAAATAAAGCTCCAAGTTTCACGCTGCGCTGCTGTCACAAATGGTAACTTTTTAAAAAGATTAATACCATAAGCGCAACACGCCGCTGTCTGGTGCAGTTAAAATGTTCATTTTTGAATACTCGTACGATCAGGTCGAGCTTGAGCTTTAAAAACGCGAATTTCTAATCTAATATTAATTTACCGCTTCTCGTTTTTCAGCTGCGAGCAACGAGTATTTCGAGTTCACTTATTTCTACTTCTTTTTTGTACAGCTCTTTGCTCTCGGGAGCGAAAATTACTCGTACTTTAAATAAATTAACTCGAATCGAAAAAACTGAAAAACAAAACCGAGATATTAAATCGTTCGTTTGAGGTCATCGTCTCTGAAAATCTTTAGGAAAATCTACATACGACTCGAGCAGATATACCATCTTTAAATCCGGAGCTTTTTTTCATCTTTTTAAGGTAGGTAAGTACTTCAATGCATCGAGAAGACTTTCATTTAGCGGCAATAAATTCGCATCGTATTAACTCAGCTGTCTCATCTCGTACTATTTCAGCGATAAAACATAGAGTATTAAGGTACCTTGTACAGGTACACAGGCTAAAGCTCGTCAGGTGTCAAGCAATCTGCCATGAAGGATAAGGCTTTAAATAAATGAATCCAATATGCTCCGAATTTGAAGGATATTCCTACAGCTGATCAACTCAATTCGATACTTGAATCAATATCAACATGTGTTTACAAGCTATAGGTACAAAGGATCTTCAAATTTCAAATGAGACATCGATATTTGTACTTTATAATGAAATCAAACCCATACTTCGAAGGTAAGAAATATAGTTGGGGATCGAAAATTAGGTCAGTATGTTTAAAAAATAACAACTTTTTTTTCGTTATTCGTAAAAAAGTTGAAAGATTTTACAAAAGCCCCCTCTAAAGTCTAAACTACCATCTCAGTCACAAAAAATATTCTCAAAAAAAATTCGCAGACAGTTTTAATTTTCCACTTGTTCAATTTGAACAAAATTGAAAAAAAATCAATATTTCAATTTAAATTTTTATCCACCCCCCTAAAACAAATAATAGTTACATCCCAGAAAATAATTTCAAGAAACCTGGCCATTTTTTTTCATTTTCTCAGCATGCACCTCCCCCTCCCCCTCCCCTTCCCCTCCCTCTCCTCTTCATTTCCAAAAAAAAAAACGAACTGATTTGGATAAAAAAAATCTTAGTAAAATTGAAGGGTTCCTTTCCAAGTCGGCCTAAGTCCATTTTTATCATTTTTGAGTTAGCAGCGCCATCTGCTGGTACAGGTCGGTTAACACCTTTATCACCTTGTCCCAACACCTGGCGTTACTTTTTTCGCTCAGGAGCGCTGTTTTGCCGGCTCGAAAAAACAGCTGATTATTCCAAAGTGGCCTAAATCCATTTTTTACGAGTATTTGTATACAAGTGCGGTTGTGCCGGTTTTTTTTCCAAGTTTTTCAACGATTTTCGAGAGACGAAATTTGAAGGTGCTTCGAATGAAATTGTTTCAGAAATGTATTAAATTAATGATTCGTGATTTTTTTTTTGAAAAAACGCGTTTTTCAGCTCTTTTTCGAAATTTTTAACATCAGATAATTCCAAATGGGCCTAAGTCCACTTTTTCTGTCTGTTTGACGCGCTCTGGAGCTGAAAATACGCAAAATTAAAAAAATACCAATACGGTACTTTAAAGCAGAAAGATCAAGCTTCACAACCATATAATCACATCATTTATTATTGAAGCGGAAGGGCGAGAAAAACACTTATTTGTGTTTTTCTCGAAACGAAAAAAATGGACTTAGGCCGACTTGGAAAGGAACCCTTCAATTACAGATCGCTGGAGTGATTTTCAAAAATATTTAACGAGAGTAGTGAAACGATAGAAAGAGGAGTGGAGCTGAAGAAATGAGAAGTGAGAAAATGGAAGCTAGTTTTTTTGCAGTAGACTTGAAATTTCACAACATCTATTTCCGCAGGAAATAAACAGCACATTAAAGGTACCTATTTAATTAAAAACTGTATCTGTTCTCCCCAAGTCTTCATGCTTATTCCTTTTTCACATTCTGACAACGAGATATGTGAATAAAAGTTGCTCTGAAACGAGGCATTCGGAAGAAAAGGGAGTCCTCTTTTTCCTCCTTCTTCGACTCCATTTCTCCACTCTATGCAACCAAAGGTAGAGCTGAAAAAAAAAAACACTCTCTACATGACATGTAAAGATGCCTAACATTCTGAATAACTTATGACATTTGTTTGGGACTGGAGGGGGGGGGGGCGTTGAGGATGAAAGAGGAAGAATTTTTTCAGGAATCATGATGAGATTATTACAAAAAATCAAGAGGGAATTTCTCCCGTTCTTATCATTAATTTCTAGGTATTACATATTTTTCTTTCTTAACCATTCTGAATTAAATAATCACAAAAGAAACGATTACTTGGTAAAAAAAAAACAACTACATACATAATGAACATACCCTATCTGGCGACGACGATGACGGACAGGAAATTTGGTTGTGAATTTTTCTCTTCGCTTGTACGACGATTTTTCTGCAAAATAAAAATACAGTATTAAAGTTTAATTTAGTTAGTATGAAAAATGAAAAGTTGCCTACGAAAATTTCTTTAAATGAAAGAAATTTCAGGGGATAAGCAATTTAAGAAAATGAATAAGTTTTTATTACGCCTGTTTTTTCATCCCACTCAATTTTAGAGCCACTTTAGAAATTGAAATGGGGGGAGAGCTACACTTCTCTAGTCCTACACCTAAAGCAAATGTACTACGAGGCTTGTAATAAAATGAGGTCGTCAAGTCTTGAATAAAAAATTAAGGATCTGATGTATACGTAATTTTATTTCAGAATTGTTTAAAATTCAAGTATTTGAGTAGCTGTATAATGTACTTACAATTAGATACTCAAACTTTAAAAAAAAAAAAAAAAAAAAAAAAAATGAACGAGGCACAGTTACCTCAAAATACAACTTTTTTTTTGGCAAAATTGATACTTTTACAAATTTTTTTCAAAAACTTCAATACTTTTTACAGAAATTAGTGCATTTTTAATGAACATACTTCAATGGTTGATTTTTTGCTCAAAAGTGGATAGGTATTTTTACCAAACTCAAAATTCAGAGATGAAAAAACATGATTGATGAACTTTGAAAAAAAATTGTAAGGATTAAAATTAGACAGCATTTTTTAAAAACTAGAAACAAACAAAAAAAATACTTTGAAAATTCTTTTAAAAAAATGAAAAAATACATCATCGATCCACTTATCATGGAAACAAGAAAAAGTCTTATTTTGAAACCGAATTCACAAAATGAGGACTTAATATTCAGGCAGAAACCAACTTCCTTCTCCTCTTCCTAAACATGTTTCATTTTTCTAGATTTTGAGAAAAGTTTTAAAAGTGGACTTCTTCAAACAGATAATCTTCTCAAAAAATTCTGAATTCGCTGAATTCATTTTTATTTTTACTTTTTTTTATGTGAGGGAGGTGGAGGGGGTTTAATGTAAGCGTAAAAAATACCATCCGGGGTCTATCATTAAATAATGTTGGTTTTTCCAAAAAAGAAAAATGACAAATCACAACGTGTGATTCAAATTCAATTATGAAAATCCCCCCTTCACTGTACAAAATTTTAACGTTAAAAAAATTATTTTAGAGGGTATTCGTGTAGGTTCATTAAAAAGTTTCTCCCCCCCCCTCTCACCCACCATCAACAATTTTTGAAACCTCAAAAGATCATTTTCAAATTTCGATGGATTTTCTTCTTCACTTACTTAATTCCAACGTTTCTAGTCTTTGTATAAACTTTGTATTTCAAGGAATGAAAGATAGGAAGGGGAGGACAAACTTGAAATGAAGAAATTGAATAACTGGCAATTTCGGCAAAACAAAGCAAGATTTAAGAAAATTTGAACAAAAGGAAAAGCTTTTTGGAAACTTCTGGTAAAAAAGCAAAACTTGGACAATTTTTGAAAAAGTTAGATTTTTTGGAATTTTTTTCAAAAAAAAAGATAAAATTTTTGCAATTTTGTTGAAAAGTGAAAAATTTTTACAGTTTTTGGCAAAAAGCAGGACTTTTTGAAAATTAAGTGGTACGTTTTGAAAATTTCTGTGAAAAAGAGAAAGTTATGGATAATTTTTGAAAATTTCTTTAGATTATTTTTTTGATAAAAAAAACGACACTTCTCTTCTTAATTTTTGGAAATTTGAGGAAAAAAAATAATGAGACTTTAAAAGCGCTAAAAAATTGGAATTTTTGGTGATTTTTGCCAAAAAGCAACACTTTTGGTCAATTTTTGGTAAAAAGTAAGATTTCTTGGAATTTTTCGCAAATGAACAAAACTTTTCAATCGACAATTTTTGGCAAAAGGCACCTTTTTTGGTATTTTTTCATTAGGAAGCAAGACATTGACTTCGTATGTAACCGTATAACCTTGAAAAAGCAGTGCAGCCAGTTGAAAAAGAACATTGCGTATCCTTTTATGAGAAATGAGCAGAAGAAAAAATAAACCAAGAAATGAGTTTTTTCAAAAACATAAAAACTTCAGACGAAAAATCAAAATTTGATATTAATGCACTTTATTTTAAAAACAGTATTAAAATTAAAATACATACCTATTTCTTTGTTTAGGTACTTTCCTACTCATTTTTAAAAAGCATACCTACTTATTTACATTTTTTTTTTTTTTTAACTTGGCAGCTATTTTGAACATACGTATGATTTTAGCATCGAAGGGAGAGGAAAGGATCAAAGAAGATTAGATTTACCACCAGGTAAGTGCTCCAGATTGATCCATCCGTGTAAAGTTTTTTCAGTTCCACTCCACTCCATTCCATTCCATTCCAAAAAAAACTTCTTGGTTTTTACAACGATTAGTCCTTCATTCTCGAATATAAATCAACAACGAAAATAAATCTATACACGTTTAATAATCATTTGACAAGTTGAATAGGACGAGGAAGAGGAAATATTTCACAGAGAAAAATGTTGAAACTATTGTACAAGTATCTACCCCTCTTGAAAAAAATCAAAAAAATTGACTTGGGCATTGTTAAATTATTCATTTCCTGGTTTTCTGAAAAGAAAAACTATGTCACACACAGGGACCTTTCTCAAACTATAAGTATACAATTATACGTACCTACATGTACCTAATAAAAAGGGGATCATTGAACTTCTCATTATAATAACCATCTCGGGCTCATATTCCCACAACTGATGCAATATCCTCGATACGAATTTGTGATAAACATCTCATGAATTCAGTTTTTGGAAAGAGGTGACCTACGCACAATCAGCTTTCTCTCAAAAGATATAGTGAATTTCAACCCCTCACCCTTCCTCAACTTCTTCGTCGCATTACACCACATTCGAAATATCAATCTCTCACCAAGACGAGGATTTCGAAATAATGATAACAAAAAGCCATAAAATAAAATCCACCCTTTCCCACCCTCTCATCACCAATACACACACTCGCTCAATACACCGACCATCCATAGAGAGAGAAAGAGATAGAGAACTTCAGCAGGCAAAGGCAAACCGATCCATGGCGACATAAATAAACACATATACTAGAGCGGCGATAAATTCATTAAAACACTTTGAGAATCCATTCCGGTAGCTTTTATAATGAACACTGGTGAACTACATTCACACTAAAGCCGAAAGAGACGAGGTCGTGGGCAGAGGGTAAAAGATCCTGCAGAAGGGTTCGTTGTACCATTTTCTCACGCCACCTGTTGCCACCGCGCTGCCACTACATCCACCATACACATACCCCTCTAGTAGCATTGTTCATTTCCCTGTTCATGGTGCGGTGTTCGTCGTATGTGAATGTGTATTTTGGAATTTCTCAGCCTACCGCGTTATGTGTACTATAATATCGACGATGGTTTTTTTTTCACTTATTTCTTCTCAATATGCCAAACAACCCATTCCTAGGACGTGAAAACCTTATTACAATGATCCTATTTACGTAAAACCCTCGTCTTTTGAAAGAGAGAGAGAGAGAGAGAAAAAGAAGCTTTCTTATTGTCCTAGATTATAGTACAAAATAGGATAGGATACCCAGAATATCGAGATGTTTATAATATTTATAATATGGAATGGTTATATTATATACCTGAACACGCCTGCTTGCTTTTTCGCCGTACAACTTCGTATGTACGATACGAATATCGATAAATACCCAAAAAAATGTTCCCATCCATTTGATCAAATATCGTATCCTCGAGTATAAGAATCTCATTCGCAGGATTTGACCCAAATACTACAGTACTTTTATCCAAAGGTATTCAAAAAATAAGGTACTTAAAAACTTACTAATTTTAATCAAATTAACCTCTCATCCCCCTTGACAAAAAAAAACACACACACACAAAAAGAGGGTTAAAAAACTTACAAAGAAACCCCATACAACACACAATATATACAATAAAGAACCCGACTAATACGATTTTCTTTTCGTAATTCTCTACACAGTTAAATATTATCTCATTGTTTCTAACGAACTTAAAAATTTTGTCAAGAGACGATGAACCTTAAACAGTGTACTGATTTATTACACTAATGAAAAACAATGACAGCCGAGACAATACATTTGTCACGTCTGCGATGTGTAGGTACAGAATACAAGGGTTTGTTTCGCATTTCTTCAGCTCCATTGTCGAGTATTTTCCAATATTTTGATATTCGACTCCGAGAAAACGATACGTCGTCGTCTTCTGTCGTATTACGATTTAATAAGAGAAGCACAACAACGCGGTATGACAGCTGTATAAGAAAACTACATATATACATGCAGATGTAAACGATGAAATCAGTTTCTGCAGGAAATTCAATAAGTTCATTATACATAAATGTACATTTTACATACATCCATAACCTGATGATAGATGAACTATAATATCGTGATTGATTGATGACACTATAGATTCGTCAAATAATTATGTATTACGGACATTATCAAATCGTAGAGTTGTATTCTCGTTAACAACGTAGATAACTACTGACTATGAGTCATTGAACTTGCAAAATAGTCAAATTTTCATACGAGCAAGGGAAGGAACTTATAGCCAACATAATCTGCAGTTATTGAATTTACCAAATTTTGGATGTGATTTTTTCAACGACACTTCACTAATAACGCTGTAAAATAGGTACGAGCAACGTATAGCCAAATGCAGAATGAATGTCGAGTCTACAAACTCCAATTTTAATTTAAAAATGTCCACCCATGGGGCCCTCAAAATTTTACCCCTCCCCTCTCATGTTTCTCTTAACGTTTTTTTCTCAGGGTCGGATACTTGAATGCGAGTAGTACAATTGATTTTTTAAATTTTTTATTCACTTTTGTGAAAATAAGTCGATCTGACAAGAAAAAACTGCACTTCTTTTGGGGGAGTAGAGTGGAAGGGGGTGTGTTGACTGGAAATTTGTCGACTGCTATAAGAAAAAAAATTACTATAATTTATCCGAATAAAATGACGAGTTGGGTTCATTAAAAAATTGTTAGTTATTTTCATTTTTGAATTTATTTTATGGAAGTTTCAAACTGGGATTTTTTCAAGTTTGGAGATAAAAATTGACCTAAGCCTCAGCGAAGCAAGGGCAAAATTTTACAAAAATTCAGGTTTCAAGAGGTAAAAACAATCTTTGAAAAAAATTGTTCATTTCATTCGATCCAAAATTTTAGAATTTGAATGACGAGTTTTTAAAAATTTCAATTTTGAAAATAAAAAGTAAACAGAACCGAGTAAAGCGAGGGCAGGGCTTGTACTCAATTATTCCCTCAAAAAAGTAATTTTGTAACTGAAAAAGCTCGAAAAATTGGCCAAAAAGTAACTGAAAAGTGGCCAAAAAAGTGACAAAAAGCGAGCAAAACTATTATGATACAGAAAAAAATTGCAAAAAAAAAACAGAATAAGGTAACCTGACCAGTAGTTGACCCCAGTAGTGGAAGTCTTGTAAAAAAAGTAGCTATCATTTTGAAACAAAAAAAAACTTGGGGTGATGAGCAAATCACCATACTTCGACAAAATAGCTTACTTTCATGTAAAAAATTCTTACTTTTTGAAAATTTTAGCCACAAAAACTTTTATGGCAAAATTTTGCCAAAAAATCTGTTTTTCAACTTTCAACAGTTTCAGTTCATACAAACAAGTGAAATTTTTTTGATTTTGGCCAAAAAAAGTAAGATTTTTTGATACCCTTCCTGTTCAACAATTGTCGACGTCGACATTTACATCGACCACGTTTTTTTTCAACATAATGATGGAAAAGTGACCAATAAGTTATATAATAGGAATCTTCTGTCCGTAAAGAAGCCAGATTGATGAAAATTTTCGAAATTTTCTCATTATTTCCGACACATTTGACATGCCATCTCGACATGTAGATGTAAATTTTGAATCTACAACTATGTCGACCAATTTTTCAGAATTAAAATTTCTGTTTTAGTGTTTAAAAGTTCAGTAAACATTTATAAATATGATCTTATTTGAAGAGAGAAACAAATTTTTAATAACATTGATAAAATTATTTGTTACCCATAGTTTGGAGTTTGGAGTTGTTGATGTTACGTCATTCGATGTGAAAGTCGATTATCCACAAATACATCAACACCAACATCGCCCAAATTTTCAAAGATTTCTGAAATTTGAAAAATTACATTGATATTGTGGATGTACTTACTTGTTGATGTCAAATTTCACATCAACATTAACATCGACATGATGTGACATGAAAGTGTATTAGTTTAGTACTCTTAGATAAGTTATTGCACCTTTCAATATAAAGAGTTAAATGTTCAACTACTAAATTGTATGGACTTTCTGTCTATACTTCTCAGAAGTGGCCTCCACGTCGATGCTGCTTTCAGCACGAGCAATGGCCACTAAGGGGGGTAAGAAAAAATCATTTTTGGGAAAAAATTTTCAAAAAATTTTACATTTTGTGCAGCTGGAGGTCGATGTAAATTTTGATGCCAATGTCGATCCATCCACATCCGTCACATTTGGATCCCACAATTGTCGATGTAAATTTTGACCCTGTGTTGAGCCAATTGTCGACATAAATGCCGATCAACAATGGGGCGACAATTACATCGACAATTGACTCGAAACAGAGTTGAAATTCGCATCGACATGTGGCATCCAAAAGTGACGGATGTGGATGGGCCGACATTCACATCGAAGCTGGCTTTTAATAAAAGCTTGATTACAATTCTTACAAAAAAGGCAGGTAAGTACCTATCTAAAGTTTTTACAAAACAGTAAAGTTCTAGATTTTTTGTCATAATATTGAGAAGAAAATTGAAAAGTAAAATTTTTCAAAATTTTGGTAAGCAACTGATTACTTTTTGGAAAATTTGGAACAAAAAAGCAAGGATTTCTGAAAATTTTGACCACAGAAAACAGTTTTGTAAAACTGACACATTTAGGAATATTATTATAGCAGACCTCAAAATCAAAGCAAAATTTCAGATTTTTTTATTTCCAGCTGGAACAGTTGTTCAAATTCAAAATTAAGTTCACGTTTCCACTTCTTTTATTACATTAATCAGGGTTGAAACAAGACTTTTGCTTATAGCGTGTTTTGGCTTATAACGCTCTGTAATTCCAGTCCCTTGCAGAGTGTTATAACAAGCATTTACTGTAGTTGATCACTTGACAAAATGTTATTTGAATAAAAGAAAAGAGCGATATTTTTAAACGTTTACTGAACTTTTAAACACTAAAACAGAAATTTTAATTCTGAAAATTGGTCGACATAGTTGTAGATTCAAAATTTACATCTAAAGGTTATCAAAAAATCTTGCTTTTTTTGGCCAAAATTTAAAAAAATTTCACTTGTTTGTATGAACTGAAACTGTTGAAAGTTGAAAAACAGATTTTTCGGCAAAATTTTGTCATAAAAGTTTTTATGGCTAAAATTTTCAAAAAGTAAGCATTTTTTACATGAAAGTAAGCTTTTTTGTCGAAGTATGGAGATTTGCTCATCACCCCAAGAAACAGAACCGAGTAAAACGAGGGCAGGGCTTGTACTCAATTATTCCCTCAAAAAAAGTAATTTTGTAACTGAAAAAGCTCGAAAAATTGGCCAAAAAGTAATTGAAAAGTGGCCAAAAAAGTGACAAAAAGCGAGCAAAACTATTATGATACAGAAAAAAATTGCAAAAAAAAACAGAATAAGGTAACCTGGCCAGTAGTTGACCCCAGTAGTGGAAGTCTTGTAAAAAAGTAGCTATCATTTTGAAACAAAATAAACTTGGGGTGATCTCAACATTTTTTTAAAAATTTGAATGATATATTTTTTTTAATTCAATGTGAAAAAAAAGGAAAGGAGCCCAAACGGAGCGAGGGCAAAAGCTTTCAAAAATTTGTATTTTGAGAGATGAAAAATAATGTTTTTTTTTTACGACGAGTCTACCTATTTTTTGACTCCACGATTTTAAAATTTGGGTAATTAAAATTTTCAATTATGAAGTAAAAGAAAATCAAACAAACTTGAGCGAAGCGAGGGCAAAAGTTTGCAAAAATTCATGTTTATTGAGATTGAAAATAGTATGTTTTTGGTTTTACTTGTAACGTGAGGCCCCTTAGGCCAGTCCACCACTAGGGAGGGAAGGGGTACCAGCCCTCGAAAGCTGAAAACTTTAACAATTTGTGCAATAGAAAAAAATTGAATTAGCGAATTGGTGCTGATTACCTACTACGTAAGTGATGCAATGAAAATGGTTCTTGGTGTCATTGACCTTTTTGGAGGCTGTGAGATACATAGGTACAAATATTTACCTATATGTTTCAAAAGTTTTGAGAAATAAATTTCACAACCTTCCCCACTTCCCCAGTAAGCCAAATCCGGATCAAGGATGTACCTTACCTACCTAATAAATACAGGATTTGGGATTTGTTCCTATTTTAGTTATCTGATCTCCTGCAAAGTCTCGGATTATCTAGCATAATTCATAATGTCTTAATGTCTTTATTAAAGTTTTTTTATCGAACAATAAGCACCATAATTATATTGCACCTCGTTCGTGATCTGATCTGATTTTGACGGTCGTGTTAATTCAACCCCTCCTGTCTCCTTCCATCCATTCACCATTTCAGTGACATCAACTATAGGTACCTACGATTCGATTCTTTTGTTAAAAGTGTTCGTATAGTACATATATACAAAGTTGGCACCCTTTGAATGTTTAATAAGGTGACATGGGTTGCGAGAATATGTCATTATATCATAGGGTTGATGTGTCGCTAGGTTAGGCACATTTATCTGTTCTCATACCTGTTTGTGTTTGCGGAGAGGTAGACCTACTACTAGAAACAGAAAGATGGAAAAACTGGCCAAAAGAGAGAGAAAAAACCTGCGATTATAAACATCGATAACCTTGAGAAATGTGTATAGTATAGAGATAGAGAAACAGCAGAAATTCCATTAAAAATAGGAGCGTTATTCGAGTTCTGGTCGAAACAAGCGAGTCAAGTTCAACATACTCAATTTTCTACGTTTGAAATTTACTTTGTATCTGTGATGAAAATTACGGTACAAACAATGTTTCGAGTTGTTATTCACCTGTGTTCTTCTATGATAATTACGCCAATTTGGTAGTCGGTCCGAGTCCGAGAGTGTGAGGCGATCTTGATATCGTTATAAGACGAATTACATAAGACAGAGAATATGTATCTCTAAATGTACGTACATAAGTAAGTACAGGCGACGAGTACTAGATAGGGGGCACTTAATGTGTATTTTTTGTACATACATAGCTCGGTACAGTGTAAGTCCAAGTACACGATGATAATATGCCAAAAAGCAGAATTATTAGGATTTAAATTCGGTTTCTCGTTAATTTACTAATTATTTGTAAGCGTCGGTTGGTTCGTTCGTGTTTTCAACTCGACGATGACCAATTGGCTATTTATATTACGAAAATGGTAATACGATAAGATGATTTTTAATTACTGTGTTTTTTTCTTTTTCTTTTTTTTTTTTTTTTTGCTCGTTACATACACAAAAAAAAGGTCGATGCGACTGATAAAGTGGCTCGTTTCACACGCACCTTCGTTATTCATTTCCTGAATTAAAAATCGTTTAGTGTTTGATCAGTGGGGTGTAAATTTGGCGATGGTGGCGGTGGTAGTGGTTATGGGTATAAGTTTTTTGGAGGAGGTATTAAACTGAAGTGTACATACAATAGAAGAGTATTCGAGCCTAATTGAATCGATTACTTGGGAGGAAAAGTGAGATATTTGTAAATAGGTATACAGAAAGGCACGTATGGCAGATTGCATCTGGTGCTTTTGCAAGTTTGCCGAGTAGATATCACCTAAGTTGGAAGTAATTTACGTATTGTTTTGTGCATTTGTATGCGTCGAGTTCGAGTTCAGACCATCGCGTCATATTGAGAATGCTATAGGTTTGTGAAAATGCTGTTTAACCTGCGCCTTTTGCGCGAAAGAAAAAAAAATACGAAGCAGTCGGCCGCTACGTAAAAGCGTTTTTAAACACGATAGCGGTGTTTATTAATTAAAAAATTAAAATTATATTAGGAAAGTTGAAACCTACAAAAGGCACTTCAGCGACACCCTCCCATTGTACTGTGAAAACTTGGACGGTCCAGGTCACTTTGGAGAAGCTACAGGCTGTCCTAAAGGTCATGTAACACATAAAATTGATAAAATAGCCATAAAATCCAGTTTTTTGACCCTGGAAAGGAGTCAAATGGGGTTGGAAGGTCGAAACCTGCAAAAGGCACTTCAGTTTCTCATCCTCTCATTGTAGGTATATTATTGTAAAACTTTTGGACCCTCTAAGTCAATTTGGAGAGGCTGTAGGCTTTCCTTAACATCAAAAAAACACGTAAAATAGTTCAAGAATCCACTTTTTGACCAGGGAAAGGGGTCAAATGGGGCTGGAAGGTCGAAACCAGAGGGCCCACTCATTTCTGGAAATGATTTTCCCTGACTTTTCCAGGTTTTCCAGACCAATTTCTCAAATTTTCCAGATTCTTGAAAAATGAATTACACATAAAGAGTGATATTCCAGAACTCGCTTTGTCCATTTTCACAACTTTTCAGGAGAGAGGAAAAACAGTTTCCCTTTAAACGGGTAAATTGGCTTTTTAGGCGAGTTTAGCACTTTATTTGTGTGGATTTATGATGTAGGAGTGTAAGTATAAGTATACATTTCATCCACTAAATACTGCTGAAAAAAATTTCAATAAAAATGGACAAAGCGCGTTTTGGAACATTATTTTTTTTTTAATTTTTAGTGAATTGGCTATTTATGTGAGTTTAACACCTCATTTTGGTAGGTTGATGATGTAGGAATGTGAGTTAATACTTCATCTACCAGGTACCACTGAAAACTCAACTTTGATAAAAATGGACAAAGCGAGTTTTGGAATATAACTCTTCACATGCGATCAGGTGGGGGGAGAGGGGTCAAATTTTTTCAAACGTCATGAGCTCCAAATATCGTTAATAGATCTACAGTTGTGCCCAGGGCTGGTGGAACGGAACGGAACGGAACGGAACAAATAAACGGAACAATAAACAAATCAGGGAAAAATCTTATTTAGAACGGAACAGAACGGAACGGAACGGAACGGAACATAACAAAATGAACAAAACCAGAACAGAAAAAATAAGATAACGAAGTGTTCTTGAACAGAACACAACAGAACAAAACAGAAAAAAAAATGGAACGGAACAGAACAGAACAAATTTCAGCTTTCCAAATTCCATCTTCATTTGGTAAAATTTAGTGGAAATTTCGATTCTCAAAAGGTCAATAATCTGCTGGAAGGTTGCAGAAAATGCCGAATTGCTCAAAATGGCTGAAAATCATTTTCAATTGATTCGGCGAGACAAGATTACCTATAAGTACATAGCACATTCCAAATTCTGGTTTTCTAGATAAATTTTCAGGATTTCTGTACGGAGAATCGACTAATAACGATAACTCCTGACTCACAACAATATTAAACTTGCCTAACATTCGACAAATCGAAAACAAACTTCAACAAAATAAATAAATATTTATTTTAAACGGTCATTGACCTAACGATCAATAAACCAGACAAAAGAAATTGAGCAAAAATGCTCGACGACTTTACTTTACGAGGACAAGAATAATATTAACGCGAATGAACTTATTAACTAACGAAAACAACGAAAAAATAACGATAATTTAACAGCCAACAGTTTACGCGATTTTACGAAAAAGACAAAATTTCAATTAATACGTAACCAGCGATATTTAGAATTCGCGAAACGAAATTTATTTTTATTTAAAAATAAAAACTAGAACTACCGAACACTTTTCGATACGTTACGGTTACAAGACCAATTTTGCCAACACCCCACCATAAAAATATTTTCCCTAACACGCGTACCACTTAAATAAACGAAAAACTTGTTGCTTCTTATCATTACCGGTGTTTATAAACACTACGATCAAAAAATATTTTTACAGCAAAATTTCACTTAAAATATACTTAAAAATCGACTCGAACACAATAGTTAAACGCGATATAAAACTTTACATAAACGTTCGAACACCGTACTGGTAGTGGCTTTCGTTAATAAATCAGCCAGTTGATCTATCGATGAAACTTTTTGTAGATAGATCACATTTTTAAGAATCAGATCGCGAATATGGTGATAACTGACATCTATATGTCTAGTACGTTTTGATTCGACCGTATTCGCTACGGCAATCGCTGCGTTAGAATCGCAATACACCGGAACGGTATCAATACGAACTTCCAATTCAAGAAATAAATTTCGCCATGCCAAGACTTCCTTACCAGACGTACTTAAAGCGACATATTCAGCCTCACACGACGAAAGACTTACACAATTTTGTTTCTTGACTACCCAGTCAATTACATTGCCATAGTGCAATATGAAAATTCCAGACGTTGACTTCCTATCTAAACAATCACCGGCGAAATCTGAATCTACGTACACTCTTACAGAGTGTTTATCGACGAATTCAGGTATTACGTAGGTAAGTTTCACGTTTAACGTACTACGTAAATACCTTAATATACGCTTGCTGTATTCGAACAGCTCCTTATTTGCCAAGTGCTGGTATCTGCTTAGGAAGTTTACAGCAAAAGCAATATCAGGACGTGTTCCCCTTGCTATGTAACTTAAACTTCCTAAGAGACCACGCACTTTGGTTTCATAACTTTTATCGAGCTTGAGATTAGTTATCTTCAAGTTCGGTTCGATTGGAGTTGAGATACTGTTCGAATTAGACAGCCCGTATTCACTAACTAACTGTTCTATGTAAGAATTCTGATGAATTTCTAACTGATTTTTACTACGACTAATTTCCATGCCGATAAACTTCTTGCATTGTTCCAGGTCTCTGATTCCAAAACGTTCATTCAGACTCTTAACCAACCATTCGATAAGACGATCATCGCATCCTGTGATAAGAAAATCGTCGACGTAGACCACGAATACACATCGAAGCGGATTCTCAGAATCAAAGTAAACACAAGGATCTACTTTGCTTCTAGAAAAACCCAACGATAACAGGTACGAGTTTAGCTTAGCGTTCCAGGACTTCGGACTTGTTTTGAGACCGTATAAAGATCTCTTTAAAACGTAAACTACTCCTTTCTCTTCGTTAGTCCCTTTTGGTGGATTAAACATGACATTTCGATTAATGTCACCGTTCAAGAACGCTGTGCTAACATCCAATTGGCGTAATTGCCAACGATTTACTACCGCAAGATTTAGCATCGATCGAATGATCGGTTGGTTTGGGGTTGGCGCGTATATTTCATCTAACTCGTAAAAATGACTATCTTTAAAACCACGTAAAACCAATCGCGCTTTATACTTTACCCCACCATTCGAGTTGATTTTTTTCTTCAAAACCCACTTACTGTCTACCTTCGAATAATTTTCTCCTTTTACGCTACTTTCAGATACCGGATACCAAACGTCTTTTACTTTCATCGCCTTTAACTCTTCGTCAATCGCTACCTTCCAGTACTTCGCTTCTGGACCGTTCAGAGCTTGTTCGTACGATAAATCATCGACGCTAGCCAATGCAAAATCAGCAAAATCGTCGGATCGATCGTCGGTAGCTGAAGTATCAATCATACTACGATCAACGTGAATTTCACCGCTACGTTCGGCTTCGCTCAACTCATCTGGGTTTACCCAAGATGAGCACCCAGGAGCTGGCTCCACTGAACTACGTATTTCACTTTGAACCGTAGGTACGATCTCTACGTCGCTAACACTAACTGTTACCGATGTTTTTAACAAATGATCGTTGATGATATCGTGTATCTTACGCGTTTCATCAACTTCTACGCAACTCGAATTTGTGAATTTATTTCGTAAAACATCGTACAATACATAACCTGTCTCTGTAAAACCTAACAACACCATATCAATCGACTTCTCATCGGTTTTCTTTCTCTTTTCAGGCGGTACCAGAACTCGTGCAACGCTTCCAAACAATCTCACTCTCGATAAATCCGGCTTTCTACGATTCCACAGCTCGTACGGTGACAAATCGTTCAAGGCAGAATGTGGTAAACGATTGTACACATAGTTTGCCGTGTAAGCAGCGTAAAGCCAGAATTTATTCGTTAAACCTCCTTCATACAACAGAGCTCGCATTTTTTCTTGGATGGTTCGAAAGAAACGTTCGACGGTGCCATTATGCTGCTTCTCATACGGCTCACTGTTCTGCATAGATATGCCCTTTTCGTCGACAAACTCTTTAAAGGTACCTCCAATAAACTCACTAGCGTTATCGCACCTGATACGCTTTACTTTCGTATTCCACAACGTTTCACTAATATTGACATATTTTTTTAGGTAGGTACCTACTTCGGCTTTACTTCTCATTCCGAACGTTACTCCCCATCTCGTACAGTCATCTACGAAGCCAATCAAATATCGCTCGCCTTCTAGTCCTTCTGTAATAGGACCCATTACGTCAATATGAACAAGATCGAGCGGGTTCGGATACCTATACCTACTTGAATCGTAGGTATGTTTCTTTTGTTTAGCTTTACAGCAAATTTGACACTGATTGAAGGGTGGGCAATCACATCCACGTAACTCAGGAATCTTATCTAGTACCGTCTTGCTCGTATGAGCCAACCTACGATGCCAGATGTCACCTTCACCTTTCAACCTAATTATTTTTCTTTTGTTTTTCAGATTTACATCACTGTCACTACACGTACTGGTATTTCCTATACCTACACTTGAAACGTTCGAAACTACAACACCAGAGTCATTACCTATCGTCGTCGAAGTATTACCTACATTTGTCGAGTCACTATTATCGTTTGTAATCAACGCAGATGAATAATTGGTACAGGAGTACAACATAGGAGGTATATTTATCATAAATTGAATCGTATACAATCCATTATCATTAAGTACTAATTTTGACACTAAATTTCCCGCAGGATCGACCAAACGAGGATCTTCATCGAAGAAGAAACGATAACCATTCGCTACGATTTTCGATACGGACAGAAGACTAAAAGAAAGACTAGGTACGTAATATACCTCGTTCAACCAATAGACGTTTCCGTCATCGGCTAGAACTCTCAATCGACCTACTCCTTCTTTGATCAAAGAGACTTCACAATGAGCGGATTGTAAACTTTCGTTTATTTTCCTCTCATCGTGCAAGACTCCACGATGTTTCAGAAAATGCGACGTCGCACCACTATCGACGACAAACGTGATGAAATCAACGCCGTCGTCGTCGTTTGTCTCGACGTACGCGTTTTCTTCACCGAGATTCAAAGCAGTCGAGTCACCTAAAAAATAGTTCGACCCGATATTTACGTTACGCGAATTTCCGAAATTAGATATCGCGACACTGTCACCGAAATTAGTACGACCGACTCTATTTTTCAAAAAATTCTCTACGATATCACTACTACGACAATCTTCAAACGAGAGATTTTTTTCCTTTTTTTCAGGAGACGACGAATACAGACCTAACGCGATCGACGGACGAGGACCTGACGAA
Organism: Planococcus citri; assembly: GCF_950023065.1. NCBI lineage: Eukaryota > Metazoa > Arthropoda > Insecta > Hemiptera > Pseudococcidae > Planococcus > Planococcus citri. The sequence continues at coordinate 46,677,712 of NC_088681.1, read as the reverse complement.
CCGGACGAACCTGCAGTACCAGACGTACCCGACGTACCACTCGACGAACCGTTACCACCGTTATTACGCGACGAATCACCGTTCTGTGGGCAGTTACGACCGATATGCCCAGTCTGATTGCACCGATAGCAAACGATACTTCCCCGAGGGTTGGTATCGTTTCTATAATACCCTCCGGCGGATCGACAAGACTTGGCCATATGGCCCCGTTTATGACACTTATAGCAGGTACGATCTTTGGCTTGTACGAAGCCATTATTACCACTACGATCACCGTTACCGTTCGACGAATTACCGGACGAGTTCGAACTACGATTACGCGACTTATTACGATTACGATTACGATTATTTTTATTACCGGATTGATCGGATGCGGCCATCGCTGAACCGGTACTTGTCGAGCCCTTCGAAGTCGAGGAGTTCTTCGAGGCATCTTCCAAACTCAAAAGCAACGACGAAATTACTTTCGGATTTGGGTCTCCAGCTGTAACGTGAACTAGTCCTCGAGCAGTCATACGCACTGACTCGTACTTAGGCGAATTGCCTAACGCATTGATCAGATACGTATAGACTTCAGATGGAGTCAATTTCACGTCCAGACTCTCCATGTCGTTGACTAGCGTATAAAATGCCTCTAGGAACTCTTTCGGACTCTTGTACATATCGATGACAATCTTCGAAATACGGGTTCGACAGTCGATTATCGCTGCTTGGTTTTCCGCCTGGTACAAGGAGTTGAGCTCCGTCCAGAATACGTACGGATCCTCTGTCTCCTTGACCAACCAAAAAACGTTCTCAGCTACGTGCCTAATTAAAATGTCTAAAGCTTTCGCTTTTTTACGCGGCGATAACGAATTTACTTGGAGAATCGCGGTTTGAAGTCCTTTGGCCGACAAAATAACCTTTATTTTTCTCTTCCAGGCCACGAAGCCCGTACCGCGAAAGATCATCGACTCCATTACACGATTATCACCGGCACCGAACATATTTTCACTCGACGAACTACTCGAATCGGATTCTACAGCTACGTCATCGGACTCGTCGTCGCTACTTTCACTACCTTCGGACTCGTCGTCGGATGGACCAGGAGGTGGAGGAGGTGGAGGACCGGATGACGGATTAGACGGAGGAGGAACGGGATCAACAGGGATCGACGGATCGTTGGAAATATCACCGGAACCCGCGGAACTCGTACCAGCTTCGGTATCACCTGCTGACTCAGATACGTGCTGTAACGTTACTTTACTTTTACCTTTCGACTTCGGTATACTTTGTTCTGGTTTTTCTTTTTCAGAAAAACCACGAAACTCAGCGCTCGATTTACGCTTATCTGAACTACTATCGTCGTCGTCTACGTTGACCGATTTTCCTGACCGCAAATAGGACAGGACTGTCGACATTTACTTCGTCGAACACTACACGAACCAATACGCTGAAGCTACACAAGCCAGAAAATTCCACACAGGACGTCGAATTGCGAAACAGAGCTTTTACGAACTACGCTCTACGCTACCATGTACGGAGAATCGACTAATAACGATAACTCCTGACTCACAACAATATTAAACTTGCCTAACATTCGACAAATCGAAAACAAACTTCAACAAAATAAATAAATATTTATTTTAAACGGTCATTGACCTAACGATCAATAAACCAGACAAAAGAAATTGAGCAAAAATGCTCGACGACTTTACTTTACGAGGACAAGAATAATATTAACGCGAATGAACTTATTAACTAACGAAAACAACGAAAAAATAACGATAATTTAACAGCCAACAGTTTACGCGATTTTACGAAAAAGACAAAATTTCAATTAATACGTAACCAGCGATATTTAGAATTCGCGAAACGAAATTTATTTTTATTTAAAAAATAAAAACTAGAACTACCGAACACTTTTCGATACGTTACGGTTACAAGACCAATTTTGCCAACAATTTCGTAAAATTTTGATTTTTTTCTCATTTTGGGACCAAATTTGAGTTAAAAAAAATTAAATTCATCTAAAAATGAGAAACAAAATGCACTTCAGTTTTTGAAATTTTCAGAATTTTGGATGGTGTCAAATTTTGCATGTTAATTGTTAATTTAATTTGTTCATTCGATGATTGGATCTAGCTTTGTCTAGTTCAATTTAAAAAAATGTCTGCCAGGTAGGATTACCCCCCCCCCTTGTTAAAACGGAACGGAACAGAACAGAACAGAACAGAACAAATGGAACGGAACGGAACAGAACAGAACAGAACGGAACAAAAAAATGATGAGCAAAACGGAACAGAACAGTAAAAATGCGAAGTGATTTGTTCATGAACGGAACGGAACAAAACGATCGTTTCGGTCACCAGCCCTGGTTGTGCCCCTTTTTTTCCAAGCATGACTGTGAGCTCAATATTTAAACTTGGTGGGCATTTTTTTTGGAGTTTTTTAGTGGGAAAAATCAAGATTTTAACGTGCTGAGCTCAATCGATGGTATCAAAATTTTTAAAAAGAGAGGCGTTCTGTTGAAAGAACAAAAGTTGTATGTATTAATAATTCGCATTCAAGCATAGACACTATGGAAGAACATAATTTTTCAAAAACTTTTTAAGATTTTTACTTAAACCCTCAAACATCTTTCATTGGAACTTGAAACAAATTATGAACTGGACAGAATACTGAACTGAATACTGAACTAAGCTGAATGCTGAACTATATAAATACTGAACTGAATACTGAAATTTTTATTTTATTCTATTTCAATCCCGAATTTTATTTTAGATATCTATTTTATTTTATGTCGTCTTTTAATCTTTTCTTCTTTTTGTTTCTTCTCATCTTTTCGTCTCTTCTCGTCTTTTCAATGTTAAATGGCCTGAGCAAAGCAAGGGCAAAAGCTCTGGAAAATTTACAATTCCAAAAAAAGGACGACTTCATAAAGAAATATATTTTTTTAATGTCAACATTACTCAAATTTATTCAATAGGTAGTTTTTTGAAATTCCACAGCTTGTACACATACACCTGATTAACCACCATCCCTAATACGTATTACGTACATATAAGAAAGACAGAGAGCAGATTCTAGGGGAGCTCACTTATGAAGATGTTTAAACAGACAATGAAGATATATGTCAGAAGTTTTTCACCTTTTTAAAATACATTGGGATCTACAACCTCATTATTAGTGAATCTTTATTTTTTTGCTATGTTATTTTGTGAATTATTTTTCACTTGTTATGTTGTCTGTACTTGGTTCATTTTGTTTATTAATGTAAATGCAGGGCTGTAAGGTAATTTATGTCAGTAAATTACGGCGGTATTTTACCATATTTTACAGTATTTTACCAAAAGTTTATTACCGTATTTTACCAAAAAGCAAAATTGAACACTTTTTTTCCAACTTTCCATCACGAATTTCCAAATTTCCGTGGAAATTTATAATTAGAAACTTTACCAAAAATTTTCCCTATAAATCTCCAAAAAATGTCCATGGAAAATTTCCTATAATCTCTAATAAAACCCAACAGATGAAAATTCACTTCATGGGCAGGTCAGAAGTTTAGAACTTTGAAGTCAAACTAAAGGTTGAACTACAGTGGAACCTTGATAACTCGAAACTCTTAAACTCGAAAACCTCCATTAGCCGAACCAACCTCCATTCCCCATGAAATCTCTGTAACACTCAATGTTAACTTTACTCAGATAAGTCGTCGACCGTGTATAATGGACGAATTATTCAAATCGCAGGAAATGACAGCCACATTTTGGATGCAGAATCCTGGAAACGTTCTGCACATGCGTCAAACATGATGCTTACGGCACTGGTGGAGAGAGAGACAGTTCACTTCTCTCTCTCCACCAGCACCGTAAGCATCATGTTTGGCGCATGAGCAGAAGGTTTCCAGGATTCTGTATCCAAAATCTAGCCGTCACATTTTGTCATTTTTTCACTGTTGAATTATTCCTCCATTATATATGGTCGACGGGATAAGTCGAAATGGGCTACATAAACCAGTCATAACTTGAAGCCAAAATTTTGCTGAAATAGCGAGAAAGCCTCTATAAGTTGTATGTTGTCAGGCGTTTACTTCTATAACTTGAATATTTCAATTCATACTTCTATGCACTTACCTATCTTAGTTGTAACTCAATGCTAAACTTTTTCCAAAAATAGTGAGAAAGCCTCTGTAAGTCGTACATTGTCTGGCGTTAACCTCTATAACTCGAATATTTCAATTCATACTTCTATCTTTTATGCACTTACATACCTATATCTCAATTCATTCATTTCGTAAGACCTCTATAACTCGAACACTCTCAAAATCTTAACTGCATAACTTGAAACCGATTATCTTGAAAACCTCTATAAGCCGAATGAATGACCATTCCCCTTGGATTTCGAGTTATCGAAGGTTCCACTGTACAAATAATTCTTCATATCCAAATTGGTAAAATACAGTAAAATACCGTATTTTACGGTATTTTACCGCCATATTTTACCAGCAAATAAATTACGGTAATTCAACAGCCCTGTGTAAATCTATTGTGGACGCAAAAAAGTCCAGATGCTGAAGCGTCCTAATATACTTAAATAATTTCATTCATTCATTCATTCATTCACTTTTCTTCCGAAAAAAGTGACTTCAGTAACCTAAAACGCTCAAAAAAGTAACCAAAAAAAAGTGACAAAACATTGCAAAAAAAAATTATCAAAAAAAACAGAACTTTTCGTTTTTAATTAAAATCTAAAAATTGACCACTTCAGCACAAGAGAAGATTTTTTTTAGCCATTTCCGGCGAAAAAACGACACATTAGAACTATGTATTATTGGAAAAGAGTGGGAGTTTTCGGATGCAAAAAAACAACACAATTCCTAGCATAATTTTTGCAAAAATAAATGAAGAAAATTCTTGACAATTTAGTCTTAAAAGCGAGACTAATTGCTACTTTTGACAGAAAACGAGACTTCCACAATAATTTCAGTAAAAGACGGAGATTTTTAACTATTTTTACCAAAAAAGCGAAACATTTTAACGCTAAAGAGCGAGCTTTATTAATGATCCTTATAACTTATAAGTTGATAAAATACAAAACTTCAACAATTTTTGCAAAAAACAAGACTATCTGGGAATTTGGCAATTTATGACAAAACCGACCAATTGCTGAGCAAAGCGAATGTGAATTTTTTCATTATAAGAAATGGAAAAATCTGTTTGAAATAACCTTTCACAAAATTCCCTGACTTTTGAGTAAAAAATGGTGTAAATTTCCAAAATTCCTTGACTTTTCCCTGGTTTTTCCAAGTTTTCCAGGCTTGTGGACACCCTGAAAATTGACCTAAAACAGCGTTTTAGTGATTTTTCAAATTTTCAACAATTTTAATTCGCCAAAAATCAAAAAATTAACTTTAGGACCTTCAAGTTTTCTCGAGGGAGTTTTACATGCTCTTTCAATCTAGCTGAGTTTCTTTAGACACAAAACACGAAATTGATCTTTTTTGAAATTAAACATAAGGAGAAAAAAGGACCTACTTATAGTCATAAAATAAATTTCTCAATATCTTCGGAGAGAAAAGGAACATGGGTAAATTATCATTATTTTTTTAAAATCATAACAAATACTTATATTTTAAATTCTACAAAATTTTATCATAAAAATTCCACCACGAAAAACATTTCTAACCTCCCACCACGCTATATTTCATGGTATTTACCATCTTCGGAGCTGAAAAATCTGCACATATCATCCGACACAAAATGCACATCGATCAATTCATCGCTTACATTCATTCATAGGTTAAAGCCTCGACACTCACCACTAATCTCGTCATAATCGTATTAGCCATTACCAGCTCATCTCTAATCCAATATGGAAGCTTTCATTGTTGCAAGCAAGTAAGAAAAAAAATCACTTCAGTTCATCGCGGTATCTAACGCGCAAAAAACCGGTTCGGCAATTTTTCATTCCAGATTCGCAAATACCATTAAACTCATACTCATTCGTTCAAAGGAAAATCTAACCAGCCATCTTGATTCGAGATATATCAAGACCACCGACATATTCGCGTAATTCGTATTCGTCGAATGACCAAAAAGTATCGTATAATGTGTAATACATGGAAGTCTCTTAGTCACGATTTTTTTTTCACCTTTTGTTTAGGTAGGTACAGCACAATTTTCCAATGAAATTTCGAAATCCGCGTTCCAATGTTATGATTCGACGATGGTTTTAGATTAATAGCTGCATATTCGAAGAAAATACCATAAAGTTGACATAAAAATTCAATCACTTTGTGGGCATATAGCATTTCATTATTGCTGCATACTTAATTATTTAATAGGTACCGATTGGCGATTACGAGTAATTAAATTATACAGCGAAGTCTAAGTAGGTACATACATGTTGGGCATATTTTTTAAAATCATTTTAATAGGCACCTATGTACATCGATTCGTGGAAAAAACTGTGTCAATTTTGTTCTCAATTTTTATCATTAAATTCTACCTCAAAAAGTAAAAAAATCATTATCTAAGCATTTGAATTCCCCTAATATAAAATTAGATCTTCAAATGGTGAATCTATTCCCTATGGTAAGTAGGCACGTGGAAAATTTTTTGTTTTTTTTTCTCTCGGGAAAATTTTAATCAGTAGTTATTCGTCCAATAAAGATAACGAAACCATCGATTTCATTGATTTCACTCCCTCCCCTCGCAACCTCGATTTAAAAACACGAATCTCTATTAATAATCACAAGTAAAAAACAATTTAATAATTACACGTTCACAAAAAAAAATGGAAATATTGAAAAAGCTCTCGAAAAAAAGTAATGAACGCAAAAATTGGAAAAACAATAACTATGGTATCCTCTCGAGACCCTATTTTTCCTCCTTCATTCTGCAACTTCGCAACGAAAAATTTTTCAATCATTTTCAAATATTCTCCAATAATTGCATTCGAATTGCGTCCAAGTCGGATGGTGGAGAGGTGAAGTGCACCAGACTTTAATAAGTATTCGATTATTCGTAGTTATACTTTTTGTCTTGGTTGCAGCGGGTGGCAAAAAAATACCTACTTAATAGAAACTACCCAACCCATCGTTGCAATATGCAACGAGAAAAGGCTAATTTTTTTCGACTTTTAAACGAAACGAAACTAAATGAACTTTTATGCTTACGTAAAGCGAATACAAACTTGGACGTTTGAATACGAGATATTTAGCCAATCAGACGAAAGGAAAACGAAGAACGTAATTTCTCTTCTCTTTGCTCGACTTCGGATATTCTTGTGCTATCCTACGTGGCCTGCAGCGAAAATATTGGCAACAAGATGGCGGTTTTTAGGAATAGAAAAATTCTAAAATTTCTCACGTCTGGGTTGGTTTTTTAATTCTTATATTTTTTTAATAGAGAAAAACACTCATCTTTTCTCACAATTTCAACGAAAAGTTGAAATAAAAACATGATTAGATTAAAATGCATCTCGAGATTTTTTTTAATATCTACAATTTTAAACATTCATCAAGATGGTTAAATAGGCAGATTTTAAACATTATTAAACAATACAGAAATTTAATGTTTGTCAACATTTTTGTTGAAAGTTCAACTCCACTGCAGCTGTCTCTACGTATTTCTATGTCCACAGATTCAAATGCATAAATCAAGTAAGTAAGCAAAATTTTCAATCTTTGTTTGTTTTATACTTATGTAGAAAAATTTACACTTGACAGAGCTCAATCATCATTTTTTTTTAGATTACCAAAAAAAACAAAACAAACAAACAAACTCAGAAATTGATAGAAATTAAACGGAAATTCGAAATCGATCAAAAAAGTAGAAAGAGAAATTAAAAATGATACAACATTTTGAAAAACTAATCAGTTTTAAGAGAGTACCTGAAATAAAATTTAAAAACAAACTGTTCGTGATATTTTTACTACAATTTGAAACTAAATGGAACCAAAGCAACGCTCTCGACTAAAAACATACACGAAGTTTTATAAATAAATCGATCATAAAAGAGCACATTTTTGCATTTTAAAATTATTTTTATTTCCATTTTACAATTTTAAAAAATACTTCGAAGAAATTTCGCTCGTATTCTGCTGAATTTTTGTATACTTATAGCATACTTAAAACAAAGAGAAAATCAATTTTCGAAAATAAAAATTCATAATCTCTTTCCACCCGAAACAAAATCCATTAAATTATTTTTAAATTAGAATCATCATGTTTCAGTCCGAATTTTATTCTTTCTCCAAATTGTAAGCACTTTCAATGACATTTAAAGAAATAAAAATCGTAAAAATGCCACCAAATTAACCATCCAAATTCTCATTTTATAATTTTATCAAAAATTTAACACTGCTATTAAAATACAAAATGGGAATATCCATAAAAATTTCAAAAACATTACATCAAACAGCCTCTGAAAAATTTAATGAATTTACATACGAATTCTGATCTAGATTTATTTCTGCATTACTTCTCCCAGTTCTCCCTCCCCTGTTCATCCTCATCCAAATTTTTAAAAAATTTACCACCAAATAATACATAAGTACAAAGCAACACCGCCACATCTACTTATACAGTACATTCTACGATTAAAAATTCATGTTCGAGTAAATTTAATGAAAAATTTTTAAAATTCAGGACGAAAAATTTGCAATTAAAATATTCAATTGTAAAATCATTACTTTGGAAACAGGAACTCCCCCTCCCTCCCTCTTCCACAAATTTCACCCCAATTTTTAAAAAAAAACTCGTCTTTAGAGCTGGAATTTTTATGTTTTGCATATTTTTCTATAGACTAAGTGCACATTTAAAAAGATCTCCACGAATTATGAAATTTGCTAACGAATTAACCCAATATTATTTTGCATGTTTTGCACATTTCAGACCAAATTGCATATTTTAGCATATTTTAGGGGAAAACCTGCATATTTTTGCATCTATATATTTGAGCATTCTTTAGTATTTTTTCGCATATTTACGGAAATTTTGCAAAAATTGAGATTTTAAAGGCTAACAAAAAATTGCAACACTGCTAAAATATCATCAAGAAAACTTTTTCCCGAAATAATTCATGAATTCACCTATATTAAATGACTTGTTTTGCCTATTTTTAAAAAGAACAATGAGTATTTTTTTCATCAATGGGTTCATTTTGTTTTGAAATTAACAGTTTTCATATTTTTCAGCTTGAAAAATCCTTCTCAAGTATACGTCACTCAAACTGAAATTTTTACATTCTTTTTGCATATTTTGTGTACGAAAAAATTTGCATAAAATATTGCAAATTTTCATCATAATTATTTCTGCATAAAAATCCCAGCTCTACTCATCTTGCAAATTAATTTAAGAATTTCAAAATATTTTTAACAAGAAATTCCACAAAACTCTTATAAAATTACGAAATTTTTACCACCTCAATAAAATTCAATTTATGATATATTTTCTATAGAAACAGATTCATTCAAAAAAAAAAGATTGATTTTTTCGATTTCCTGGAGTGAAATATATACACATAGAATAAAAATGAGTAAGATGAAAGGGTGAATAGAATTTGAAAACTTGAGCATCGTTTCGAAAAACGAGCTTCAAATTTGGCCTCCAAATCATCCCATCAACGGATTTGATCACGAAAAAAAATGCAATGCAATCATATTCGTTTCAAAACATAAAAAATATGTATGTATTATTCAGAACTGAAAATCTCATAAAGTTACAGATGAACATTCGACGAAATCTAAACAATTCAAAATCATAGACGCAATGGACAATGAGCCAAAAAGACTTGCACACGGTTTTTATCTCGTTCAAAAAATAAAACCAACTCGAAAGTCCACAGAATGCAAAGAATTGGCCAAATGAGTTGATAATTTTTTCAAAAATAATTTTCTCAAACGATTAATTCAAAAAAAAAAATAATTTCGTTCGAACATCCAATTTTAAAAATTTTATTACATTCGATTCCAATTTTCCCCCTCAAAAAAAGGTCACCTTTCAGCGTTCCAATTTTTCAGCAAAATAATCAATTTCACATTTTCTCGTTCGTTATTCCTCAGCCCTCAAAACATCAAAGATCAGTGACCAATGGCTATTTTCACCAGCTCTTAAAATAATTTCCAATTTCATCGACGACGATCGTAAAATTATGATAAAATATCGCCGAGCTATTTATTTGTCCGACGACGACGACGTCTGCGACACAACATTTTAAATCGAGTAATTTTCAAACTTTCACCAAATTACCCGAGTATATATTCGACTGCAGCTTACGAACTTGGCGTATAATATAGGTATACTTTGGGTGAATATAAATTATACGAAATTTATTACGTACGAGTATACTTTGACATAAACACAAAGAAAAATTAGCCTATTAAATAGAACCTCAACTTGTAATATTTCAAAATATTCGTATATTAAACGGTCAGAGGTAGGCACCGCACACGTCATTGGGGGAAAAAACCTCTCAACATATTGAAATACTTATATACGAAAACCTTATTATAATGCGGACGAAAAACAGGGCAGATTACTCAAATGCAAGCTTCATTATATTTCGGAGTATTTCGAATTGAATTTTTCTATCAAAAGTATCCGCGAATTATTCTTCATTTTCCAGAGGATAAAAATGTACAACAATCAAACTCCTGGAACCTTTGACCTGCACATTTGAGCAATATCACAGCTGATGGCTCGAGCACAGTATGCAGTGTGCACTGCACCTCGTTTTAATTCGCTCGAGCAAATTGCATCTAACGTCACGACGATTCGCAAACCAAGCTTTGGGAAATTTTTCTTTGTGTAACGAACGCCAGCTGACACGATGCATTACGAACGACGACAACGACGTTGGGCGTATAAAATTTCAGCCTGGGTAAAATTTTGAGAACACCTGGGCGGCGTGTCGTTGCTACAAAGTTGCTGCAACTCTCCCAATAGTGGCCCCACTAAGACCGGCCGGCCACCGGGTCAGTGGTACTCATTATCACAATATCGAGCCGCCATCACCTCCATCGCTCTTCGCCCTCGTCTGCTTACCGTCGTGTGCATACGTCCGTATAACAATGTGTGAACGTGTGGTAGTATGTCTACGTAATCTCGCGACGTTGTTGTCGTCGTCTACGCTACAAGCGGAGGCCCTTACTAGGGAATATTTCGCAGCGTGTAGATTTTTTTCGAAAAAAAAAAAATAATAAATAAATAAAAGAAAACGCCGACCAACCCGACCAACATTCTAGGAAGGGTTCCAAGTTACCACATCCCTTCGGAAAATCCTCTCTTATATGAACTTCATCCTCTTCCTCATGCTCGAACGTCTTATATACTCGCACCCTTTCATTTCGTATGCTGAGTGCAAAAGTTTTCACCACACACAGATCCGGGGCTACGTAAAATACTCCTCGAGCCAAAAGCGAAGGTACCTCTCTACCTTCGTATTACCATAAACGTACACTCAAAGGCTCGAAATGCTACCTACGAATTGGTAGAGTTCGTCTGGACCTTTTTTTCATCCAATTTCGTATCATCGTTCGAAAACTTTTCGTTAAACTCTCGACTCAGCTGGCAATGCCATAAAATCTAAACACAACGTCGCAGTCAGTTGAGGAAAAAAAATCGACAATATACATAAATATACCACCGCCACGCTGCTGTGCCATCCTCCTGCTGCCCCCTCGCCCCCTTCATCGCCACCATATACCAAACAAAGTACACTACATAATATAGGTACCGTACACAACTCGAATTTTCAACAACGCAATGTCTGTGTATACTCGCGCGCCTTCGCATCAGTAATTGACCTCAAAAAAATTATATATTTACGAACAGAAAAAATAAAAATAAAAAGATCGCGATGGTGTAATCGTCGACTAAAAGTCCTATACTATGAACGAATGCAATGCGCGAATTTTTTTTATCAATTTATTGCCAAATAATCGCCACGTACCTACGTATACTGTACGATGTATACATAGTATAATATTAATCCTATATTATGTAGTATATTATATCGCATATATACACAATGTAAGTAAGTAAGTATACAGACGACGACGATGATGATGATGATGACGACGTCGGCGACGCATATTAACGCGTCGTCGTCTCGTCTCTCGTTCTGTCTCTCTTACACTCACTCTTTCTTTCTTTCGAAATGCATTCGCGAATAAATGGAGCAGAAAAATTGCCCGAGTAATCAATGTGCGACTGCGACACTGCCTTTTTGCTCATGCCTTACAAGTTGGCAAAATGTGCTATAGTAAGTCCAATTTCTGAATCACCCTAGAAATATTTTCGTACCTACTTTTCTCTTCATTGCATTCTTCCAGGGTTAAGAAATCACAAGCCCCCAACTTTTCGATCAATTAATGACTTAAGTGGACAAAAAAATGATCATTTTCCTGGATGACGATATTTAATCATAAGTTTGAATACTTTGACCTTCCCTTCCCCCTCTCCCAACCAAACCAATTCAATTTTTTTTTGTTGAAAATATGACTTGCTTACAACTTGAAACTTTTTTCGAAAGATTTCTCAAAAGGGAATCTCTTGAGGTGTCACACTCCGATTTGAACGGGACCGCGGGATTTGGGGGTTGGTTTTGAATAAAATACAGCGATTCGCGTGAATTTCAAAAATTTCCACACAAACGGGAAACTTTTGATTTTTTGGATTTTTTAGTTTTGAAAAAAGCTGGTCAAAAACCACTCTTGAGGTGTCACTCCCAAAATCGACTCAAATGTGGATAAACTCGTTAAACAGATCGAGTATAATACACAACTCGATTTTTAGCTGCCCAACTTCATATTCACGCCTTCTGCAGCAAATTCAAAATTTTGGAGAAATCGAAAAATCGTGCTGGAGGCTCCAGAATGGCTGGAAATGGTAAAATTTGGATTCGGGTAATTAATATTAGGTTTGGGACTTATTTTGACCATTTTTACTGATCAAGTACGTATGTACTTCCAAAAAAAACATAAATCGCCAAAAACAGTCAATTTTGAATTTTCAAAAATTCGCCAAAAATCGAAAAATGAACTTGGGCAGCTGAAAATTTGGTTTTGGGGGGTTTTAGACTATGCTCTTTCCAAAAATCGCAGTCCCGTTCAAATCGGAGGGTGACACCTCAAGAGGTTCCCTTGTCAGTAGAAAAAAATAGCTACCTATGATATTTTATTTATCATTTTCAATAGTGAAAGGTAGACTATAACTGAAATAAGGGAATTTCATCAGCACAAAAAAAGTAGAGGAGGGGGAAGGTGAAAATTGAAAACTTGGTTGCCAGATAAGAATAAAAGTAGGTATGTCATAAAAACTTCCATAGCCAAAATTTCATGAGCTGAAATTTATTTTTTGAATTTTTGTCGAATTTTTGAAAATGAAAAAGAATTGTTAATTTATTTTGAGGTAATTTTTTTGATTTTTTCTTCTCAAATATACCTACTTTTTTTTACACAAAATTAACCAGAGTGAGTAAACACGTCAGGTGAATCTGCCTCCCTCATCCATTACTTCGAAAATTAATCAGTCTCGAGGCATTCTGGAGCCCTAAGAGAGTTATCAATTTCCCCCAGAAATTGTATTTCTATTCCCCTGGAATGATAAAAAATTAACTTCAGCATTTATTTTAACCTAAGTTGGCTCTTAATGGGCACTTTCTCGACCATTTTAGACAGTTTTTGAGAACTTCCAGGAACACCAGTTCAATACTGAATTTTGCACCAATAAAGAAAAGAAAAAAATTCTCAAAAACGATGTAACATGTGGGTTTTTTTTGGTCGAGATATGTGTCTATGTCTATGTACATGACCATTAGACCATTTTGGAGCCCTCAGAAAGTTTTTGAATTTTCTCCATGAAATTTCAAATTTCTCAGTAAGAAGTAAAAATGAGCTTAAATATTCAAGAGTTGGCGAAATTTTTTCAAAATTCTCAATTTTCACGTCAGAATTCTGCCAAATAATCCGTTTCCCCACAAAAAAATGAAACTATCGACAAAATTGAAAAAAACAGTAATAAAAGAGAAGTCGATGAACATTTTTTTTTAAATTTCAATTTCTGTTTCAGATTTATCCAAATATAGGTTATGAAATAAGCCTTTTTTTCAAAAAAACCTCCCCCACATCCCCAAACTTTTTTTGAAAAATTTCTTTTACGATCTCTTTTGCCCTTTTTTCAACTCCATGGAGCTCTGCACTGGAAGACCACCATTGTCTAATACAATTCAATCCAATCCAATCCAAGATTCTTGGGGAGAGGGGGCGGGGTTTACAAAAAAAAGTTTTTAGTTACAGAAATTTCAACTTGAAAACTTAAAATTATAGAAAAAAATTGTCATTCAAATTTTTTGGTTTTTTTAAAAACTGTGGGACTTTCGTACCTACTGAGAAGCCATGGAAGATTTCTTCTTAAAATAGGGTGGGGGGTTGGAAAAATTTAAAATTTTTGAAAAACTGTCACCCTTCTGTTAAATTGTGTTCATTTGTTCTCAATTTTGAAGAGTTCTGTGCAGGGAGGGGGGATAAATATTGCTTGGGATGGGCCAGAGGAGTGTTTTCTTTTTTCGAAAAGGATCCATGTTCTTATTTAAAACTCAAATACATTAAGCTGAGAATTTTTGATAAGTAAATTTCATGAATGAAAATTGAAACTTTATTAATTATTATTTCAAACTTTCTTAAATGTGAAAGAATTTCTGAAAAATTGCAATTCTAAAAATTAAACCACAATTATCTTCAATTTTAAAATGTGAATAAGCCAGAATTGTCTAGTTTTTGAAAACATTTTTAGCTTCAAAATACTCTTCTGCTTATTATGACCTCTCTCTAGCCCTCCCCACCTCCCAAAAAATTAATTAAAATGCGAAAAGACTACAAAAGCAACTCTCTGTGTGATCCACTGATGCATAAAAAAAAAAATTGATTTGAATCTTTCAAAATTATTCTCATAAAGAAACTTTCCACATCTCCTAATCTCAATTCATTTTTATTATCGTGCCCTTTTTACTATAGGTAATAATAATTATTTTTTTTTAGAAAATGCTTAATAAAAGTATAGAATATTTCTTGTTCATCTGTTCATCAAACAAAAAGGAAACAATCGCATAATCTTGGGTATATTCATCAAAACTTGGGAACCATTCGACTTGACTCTCTTTATACTTCTTCTTTATACCATTAAAAAAAAAAAAGAAGTAAAATATGTACTTATTCAAATTTTTATCAAATTCCATCAGAAAATAATTTTTCCTTTCCCTATATCATCTTTGAACCAAAAAAAAAAAATTATAAAACTTTGAAGATGATAAAAATTTACGTTTCGAATCAAAGAACAAATTTAAAAATAAAATTAAAACACTTTGAATGAAAGTTTTGCAACTATAATTTTCTGTAATATTTTATTTAATCGCCCTCTCCTTCCTCTCATTCTTTCAAAATGGTCTTCGACCAGTCACATTCTGAGTCTCATTTAAATTTCTCATTGCAAACTTTTATTACTTTTGGGAAATGAAGAAAAAAAATGGAAAAATTGCTTCAAAAAATGAAAGCACGAAGGATTTTAAAGCAATAATACTTGAGTACATTAGAATAGGTGATTTACTCACAAACTTAATCGAACCTTTTGAATTCTCATACCCCCCCCCCCACCCAACAAATAGACAAAACGACAAAATATTTCAACAAATATGTACCTATACTCGGTCTTGAAAGAAAACTCGAGCAGTTACTCGTAAAATTATACGTAGTTTTGGCAACATATTCGCAACATTTTCTGCAAAAGTCCAGACTTTGAATATTTTAAAAAATTATGATTTTATCGTCATCATTAACATATCCTCACATTGTCTTTTTACTTCTCTTCTTCCTCGAACCAACATCTTTTCTCCTTTGTTTTTTTGCCATTCTACTTTTTTGAATTATTGCCTATACAAAACACATACCACCTATACGAGTAAGTATTTTGGATCTCTTATCTTTTGAAATCCTCCCCTTTACTGGTTCTATTCTCCTATATAATATACATCTCGTCATGTTTACTGCACGTACCGTACATCCTAATCAAATAATAATGCATAAATAATAAACATACAGACTGATAACTACATGCAAAAAAAAACCACCTCTAATTAGTTATGTACATTTCCTCCGATTATAGGGAACCAACATTGCGCTGATGGCAAAATTGATAAATTATTTTTCTAAAAAAAAATATGAATAATTTATTAAATGAAATAACATGTTGCATTTATGAGAATTTTAAAGAATCGGTAGGTCTATGTATGTCAAAAACGCACAAAATAATTGGATGCATTGTTAAAATATATAGGTACGTCTACGTATTAATGTATGCAACGAATTGAAAAAAAAAAAAGCTGTAGCAATCTGCACGCAAAATAAAAATTTTATAATTAGTGTACTGGCTTTAGTTTCATATTTTTGTTAACGAATTTCACTCGTGTACTGGAGCACTTGATGGGGAGCTTTTGATTGATGTAAAAATTCTAATTTTATCCCACGAGGGTCAAATTTTGGAGAAAAAGAAGTGTTTATGTGTAAATGGACCAATTTGGTTCCTCAGACAGTTTAAATTTGCAAATGCAGATAGATACTTTACAACTCCTACTTGTCCTAAAAATCCCACAAACATAAAAAAGTCAAAATAAAGAGACATAATCTGTTTTCAAAATGATACCAGAAGTCTATGTCTGTCTAGATCTATACACAAGTGGGCAATGAGCAAAGATCAGCTCACTATCAATCAGCTACATGTACTTGGACTCACATAAGACATGCAAAGGCCATGTATTCGTACACAATCATTTACTCTCTGTCTGTTTCTGTGTCTGTACATCCGATCAGCTGTTCTATTCGGTGTACAAATTGACGTCAATTGGGTTATCGATAACGTAGTCAATTTACGTATGTAGTATTTAATTTACCATGTACACAAATAAGAATCTCGGTACAACATATACATCGTACACAACTTTTTATCACCAGCTTTGAAAACGCCTGTTGGCTCGTTCCAAATTGGAAAGGAAACATTTTACACGCTGCAATTTGCTGCTGCTGATATTGTAATAAAGCGTGACGTCATCGTCAAAGCTCGCAATCGCATACCTCCGTACAGCCAAGTATACATATTTACTCGTAATACGTGTATCATGTACGACTGTCGACTACGTATACGTCTGTATAAGTATCTCTCTCGCTCTACGTGTACGTAAACTACCATTATACAGTATACACTATATCTACACATTTTTATGCAGCACCTATTGCATTGTATTCGAGCTACGTTCACATTTAATGGAGATTTTGAGCTATGCAGGGGCGAGAATTTGATCAATTTTTCAATTTTTAGAGCACAAATTTAATTTTGATGACTGCTACACACCTCATTCTTGTTACGAGTACTTTTCAAGGCCCAGAGTAGGTCTAGGTACACATTGAAGTCATGTAAGTAGCTATTTGGGGTCTCTGATTATTGCAGTCATGATATTGAGTTGACGGGGTGGGGGTAGGAGTCCGAAAAATTTTCATTTCAGGTGGATCCATGACCAATGACCATTCCAAAAGTTTCATGATTGATAATTGGTGAAGATACTAGAAAACGTTTTTTTTTTTGCATTTTTTCAACTTCTATTTCTAGAAGTTTTTTTGTAGGGGGGAGGGGGGGTGAAGAAATGTCGTTTATTCTTCGCCATGCCTCTTTCAAAAAAGAATAGCTCTTCATAAGTTTCAAAAATTTCGAAAATGTTTCACTCAAATTGAAAAATATCAACTGTTTTCTTAAAGATCAGCTTTTCTCGACGAAAAAAATATTCATGAGCACGAAAAATTTTCAGTATACTTACTCGTATTTTAATGAAAAATAAAACGAGGGCTCAACATCCTGTTGATACAGATACAAATACACAATTTCAACAAGTTATGTGGAAAAATTTTCAAAATGTTGAAAAAATGGATGTGAAGTCTCCCATCCAAGGAAAGTTTTGAGCCATGGATGTATTTTTAACTCTGACATAAAATTGTAAGTATTTTTTTCAAGTTATTAAAAGTCCAATAGACATGTTACAATTTTCAAGAGTCATATGACACGAAACTTATACATAAATAAAATTTGTCATTACTTTCAAAATTTTTGAAAGTCTGACATAATGGCAAGAATTTATTGCAATTTTTTACAAGTTCTTCAAAGCCGCACAAAATATTTGTAAAATCATTTAAAACTGAAAATGCAGAAGGTATTTTCAGTCAAAATTCGCCACTTTGGCAAATTAAAATAATTATAAACTCGTGTCAGACTTTAAAAAACTTCGAAAAAAAAAATTTTTAAGTTTCCTTAGAGAGAGGAAATTTCATTTTTTTTTCAAGTAGCAATTTATTCAAAAAAGATGAAAAAAAAAATTATTTACACATTTCTTTGAAAAAGTTAGAAAATAAAGAAATCAATTTGTAAATTTTGAAAAAATAATAATACTTAAATAAATAGTTTTCATTTCCCATGTCAATTTCATAATGGATAAAATCGATTTATTAATGGGAATTAATATTGAAATGCCGATCAACCACGTTAAATTTCTTTTTCAATTGACGAATTGACTCAGGTAAGTAAGTAAGTAAGTATACACTTAAAAAAGTGCACGATTCAATTTTTATTCAATTGGTAAGTGTACACTGAATATCAACTGATAACGTAGTTCGTTTGATAACGAATTACGCCAATTGAAACTGGGAAGGGGGAGAGAATGATCTAACTGAAAATTTTTCTGAAAAATTGATGAACAAAATTTCTCTTCTGTACGTAAGTATAGAAATTTTGTAGATCCATTTTTTTCCAAATTAGTGGATCGAAAATCTTTTACTCGTCGACTTGATAAAAGAGTTCGTTTGAAAATTAATTCAATTAGATACTTGACCAATAAAATTTATTTTCAGCAACTTAACATACTTAATATCATTTTTTCCCTCAAAATTCACGAATAAAATTTCCCCCAAGAGAGTTCAGTATTTTTTTTTCAAACTTTGTCATTCGATTTTTCCTCGAATCAGTTGATACCTAATGTTTCCAAAATTCATAATTTGATCAAAAAATTGGCCCATAAAATTGATTTTTTCGAACTTCACAAATGAAATTTTTCCGTAAGAGCGTTCAGTATTTTTTTTCGAAATTTTGTCGTTCGATTTTTCCTTGAATCAGTTGAAAATGTTTCTAAAATTCATTGGCCCATAAAATTTATTTTCATCTAATTCAAATATTTTTCTCAAACATTTATTGATTAAACTTTGAACTAAAACTATTCAATAAGTAGGTAGGTTAGTCGGTACCTACTTACTTTTTTGTTTTTTAAATTTCTTCGTTCGGTTTTTCTTTAAATCGATCGACTGAATATTTTCAAAAATTCTATTTAAAAATCAATAATGAAAATATTTACCTACCAATTTTTAGACGTTAGTTCGTCTAAAAATTGATCACTTGATTGAAAAATTGACGGATAAAATTTATTTCTCAATTACTTATTATAAAATATTAAAAAATTTAATGATTGGATTTTTTGTGATAAATCATCAATTGAATATTAACCATCTAATTATACAATTTGTTTAAAATCCATCATGTAATTGAATATTTTCCCAAAAAATCAACTAATAAAATGTTTTTAAAAATCGTTTACCAAAATATTGAGTATCGAAAAGGCAGCAATCAATCGAATGTTTCCCAAAATCTACTGCTGATATGGAAAATTCTTTTTGTTCGTCTTTTTACATTGCACCTATTTTCCTAATATATTTTTTTTAGCGAAAGAAAATTCTTTTCCTTTCTCCCTTCCTCTTTTTTCTGAAAATATACTCAAGCACCTAAATTTTTGAATGCCTGAATTTTGATGCAGGTGAAGTCGGTCTCTTATCTCTTTTTCTGACTTTTAACACAATATTTTTTTTTGGATATATCTACCTATAGATAATTATTTCGATGAATTTATGAACATCAACTATCTGCACTTCTGCAGTTGAACTCCAGTTGAAAATTTCCAAAATGGTCGACATTTTTCAAATAAGGTAAGTAGATATAGAAGAAACAAAAACACAATGATTTGAAAAATTTGGGGAAAATGAAGAAAATTGAATTCTGAGGGTAAAATGCGGTTGACGACTTTCGCTTTTCGATCATCCCCCTTCCCCCAATCCATTTATTTACCCTGCAATGGATTATTCTGCAGTTTTTATTTCACCTTTTTGCCTGGAAATTATTCATCTAAACCTTTTGATACCATGCTTTCATTTCTACACCCCATCAGCATTTTTATAAGAGAGGAAAAAACAGGAGGCGTACTTTTGATACATGATTCGTGTAAATTTCAAGTTTCTAGAAAGTTGAAAAAAAAACTGAAAAATAATATCTGTAAATTTTCTACCAAAAGAGAACAGAGAGGACAAATAAAGGCAAATTTTTGCCACATTCTAAAGGTAGGTAGATGGACGTATTCGCAATCAAACATTCTATTATAAGCCCAATTGGCAATTTCTCTTCGTATAAATTTTTATGGGCTTATCATGAACAGAGCTAAACTTCTCCATATTTAAGTTATAAAATTACATAACTAAAGTAAGAACAATGCTAGGTAAATGTACTTCAACTCACCTACATGTCACATTTTCAACATTTGATTCGTGGAATTAATTATGCACTGCAGCTTCTGCAAACAAAATATTACATTATTATTAATACAAGACGTTGAAATATCAAACATCACAGTTCAGATGTAGAATAAGAAGGGTTGGTTTTTACATGAATAATTTTAAAAGCACCGTAACTCCGTATGGTGTAACATTGCTCACTCAAAATGACACATTTTACATCGCCATTTAGTTTACTTACATAGTAGTATATCGTATATACTATACAAACTTAAGTAATTGAAAACATAACAACAACTTTTGCATCGCGATACAAAATACACAGATGGTATCGAATAACTTTTACTGTACACTTTGCCATCCCCTGCTGTCTGCTTTTTCATTCTCACCCTTGGCACAATTTCATCGGAAAATTACACGTTTTACACGTATTTAAACTCAAACGAGTACTGCGAGAGGTGGCAGTGGCAGTGGCAAGTTAACAAATACGACACCCTTCGCGGAAACGTACTGCAACCCGCAAAAACACTTATTCCCAGTACGATTGAAGGATTGGAATTTCATTTCACTCTGCTTTACTTCGTCTATTATTACTATTTGCAAAGTAATCGCAAATCGCAAATCCATACGCGATATACGACGTACATGTCAAATGAATGTGCATAATATAGCAAATTAATATAGTTTAGTTGGCAATTTTTAAACGATGGGAAAGTCATTTTAATCGAGTGGGTTTTTTTCTTCTTCGTCTCAACAACATCGAAGAGAAAAACATAATTACTTGTGTCTTTTGTCGAATATACAGGATGGAGAACCCACAATATGCCCCTTAAGCATTTAGTTAATTATAATATTTTTTTCATCCTATATATTAGTCGAAGCTTATTTTATGCTGAGTTTGCGTCTAGATGAAAGCATATTATATTGAAAAAATCACAGTTATTTTATAGATACCTACGTAGAAAAATTTTACTCTTGTGAATGGGATGGATACAGAATTTCCAATCGTGTTCTTTCGAAAAAAAAAAAAACAACAAATTGAAGTATTTTTCACTCGTATAAAAAACTGGAATAGTTTTGGAAGACATTCGTAATGATGCATACAATTTTGATTGTCAAAGACACACCGCAAAATCGACATGGCAATAACTGAATCAGAACTAAGTATAGAAAACTTCGCTCAAATGCTCATTTCAAAAGCAAAAAAAAAAAATGAAAATAAAATTGAAAAACATTTTAAAAAACGAAAAAAATAACTACCACAAGAATTCAATCTAAATTTTTTATAGCCCTTTATTTTCAAATTTGAACAATTTATCTGTTTGCCCACAATAGGTGATTGAAAAAAACTTTTAAAATTTTTCAAAAAAGCACAAAAAAATATAAAAACACGAATTCCTCTAGAACACAATAAATAAATCAATCGTCATTAAAATTAAAATCAACTCTAGGGTGACCTCAAATTCTCAGCTTAAAAAAACCTATTTAATTTTCTGACTTTGAAAAAAAAAAGTTCAAAAAGAATTCTAAAATGCTCAAAGCACTCCAATAAATGACTAAACCCACACCTCATTCAAAAAACAAGCCAACAGTTGCAAAAATTCAAACCAATCCTTTGGTAATCCCTGATTCTATACTAAAAAATTACTCGGTTTTTCTTCACGTAAAAAAGACTCCAAAAAGGTATTCAAAAAAGCTTAGAAAAATCTAAAAACGCACACCTTCCTCAGGGAATAACTTCACCACAGAAAAAATTCAAATTAATCATTTAGGGACCCCCAATTTCTGATTTTAAAAATTTCAGCGTTTTCCTGTACTTTAAAAAATATACCTGAAAAGCATTCAAAAAAGCTCAAAAAAATCTAAAATCACAGCTCCTTCAAAAAATAAGCTCATGAGGGAGAGAAAATTCAAGCTATAACTCTTTTGGTAACCCCTAATTCTTGGTTTTTAAAATTTCTTCATTTTTCTGTTCTTTAAAAAAAAACTTAAAAGAACCCAAAAAAGCTCAGAAAAAAATAAAAAGAAACCTCCCTCCAAGAATAAGAATAGCTCAGCAAATATTCAAATGAAATCATTGATAACCCCCTAATTTTCACCTTAGAAAATTCCTTCATTTTTCTGTAAGTAGGTATATACTTGAAAAAAAATTCCCGAAAGCATTAAAAAAATCTAAAAATACATTTTCCCTAATTACAAGAGAATCGATGTAAAAAACTCAGATTACCCGTTTGGTAACCCCTGATTGCTGACTTCGAAAATTTCCTCGTTTCCCAGTATTTCGAAAAAAACACAAAGAGCACCCAGGAAACCTAATAAAAATAAAAAACACATCACATTAAAAGAATAAGCCCAACCACTGCAAAAATCAAAACTATAATAAACCCTTTGGAAACCCCTAATTTCTGACTTGAAAAATTCCTTCGTTTCCCTTCGGTTAAAAAAAATTCAAAAAAATATTCGAAAAAGCCCAAAAAAAAATTTAAAAACGCACTTTCATTAAACAATAAACCAACCACCGAAAAAATTCAAATCAACCCTTTGGTAACCCCTAATTCTTGACTTTAAAAATTCCTTCGTATTCTTAAATTCTTAAACAAGCCTGAAAAACATTTTAAAAAGATCAGAAAAATATAAAAACTCACCTCCCATAAAAAATAACACAACCATAGTCAAAATATAAATTAACCCTTTGGTAACCCCTAATTTACAACTTTAAAACTGTCTTCTTCTCCCTGAACTTGATAAAAAGCTGGGCAAGCACTCAAAAAACCCCAGAAAAATCGAAAACACATATCCGTCGAGCACAAGCATAGTCACTGAAAAAACCTGAATTACTCCTTTGGGAACCCCTAAGTGCAAACTTACAAGATTCTCTCGTTTCCCATAGAATGAAAAAAAGGTAAAAAAACATTCAAGAAGGGTCTAAAAAATCTAAAAACTCACATACCATGAGCATTGAACGAACGTAGCAAAAATTCAAACTACCCCTTTGGGAACCCTTAAATTCAAACTTAGAAAATTTTCTCGTTTCCCTTGAAATGAAAAATTGGTAAAAAAACAAAAAAAAAACATTCAAAAAGGGTCTAAAAAATCTAAAAACTCAAACCCCAAGATTACATGCCAACCCTTGCAAAAATTCAAATTACCCCTCTGGGAACCCCCAATTTCAGACTTACAAAATTTCTCGTTTCTCTTAAAATGAAAAAAAAGTAAAAAATCATTTAAAAAGAGTCTAAAAAATCATATCTCTCGCAATTATGTGCCAACCCTTGCAAAAATTCAAAATACTCTTCTAGGAACCCCTAATTCCAAACTTACAAGATTTTCTTGTTTCCCTAAAAATTAAAAAAATGTGCAAAATCATTCGAGAAGTGTCTAAAAAATCTAAAAACTCACATCCCACAATTACGTGCCAACCCTTGCAAAAATCCAAATTACCCCTTTGGGAACCCTTAATTCCAGACTTGCAAGATTTTCTCATTTTCGTAAAAATGCAAAAAGGCCAAAAAACCATTCAATGAGGATATGAAAAATCTAAAAACTCACATCCCTCGAGCCGGTGCCAACTCTCGCAAAAATTCAAATTATCCCTTCAGTAACCCCTAATTTACGTCTAAAAAAAATTACCAATTTCTCTAACCCGAAAAAAAAGTTATAAAAATGTTGGAAAAAGCTGAAAAAAATCTAAAAGTACACATCCCAAGTTATACAGGTCAATCACTATACAAATATAGATTAAGTATAACGAGGGCCTTATCAATTTCACTATCGCACTAAACGTATACCATAAGTCTCGAAAACTTCACATTTATGAACGAAATTTAACCTCCGAAGTGAACTTTTAAGTACTGTGCACGTAACTTGCACTTCTAAATGTCATTTAAGCTCGAAAAGGGCGACTCGTAGGGGCGCAATTTTTCGAGAAAAATTGCCAAAATTTCTCAAAGAGTAAAAATTTGTATATGTGGCATTGCAGCATTGCGTATTGTGTCGTCATTTCTAATTTAATTCAAAGGTTCAATCGCGGAGAGGGTGTGTTTGGATTTTTTACGAGTGAAGGGGGTTTAACTAAAGATGGGAAAAATTTAAATATTCAAATATCTCTCAAAATTATTTAAACAGGGGGTGTTAAACTTATTAGATCTGTACATGAATAAAATACGATCTATGGGACATTTTTTCGACTTTTTAAAAAATATTATACACAAATGTCGTTGATTAAAAATAATTGTAAACGAATGAAAAATCTAATTCGTAAAAATTGCAAAAAAAATCATACGAATAGGAACTTCGATTCGTCGCGAATACGAGTAAAGATTGGAGAAAATGTGCTGTACTGCGCGAAGTCAGGGATTCTCAATCAACGTAACACGTGCATTCGAATCGACGTAATATGAGAATTTTTCACGTATTATCGATTCAAAAGAGATCTCTGTATTCAATTATTTTTTTAATATATTTTTATTTGTGATAATTTCAATCGATTGGGCCAATATAATGAAAGGTAAGATCTTGGATAAAAAATACCCAAGTACCAAAAATATATTCTCCGCATCGAGATTTTTTTCAAATTTTCTGAGAACTGAATTTTTCAATAATTTGACAATTGATTGAAAAATATTTCCAATGTATTCATAAAATTGACAAAAATTCAGGTTTGAAAAATTCGCAAAGGGGTGTGACGTCATAAGCTCAATTTCTCGACAATTTTTTTCGCTGCAGAATCAACCCTCAAAAGGTATACCCTCATCAGGTTATTTTAAGATTAAATCAAGATGATAGAGATACTTACGTATCTAAATATGAACTTGAAAAACTGATTGAAAAAATTCTACCATTTCCAAATCTCTGTCATGTCACAATACATCATCAACCCCCCCCCCCCCCATCCCAAAAAAAACCGTCCCATCAAAGAACCCTCGAGATATCCACAGCTGGTATAAACTTCAACCCCTCAACCCCAATTCTCAACAGTGCATAAATTTCGCATCCCAAAAATTACCACTCGTCGGAAAAAAAATTGCCAGATCCATAATTTAACACCCCCTTAACCGATGGTATAATTAAAAGAGAGTTTGGAAGAAAAAGAAGTCGACCGGGCCGCGCTTTACCATAACAAAATGGCGTTCGCGAGAGGCCCGCCGAATCCGACAAAATGGTGGATAGTTGTTGGCCGTGGAAGATATTCGCGAATATTTTCTCGCCAGCCGGGCCGAATTTATTCGCGGGGGACCGTCGTCGCGACCGCTGCAGCGTCGACCGTCTCCGTCGTCGCCGCAGCCATAAAGAGGGGAAACCAAGTCGACACGTCCGACACAGACATAGCCAAACCGAAGGGGGACCAGTTTAACCCAATACGACGTATATTCCTAGCGATGGCGGAGCAATTTTTTTTCCTTCCTCTCCTTCGACTTCTCGCGGGCCAAAGTCGCCGCCGCCGCCGCCACCACCACCGCCACCACTGAAGCTACATATTGCAAAATTTTATAAAACTGATTCCGAGAATCCGATGTAAATGAACTTTACGCCAACATCGCCACCGCCGCCGCACAAGCGACACCAGCAGCAGCATCGTCAATGAGACACAGCCGCAGATACGTATATCTACGCATATGTTAGTAAGTTATGCGTATTCGACAGAAAGACGCTATTCTCTGCTAATTCCTCGTGAAAACGTGAATGGTTAAACTAAGCCACAAAATACGTACACCTGTTGCTTGGTTCGAAGAGAAAAATTTGTCGAAAATGCATCTAGTTGGTATTTTTCAGGAAAAGTATAATCACTTCAGCAGCTCAAATCGTGAATAAAGTTACAAAAATTACCCCAAAATTGATCAACAGAAAGTAAAAGTTATTAAAAAGACAAATTATCCAATTCAAAACTTTTAATAATTTTGTAAAATAGCAAGTTCGATTTTCTCACAGAAAAATGTACAAGTGCAAAAGCATTACACACCAAGGCTTATAATACATATAAAAATAATAATTGAGGAGAGGAAGAGAGTGATTTCAGAAAAACCCTTGGCAAAAAATCAAATTCTGTAACAGGGCTCTTAAATGGCACATTCAAATCAATAGTTATTTGAAGCTTAAAAATAAAATTTCTGTGAGCTAATTATTCGCCAAATTTTCTTCAAGCATACAAATTACATTCGAAAAATACCTACAAAAAAACATTGAAAATTAAAAAAAATAACATCGATTTTGCCTTTGATAAAATCCTCATCATCATCGTTTTCCCAGCTCGTAAAATTTGCCTTTCAAAAACTGTTCAAAAATTTGAAATTATGAATTCTGAATTTTCTAACGTTGAAAAAAATCATCCCTCAATATTATAAAAAAATGAAAATACAAATGTTAAAAATTTCTATAACTTCTATGGAGGTTACGAAATTTTCAAGTTTAATTTGAGCTTATTATTCACGTTCATTCAGTTGCAGGGTGTCTAACAAAATTTCAGAACTGAAAAGAAGGACCTTGAAAGGACCTTTTGGAAGGACATTTTCAAAATTGAAAATGTACTGATACCCCCCCTCCCCATTCATTTTCACAAAATTTCTCACCAAAAAAAAACTTCAAAAATTTAAGAAACAAAAACATAATCAAGAAAATGCATCAAACAATGGAAATAATCAATTGGTTTTCATTAACAAAATAGGAACCTGGTACCTGGGTAATTCTCAGAAAAAGGTAAAATTCGTGTACATGGCAAATTTCTCAACGGTTTTAGCATGAATTTTTTTTTTTTTTTTTTGGTCCATTCAAGAATGACCCCGCACACATTTCACACATGGTATTGAGGTTTTTAGACCCTCCTTTCATTGGTGTACATTTGATTTTATACCCCAAATGTCCTTCGACTTGGCTGTCACACATCATGTTTTTGAAAATGAATGTTATAAAGTGTCATGAACTTCATTTTTTTTTGGAAAAATTGACACATTCTCATTATCATAGAACACGAAGGTCTCTTATTGTGCAAATTGCAATTGCAATAAGTCTATAGGAAGCTCACAATTCACATTTGAAAACTGTCACACACTTTTTGGGCAAATTTTCGAGCAATTTTCAATTATTTTTGGTAGCTTCCCAATCCAACATTTTTTTCTGGCGAGTGGCTGCACTGGTTCACTGTCCTCATAAAAATGTTACCCCGCAATGTTTTTTTCAAAACCTACGCAATAGCTCGTTCTGATCGTACTTGTCTCTGAAAATATGATATTTCGCAAAATCGGTGTCCTTCGGCTTGCCTTTTTATTTACCCTGATGAACCCGCCAAAAACGATAATTGAGAAAGGGAAGTTATTCTACATGATAAGTACACATTCATTACGTGTTAAAAATCGAATAATGTCCAGTAGGTAACGCTAGAAACGAAAAAACGTTGAGATTGTCCTTCGGCTTGTCCAGCGCCCATTTGTCCTTCGACTTGGCCAAATTTCAGACAGCTGTACTTTTATCGCGCTAGTCGGCATATTACACGATAATACAAGCAAAATTTTACATTTTCTCCCTCCCCACACTTCACCTCTACCCCTACCAAAAAAATAAGTCCAGATTCGAACTCTGCGGCCTGAAAAACATAAATCGACATATTACACGATAATATAAGCAAAATTTGACATTTTCCCCCTCCCCACGCCTCACCCTCCACCTCTACAAAAAAAATAACTCCAGATTCGAATTCTACGACCTTGAAAACATATCAATCGACATATTACACATCGATGAGGGTCGAATTCTAATTATCGCCGTTTTAGGGGGGCCGGGGTCCACAGTGGGGGGGATTGAATTGAGGCAAACACTAGAAAAGGGATCTGGGACACATATACAAATGATTCCCACTTGAAATTTTCCAAAAAAATGATTTTCGTTTTTCAAAATTATGCATATCAAAATCGACCCTTTTTCTGAGAATTACCCACCTATTTAATTTTTTGCTATTATATTCAATTACTTAGGACTTATTTAAACGTTTGAAAAAATTATAAAAATTCTGAAAAATTTAGTTTTCATTTTTCACTTGATTTATTGACTGAATGACAGAATTATTTGAAAATTCGAAAAAAAGAAGGACCTGCGGGCGAAAAGAAGAACCCATAGGCAAAAAAACAAACTTTTCCTGACCTTCTGGATCGGAAGGACTGTTAGACACTCTGAGTTGATACCTAGTCTGTCTAAAGTAATTTCAGAATGAACTTTATCCCACTCCCTTCCCCATCAGAAAAAATTATTGAGTAATAGCGATGATAAAATTTCAAGAGAATCGAGTCTACTGGATAAAATAGCAAATTCAACGGCATTAATGAATTTTGAACAAATAAAAACGTCCATACAGACTTTTTTTTCGAGATTTTATGAATTTTTGTTCGAGATTTGGGCCAAATAATGACGAAAAAAACATCCCTTTCATTTAAACACGTCTTCAATAATTTGTCAACGATTTTAGGAAATACAAAACGAAATAAGCGATAACTTCTGGAAGAATTTATGCTTTTGAATCGATTTCAATGGCCCTTTGAAGTACTATTAGTAGTTTCGTAAAGTCGATTTAGAAAAATTGAAAGTTTGCGAAAAAAATGCAACTTTTTGATTGAAAACATGAAAAATAGTTTTGATTGGCGAAGTTGACCCATTTGACCCCTATTTTTACGTATCCATTGAAAAAGATGAAAAAACTCTTCCACTCGATGAAATGAATTCACCACCAAAAAAAAAAATCAAAATTCGAAAAAATTAAATTTTCAATTCCAAACATCAAAAAAAGTTCAAATTTATTCAGTTGTCTTATTTTGACCTCTTTCTGACGTATTTCATGAAAAAGTTGATAAAAATTACACTCGTAGCAAAAAAATTAAAATTCGGTTATTTTTTGAATATTTTCGAATTTTGATTTTTTTTGTGATGAATTCATTTCATCGAGTGAAGGGGGTTTTCAACTTTTTCAACGGATACGTAATAATAATAGAGGTCAAATGGGTCAACTTCATCAATCAAAACTTTTTTTCATGTTTTAAATCAATAAAATCGAATTTTTTTCGCAAACTTTCAATTTTTTAAATCGACTTTACAAAATAATGCCATTTAAATTTTTTAATATATTGTTGAGCATGAAAAGTTGCCCATAATATATTTTTTTCAGAATTTTTGAAAGTCAAAACGATATGAAAACTACGTTTTGAAACTTTTCCAGCTAATTTTTCGTACGAAAAAAAGTGGCAACGCTGATTTTTATGATATCACCAAAAATCCTTTCAAAGCCCCTAAATATTGGAAAAAGTTCCATTTTGGTAGGTATCGCGGTTATCGAGTAATCCTCTGCTGAAATGGATGGTACATATTTTAAGTTCACTGAAAACTTTGACACCCCCTAGCAGCCGTTAAAAAAGGGTTAGACGGCTACGATTTGCGCCATTGGTTGGTCATCCCTTCGGAAGGTCTTTCCACAGGAAAAATTGTTTTAAAAAATCGCTGACCCCCCCCCCCCCTAACCACTTCTTGGTCGAATTGACGTCGAATGGCCCATCACATTATATCAAATTTTTCGACCAGGACTTACACAAAACACCCTACAAATGACAATCAGCTATAAAACAGACTAAAATATCTATCAACAAATTTTGTCACCACTTTTTTCCTTTCACAATACGTAAATGTATCGCTCTCCCATGAGTATTCAATTCACCTGATTCCAGGTAACATAAAGGACGAACGAAGGATACAACCACAGCAGAAAGTCTATTATATGTATAGAACGTGGACATTAGACGTATTTTCTATCACGTTTCTATATAAATATTAATTCGCAGAAAAAAAATTCTACGTCGTGAGAAAAAAAAATTACATCTTTTTCCACGTACGAGAATTACTAGAATGCTATTTGAGCTCATCTTGTACGTATTTTCTACAATAGTATGCTCATTCATCAAAATTATCTATACTCTGGGAAACACATAGATATCGAGTTTTCCTACGTCGTAAAACTATCCCAGCGGCCAGCACCCCTACCTTACCTATACCTATACCAATTACAATAGTGATACCAATAAATTTATGCAGCGCAAAATTCATATTACCTATACCAAATATAATACGCCTGCCTGTAGAATAAAACAGCCTGAAAACATCCATTAATCGAGATGAAAAAAGCCACTCGAGCGAATAATTCATAAGTTACGATATGAGTATTAGTTTGCTAGTGAGATATTTAAGAGCTCATGGCTCATCATCATAATCCTAGATCACACACTAATTTCAAAAAAAAATTGAGAAAAATAGTCAAAATTTTTTGAAATTTTCTCGATTTTTTGAAATTGGCAGTAATGACCAAAAAATTGACACCACTGCGTGTCAAAATATTTCCCCTGTTTCACAAATGGTATACGCATTTCAATATTTTGGCATAATTAATAGTCGTATCAGATACATAAACACTCTTTTATGTTTCGTGATCTTACAGTAAACGACCCCTATCTCCTTCCTTGCAAACTCGGTGTAAGTATTACATACGTACATAGAGAAATTCGAAACGATAGCGTGTATTAATGTAGACTATGTATAAGAAGATCCGATTATACTTAGTAGCATTTTAGCATTTGCATTGTGATTTCTAATATGTACGTACATGCAACGTACATATTAACATGTGTTCGATACTACCTCACAGTACAATAATTCTTGGTATTAGGTAGGTATATATAATTACGAAAAATGAGAATAAGAAACGCATGAAACAAACTTCCTCAAAGCCAGGGTGAAACCATGATCGAGAAAGGTATACGAGTAAGTATATCTATTAAGTAGGTACAAAGTACAATTATAGACATAGGAATAATAAATTCGCATTATATTCACCGATCATCGCGAGGGAAATCTTTCGCGACTTTTTTTTGCTCGAATAGGATTTTTTCAGAATGAAAAACTCAAAAAGGTCAACATTTTTGATTAATTGTATAAGTAACAAGAGTTAAACATCCGTAATAAGTTACTGTATAGTAAAGAAGAAAAGAAAAAATCCGTCTCATAATTGTTAGGGGGTGGGGTGGGGGGGGGGGTATCAGAGTAATCAAAATTATCGACTTAGTTTAGCTAAATAAACGAAGAGGAAACCAAAAAGACTAAACAATCGAACTTTTAAACAGGTCATACTATTAAAAGGCTACGTACATTTCAGAATATGAGAATACATTGACCCGTAAAGCTTGAAAATTTCAATTCGTTTATTCAGACAATTTAAACAGTAAACTTTGAACATTTTTACGGTTTCGTCTATTTAGCTTTGAAATAAATACCTGCAATACTATATTACATAACACGTAATTCCGGTCTGCTGAAAAGATGTGCTGAGAAAAGTTTCCATTATATGGCTGCGGGCTATCGTTTGCGAAGTGTTAAACTTATACTCGTACATTTGCACACTCAATCTGTGTGTAGAATTCTGCTTCGTACTTAATACGTTTTTGAAATGTAGTTCATTACCTACCTAATGAGATAATTGAATTTACTTTTAGGTAATCCAGCGAACGAACATCTTATATAATGTTATAGTAATACATCGGGGACAAGTGCACAAAACCGCATTAATTCTTTTTCACGACTGATGATTAAAAAAATAATTGATATATTTTTTCCCCGGAAAATATATTGAAGGAAACCAGTCCATTTTGGAAAACTGAAACTCATCCAAATGGAAACACAAACTCGTACTCCATCATTCATGTCTTCGATCACTGGAATCTCGCGCATACCTATCTACTCGTGAAACCCCAATTTTTCATCTTGAAAGGTGTTTAATTATTGTTAAAAAGGGGGTTTAGGAGGGCGGGGAGACGAGGAGACAAAAGTATATCAAGTTTTGACATTTTTTAAACATTCCTTTTTTTTATAAACCATTTTTGCCTGTTTTTGAATTTACTGCACTCAAATTTTATCATCGAGGATTAATATACGGAGCGTTTTCAAAACATTTTTTAGGACGTCTTGGTACAACGTTTTTGAGTTGAAAACAGAAATTTTTTTTGCAAATACCTATTTATGGGTACCTATTCAAATTATGCTCAGTAAGAAAATTTTTCAGATTCAACTTGAGCTGATGAACCAGTGAAAAAAACAAGCAAAAATTCGCAAATGCTTCAAAAGGCGTAGGAAGACTTCAAAGAGTATGGAAATAAACATCTATGAAAAACTGTCAGTCAAAAAATAAATTATGATTTGTTTTTATGGAAATTGAATTGCAGGATTATTACATGTTGTTTTTTTTCATTATTTAGGGCTATTCTTTAAAAAAAATGAACCCAAAGATTTTGGAAATATTGTTTTGAAAAATATCTATGAAAAACTGTCAGCCTTTTTGAAAAATATTCGAAAAATCTGTTTGGAGAAGTTTTGAGAATTCAAGTGACGTAAATTGGAAACTTGTTGACACAATTTTCAAAAAATAGATCCACAGGCTCTTAAACCTCACGAAATTTTTCCAACTTATCAAAATTTTGCCTATTTAATTACTTAAAATAATTTTAAAATATGTGCCTAATGTTAAAATTGACGAGGCATTTTTTAAACAAAAATTGTTTAAGCATGAAATTTTTAAATACGTATATCAAACTAATTTTGTTTCTATTTTCATAAAAAATCGCAGACTATAAGAATTTTTCAAGTTATTCTCACATTTTCCTTCAAAATTTGCGAAGATTTAAGAAATGTTTCGAAACTGTGCCAGCCTCAAAATTCAATTTTTAAACACTTCAAAGCAATTTGAAATTTCTGAAAAAAAGTAAAAATTCGGCTTTCATCAAAAAGTTGAAAAAGGTCGAAAATTTAATGAAAATTCGAACTTAGCCAGAACTTTCACTAAACCAGTTTTTCTCAAAACCATGATTTGCAGGGCTTGTACTCAATTTTTTCCAAAAAAATCAACTTTAGTAACCAAAAGAGTTCGAATAAGTAACCAAAAAACTGACAAACCGCAAGCAAAACACTTAAATGTGGAAAAAAAATATCATCAAAACACTTGTTCTGATTTTCAATTTTTTAAAAAATGAACTACCTACTTACATTATTTTGAAACTTTTCGATAAGAAAATCAAGACCTTTTTGACAATTTTAGGCAACAAAATGAGGATTTTTGCAAGTTTCTGGTTAAAAAAAAAAACAATTTTTGACAAAATGAAACGAGACTGACAGTTTTAACCAAAGGAATGGTTTTCTGGCAATGTTGTTGAAAACCGAGAATTCTGAGAAAAAAAGCAAGACATTGGCAATTTGAGCAGAAAGCAAGATCTTTTAGGAATTATTAGATATTGACAAAAAAGTGTTACTTTTTGGCAATTTCTGGAAAATACGTACCTAAGCAGGACTTTTGGATTACTTCAAAAAAAAAAAATCAAAGAGCAAAAATTTGACAATTTTAGCAAAAATTTGACAATTTTAGCAAAAATTTGACAATTTTAGCAAAAATTGGGAATTTTTGAAAATTATTGGCAAAAAATTCACATTTTTTTACATTTTTTTTTCTTTTTCAAAAAGTGAGATATTTATTCTTAGTAATTTTTGGCGAATTTTGGTAAAAATGCGAGACTTCTCAAATGAAGCAAAAATTTTTGGTAATAAGCAAAATTTTGGGACAATTTTCAGAAAAAATAAAACTTTCAGAATTTTCATCGAAAAAAAACCAAGAATTTTTGGTAATTTTCGTTAAAAAGCAAGAATGACAATTTTAGCAAAAAACACGAATTTTCAGCAGTTATTGTCAAAAAAAAAATGGTACTTTCTTCAATTGTTCAAAATGGGAGGCTTTTGTCGTTCAAGTGAGATCTTTTGGCATTTTTTCAGGCGAAAAATCGGGAGCCCGCTTTTGGGTAATTTTCAGAAAGAAAATGAACACATTTGGAATTTTTTTGCGAGAAAGTGACATTTTTCAGCAAAATATGTACCAGCAGACTGTTTGGAAATTTTGACAAAGAGAGATTTTTTTGTTATTTTGGACAGAAAAATTGACTTTGACAATTTTAGCAAATGGTCCAGCTTTGTAACCGTAACACTGATGAAAAGTCGAAATTTACTCTGCATTCCAATTTTAACAACCTCTGAAGACGATTTCAGGTGGGTTCAAGTCATTTTGGAGCCTCCAGCGACTTTTTTAAAATTACTGGAGTCTCCGCCAGATTTTTGAAACTTGAAATTCCCACAACATTTTATCAAAATGGAGTCAGCAAGCT
This sequence comes from Planococcus citri, assembly GCF_950023065.1. Taxonomy (NCBI): domain Eukaryota; kingdom Metazoa; phylum Arthropoda; class Insecta; order Hemiptera; family Pseudococcidae; genus Planococcus; species Planococcus citri. The sequence continues at coordinate 46,642,861 of NC_088681.1, read as the reverse complement.
GAAATTTACTTCGCAAACTAATTTCAATACGATATGAAGTCGACTGCATGGTAGTTTCAATTGGTTTTGAAGCTTCCAGCTACATTTTGGAAATTTCAATTTTCCAAAAAACGCCATATCGCTGGAGGCTCCAAAACGACTTGAAATCCACCAGCAGTCGACTTCGTAGCGTATTGAAATTAGATTGCAGAATGAATTTCGGGTTTCCAACTCTATTCGATGAAATTTTGTGGGAATCTCGAGTTTCAAAAATCTACTGGAGGCTCCAGAACTACTCAAAACGGTCTGAAACAATTTCAATCGATTTGGCAGGTCAAAAATAGGGTACATCCCAAATTTCAGCTTACCAGGTCAATTTGGTAAGATTTTGATTTTTTCACTCATTTTTGGTCTAAATTAGATTTTTAAAAATTCACCAAAAATCGAAAAAGGCACTTCACCACTTGAAATTTCGACAGTTGATAAATGTTTGCCTGTTCTTTCGATCTACCTTTGTACGGTTAAAAAAATTTCGTACAAGTCCTACGTCGGAACGCAAAATCTGCGATTTCGGCTGACCTGTCAATCAAAATGGCCGCCATTTTGTAAATAGGGCCACTTTTTTTCTAGGACAAGGGCTAGAAATGTTCCTTAGGACTCCCTCTTTAAGAAAAAAGTTGTCCCGGCGGATCATCGGGGGGAGGGGGTGCAATAGATCCTTATGCGGGCTCCCCGACTATTCAGCACCCCTTCAGGATGCACCTGTTGCTGTGTGCATTTTGAAAGCCACCACAGAGTATATTGTATACCTGATGGCTTTCCACAAACGTCACATCTTTCGACCCCCTCTCCCCCTCATCCGTGTTTTTACAATGAAATTTCATCAAAGTTCCAAATTCACCCATTCGTTTCTTCACGGCCACCGCAACCAACCAACATCCTCATCCCTCATCGCTCTCGTGTAGCTCTACGTATGGGTATTGGGTAGTCTCCGGCATACCACGAGCGTCATTCACGCGGTTACGTGCGGATTACGATGCATCCAGCCTCCTCCACCCGTCTCGGCGCGGATCGCGACCGCGAGTAAATTATTATGCAGCCGATAAAAAACCCAGCTGTATGCGTTTATCTTGCGCCGCGCCGGCCGCGTCGTTCAACTTGGAGAATAATATAGGTACGTATGCGTATAAATTCTTGGTTTATGACATGCTCTGGAATGCGGGCATACGGGAATGGAATGCGTTTAGCGAGTGTACGGAATCAAGGTGCAGTACTTGTTGCACGTTATCGTAAGACCATCTCCGATCGCCCGCGTCCCGTCGCATCGCATCGCACCGTCGCACCGTGTAAGTAGGTATGTACCATAACGTATCATATACACACACAGTATAGGTACTAATATAATGTATACTACACTTATGTACTCGTATAGTATGTACTAGGTACACTTACGAGCATACTTGCACTTTAGTACTGTACTACACACATATACCTACATACACAATCGGCGTCGTCAGGGATGAGAAACGACGTTATAAATGGAATGCATACGCCATAAACCGTCCTAGTCGTCGTCTTCCACCGCCATCTACACTAGATGGGAGGATACGGTACAAGGTATGCGGTTTTTGCACGTGTTATACCTACCTAGTACCTATTTATGGTAGGTAGATGTACCGTATGTAAGTAAGTATGTGCAAGCAAGTTCAAGTGCACCGAATACGTGTCGCTTCATTATCGTGTAGCCGTATACTCTATATGACTGTATTGTATAGTCTACTGTCTTTCTGTTGACCTCCACCTCCCTTCAACCCCGTCAAAGATCGCTTATAACCTTTACTTACTCGAATCAATCATCGATTTAATAATTATTAGAAAGGTGGTATTCATTGTCATAGGTGAGACGAAGTGATGTGTCGTGGGGTCTGAGAGAGAGTGAGACTAAAATGTTGTCAACTTTTTGCCCCAGACTACTCCCTCCCCTACAGTATTTTGGAAGGGGGAGTTAGAAACAAAAATGTTTAACAATTTTAAATGTTCAGAAACAATGCTTTTATGCTTACAAGGGAAGCCCCCCACATGAGAATCTCCGATTTGAATGAAACCTGGACTGTTGAAAAGAGGACCTCAAAAAACACTCATCCCCCAATTTTCAGCTGCTCAAGTTGATTTTTCGCTTTTTGGCGAATTTTTGAAATTTTGTGTACACAGGAAAAGCTGTTCAACTCACAAAATGAGAAAAAACTACAAATATCCATTTCTCCCGCGTATCAACTTCCGGAGCTCAAATTTGTGCCAAAGGTAGTCTTTTAGATACCTGATCGACTCATACCACCGTTGGCCGGATCCGGCCTTCCGGTCAGAAAACAGAATTTTTAACTTTCTTTCTCATATTATACCTAATCGATTAATACTACCGTCGGCCGGATCTAGAATTTACATCAGAAAGCATATTTTTTGCCCATCTTGTTGACCTTGGCATAAAAAACCAGATGGACAAAAAATATGCTTTCTGGTGTAAATTCCAGATCCGGCCGACAGTAGTATTAAGGAGAAACTTGATAGAAGAATTTTCTCGAAAGGGGAGTCATCAAGAAGTAATCTGGAGCAAAAATGGAAAATTTGTAAATGAATTGAATTTTTTCAATTTTTAAATTTTTCCAATTTTTTTGTTAGCTGGGGAACTTCATGAAACAATTTTTTTTTAGAGCAAATGTAAAAATGCAAAGATCACAATTGATGATAGATATTTTGTAGAATAATTGAGAAGAATTGAATTTTAATAAATCAGCTGGTTCAGATGAGGTCTTGCCTTCTATGATTAGGGAACTATAACCCAGGTATGTCAGACGGCCATTTTGTTCCTGGTTTGACGAACTTAGCATTGCAGTATATGGGAATTCGGCAAACTTTAACCGCGTATATCTTCAAAACCGTGCACTTTTACAACTTTTTCATAATAACATCTTTGAAAGAGAATTGAACGAGCTTTCCAATGGTATGCTACATGTATCAATTGAAATACATTTAATTGTTTTGAATTTCAGTCATTTTTCAGCACTTCATTTTTGGGTTAAAAATAGTTTGAAATTGTGTGAGATTCACAGCATGTGCTCTAATTCAATGATTACTTTCATTCTATGCCAGAAATTCCGTCATAAAAACCTTGAATCGAAAAACAACAATTTTTTTTCACGAGGAACAAAATGGGAGTCTGACATACCCAGGTTACAGTACCTTACTATGATCAGAGAACTACTTCGATCAGGGTTATTATACATGACATCACTCTTCAACACTGCACTTCGCCTACAATATGTGCCAACGTCATGGTGTAACTGGTTGAGCAACTATAGGTAGCGGTGATTACGGAACTCAGGGTTGTAAAAACCCGGCTAGTGATGTATGAGCTACTCTGTAGATAGCGTAGAAAGCAATGGGAAACTACTACATGAAAGCTCAAACAATGTCGATTCCCCAGAATAATCGCAATGGCAATAGGCATTCGCCTCACCCTGTTAGGGTACCACAAAAATGTGATTTCCAATGTCCTGTAAAAAACAAGGAACCACGACAACATGGAAGCCAGCCAAAATGATCCTTATTCTGAAACCAGGCAAACCCCCTGAGGAACCCAGCTCCTATCATCCTATCTCGCTACTACCAATCATATCTGAAGTCTTTGAAAAAGTGGTTTGTAAGCACCTTACGAAAGTTATTATAGAGAAGAATGTAATTCCAGCAATCCAATTTGGCTTTCAAGCACATCATTCAGCCATTGAACAAGTACATTGCACAGTTGATACAATAACTCAGGCGCTGGAGAAAAAACAGTTAGCACCAGCTGTCTTCCTAGATGTTAGTTGTGCCTTTGACAGGGTCTGGCATGAAGGACTTATCATCAAACTAAGAGCTTATCTTCCTAGTAGTCTATGCAATCTACTAATATCTTATCTGAAGCATTGCTCCTTTAGAGTTCAATGGGGCTGTGGCTCATCACAAGATACAGCAATTGCCGCTGGTGTTCCGCAAGGCAGTGTGCTGGGACCTATACTCTTTCTTCTTTTCACAGGTGACTTCCCAGTTACTGAAGATACTATAGCTAAATTCGGGCAACCTGTACACGCTGCACAGTTTTGTCTAAAATGCAAAATGGGAGCAACCTGCACAGACTACTGCAGGGTTTTCTCACAGTAGCCAGTGCAAGGGGCGTTGTTTAGGTTGCACAGTTTGCAGAGTGTGTAGAGTATGCAGCTTGTGCAGTTTGCCCAAATTTAGCTACTAGCACCATGCTGTTTGCAGATGACTCTGGTGTCATTACATGTGATGATAATTATGAGAAAGCTGTAAGTCGTCTTCAAACAGCTGTAAACAATATTGTCAAATGGGCCAGAAAAATGGAAGATCCAGCTAAATGAAAATAAATCAGTATGGGTAGATTTTGCGCTCCATAAGCACGGATATGTTCCTACGAGGTACGACAATTTGAAAACGAGACTTTTGCCATTGCGCGAGTTGTAGTTACATTAGAACAACGGACGAGGTCTCATTTGAAAAAGGAGTGGATTTTCTATTACTGTACAAAATTTCAAGTTGATTGGATGATTTTTGCGTGTTTTACAGCTGCTTGAAGTGAACATCCTCCTTAGAGTTGGTCGTGAAACTTTGAGGAAGTCTTGAGGAGGGTCCTTATATTCAGGGAGAGGCGACTGTGAATTAGGGGAGTGGTGGAAGTCCAAAAAAGTCAAAAATGATGTTTAAAAGAGATATGGAACTGTTGGAGGAAGCTCACTCAATCAAAACCTCACAAAAAGTAGGTCATGGGGAAAGCGTTTCCTAATGGTTGTGAGGAAACACCCTCTGAGGTGAGTGTAAAATAATTTTTGGAGGAGATTGACCTCAAATATCTTCAGCGTAGTCATCCTTCAACAGAATGCCCCACAATTATTCTCCAAAACGCCCTTCAAAAATCTGTAGGGCCTTATTCAGAGGCAGCTTCCTCAAAATTTGAGTGGAGGCTCTTCAGTCATGCTCAATAATGAAATGAATTTTGATTTTCAGGTAAAAACTTTCTGAGAACGAAGTAAAGGTTACTAGGAATTGAATTTGGGGAGTAGAAATGCTGAGGAGGCACTGAGATGTCTTGAGGAGGCAAAAATTCCTTAAGAAAAAATTTGCAACACTCATTTTCACAACAAGGGTAAAAAAGTTGCCAACTTTGAGAGGCTGTAAAACACACAAAAATCATCCAATCAACTTGAAATTTTGTACAGTAATAGAAAATTCACTCCTTTTTCAAATGAGACCTCGTCCGTTGTTCTAATGTAACTACAACTCTCGCAATGGCAAAAGTCTCGTTTTCAAATTGTCATACCTCGTACTATCATCAACAGCAAACCAGTCCCTGTGGCACAGCACACCTGCTACTTGGGCTCATACCTAGATTGTAAGCTGAATTTGCAAGAACATGTTAGAAAGAAATGTGACCATATGAACCTACAATTTTGAAAATTTCAATGGTTGATTGGAAGCCATTCAAAATTGAGCTTAGCCAACAAGAGGCTAATTTACAAAACCATATTTCTTCCTGCGTGGTCATATGGATGTGAAATTTGGGGCGTCACAAAAAAGTCAAATCGCCTTGTCATCAAGCGTTTCCAAAATAAGTTCATGAGAGCCATAACTAGGGCTCCTTGGTTTGTCTCAAATGAGCAACTTTGAAGTGACCTCTGGCTCGAACCAGTAGGCATAATTATTCATCGAAAAGCGACCACATATGTGAACCAGCTCCATAAACACCCGAATTGTGAGGCTGTGATTCTTTTAGACCAAAGGGATGACACAAGCAGGCTGAGCAGACTCCACACGTTGGACCTTATCAGCCTTCAAGTGCACTATGCAATTACCATAAATTAAATATAATTTTTAAATAGTGTTGTAAATAGTTCTGATAATTTTGGTTGTTGATTTTTGTATCAGTTTCGTAATTAAATAATTTAAAAAAAAAAAAAAATTAAAAAAATTCTGCAGTAGCCATGTACATTTTTCTGAAATGGGTTCAGCTTCTAAGTAAGTACTATGAATGGATTTTGTCTATTAGCACGATGTTCATTTCAAAGTTGGTTTACCAGATCGGAATAATGCACCATGCACGTGTATGTAATGTATCTGAACATAAACGAGAAGAAAACTATACACAAAGTACATAAAAATATCTAGAAAAAATTGCATCGAACGTGTATTATCTATGATAACTCTTTATACCGCTGATAAACGACATGCTGCGGTGATAGGACTCGAGCTCGGAGCCCACTATAAAAAAAATAAATAAATAAAAACAAACATATCGGGGAGGATGCGGTACATATAATGCGGTTGTAGAAGTTTTATTTCATTTTTTTTTCCACCGTATAAGTCATGATTTGTGGTAGTGTAGGAAATCTCGAGTCTTTTGGACCGTTTAATCAAATTCACCAACGTACATCGAGATGATATTGCAATAAAACTCTAAACTTGGACGCAGGACGTGGCTACACGTATAATAAAGTTGAAAAACTATGTACCTACTATCTATACGTTGGTAATTGATACTTTTTTCAAGTTTGTGGGTAAAAAAGAAAAGTGTGAAGAACCCAGGCGACGTATGTTGGTGATTTTTTTCTCACTTTTTTTCTTCATTGGCCGACACGTCGTCGTATAGAATTACAAACACAATAGGCGTACGTTTTGACTTTTTGGTGCCTGGTAAGTGGTAAATGGTCCTTATATTAAAAATCTATCCGCATTGTGAAAACGTGGCGCTGAAATAGCTCAAAGGAAAACACCGACAGCCTTCAACTCGCTCTCTCGTATCCAAAGGCAAATACTGCAGTCTTAATACTTTTCAACCCTTCTTTTTGCAACGACGACGACCGAGCAGAAGCACGAATCGAGCAAAATAAAATTATGCTAATGGACGAAAAGTACACGAAGCGAAAATTCATCATCGACCATTCCATCGTCATCATCGTCGTCGACGTCGTTACCGAATTTAATTATATTAATGAACAAAAGGTCAATAAGTGTGTGTGGTATCACTTGAACGATATTCGTAGGCAGAGTTCCGTGCCTAAAAGGACAATTTTCCATAAGCCTTTCGTTCGCATAAATAGTAAAGTGCAACGTGTTAATGTAGACTTATTATAATATACGTTTAGTATTTAGTTTGAAGTAGGTGTACTATACCTATACGATAAATGATAAAACCTCATTTTCCACCTCTATATACGTCCATGCTCTTCTTTCCTTATACCCAGCGCCTTTATCATTCACTTATAGGCGCTACCTTGCATAAAAGGATATTCAAACTATAGTGCACAGTTAAACTTACAACATGAACATCGCTAATATGACTTTAACAGCGCCTAAATGCATATTATGGAAGGCAGAAGTACACACTATACAGCGAGCTATATGAAAAAAACCAGCGTAGATGCATCGACCTGATGGAAACAATTAACCACGTGCTAATTAACGTTCGCCTCGCTAACTCTCGAGTACATCTTTAATTAAGCTTATTTAATGCATATTACACGTAGTTGTTAAATCAGCCAAACGAGAGGGGCTCGATTTTTCTTTCTTTTTCACTTGTTATTATTATTATTATTATTATTATTATTATTATTTTTTGTAAACTAATTGTCGAATAAGCTCTATCAAACGTGTTTAAACTTACCTTACGAAGATAGGTAGGCTACACACTTACGCAGTATTACGATGAAAGAATTTTTGTTTTTTTCATTTCCTCACATGGGAAACCCTTCAAGCAGGATTCTCAACTACGACAGTGCTGAAATTAGGGTCAATGAAAAGGTACTCAACCCACACCAGTTATCATTCAAGATCAAGATTTTTTTACAAGTTTTTTCTTTCAAATACTCAACCTTTGAATTCCAGGAGAAAAACGAATAGATGAAAATTTCTACCAAAAAAGTTGAAGGTCTGCATCTTTCATAACAAAAAAAAAAAATTCAATCCATTAGAAAATTTTCTCACCTTCAAACTTCAGTGAGGTTATGATTGTTGGACTCATTGAACAAAATGTCACAATGTGGGATTTTAGAGTTGTGAGTTGATCATATCTACTTTTTTTTCAGATATTTGGAAAAGCCCCCAGAAGAAAATTGTGACGAAATGCAAGAACACCGGGGTAAAAAATTTTAGTTCTCTCTACTTACAAAGTTACAAATCAGGTTTTCGAAAAAATGATCTAAAAGTGAAAAATCAACGTCGCTAATTTCCATTCTGTATCCTTCTAATGTAAGATATCCAGAAAAATCATTTTCTATTAAAAGTTGTCAGCCTCATTTTCAACGGGTAGGTAAATAATTTTAATTTTTCGGACAACCCTGAAAAAAGTCTGAAATAAAAAGCGAAAATTGTCACCGAAAATTGTATTTTTTGAGACTTGAAGATAGAAATAAACGTTCACAAACAAGTACTCGTAATTTCTCCTACCCGAAACACACTTGTTCATTAATTATATTTTTTTCAATTTTTGCCAACACGTGTATCAGTGTTAAAAACGTTTTCAGACTTTTCAAATTAACAAACATTTTTACACAGTTGAAACACTTTACGAATTTTTTCACTCGATAACTAATTAAACAGATCAATCGTAATCCAAACAACGTCATTTTTAAAATTTTTGAGCAAAAAATTATCCAAAAGAAAAACACAAGTTTATATGTAAAAAAATGACAAAAATTTGTAAAAAAATTGTTTACGAAAGCTTTTGTTTGAAATACACCGAAAATAATAATTTTCATTTTAAACAGGGCTCGTACTCAATTTTTTTCGAAAAAAAGGCGATTAAACAAAAAAAGTAGCCCTGAAACAGCTTGAAAAAGTAACCAAAAAAAATTCACAGAAAGTAACAAAACGTAGGCAAAGTACAGAATTTTTGTCAAAAAGAACAAAATTGGACAATTTTAACCATTTTTTTCCAAAAAGCGAGACTTTTTTGCATTTTTTAAAAAGTTGATAAAAAGAACCTTGGGTAAGTAATTGGCAGTTTTTGGAAAAAAAATACTGATTGTGAGACTTTTCCATTGCTAAAAAACAAGAGTTTTTTGGGAATTTTTGGCAAATGAAAAAGCAAGACTATATTGAACAATTTTTGGAAAAGTGAAAAAGTACACGACTTTTTAGTGGTTTTCTGCGAAAAATGATAAAATTCATCAATTTTGTTAAAAAAAAAAAAAAAACAACGGAAATTTCTGACATTTCTGTCGGTTTTTTAGAGAGTAGGAATTTTTGACTATTTTTGGCTAAAAGCAGAATATTGGAAATTTTAGCAAAAGGCAGGACTTTTTGGCAATAAAAATGAAACTTTTTCTCAATCTTCGTAGAAAAACTGAGATTTTATTGAATCAGGGTGTCCACTGTCCACTCATTTCTGGAAATGATTTTCCCTGACTTTTCCAGGTTTCCCAGACTAATTCTTCCATTTGTCGAGACCTTTTTTTTCCAAAATAAAAACGCCGTATTTTTAAAATTCCCCCTTCTTAACAATAAAAAATCACCTTTTTCAATACCTTCGGTTCTAAGCCCAAACTAAACGAAATTACCCGAGCGACGCGAGGGAAATTTTTTCCAAAATAAAATACAATAAAACTTTTAGAATTATTAAAAAATTACAGATGAACATTTTCAAAAAATTCCCTGACTTTTGAGGGAAAATTACTCGAAATTTCTAAAATCCCCTGACTTTTCCAGGTTTTTCAGGTTTTTCAGCTCCAGAAGTGTGGATACCCTGTCAATTTTTTCGATAAAAAACAATATGTAGGTACATTTAGGCAAAAAGCGAGATTTTTGGGAAATTTATAGAAAAAAAATTGAGATTTTCCTACAGGAATTTATTCGTGAAATGAAAGCTACAATTTTTAGCAAGAAACGAAATTATTTGACAATTTTGAAAAAATATGAGATTTTTTGCTATTGTTGGCATTTGACAGAATACGTCTGGGTAGAGCTTTGTAGCTGCAACACTGAAAATGTGGGCCAAAAAAACTCCCAATTTTAATAAAAATCCTAAAATAAATTTGTATAGTGTAGTTGGATATCGACTGTTTGTGATTCCATTCGAATGTGTCTATTTCTTTCAGATTATTCAAAAACTGACCTTCACTTTTCCAAAATTTCAACCTCCTGCTCGATGTAGTGTATTATTTTTACTCGAAACGTTAAGCTGTTTAAAGAAGGCTGTAACGAAAAATTATTCACAAAAAAAAATGTCAACTTTGATCTTTGAAATTAAAATTTAAAATTGGAGTTGAAAATTAAAAAATTACCTATTTTTTCTGCAATTTTGATTTAAAAATTGTAATTTTTCACAAATTTTTTCAAGTGAACACGCAACAAAATTCCATTTTCATAAAAATAACATCTATTTTCTCAATTTTGAGAACAAAATCAGTCCCTTTCACGCCTTTGTTTCCAACAATCTCATTTCCAGACACTGTGGGACAAAAAATGAACCCAGTTCTCGCAGCTTTACGAGTACAATTAACAACCGACTTTTTTCTATGTATTCTCTGAGCATTTACACCTGTAGAGTGCAGATCAATGATCAAACCGATCTTTTTTTTTAAAATAATTACCAGGGTAACTAACGAGAGGGAGGAAAATTTTGGGGACGATGATCTGCAAAAATACAACCGTTTACATATTTAACTCATAAACGACCCAGTATACATGTACATTAGCTACCGGTGAAAAAAACAATATATTTTTACAGTCCATTGATCAGATATCCGATAAGGAGTTGATGACATGTGGGCGAACATTAAACACACACCACTCAAATCATTCCTGGAATAGCGAAACAATTCAAAAGAAAAAAAAAGAGAGAGAGAGAGAAAAAACAACTAAACCAAACCACTAAAACAAACTCGTATTGAAAATCCATTACAATTCACAGAAAGGCAGCTGATATGACGATTCGACGTTCGTATAGGGATAAAAAACCTCACTCAGGTACTACAGGTGGCAATGAAACCAAACGACGGAGCAGTCTGGAACACGTGTTCGTAAATTAAAAAGTGAAAAAAAATAATTAAAAGCAAACGTCGATGGTTAGTCACTTCTGATCTAGTTTTCCGATTGATTTTCCTTGTTTCCCAATTACTCAGCAAACGAATTGGCGAATGGGTTTGCAATCGCAGATGCAGGAAAAAAAACAGACCTCACACGTACGACTTCACTATCGTTTTCCAAAAAAATGAATGGTACAACGAAAGCGAACATTGCTCGTGAAATTTACACAAACTCGTAAATCATATGCGAGTAATTTTCAACCGTATAGTCTCGTACACTCATTTAAGGTAAGTAAAGCGAAAAAAAAATTCACAATTGCAAGATATATGTAGGTATGTACTAGTAGGTATCTCTATCTACTCTATTTTATCGAAAACTCGTGCACCGTTATGTATGTAATTATACCCACACGAATGAGCATTATTTTACATGCATCTCTTACATAGGTAAGTACATTTAAAACGCTCTCCGGCAGGCGGCAGGCACCTCCACACTGTACAGTGTACATATAATTATCAAATTATACGAATTACAGAACACATTCGCAAATGCTCGACCGCAGCAAGCATGACATAGTCAACTTTATAAGGGACGAGCAAGGTCAGTATCCTGGTTCACGTCGAACCAGCAACCAGCGCCAGTCATTATCGCGCCACTGAACACCTCCCAGAGAAGTACACAACCGTCAAATGGTGCAAAAAAACACGACCTTTGCAATCTATAATCTAGAGGAAAGGACTCGTGCTTGCTCTATGAGTAGGAAAATTATATATTTTTCAAACTAATAGTTATCCTCGCAGTTGTGCATAATTTTAGGCACTGCTAAAATAATATAGTAATTAGCTGAATTCAGTAATTAATGTTCATGTTCAGTAATTGGAGGTGAAAAATTTATTGTGTAATCCAAGTTGAATCTTCATTTCGGAAAAAATGACTTCTGAAGCGATTGAAAAACATTATTAAGACTGCGAGGAAAAGTTCAGATTCGAATCAGACCCATAAATAACCCACGTAGCAGTATAATCGGATTTAAAAATTTTTACCAATTTTCACCCCTCCCCTCATTTAGACTGCTGCGATTTTACCAAACATTCCTGCTTTTGCCAAAATTATATTTAAAAGTCTCGTTTTTGCCAAAATTATTTAAAAAATCCCAACCTTTGTCGAAATTGTCAAAAAAGCTCTGTTTTTGCCAATAGAATTGTCGAAAAATACATTTTTATTCGAAGTTATCAAAAAACTTTTTAATATTTTTTGTAAAAATGAACAAAAAACCCTGTTGTTGGCCAAAATTATAAAAATTCCTATTTTTGCCAAAATTATCAAAAAATCTTGACTTTTTGTAAAAATAATTGTCAAAAAAGCACCAAGCTGTTTTTTGCTAAGATGTTCGAAAAATCTTATCGCCAGAATAGTTGTAAAAAAAAGTCTCATTTTTGCCAAAATTGTAAGTACAAAAATTTCTTCTAGAAAAAATTATTTAAAAATCTCAACTTTAGTCAAAATTGCCAAAAAAAAGTCCTGTTTTTTTTGCCAAAATTGTCGAAAAATACTTACATTGTTTTTTGACGTTAAAGAAATCCAAATATTTTTTGCAGAAACGACCAAAAAATTTTGTTAGTATAGGTAGCCAAAATGTTCAAAAATTACTACTTTTGCCAAAATTACGTTTCCTAAGAAGTCCTTGTTATGTTTTTGTCCAGTTTTGTCTAAAAAGTTCTATTTTTGCCTAAATTGTCAAAAAAATCTCGTTTATGTCAAAATTGTAAAAATACGTTCCTTTTTTGTCAAAATTATAAACAAATCTTAATTTTTGTAAAAATTGCCAACAAAACTCCTGCTTTTGGCCAAAATGTTCGAAAAATCCTGTTGCCAAAATTGGCAAAAATTCTTGCGTTTGCCAAAATTATCCTAAAAAGTCCTGTTTTTTGCCAAATCATTGTCAAAATTTATTTTTTTCTTAGTTATCAAAAAACCCCTGCTTTTTTGCCAAAATAAATAAATTATTGTAAAAAACCTTCTGCTTTTAGCCAAAATTTTCAATTTCAAAACTCCTGCTTTTTGTCAAAATTGTCAGCAAGTTCTGCTTGTTTGTCGAAATATTGTAGACAAAGACCTTTTTTTGACTAGTTATCAAAAAAAAATTCTGTTTTATGCTGAAATGGTCAATAAATAATCTTGTTGTTAGCCAAAAAACAGTCTGAAAGTACAACTGTTGCAAAAATTGTTGAAAAATCACGAGTGACAGAAAAAACACTGAAAAGTGTGAAAATGAGATTTTTTGCCTTTTCATAGAATTTGAACTTCCTCCCACAAAGATTCAACCATCTTAACATAAATTTCACCGTACGTTAATTTTGCAGTGAAAAAAAAAATGAAGAAATGCAGGATTACTGCCTAAAGAACTTTTATTTTAATACAACCAACATACCAAGTTCCATGTCAATCGGTTGAGGAAGAGCCCGAGATAACGTAACTCTTCCCCTCTTACCTAAGAATAGCACAGGCATCAAATGCGAGACGAAAGGCGAATCACTATGCTCATTATGTCAAAGCTTTACGAGCTTTCCAAATTTTTCATAATTTTTTTTATATCACAAGCTAGAACAGAAGAGGAAGCGTGAAAAAAATTCAAAGACGAAAAAAAAATACAGAATTACCTACAACTTTTTGAGGATAAAATTTTGGATTCCTGCGGATACTTTTTAACCAAAAAAAAAAAAGAAAAGAAAAAATCAAAATCAAACTATCTTATATATTAAAAGATCTTTGAAAAAAACATACTTCCAATCGCCCAGCCTCTCCCGATGAACCCTTTTTCGCGATTTTTTTTTAATCTGTTCCTTTTTCACTCTAAATATGTCAAAGTATATTTTGAATAAAAAAAATTTGAAATTCAAGGTCCAAAAAATCAAAAAAACGATATAAAAATAATTATTAAAAATAAAGTAATACTCGTATTTACAGCAAAGGAGTATTGAATCAAAAATTAAACGAAACAAAAAAGCTGAATACAAGTTTTTTGAAGCGTCAAGGAATATTTTTGTGCTTAAAAAATCAGGAATAAAATAACAAATTATAATACGTAATCACTCAAACAGAGGAATTGGAACTGCAGGTGCAGGGGCGTAGCAAACCAACTTTACTAGGCGAAGGGGGAGAAAGTGATGACGTGTAACGTGATTTTGATTTTTAAGAATGTTTCGAAATTCAAAAATATTGAGAGAAGCTAAAAATATTACCCAAACGGATCGAAGGCGAAATTTTTTTGGAGAATTATACCTTTGAAAAATAATGGTTTCAGAGTTGTCAGTTCATCATTGAACATTTGAAATAGCCAAATTGACAACTTACCACTCTAAATGGCCATCTTTTGCCAACTTCCAAAGCGCCCAGGGGTAGTATAACCACCCCTGCTCCCCTGGGTCGCTTTGCTCCTGAGGAACTATCATTTCTTTGGCTTTCTCCAATTCCTCAATTTTCTCTGAAACGTTAACATCGCTTAGGATGACTTTGCCATCATCGCCAAACTTCAACATGGGAAGTAAATTCAAATTAAAATCGTCATAATAGTTTTCAATGTTGATTTCGAATATCTCCATAATATCTGCATTCATTGGACAAGCGTAAAATTGATCACTTTCTGGAAATTTCCAACCCATTTCTTGATACTTATACGCCGAGCAGAGTTTCGTTTCATCTACATCTACCAGAACATTTTGCATCACGAATACAATTCCGTACGCGTGCCACTGGTCATTATACCTAAACTTCAAGGAAATCGCTTTCCAAAAATGCTCAGGTATAGGGTATTCGCCATCGTGTAAATACAAATACTCAAATGAACCGTTCTCCATTTTGTTTAATTGCTTTCCACGAACTCCAGCCATAACCACGAGATTATTTATCTGTATGGATTTTCATCCAGGGTAAAAAGATGATTAGTTGAGCAGGTGCCTGTTTCGATGACAGTAAAAAGAATCTAAGGGCTGGATGTGTGAGTTTACGTACTTGGGCAACTTTTCGTATAAATATCTCCAACGCTTGCCATCGAGGAAATAGATCACGATACATTGGAGCAGTTATGATATTTTTTCGTGACGCTGATTTCCAGGTATTCAAAAGGAAATCCTCTTCAGGGGCTAGAGGAACTTTGACAAATGGACACCCAGACTAGTGAAAATATAAAATAACACTACGTTGATGTAACAGGTAGGTACGTGGTTCAGAAAGAAAATAGTTATACACGTACTTGGGAGTAAAAAGAGTCGATGTAGAAAAGATACGTGGAAAAATTATCTTCAAATTTTGTATCTTCTGTAGCGCTTGGCTCTTGTTTTAAAAATTTACCTCCAACTATTTCATACTCCAAGGAAATAATTCGTCTTATATCGTAGTCAAATTGGTAATAAATTAGGCCAATTACCGAATAATCCTGCATAAAATACCAGATCGATTTATTAAAGCATGTCAAATAAAGAGTAAGTGGTCCTTTCAGATGAAATACTTCGCTTTACTTGGTAAATATGAGGATAGGAACGAGAACCTGGCGTAGTCGGTTTGCGAATCTGTTATTAATTACAAGACGTATAGAAAATTCGTCGATTGAATTGAATACACCATCGAAAAAATATCTCACCATAAACCCAATTGCGCTGGGCTGTGCGGAGTTTTCTGAAACGAAAATTTCAGCTACGACGGGTTCTTCGCATACAGGAATGAGAGCACCTTCGTCAATCTTTGAATCTCGTATGTCCAGCAAATGAGGATAAAGGAGATACTTTTTGTCTAGAGTTGGACAAGCAATAAATATTTCCTTCGACTTTCCAGGTGTTTTTACAACATAATGATTTTTTTTAGAGTTGTATTCCACTTCATCGAAGTCAAAATATCTGTCGGAAGGTGAATCGAAAAAGCATAGAGGTTCGTGAAGTCCTGAAGCTAAAAAAACGTAAAAATAATGTTACAAGATTTAAGCAAAAATTCACACTTTCAACACAACTTTCTTTCAAGTCCCAAAAATTTCATGAAAAAGTCTAGATAAATTTCATTGTATTTGAACCAATAGACACAAAATTTTGAAAACTTGAGTAAAAAAATCAATCGAAGGAGTCATAAAAACGCAGTAAAAATTCAGTGTTGCACTTCACTTAAAAAGTATACGAAAAGGGTATTTGTAAGTCACTTTTTGAAAACGTTTGTTAATAATGTTGAAATTTTCATTCTTTTGTCTCAGATTTGGTCTCGGCTCATTTCTCTCCCCTCCTCTATTTTTTAAACGCCATTTTTACTACAAAAAATTCGAATTTGTTCAAAATTCATTTTCACGACTTTTTCATTACTTTTTCATGACCAATTTTTCACATTTTTACCAATTAAATACCCCCCCCCCCCAAAAAAAAACCTTGTAATGCCAGAACATTTCCATTCATCGACACAGCTGCCTATTTGTCGCGTCTCTCGAACCCAGTAAATAGGCAGGGTGTCTAACAAAATCTGAAAACTAAAAAAAGGATCTTGGAAGGACCTTTTGGAAGGACATTTTTAAAATTTAAAATGCACTGATCCCCCCCCCATTTAAAAGAAACAAAACAATAATCAAAAAAATACATCAAACAATGGAAATAATCAATCGTTTTCCATTAACAACATATTTAATTTTTTGCTATTATATTTAATTATTTTGATGTCGATAGAAAAATGAAAAATTCTGAAAAAGTAAGTTTCCATTTTTCGCTCGATTTTGACAAAAATGACAGAATTATTTGAAAATTTGGAAAAGAGAAGGACTTTCGGACAAAAAGGAGGACTTTTTCCTGACTTTTTTGAAAAGAATGACCCATAGGCAAAAACACAAACTTTTCCTGACCTTCGGGAATCGGAAGGACCTGATAGGTATAATAGCCTATTTACTTGTCGAACAGGGTTGCCATTTTTTACAGGATCAAAAATTAGCTATTTCAGTTTTTTTTATTTTTCTGATTTTTTGAACAAATTTTTGTTTTTTCATTTTAAGGGCTTTTAAAAAAATTTTCAAGTGTGTTTCGAGCAAAATTTATGACTTTTTCATGACTTTTCATGACTTTCACGACCACCTACCAAAATTCATGACTTTTTCGTGACTTTCATGACCGTCAGACACCCTGGAATTTAAATGATCTACATTTTTCCACTCTTCAGTGTGAATTTAATTCGACCTTGAATTGATTTTTTGAAAATTGTCGACTTATCTGCAGGTTCTTTCCGTGTACTCTTCACTTGTGCCTTTTCCTCTATCATTGAAAAATCTCAAAATTTCCATCACCATTCATCTTGTGAGATTTAAAATGGCGTATAAAGCAAATTTCAGCTTTTTACCTTTCTCAATTTGACCCAATTTTGATTCGGAATTCGCCAAAAATTGAAAACGATTTTTCTGCATTGAGCAGCCAAAAATTTCTCTCACGATTAGGAAATACTCCCTTCGATTTACAAAAACACCCAATCACTTCCTCCACAAATAAAATTCGTGATCTTACCATAGTGAATCGCATTAATTGCAATGGTGAAAAAAATATATGAACTGACATCCCAATTACAGTTCATTGCAACTTTTTGAAAAATTCCTTGATGGACTGATTAAAAAAAAAAAAAATTGATATCACGACACTGCATTCAAAAAGAAAAGGAGAAACAATTCGAACAACTGTGCAGTATGCTTCGAAAATCGCGAAGAGTACGTTGCGTTTAAGACGTCTTGATCAAGTAAAAGTGATGTTCGTATCGACGAAAAATCGCAAAACCTTCTGAATTTCGTTTACGATAGAGTCTGAATCAAAAAATACGTACAAACATCATTGTAGAAACAGATACTGCGTTTTTCATCGAGAAATTGTTCAATCGTAATTCAAGTTTCACTAATCGCTAAGACATCAATTGTTCAAATATTTAATGTTTGAAGAATCGAAGAATGACGATTCACCTCGTTTTTTCGCAATCACATCATCGTTAACGATTTTCACTTCTTATGCGATCTTATTTTTTAAAATCAATGGTCCATCTTCGATTCAAAATATTCGTCGTTGAGTCCCTTCATTCTTTCAATACTGTCATGTCCCCAAAAACCCAAATTTAAATCATCTATCTCTTCAGCCAGAGTCAGCAACTCTTCAACTCTGATCTTATTTGATAAAATGAATAAATGAATAAAAAAATACATTTTTTTTCAAAAAGATCTCACACTTTCTTTAAAATAAGCAACACATTGGGTTTTCTGTGATTCAACTAGAAGAATTTCGCGATAAAAAATTCACTCCTTCGTTCGTACCTCGTACTCTACTCTTTCATATGCCAGTACTCGTACATTACCATCACATGACCATGACCATGATTATGTAAACAAGCAAATAGAAAAAATTTACGGCTCATCGCGTATGCAACATATAAAACACATTTTAAAAATTCAAATTGCAGCGAGTAAAATTTGCAGGAGGCATATCCATTTCAATCACAAGTACACAAAGTACATACCAGACGTTGCATCATCACATCACAGTCACACACACTGCCAACACGTGGAAGACTTGACACAGGAGAAGGGAGAGGCTCGATCTGGATCAAAAGATACCTCATCCAGAAGTATTCAGCTAATTAAACTACGATATAATATAATATAAAGGTAAAAATCGCGAATATTGAACTGGGTGCGAGCTATTTCCAGATATGTACTTTTATTAATGTATAAGGGGGACCTTTAGCTCGTCACGTCGTTCGTCCTATAACGTTTTATGCGGTAAGTATTTTTCCGTATGTGAAGCGTATAAAAGAGGAAAAATATAGAGGTACCTATACATAATACTGGAGGAACAGATGTTTAAAAATGGTAGCACACGCTGGCCTGGTGTTTAAACACATTATTTATATGTATGTTTTCGATTTGTGTTAAATAGGTGGTTTTATATTACCTGATCTTGATCTTGATTTCGATTCGATTTAATCACCTTATGATTCGTAAAGATCTGTAACAAAACGAGAAATGTGCGATGAGAAATTAGATGCTGAGGTTTTTGTTAACATTTACTTGGGTTTTTATTATTTTTTTTTAAATTTATAAAAATAATTATTTAAAATTGAGTGAGTTTGACTGAGAAGGACTCTATATTCAAAACCTCACACTCCTCGCATGAACTTTGAAGAGGGTAAGTGTAAGGAGGAAAGGCCAAACATTATTCTAAAGAGGTCAAATCAAACATAAAATAATGAATTGAAGGAGAAAATACGTACAAACTTGAAAGGTTTACCTCTCCCCTTAATTTTGACCCAAAAGCAAAAAAAAATGTCAAAATTTTGTAAATTTTTAAAGCTATGAAAGTAAAACCTAATGAATTGGACCTTAATTTCAATATGTACGTTATCGTATTTTGTTCAATAAGCTGGAGACTGGGGAATGCGGGATTCTCACATTCCTTTTGTGTATTTGAACTTGAACTTGGAGGAAGGGATGGATAAATACGTAAACTGTAGCATTTTAGTTTTACGTCATTGATTGACGTACTCTATTACACCTACATTATTTACATACGTAAGTTACGTCCCAAGTACTATTACGCTCCGCGCTCCTGTCCAAATGAAAAGAATTTTCCATTTCCATTTGCTCATTTAAGCACACCTACTACCAATTTGTACGTCATGAATTTCGGGTATAGAAGTAGGTGTTTCAAACAAAAAAAAAAAAAAAAAACAAAAAAACAAATGACATGAGCATTTATATTGACGCTCGAGTCCACTTCATTACATCCCTACAGGGCTGACACTAATGTGGAAAATTTTGGGTTAGCGTCAATGTAAATGCTCACGTCATTTATTTTTTGGTTTGAAACGCCTACTTATTTCATTACCCAAAATTCATGACGTACAAAATGTGAAATTTCGGGGTTAAACCCGGAACATTTCACAGTAGTGTCAATATCCATTAAGAATTTGTACAAATATTAAAAAATCCAAAAAATCAAGTTTACTCCCAAAATCGGCTCACATGTGCATAAACTCGTTAAACAGGTCGAGTGTATTACACAGCTCAACTTTCAGCTGCCCAACTTTATATTCACGCCTTCTGGAGCAAATTCAAAATTCTGGAGAAATTGAAAATCGCGCTGGAGGCTCCAGAATGGCTGGAAACGGTGAAATTGGGATTTGGGGAGTTATTTGTGGATAAAATACAGCGATTCGCGCGAGTTTCAAAAATTTCCACGCAAACGGGAAACTTTTGATTTTTTTGATTTTTTAATTTTGAAAAAAGCTGGTTAAAAAACCACTCTTGAGGTGTCACTCTCAAAATCGACTCAAATGTGGATAAACTCGCTAAACAGGTCGAGTGTAATACACAACTCGATTTTTAGCTGCCCAACTGCATATTCACGCCTTCTGGAGCAAATTCAAAATTCTGGAGAAATTGAAAATCGCGCTGGAGGCTCCAGAATGGCTGGAAATAGTGAAATTTGGATTTGGGTAATCGATGTTAGTTGTGGGATTTATTTTGACCAGTTTTACTGATCAAATACGTACTTTTTAAAAAAATGCATAAATCGCCAAAAACAGTCAATTTTGAATTTTCAAACGTTTGCCAAAAATCTAAAAATGAACTTGGGCAGCTGAAAATTTGGTTTCAGGGGTTTTAGACTATGCTCTTTCCAAAAATCGCGGTCCCGTTCAAATCGGAGTGTGACACCTTAAGAGGTTCCCTTGTCAGTTACTTTTACTCTGATTTTTGGTGGGGGGGGGGAGGGTTGAAAACATTTTTAATACCATTCATAAAAGTGATTTTTCATAATTTAAAACGGCGCCGGGCGAGCTGATCAGGAAAAAAAATGTTCCAGATTTTGACAAGTTAGTCGAAGGGATATTTCCATTTCATTTGCAGTTTTATCAGTTTAGCTCTAATACATATTATGTAATCCATTCTTCAAAAAAGAAAATTTTGAAAGTATAAAAAAATTGCATTCACAATTTGCCTCGTTTTTCAGAAAAGAAGAAAAAAAACAATTTTTAAACAATGAATTACCTCAAGTCCACATTACGCCAATTTTAATCAATTTTTTCAGCTGTTTCTACGAGCACAATCAATTCCACATGAAAATCGAAGTCAGTGATTCAATTTTTTGACGATTTAAATTCTTCTTAGCAACCCAGTTTTTAAGAAAAATTCTTCCCGAGTATTCAATTTTTCAAACATTTCAAAATTTGAAGCTCATTAAATACATACATATAGATTTAAGAAGAAGATGGAGTGGATATTAAAGTCAAGTAAAAATTCTACCCCTTCACTACCTTCAGTCTCGTTCTTTTGAAAATTTTTCGAAAAAATTTTTCCAAACAAACAAGATACCAGTTCAAAAGATGTATATTCATCAGTGGCACACCCAGGATATTTTTTTGGTGGTGGGAGGGGGCTAAAAAAAAGTGGAATGAACTGGATGTCCGTTTTTTCACTCGTAGTTAAGTTTCGCTCATGGAATGGAATGGAATTAGGGGAGGAAGGTAGTGAAAAAATCTTGACAAGAGTTTAAAACTTTTTGGAATTATTAAAAGTTGAAAAAAAGAGGCGGAGATGGGGTGTTGGACATTTGGGAACACGCTCAAAATTTGCACTTCTCAACTAGACGTGACAATGGAGCCCTTTTGAGTAACTTTTCACTTGATTTACTTCATTCCACAAGTTTTTCTTTTCATTTTTTCAAATACATATTTTAGAACTTTTTGCGGGTCTCATTCAAAGTTGGAAGGGGAAGGGGGTAAATGTTAGGATTAAATTCAAAATCTTCACTCGATCTCGACATTGTTTTTTTAAAGCCATTTTAGGTACAATAAAAATCAAAATTCGAAAAAATTCAATTTTCAATTTCAAACATCAAAAAAAGTTTAAATTTATTAAGTTGTCTTATTTTGACCTCTTTCCGACGTATTTCATGAAAAAGTTGATAAAAATTACACTCACAACAAAAAAATAAAAATTCGTTCATTTTTTTAATCTTTTCGAATTTTGATTTTTTTTTTGTGAGGAGTTTATTTCATCGAGTGAAAGGGGGTTTTCAACTTTTTCAACTGATACGTAAAAATAGGGGTCAAATGGGTCAACTCCACTTATCAAAACTTTTTTTCAAGTTTTAAATAAAAAAATCGCGATTTTTTTGCAAACTATAAATTTTTCAAAATCAACTTTGCAACATGGTACCATCCCAATTTTTAATACCTATGTTGTTCAGCATGAAAAGTTGTGCATAATATATTTTTTTCAAAATCTTTGAGAGTCGGAACGATATGAAAACTACGTTTCTAACTTTTTGAGTTAATTTTTTGTAGAAAAAAAGTGGCAACACTGATTTTTATGATATCACTAAAAAACCTTTCAAACCCCTTAACTATGGGAAAATGCTCCATTTTGGTAGGTATCGCGGTTATCGAGTAATCCGCTGCAGCTGAAATGGATGATATTTTAGGTTGACTGAAAACTTTGACACCCCCCTAGCTGCCTTTAAAAATGGGCTAGAAGGCTGCGATTTGCGCCATTGGTCATCCCTTTGAAAGGTCTTTCCACAGGAAAAATTTCGAAAAAATCGCCGAACCCCCTACCACTTCTTGGTTTAATTGACGTGGAATGACCCTACCACTACTTTTTAGATCGAAAATGAGTCCAATCAAATCACTTTAAATTTCGCAATCCTAAAAAATCCACCTCCCCTTCCCTTTTGCATCACGGCTGACTCGATCAAACTCAATAAATTCTCGAAAAAGACCGGTCGACATTAAAAATCACGTATATTTTGTTTGAACAACGACACACACATTGCACCCTGCTTGGAAATAAAACCTCATTGAATCACTGGCATTACTTTCGTAACACCCGATTGCGTCGAGGCACGTGTTCGAACCTCGTCAATGATTCAATTAAACACATTGTACAAACGGAAGAAATATCGCCGAAAAAAAAGAGAGGAGAAGAAGAAGACGAAGACGAAGGCGAGCGCGGAGAAAGAGAAGTAGGTACACTATACAGAGAAGACAGCCGCGTATATAAAACCAGGAGCAACACGTTATTTCATCCTGTCACGTTTAAAAGAACCCGAAACCAAAAAGGTGAAAAAAAAACCAAGACCGGGTGTCTTTCGCCGTCTATAAGAATCAAGACCAGCTGTCGCAGTCGCGTTAAGAAAAGGGAGACACGAGCCCGAGGGCAGCTGGGTCCAAGAGCGTGTGCCACCCGAAGGACAATTTGGCAGAGACAGCGGAGGGAGCGATATACTCGTATACCTACACGCCGAAGAATTTTAAAATGAGATACTCGCGTAAGATGAAGGATTGCTGACGTCGTCGATAGCATCTGTTATATACACAGCACACGTTTAAAATATAAGGCAGCTGCTTTTACGTACGCTACGTACGAGTATTTTTTCCGCTCATCTTCTCCATATTTTTGGCTCTTTTTCTATCTCCTCGTGTACTCTGGATTGTATACTCTTATATGTACCTCATCCCTCTCAACGATGATACTCACTTTTCTGCGCCGACAACGACGCGATTCGACTATCACCCAAGCTAGCGTCTTGTTTCTCGT
Source organism: Planococcus citri (assembly GCF_950023065.1). Lineage (NCBI taxonomy): Eukaryota > Metazoa > Arthropoda > Insecta > Hemiptera > Pseudococcidae > Planococcus > Planococcus citri. The sequence goes on along the minus strand of NC_088681.1, from coordinate 46,619,217 downwards.
TTTATTTCACGTGTATCTTCATCGTATCTCTCTTCTTCACCGCTTCTCGATAAATTTTCGATCCACTTTGCACGAGGTACTAGACGAACTGACGTAGTCGTAGTCACACACGCTAGCGATATTACATTACACTACACAATCGCAGACATTTTTCCGACACATTAACGAATGTTTCGAATCGACTAATCGACTATTTTATGAGCCAGTCTTTTCTCTCATTCTTATTATTCGTTCGCATTTAACAGAAATTTACTGCTTTGCAGACACCTCTCGACGTAGCACCTGTAAAAATGCTCTACGATCAAGAATCAACCGGAAGTCGAACACCAGCGACGTTTTTTTTTTATATTTATATGATCCATTACAGAATGTTAACCTTTTTCTTAATACCTTCTCTATATCCTTCTGTAGTTTCTGCTTCTTCAATCATCTTGTTAACTCATTTACTAAACACATTTACACATCCATTTGATCCACACGAGCATTATTTCACAAAAATGCTGTTAACAACTCACAAAATTACCTACTTAAGTATCTGCCGAGTTCCTATCATCAGAAATTAAGGGAGCAACTTCTCAATATCTTTCACCCCATTCCCAACATTGAGAAGTAGTAGGTACTTTAACATTGCATAACATTCGCTGATTTTCCGATAGTCATCCAAAAACGAATTTTTTGTGATATGTAGGCCTATACGAAGAATTTTGGTTTGAAATTTATGGTCACATTTTTGAATGCCACAATTTTGAGCTGAGTGAAAGCCAGGCTAGAGCCAAGAGAAAACATTAGACTGAAACCAAAAAAAAAACCAAGACTAAACGAACATTTTTGATATTTTTTAGCAAAAATTTACTTCTCCTTCCCTAAGCTCAAAGTTTCAACATTTTGAGATTGTGAACTTCAGTTTTGAAGAATTTTGGTTCTTTGTCATGAAGGATATGACTGACAGTGAGCAGTGGCGTAGCCAGGATTTTCTCAAGGAGGGGGCAAAACCAGATTTTTAGGCATAAAAAATCGAAATGAGGGGTAATTTTCAGGAAATCTATTGTGATGTGTGGTGATTTCATGAAAATGAAAGCAAAATTACTGCTCGAGCGAAGCGAGAGCGAAAATTTTTAGAAAAAATGGGTCCAAACAACGAAAAAACGTCCATTTTTGCATGTTTTCTTTCAAATTTTCGCTCGCAAGGGGGGGGGGCCATGGCCCCCTTCGCCCCCCCCTTGGCTACGCCACTGACAGTGAGTAAAAAGAGTTGGCAGTCTTTACAGAGGAAGCATCCCAACCAGCAAAAATTGTTTGAACCGGCCAAAAAGAAATGTATACAGAACCCCAAAATACACCCACACCTAAATTTCAAAAGCAGAAATTCTTTCTTCAATTTTAGACGAATTTTGAAAATTTTTTGAGCCAAAAATGAGAGAAAATTAAAACTTTGCCTTTGAGCCTTTTATGATACATAAGATGATGAAATCGGAACATTCTCCAATTTTAAAGCCATCTCAAATTTTTTTTTGAGCCGATCCATCCACCCCAACCCGAGAATCAAGGTTGCGAATCTACTGAGATGTTAACAACACTAAACTTGCATGTTTTCATCTCAAGTTTTTATGAATTTCATTTGATTGAACCAAGACTCGAAAAAAAGGGAATCGAATCATGCTCAGATGACTCGCAGAAAACTATAGGAATCTTTTTCTCTGAAGACTCGCAAAGAAAATTTTTCAATTTCAAAAACTTGTCCAATCGCTGGCGAGGTTAAGTTACATGAAAATGGCCCCAAAAACGGCCAGATGACAAAATTTTGAAAAATGGTGGGACTGATTCCCCCCTCCCATTGACCCCTCACCACCGGACCCACTGTATGGAGTTTATAGCCAATTTTGTTCCGGAGTCCTCGCGCATGAAACAGAATTTCATATTTACCACTGGTCTATTTTGTGTTTTTGCCAACGTTTGAGGCTCAAAAATATAAAATTGTCATTTTTGTGTCTTTTCATCTAATTTGCTTGAATTTTATTTTTTTCCAAAAATGTTGTCCTTACAAGTGTTCAAGACGGCAAAAAAATGACGAAAAAACACTTTTTTTTGCAAGATTTTGATTTCTTTTAGAATGTTGCACCGATTTTTGAGCTCCACAAAAAATGCATATGATACTTTAGAATGTAACTAAAGTTCTGAAAAAAATTCGCAGAGGGTATCCGCCCCATTTTTTCTACGAATTTTTGAAATTTTCACACCTCCCCTCCCCCACCTCACCCCCAAAAAACCCTAATACGAAAATATTTTTTGAAAAAAATTTCACACACGCACCTACCTAATGATTATTTTTTGTAAAAGTTTCAAAATTTTTGGACCACCGCCTCTCTTCCGGAACAAGAGAATTTTGAGCACGTATAGGCATATTTCTCGTGTTGGGGTAGGGGGCGTCAGCTCAAAATTTTTTGGGGGTGGTTTTACATCGAAACTAACATTTTGGGTGAGTTTTGTCAAAATTACAGAATGGTGCCGATTTCACTATCTTATCCTGAAAGGCTCAAAAAACAAAAAATGGGAAAAAATCGTCATTTTACCAAACTGACCTAGAAAGCTGAAATTAGAGTTTTACCCTATTCTCGATCTCTCGAGTTCATTGGCGATGGTTTTGGATCATTCTGAAGTCTCCAGCGGTAATTCAGATTCTCCAGTTTTCGAAGAAACGCTGTAAGTAGGATGAAAATGAAATTCAGCAACTATAAACTGGAATTTACGATCTTGTGACCCATTTGGTTGATTTAGTCACGAATTGAGGGGGCTAGTGTCTATTACGACAAGATCCATTTTTGACGAAAATGAGTTAGGCACATCACTGGATAGAGCATTACGAGCTGCATCGACTGGTGTAAACAGATTTAAAAAAAAATAATTTCTTCAGTGTGAGACGGGCCTTCAAAAGTAGGGTCTGGTGGCTAATACGACATGTTCCAATGGAACATGTTAGTTTCGCGGCAAAACGTGATTTTTGGCTTTGTTTTGTTGAATTTCAGGCAGGCTGTTCGTAGTGATTGAGGTTGCCTTGTGTAAAAGTGACCTCCCTTCACGTTTTCAGATGATAACCGATTGTTTTGAGAATCGTTTCATTTTTCGTAAAAAAAAAAAAAAAAATTCAATTTTTGAAATTGAAATTTTTTCAAAAAATTTTCGCTGGAAATGGGAAGGGGGAATGGTTCCTTTTGACCCCCCCTTGGCTACACATCCAATTTTCAACGTCATCAGACCATAAAATGAGGGGAAAAAATTTGCTGGTGGCTAAACCAACATGTTCCAAATTAAAAGTGGTCCCATTTGCCCCCCGGGGGTGGAATTTCAAATTTTTTTTCATGAACCTTCATTAAATACCTAGATCTACAATACTAGCCAAAAAAAACGGGAATTTTGCGATATGTTTTGTCGGAATCAGTTTTTTGCATTTCCTGAAAAAAGATGGTTTGGGATCTTGTCGTAATAGACACTAGCCCCCTCAATTATTCTTTCGATGTCGGCTCAAAACCAAGATTTTCTTTAGTGATTTTTTGAAAAACATGAAAAAGTATCAAAATCTGTTGTAGGCTCCAGAACAGTTTGAAACCATTGTAGCAATCGGACATGAAAATTCGAAAACAGTGTATAAAGAAAAATTCAGCTCCTTTATCTCACTCGCATTGAAGAAAATTTTCGATTTGGACAGGCACAAACAGATTTTTAAAATTTGTGACTAAATCGATTGAAAAGACCACATGACTACAAAAATGATAAATCGACTCTTTGGATGTTTAAAAATTCGCCAAAAGTTTTTGAGGTTTCCTATATCGATTTCCCTTTGTTTGGTTTAGAAGCACATGAAACAGGAGCGAGCTTTGAAAAGAAGAAAATATAGATACCTACTAAAGCCCGGAACGATGTCGTTAGTTGTTACAACGACATCGCTTCAAAACTGTTAACGATACTGTTAGTAACAGGTTTATTTGAAGCGATGTCGTTAGTATCGCTTTTGGTATCGCTATCGCAAACGCTTTTGAATACTGACTCACACACTCACACACCCCCGCGCTCATATAAGCGTGCGCAACCATTCATGTATTCATGCAACAGATAAGGATTTCTGTGCCCATGCATAAACGATACTGAAATAATCGTTTTATGAAAAGTGATTGTACCAACTAACAGGTTCGGGTTTTATTTGGCGATACCGATTACTAACGGATATCGCTTTTAAGCGATGCGATAGCTGTTATAACTACATCACTAACGACATCGTTCCGGGCTTTAATACCTACTCGCATAAATTTTTCAAATTGATTATCGTTTTAAAACATTGAATCGCAACCAGATGCTTTGACATTTGAAAATTGGTACGCACACAATTTTATTGACTCTAGATTTGTTGCTCGCTTGGAAAAGCAACATATGCGTTTTTATTTGACGTTCGAGTAACAACGAAAATAAAATCATGATGTACTTTACTTTAGATACATAAATTATGTTACTATCGTATCTATGTATATTGTGGATTTTTGCAACGCTTATTCGCATTCAAAATCATCTAAACCACTTTCAAATGGTACCGAACATTCAAATTTTCCCGTCTGCATCAGGACAACAGTCACTTCAAAATGGGTCATAACCCAGCAAACGTTTCAAAAATTTTACAATTTCATTGGAATCTGTCGATTTTTGCGATATTGTTGTACATTTCGACACATTTAATACTGTATTCTGCAAAAATATCGGTAAGTTACTTCTTTTTCATTTCCATGTTTGCCATCCAGCTTATATACCATACTCACTTTGCCATATTCCTTTCTACTATTCACAATTTTCAGGCAACTCCCACAATCAAACCTTATCCGAAATTCAATGCAGAAAAAGATATAGAGACAATACATTTCGTCGTTCACAAAGAAGCTGGCCAAAAAGTTTGCAACGATACGGATAAGATGGTTCGAATGATCTGCCATAGATGTAGAAAGCAAAGACAGGAAATGCAGAAATTATTCCAAGAAAAATATAAGGAAGTAAGTTGAACACACAACCCATCAATTTACATATCATAATTCTCATTATAAATATTTACCCAACCCGTGCTATGCACTTTCCACAGGATATCATCAGTTACTGCGAGGCAGCAACAGATGCTGAATTTTCGTTCAACGAATTGCTAGAAGAGTGTTTTAAACAACCGATGGATATATACAAAGATCATTTGCATCGAGAGATCTCAAAAGGCTGTTTTAACCCCATTAGTGCAGATAAATTAACCATTGTTGAAATACTGCTGACGATACCTCCGGAAAAAAAGGAAGAATTTTTCAGCTCTTATAATGAAAGTAAATGCAACTTTAAAACAATTGTAACACAGATACCTACCTATTCATTCTCTGAAGGAAATCATTAACCCTTTATAATAATTTTAAAGCTTACAAGGCAACAATACAAAAACATGTGGAGGACAACTTGCAAGGAGACTTACAAAACGTCATTAAAGAGATGGTGAATGTGAGTAAATATTCAGTCAAGAAGTTCAAAAAAGTAACAACGATCTGACCATATTTCATTATTGACAGAGAAATCGTTTGCCGGACATTCCACCAGACAAGATAAATTGGGATTGGGCAAAACAAGAAGCTCAAAAATTATTCGATGGTAAGAAATATATTTGTCCTTTTAATAAAGCTTTTATTGACCATCAACATACATCATTCCAAAAACTTGCAATATTTACGAGAGAACTTTTTGAACTGGCATTTTCAAATTGAACGAACCAAAGCTAGATTGGAGGATGTCCTAAACTCTCCCACTAACCAAGACTTCATGGACTGAGGTTCATTTTTGGATTTTTTAAGAATTTTCGGAAGTTTAGAAAATTAAAAAATATCTATTATAGATATTTTTAGGCAATTTTCAAAATTTTCTGTAACTTAATTGTTTTTTTTTTTTTAACAAAATTGATCAGCAAGGTTTATTAAGTATCTTGAAAAAAATGTGATAAAAAAATTAAAAATTGCGATAAAAAACTTTTTTTAGAATTTCTCAAATTTTAAAAAATTGTCAAAAATCTATAAAATTGAATTCAGCATCTAAAATTTTTGTTACATGGGTTATAGAACATGCCCTTTTGATACAGCTTGGTTTCGTTCAAATCTGAGGGTGCCATTTAAAAATTTTTCCTCACATTGGATGAATTGAGCAATTTTTTGACAAATTTATTCTCTCCTAGAACGAAAAAAATGGAAAAACCATCGCTGCGAATTAGACAGAATCCTAATGGAAACACCAATCCAGCAACTAAACGCTACTTTAGTAGAATTTAAGAAAATTGACGGCAAAGAGCTCGATGAAATGATTCAAAAAAAGATGGAAAAGGATAAAAGAGATTGTTATAAAGACATGGGTAAAATTATTTTGACTTTTCGAATCAAACTAATTACCAAAATAATATTAAGTATGTAGGTATACCTAAATTTTCACAGTATTTTTCGCCAAAAATAAACATGATTACTACGCAAGACGAATTCATCATGCTATGAAAGGTTTGGGGACCCAAGATAGCGTGCTTAACAGAATAATAGGCATACACAGCGAAGAAGATTTGAAAGAAATTGCGACCGCGTATCAACTAAATACTGGCGATTCTCTAATTCATGGCATCAAAGTTGGTACAAATGTTTGAAAATGATTAATCAACCTGCTTATCGAAATAATTTTTTTACATAATGCAATACAACTACTCAACAGGGTGACACGACTTTACATCATGAAATGCTTCTTAGATGTCTGTCAGGTGAACATATGGAAGCGGAGAAATTCTGATTTGTAACTATTCATCACATGTACGAGTACGTGCAAACAATAAATTATTAAATATTATTTACTTATCATGAAAACAGCAATCAAATGAGGAGTCGGCCTGCAAAGTGATCTAACTGCAAAAAAATGATTTTTGAGATAGCAACGCTATCTGATAGTTTAGGACATGCCCTACAAAAGGAGTATATCACCTTCATCCAGTTTCACTCGTAACACCCCTTCCCCCTCCCTTAAAAATGATAAAATTAAAAGAATGGCCTGCAAAGTGACCTTATTTTTACGATTTTCCAAAAACGTGTTCCATACGGTACTGTTTGTTGAAATCAAAATTAATTTTAACCCCTTCTGAAGAAATTCAAAAATTTTGGAGACATCGAAAATCGCACTGGAGGCTCCAGAGTGATTCGAAATAGTAAAATCGTAAGTTGAGAATAAGCCACAACTCCAGTTTTAGCTACCCAGCTTCCTGTACATAAAAAAATCTTGAATGAATGAATAAATCTTTGCTTTCATAAAAAATAACATACGCAATGAAAAACCGGAGAAAATTGCATACATATCACTAAAAAACTAAAAAAAAAACGTATGTGCAGCCTGCAAAGTGACCTAACTGCAGCATTTTTCATTTTTGTTGCACCCTGTAGCGAACCCGTGTTCATATTTTTCAGAAACGAAAAGGTGATTAAGTGAGTGAGGGTTGACCCTTTCGATTCCCGAAAACAGATTTCGAAAATGTGACTTCATTTTCCTAGGACACGTTTTTCTCATTTATCTCGAAATCAATTTTTTGCAGTTAGGTCACTTTGCAGGCCGACTCCTCAAATTAATCAGTAAAATAATTATTTTTAAGAAAAATGAAAAATGCAAACAATTTCTGACAAATAAGTTATTAAAACAAATCCAGCATTAAAATTGGTGTTCTGTGGTTTGTTCAGTAATCGGCGCGAGTTTTCTGCATCGTCAGTAGGTAAATTCAAGAAAGTTGTCTTTAAAAATGCTTTTGAAGGGTTTCACAGTTTTTGAATTTCTCCAGGGGGTGCAAAAATCAACTTAGGCAGCTGAAAATTAAGTTGGGTTTTACTATCGACTCATTTAACGCGTTCACTGGCAACTGAATCGATTTCCATTAGTACACCTCTTCACTCTGAATCCAAATATACCAGTCTACCGATACCCTAGATGATTTTTTTCAACATTTCTCGAAAAAAACGGACATACAGTTCAATCCGAACCTCTCAAAATCGATTTTGAAGTGTTTTTGAGAAATCGTAGCTTTTAAAATTGAAATTTGATTTAATTTCTTTTTAAAAAGAATGAACAGTTGGCGAAAGGTTTGAGGAATTTACCTATTCCAATTTGTAATCAAGAACTTTTTCATTAATTGAGTAAGCATGGCTGAGTGAATATTGACAATTTTTGAGCCATCAGTAAAGCATGTTATATTCTGTACAGTGTACAGTTTGATAAAATTTCTAAGTATAGTGGCTCTTGATTATTAATGGGGATGGGGGGGGGGTTATCATGTTTTGAGTAGTTTCTCAAAAAAAGATCTACCTGAAGAAGTTCTGAGAGATCAAAGGGGATTCATTCCTGATGGTTTCAAAACGTTCTGGAGCCCCAACAGATTTTCAAATACTCCGATTTATGAAAAAAGAAACACTCTAAGCCGTGAGAAAAATGAAATTTAGCATTTAATGAACTGGGATTTACAATTTTTGCGATATTTTCAATCGATTCAGTCACATACCTATTTTCAAAATCTTTTTGTGCCTGTCCAAATCTAAAATTTTCTTCAATGATTATTTTTGGGAAAAAAATGAAAAATTCCTCATTCGCGAATTAGCTAAGGGAAGAAGCTGAAATTTAGTTCATACGCTATTTTCGACCTCTCGAATCCAACTGGTAATGATTTCAAACCATTCCGCGATTTTTCATCTGTCATATCGAAAACGAGCTTTTAAGTTAAACTTTCGACAACATCGAACATCGACATCGACTAAATCGATCGATTTGGGTCACAAGATACATAGTAAATCCCAGTTTATAGTTGATATTTCATTTTCATCCTACCTACAGGGTTTTTTTTGAAAGCTGTAGAATTTTAAATTCCGCTGGAGACTCCAGAATGATTCGAAACCATCGCCAATAAATTCGAGAGATCGAAAATAGAGCACAGCTCCAATTTCAGTTTTCTATACATGTGTCGATTTAGTAAAGTATTGACTTTTTCCATTTTTTTGGCCAAACTTGGATTTTTAAAAATTCTCCAAACATTTTTGGGGTTTCCCCATCGATTTCCATTAGTTTGGTCTAGAAACACGTGAAAACAAGAGGCAGGGTTGAAAACAAGAAAATCGATATTCGCATAAATTTTTCAAATTGATTATCGTTTTAAAACATTGAATCACAACCAGATGCGTTGACATCTGAAAAATAATACGCCCCCGTTACTCGCGTGGAAAAGCAACATATTCGTTTTCATTTTGACTTGACGTAACAACAAAACTAAGTTTGTGATTAATTTCACATTAGATACATATTATAAATTAAGTACGTTGCCATCGTGTCCACAATGTGGATAATTGCGATGCTTATTCACATTACAAATCATCTAAACCACCTTCAAATGGTATCGAACATTCAAATCTTCCCGTCTGCAGCAGGACAAACAGTCGCTTCGAAATGGGTCATAACCCTGCTAACGTTTCGAAAATTTTTCAATTTCATTGGAATCTGTCGATTTTTGCGATATTGTTGTACGTTTCGACACATTTAATACTGTATTCTGCAAAAATATCGGTAAGTTACACCTTTTTCATTTCCATGTTCGCCATCCAGCTTATGTTCACTTTGCCATAATCCTTTTTCCCATTCACAATTTTCAGGCAACTCCAACGATCACACCTTATCCTAAATTCAATGCCGAAAAAGATATTGAGACAATACACTTCATCGTATACAAAGAAGCCAGCCAAAAAGTTTGCAACGATACGGATAAAATGGTTCGAATGATCTGCCACAGATGTAGAAAGCAAAGAATGGAAATGCAGAAATTATTCAAAGAAAAATATGACGAAGTAAGCTGAACACACGACTCATCAATATATCATAACTGACGATGAAAATTTACCCAACCTTGTTATGCACACTCCACAGGATATCATCAGTTACTGCACGAGAGCAACAGATGTTGAACCTTCGTTCGACGAATTGCTAGAAGAGTGTTTCAAAGAACCGATCGATATATACAAAGATCATTTGCATCGAGAGATCACACACAACATTTATAACCCCATTAGTGAAGATAGACTAACCATTGTTGAAATACTGCTGACGATAACTCCGGAAAAAAAGGAAGAATTTTTCAGCTCTTATAATGATAGTAAATGCAACTTCAAAACCATTTCAATACTGGTACATATTTTCTGAAGCAAATCGTTAACCGGTTATATTATTTTTCAAGCTTACAAGGCAACAATACTACAGCATGTGAATGACCACTTGTACGAAGACTTCCACAATATCATTGAACAGATGGTGAAAGTGAGCAGATCTTCAATCAAGGAATTAAAATAAGTAACAATGATTTTTGACCATATTTGATTTCTGACAGAGAAATCGCTTGCCCGATATTCCACCAGACAAGATAAATTGGGAGTTGGCAAAACAAGAAGCTCAAAAATTATTCGACGGTAAGAAATTATCCTTTAAAATGATTTTAATGACCATCAGCAGACATCATTCCAAAAACTTGCAATACTTACGAGAGAACTTTTTGAACTGGTATTTTTAGATTGGAGCATGTCCTAAAATCCTCCATACCCAAGATTTCATGGGCTGATGTTCGTTTTTAGATTTTTGAAGAATTTTTGAGAATTTCAAAAAATTATTCTGAAGTCAATTTTGTAAATTTTTAATTTTTTTTTCAACAAAATAGACTAGCGAAGTTTATTTTGTAGAAAAACAATTTTAAAAATTGTCATAGAAACATTTTTTCGAATTTCTCAAATTGTTAAAACTTGGACAAAAATCTGAAAATTAACTTCAGCATTCAAGATTTTGGTTACGGTGGTTTTAGAGCATCCTCTTTCGATCCAGCTTGGATTCGTTCAAATTGGAAAGTGCCATTTAAAAATTTTTCCTTACATTGGATGAACTAAAAATTCATTCTCTCCTAGAACGAAAAAAATGGAGAAACCATCGCTGCGAATTAGACAGAATCCTAATGGAAACGGCAATCCAGCAACTAAACGCTACATTCGTAGAATTCAAGAAAATTAGCGGCAAAGAGCTCGATGAAATGATTCAAAAAAAGATGGAAAAGGATAAAAGAGATTGTTATAAAGACATAGGTAAAATTATTTCGACTTTTCGAATCAAAATAATTGACAAAATGATAAAGTTTGCCTTTTCGCAGTATTTTTCGTGAAAAACAAACACGACTACTACGCCAGACGAATTCATCATGCTATGAAAGGTTTGGGGACCCAAGATAGCGTGATCAACAGAATAATAGGCATACACAGCGAAGAAGATATGAAAGAAATTGCGACCGCGTATCAACTAAATACCGGCGATTCTCTAATTCATGGAATCAAAGTTGGTACAAATTACTGAAAATGATTAATCAATTTGCATATATCAAAGTAATTTACATAATGCAATATAACTCAACAGGGTGATACGACCGCACATCACGAAATGCTACTTAGATGTTTGGCAGGTGAACATATGCAAGCGGAAAAATTCTGATTTGTAACTATTCATCACATGTACCAATATAACCAGTAAAATTATTCAAAAAAAAAAAAAAAACAAACAAACAAAAGAAAACAAAACATACAATCAATTTCTGACAAATAATTGAAACAAATCCAGGATTCAAATTGGTGTTCTGTGATTTGTCCAGCGACTTGGCATGACATCTGCAGTTTTCTTTTATCGTGCAAGACTTGACCAGAGGACACAAAAATCAACCTGATGCAGCTGAAAATTAAGTTCTGTTATTTTCTACCTGTTTAACGAGTTCATTGACAACTGCAACGATTTCTAGTAGGACACCTCTTCACATTGAATCCAAATAAACCAGTCTACCAACTCCAGATGGGGTTTTCAACATTTCTCGAAAAAGCTGACATACTTACAATTTAATCGAAACCTTTCAAAATCTATTTTGAAAAGTGTTTCTGAATTATCACAGTTTAAAAAAATAAAATTTATTTTATTTTTTTCAAAAAGAACGGCAGGGTCAGTTTATCTTGTGATGCATCAAAATGTGTTTCTGATAACGTGGGACTTGCGAGTCTGGATTGAAGGCAATTCCGTTGATTCAGCAGCATCAATAAAATATCAACAATCTTGCGTCACCGAATTGCAGCAAAATATTTCATTTCGACGGGAAATTTCCGGGAAAAGAAACACAGACCCCGAACACCAATTTTTCCGAAGTGTAACTTGATTTAAGGCAGGAAAAACAACTACATATTTTATTTGTGTCCGGTAAATCATTGGTAGTTGATTTATTCTGTATGTAAATGTTTTCATGATCATAATTCTTGGCTGAAAGTGATAAACATTAAAAACTAGACAGCTAAGCAAAGCTTAGCTGCAAAGTGTGCGTAGCTAGCTGCCTTTTCTACATCTATAACCGTTATTGGCGTTATTACATCTATAGGTAGTGCATAATTGAATCAACCATGTCACAGTAATGAGAATCTTTGAAACTCTCACTGCTTCAAAATAATAATTGTTTTTCAATGTTTTCATATTTTCCAAATTACAATAGGTACTTCAGAATAATTTATAAGCTTGTATTGCTTCTAAATTAAGAAATTTCTAGTTGTTTTTCATAGTTTGCATTGTTTTAAAATTTACAAAATTTCAAATCAATTTCCCGAATTCGCCATCGCTACAATTTCATAAAGTTTTCAATAAATTTTCAGAATTTTGCATTGCTGCTGAGTTAGGAAATTTGCAATCAATTTTTAGAATTCACATTGTATCTAAATAGTCAAATTTTGAATAATTTTTCAGAATTCTTATTGTCTTTAAATTAAAAAATTTCAAATTCAATTTTCAAGTCCATATTGTCCACAAATTGTAAAACGTTTACACAATTTTTGGAATTCACGTTGCCTCCAATTTTTCAGAATTCTCATCTTCATCATAAATATTACAATACTTATTTCATATAATTTTCAAGTTCACATTATCTGCAACTTACAGAACTTTTAATCAATTTTTGGAATTCTCAGTGTCTCTAAATACAAATTTTCATATTATTTTTTTTAGAATTTCCATTGTCTTCTTTATAAATTTTCAAACCAATTTTCAGAACTTGCTTTTTATTCTAAATTAAGAATTAAATCTTATAAAATATATTAAGAATTTGAATTGCCTCTAAATTACACGAAAAAAATATGGGTAATTTTTACCATAAAATTCAACTAAATACTGGTATTTAGCACAATTAAGTACCAGATCCCATTCAATAATTTTTACTGTAATTGTATAGTAAAAATTATCATTTTAATAAATTTTGCTATAGGTACCAATAGTAAAAATCATTTTGTTTTAATAATTTTTACTAAATCATGATAATAAAAATTACATGCGTATTGTTTCAATTGTACAAAAATAAAATTAGTTTAATTACTCATTTTGAAGTAATTTTTAAATCATAAGTAGAGTGCGGATTTTTATGCACGAAAAATCTCAAATTATGCACATAATTTATGCATTGTAAAAGCCTGAAATATGTCATTTTTATGCATTTAAATGCTGAAAAATGCAAAATATGCACAATTGAGATGGGTGTTGTTAGAAAGAATTTTTCAATCTGAGTACAATGGTAGGACTCATTTTTTGTCATTTTTCAATTAAATTCTATAAAACACACAAAAAAAGGAAAAAAATACAAACAGCATGTATTAAAAATCGTCATAAATTGAAAAATCACAAAATCAATTGTAAAAAATTTTTATTTTTTATTTTATTTTGTTTTGGCAGTCATTTTGATTAAAAAAAAACTTGGAAAATGAAGATTTTGGTCGAAATTTTTGAAATATGCTGAAAATAGTCCAAATATGTCGTTTTATGCACATTTAACGCTAGAATTATGACGTTTTATGCATTTACAGCCAAAATATGCAAAATATGCACAATCAAATTGGGCTTATTTTACTCAAAATGTTCTGAATCATAAAGATCAATGCGATATGCGCAATTATCTCGTACATATCAAAATATGCAAAAAATAAAAATCCGCACTCTAATCATAAGTAAAAAGTTAAAAATTATTCATGTCAAGGTAATTCTTACTATACTTATGGCTATAGGTAGACAAAAAATTAATGAAATGAATTTTTAGTAAGCAAATGATATCATAATTCATAACTCACTTTCAGCATTACTTTTGCCTCATTATCACGTACTACATAGGTAACTCCAAAGCATTTACCTGTCCAATTTTCCTACGAAAAATCTGTCGCCTACCTACTTACCTCACGGGGATTCGAACCTGGGTCCCTAAATTTCCTATTCCTACCTACATGCCCTAACCATTCGACTACGAGTTCACATGGTGGATTAGGGCATTAAAAGAATATATTTGTTGAGTGAGTAAACCCCCCACCAAACCACTCCCACTTGGAATATACAGCTAACAGATGAGGGGTGTAACAGGGTACAATGAGACAGCTGATTTGAAAAGCGGAGATGGAATAGACTGGGGGTATAGCAGGGTACAATGAGCGGCAGGTGTTCTATAAGTCCCCTTTTCCCTTTTTTAGGATTTAATGCATTAAAATAATGAACTAAAATTGCAATTACTCAGCAATTACCCATCCGAATTGAATGAAAATTAATCTATTCCCTCCGCCTTAATTATTCTCAAATGGTGTCCAATAGGTACAAAAAACGGTTGGATAGCTTAAGAGAACATTCATTGTAATTGAAATTTCAATTTCTCAAAGCGAAACCAATAGTGTGCTACGCACACTAATAACAATTTTAAATATTTTTTGAAGTGTAATCCATTTGATCCTCTTCCTCTAGTAATTTCTTTTTCGCTTCGTTCACGTTCATATCAAACAAAAAAAATTCAAATCCATCTCATAAGTAACCGACAGAACATATGTATTTCATTGAAACATTAAATAAAAATCCAAAAAATTGAAGGAAAAAACTCAAAATTAGAACGAAATGAAAATGAAATTTTCTAGTTTTAAAAAGAAAATAGGTAACGTTTTGAAAAAAATGGGTAGAATGAACAAAATGAAATTAATTTTGTAAAATATTTAAAAAAATCAATTTAGTAAAATATTGTGAAAGAAAAATGACGAGGCAGCCAACCACCAGAAACTCTAATTTTTTGTCTGTTGACATTCTTCATGATGCTCTATTAAAGATGTGCACGTTTCAGTTTTAGTGAAATGAAAAGTCAACATTTCATTGAAAAGTATAAAAAGTTCTGAAAAGTGTGAAAAGTAAATCGTGTGACGCCTCATTTCAAAGCTCTCTGTAAGAGTATTGAATTGATGTATTCTTTATTGCTCAAGTATCTAAAATACAAAGAACAACAAAATCATATTTTTCAACTTACATAATCAAATAGAGGTAAATCTGAGTTTTTTTGGAGCCTCAAACGGATTTTTGGATTGTACAGTTTTGAAAAAAATTTCATGAAGAATATCAAAATGCAATTCAGCAACAGCACCCATATAAGCTGAGATTTATAGTGTTGTGACCATTTTGATCGATTTCTATTGTCTAAAGGAGGAGTACCTGACAAGAATCTTACTATGTATTTCAACGTTGATCAACTGGTACTCCGTTAAAATTGAACCTAATATGGCTCAGTTTTTAGCTGAATCGTTCATATATCATGTACACGTCGAGTTTCATTCTCCAAACAGATCCCAACTTACCCCTTACCCAGTGGCGTAGCCAAGGGGGGGCGAAGGGGGCCATGCCCCCCCCTTGCGAGCGAAAATTTGAAAGAAAACATGCAAAAATGGACGTTTTTTTGTTGTTTGGACCCATTTTTTCTAAAAATTTTCGCTCTCGCTTCGCTCGAGCAGTAATTTTGCCTTCATTTTCATGAAATCACTACACATCATAATAGATTTCCAGAAAATTACCCCTCATTTCGATTTTTCATGCCTAAAAATCTGGTTTTGCCCCCTCCTTGAGAAAATCCTGGCTACGCCACTGCCCTTACCTCAAGACATGGAGCAGTGCTGAGCATGACACTGGGAAGTGATGGGGAACTCCCCTGACTCTTCCTAAAGTAATACTCAAATAGCTATAACGCGAAAGCTATAAGAACGGTATACATTTTTTTTTTCTAATACCGTGATCTGTGCCCTTCACAAGTATTGAACAACTAAGAATTTGCACGTAGATTTTATGATGTTGACTATAGCAGTAAACCGAATGAAATTTTCAGTGAGATGCGAGCAATCAACATTTACATACATAGCAAACATTACACCTACATCAGAATATTAGCGTCATACGTTGCAGTTTCTCGCAATGAATGTGTTGAACGCGGTACGAACACAACTTCAGCGATAGATCGCAGAGATCATTCGAATTTCCTAGCCAAAAGTGAAACATAGCGAATCAAAATGAAACCGAAAAGAGCGAACATATTTTACATTTTGCAATTGTATTCGTGCGTTTCGATTTTTGCATTTTTATTGTACCTGATAACGTATTTGTTGCTACAATCTTCAGCAATATCAGTAAGTACTTACATTCGTTTCAATTGCTGATTCCTGAATTACAGAATTTACAAATCAATTTATGTCGTCGAATGCTTTTATGTAATCTAATTTTTAGGGTACACCTACAGTCAAACCTTATGATAAATTTGATTTAGAAAAAGACACAGAAACTATACATCATATTTTACGAAAAGAGCCCAGATATATTCCAGAAGTAGATAAAATGGTCCGCATGGTGTGTCATAGATCTAGGGAGCAAAGATTGGAAATGAAACGCCTGTTCGGAGAAAAATATAAATCTGAGTTGATAGTTGTTAAGGTTCGTAGTCGGTATTATTTTTTTCGAAACGAACGCGATATTTTAGGAAAATAATAGAATATTTGTCGCAATTTCGAATCCTTTTGAGTCATCTCCAATCGCTAAATTATATCTAATCCATTTCTCACTTCAGGATATCGCCGGTTATTGTGCAGATTCTGCAAGTGGAGAAATATCGTTCGGCGACTTACTAGATGATTGTTTCAGAAGTGTTCTAGGAATTTACAAACACCATTTAAATCGGGAACTCACAAGTCCATTCAAAAGGCTCGATAAAAACGCCATCATTGAAATACTGCTATCGATACCACCAGAAAAGAAGGGAGAATTCTTAGAATCTTACGAAAAAAGTAAGTGTGGCCTAGTAAATCATACACATAGGTACCTACACGAAAAGTAATTAATTCTCATACTGTAGCTTTCAAGACTCCACTTCTGGAAGACGTAAACAGCAATTTAAACGGTGATTTTCACAATGTTGTCGCAGAAATGATAAATGTAGTTTGATTTGCCAAAGATTCATCAATATTTCCATTACCTACCATTCACTAATTCACTATGTTACACAGAGAAATCGCACATGTGACATTCCACCAGATAAGATTGATTGGGAAAAAGCGAAACAAGAAGCTCAACTATTACACGATGGTGAGTAATTACTCCATACTCCAGCAGACCAGAAATCACCCCAATCCCTGCTAATTCCTGAAATTACTTCACTCTATGAAATAAATTTGGCTAATTTTTCACCAGGACGAAAAAAATGGAAAAATCATCGCTGCGATTTGGACAGAATTCTAATGGAAACACCCATTCAACAACTAAACGCCACGTTCGTAGAATTCAAAAAAATAGACGGCAAGGAATTCGAAGAAGTGCTGGATAAACACATGGAGAAGGATAAAAGAGGATCTTACAAAGCTATGGGTAAGCTTATACCTACACCTCAAAAGTATCAATACCTGAAATCGAAATAATGTCGATTGTATTATTTTTCAATACAGTATTTTTCGTCAAAGACAAGCACGACTATTACGCCAGACGATTAGAAAAAGCCATGAAAGGTTTAGGAACCCAAGATCATGTGATCAACAGAATAATAAGCATACACTCGGAAGACGACATGGTAGAAATTGCTACGGCATATCAATTAAATACCGCTGATCCGCTTATAAAAAGACTAGAGGTGGGTTGAGACTCAATTCATTACAGTTTTTCTTCTATCAGAAATTTCCCATTCAAACCATCTCAAGTGAACATTGCTAGAACATCCAGAAAACTTCCTTACATGTAGCTCAAAGGTTTCTAGACAGCGTCATCATACTAAATATTACATTTTGTTTTTTTTGCTTCAAAAATCACAGGATGATACAACAAGTCATCACGAAATGCTCATCACATGTCTGGCTGGCAAACATACTCAGAAGGAGAATATCTAATCGATATCATCAGAATTGCCAACATTCTCAACCTAAATTATTGTAAAACATCAATATTCCAAACACAAAAACACGAGTAGATAATTATGCAAGTCAATTTTTTAAATCCATTGAGAAATGATGGGAGTGTTTTCTTCATCTCCGTGCAAATTTTGAGAAACAGAAGAACGATGAACTGGCGAAGTCCATAATACCATACCTACTCAAAAACTACTTTCAATGCCCAGGTTAGCTTTGTGCATCTTCAGTGGTGCACTTTTACTGCACTCAGATGCAAATTTTTCAATTCAGGGCATCCCAGAGTCTTATCAGTGACGCAAAATGACAATTTGTTTTTTTTTATGAACATACGCGGATTTGCCTTCAAGGTAACGAATTATTACTTTTGAAACTTCAAGTTGAAACAAGCAAAAAATGTGACATCAACTTTTTGCTTATAATAAAAAAATGAACAAGCCCCTCTCCCCCCCTCCCATAAAGAAAATAAACAAAGTAAATTTTTTCTCCGTTTGAATCATTTTAAATATTTTTATAAATCAAACCAGAAATAAAGGTTTAAATTCTGGCACTACCACATAAATTGAAAAAAAATCATTTTATCTCCTTCAATTTTAATTATGAAAGAAAGATGACAAATATTCTTTGCGTAGCTATTTATTTTGACTTGAAGAACACAATTTTTGTAAATCTCTCGTATGAACAATTTTTTGCATTTTATTAGTTCCAAAATTTCTATTAAAATGCTTTTTAATGCGAGTCTCAAACTCGAAATTGCCAGTTAAAATTTTTGTGAAATATTTTTTAAGTTCACCTCCGCCCCTCCTTTTCCCAACAATTCGAGGAACAGCCTCAGAGGATGAAAAAACAAAGATGTCTGAGAAAATTTGCAATCGACATAATGTCGTTAGGTTTTCATTTTAATCACTATTTAACCAATTTCTTTTTGAAAAAACAAAAAACACGTACGATGCGTGCACAACTTACACACGCATCACAAACGTGAACACCCCCTAAATCGTATTTTTTCAAAATGAATATGGCAGTCTGTGCTTTGTTTCTTTGAAAAGAGCGTTGAATTTCCTATAGAAATCACTCAAAAAGTGAAAAACGATTTTTAGACGGCTCAGGTCACATACTACCAAAAATGATTACAAAATAACTTTCGTGAAAATTTCAAAAAATAATACATAAATAAAAAATTGCTAAACACTATGTTATAAAGCGAATTTATTTTTAAAAAATTACAAAACTTGGTTGAAAAAAAAATCGAAAAAATTCAGGAAAACTTCAAAATTATTTTTAGAAGTTTTATAAAAAGCAATCAATTAAGAAGAAAATCTTTTTCTTTTTTTCTTTTTTAATGGTGATGCATAACAAAATTGATTAAAAAACTGTTTCAAAATTACCAAAAGATTTTAACTAGAGCTTGAAATTAAATTTGAAAATTTTTTAGAGGCTTAAAATTGCAAATGAAATTTTTAAGCCCGATGAAAAAATTGTTCAGACTGCACAAGAAAAGTTCTAATATTATGCTGAAAAATTAACATTGGGCGATTTAGCGAACTTTTTCTCAAGTGTTGCCCACTATTGACATTTGACAACCACCATCAAAAAATTCCAAAACGATTTTCATGATGTGGTAATAATTTTTACGATGTTTCAAATAAATTTCGCAAGACCAGGTTCTCTGATTTCTTAAATGTGGAATTTCAATAAAATTTTCAGCTAACTCAAATAATTTGATTTCATCCTATTTAACTTTCATCATCTCTAATCATATCTACGAATTGATCTCCTAGAGAATTTATTTTCCTCTCCCACACTGTCTTTCATCAGTCATCAAATTGCTCGATTATTTTCACGTATTTTCGAACCTAATACATACGTGTATTTTTATTTTGCAATTGAGCAATGAGCATCGACGCCATCACATCAACACCAACACCGAACGCATCATAACACCAAGTGTGTTTTGTTTGAATAAAATAATAATTCACATTATAGGCCTCGCCAATATAATAAATCAGAAAATCGCACGTTCGAAAGGCAGCTGATCGTAGCAAATACCCGAAAAATGATCTCGAATAACACCATTGATTGTATCTGTTGGCAAATTCTCTCTCGGGAATGATGTCAGTGAAATCAAATCATCGATACAAACATTAATTCGCCTCAATTGTTCGAATTTTGCGGTTCGTCGAAAAACTCAGATCGTATAAAATGACGCGAGAAGTGCGCAATATTTCGGATACGTTACAGCTTTATTCGAGTGTTTCGATTTTTGCTATTTTTGCCTACTTGATCACGCATCTGTTGCTAAATTCTGCTAGCATATCGGTATTTTCTTTTTCATTTGCTACATAAATCTACTCCGCTTTGTGAAAAAAATCAATATATGTAAGATCTCATTCTCATTCAGGGTACTCCGACGATCAAACCTTACGACAAATTTGATCTCGAAAAAGACATCGAGAAGTTACACGAGGTCGCGAAAAAAGTACCCAATCGAGCTCCAGATGGCGATACGATGGTTCGAATGGTCTGTCATAGAACACGAGACCAACGAATGCAAATGAAGAAAGCATTTAAAGACAAATTCGATCAGGTAAATAATATCCACAGAGTATTTGTATGCCCCAATACTATATATAGATACGATACATAATTCGGCAATCATTTCAGGATATTGCCTCATATTGTGGTGGAGCCGCAGACGGTGAAATTTCACTCGAAGATTTGTTGGTAGACTGTTTCACCAGCGTGCTTGAAATTTACGTATTCCATTTTTATTGGGAGCTCGATTACATGTTCAAGTCAATCGATAAGCATTCCTTAGTTGAAATCTTATTATCAGTACCTCCGCAGGAAAAAGAAAAATTCGTCAGTATTTATAACGAAAGTAAGCATTACTTGTTGAATAAAGGATCTCTGTAATTATAAATACCCCCACTTACTTCTGTTACCTTCATAAGCTTATAGGATCACGCCCGATCAACATGTAAAAGACAAAGTCAAAGATCCGGAAGTGCACGATCTGATTTTGAGGATGCTTAGCGTAAGTACACAAACAGATGAACAAAGTTTTTGAAAAAAATTCTCTCTTTAAATTCGGAAATTTGACTTTGTTCAGAAAAACCGCAAACCAGATATCACTCCAGACAAGATCGATTGGGAGTTGGCTAAAAAAGAAGCTACAATATTGAACGAAGGTCAGTCTCATCAACTCCACACATTGGAGATGTTTTACCATACTTTTATCTGCATCATTTAATTATTTGCTCTTCAGGAAGAAAGAAATGGAAAGAAACCCCCGAAGAATTGGAGAGAATTTTGCTGGAAACTCCGATTCAGCAATTGAACGCTACATTTGTAGAATTTCAGAAAGTAAACGGCAAAGAGATCGACGAAGTGATGAAAAAAAAGTTGGGAAGAGACTTGAGAGAATGTTACAAGGCTATGGGTGAGTTTTATTGATTCGTAGGTCATCGATTTAACTCGAATTCAACTTTACTAGTCAATTTTTACCACACGTTGCTAAAAAAAATTGTTTAATGCGCACAGTACATTTCGTCAAAGACAAATACGACTATTATGCTGGACGACTGCACTATGCCATGAAAGGTTGTGGAACTCAAGATCACGTTCTCAATCGAATAGTATCGATACATTGTGAGGATGATTTGAAAGAGATCGCAACAGCTTTTCAATTGAATACTGCAGATTCGCTGATCGATGCTATTGCGGTAGGTAGATCACAATTTCATTTACTTCGTGAATCAGCCTTGAAAGTTTTGGATCAGGCACCTCGAAAGCAGATAGAAGCCAAATTTTCAACAGCCCATTTCAATTTCCCTGCTTTTGATGAAATTTTGAAAATTTATAAACGAAATCAGATTTTCCTAGAGACTTCAAAAATGTGCAGAAAATGAAATTTGGTTGTTAGATGTTGATCGTTGATATTGGTCAAACAAATATCCATGAATTTTACAAGAAACCCATTTCTATCCCAGAAATGTTCAACTTCACACTACAAAAGTGATTCATTAACCGTCAAAAATTTATCAAAAATCTAAAAACAGCTGAAAATTTTGGTTTCAAAGGTTTTTGGAAAACGATATTTATTCCAAAAATTCAGTTTTTTTTTTAATCGGACTCGTACGTTGAGTAGAGATTTTTTTCCTCCCCTCAGAACTCAATTTTCAGGCTTTATATCTCTCTTATCCCAACGTAAAAAAAATTTTTGAAATATTTGTCCTTGAGAATACACATCTTCAGCATTTTTCCGAAATTGAAAGTAGAAACCTTACTAAGTAAATTTTAGATATATTTTAATAAAATCACACACTCTTTAAATTGAACCTGTTCACAATGAGAACTACAAATTAAAGGTTTCAAAAATCATTTTCAAAGCCTGTTAGTAAGGCAGATGTTCAATCACGAATGCCAAATAATGAACTCGCCTGACCCTTCTCACATTATTCATGCCATCAACTATACTTTTACTGCAACCCACCTCAAACTAAACATTGGCAATTAAAATTTTCATGGCATATTTTTTTAACTCCCCCCCCCCCCCCATCAACATAATTTAAGAAATAGCTTCAGGGGATAAAAAAACAACTCTTGACTCATTCTGAACGAAATTTCTCAAATTTTTCAAACATTGTATCAAACTTTCTTTCAAATTCCTCAATCAATTCATGATGCTATTTTCTTGTCTGTCCATTACGAATGCATCAATTTTTCTGTAATTCTTAAGAAAGTATTTTAAATTTTACGTTTTTGAATTTTTTTTCATAATTTCCTGATTTAAAAAAAAAATGTTTCAAACGTCCAGACCTCGAAATTAAATCTGCAGTTTTCATAAAAATTTTATCAGTGATTTCAATTTGATTTAAATAAATTTCTATACCAACTAAATTAGTAGGTAATTACCTCTTAATTACCTATCGTAATTACCTCTTAATTACCTATCGTAATTACCTCTTAATTACCTATCTGCTACATTTAAAATCAAACTCACGCAAAATTGCCAAGTCTGATTTGGTATACAGCTGAAAAAACAAAGACCAACAATCAGAGAGAGGGATAAAGGAGCTAGCTGCATGCGTCTTCAAAAACTGCAGTTTCAATTCTGAAAAACTTAAATCAAGGAATGAAAGACTAAATGAACTTGGAAAATCGTAAAAAATCTGCCCCTAGGCTGGACGAGTAAAATTCGTGACTTCATAAAAAAAAATCAAAAAAATCTTGAAAACATACACAAAATACTTCTCATTTAAAATTTTCTGAAAGTAAAAAAAAAACAAAAACGAAACATCAGATCGATAATTATTCCATTTCTAAAATCACTGAACTATGAGATGAGAGGGGGGGGATATCTACCCCTTTTTATTCGTATCCTTTCAATTCCCATTCACGAATTCAAATGATTTTTCGAATGGGAAAGGGTCAAGACCGTCAAAGGTCACAGAGACACCTACAATAAAAATTCCAGTTTTCAATCTGTACCGGTAGGGGATGCGCCCGCAGCTTCCACCTAGAGGGAAGTTGTGTTCCTGTCGGAGTGGCAGCACTGCTTACGAGTAGTGCACTCTATCGAAGTAGTTCGAGATGCGCCACTCCGAGCTTCGAGCTTTGAAAGTTCGTTAGGTATATTTTCACTGGTGCTAGCGTAAGGTAGCAAGTTCAGAGCTTCCGCTTGTAGTCGATACTACAAGTGTATTTTATTCAATAATGTGTAGTGTGTTTTATTATAAGTCTTCGCGTGTGTTATACCAGAGAAGTGAATAAAACATATGAACATTTAGCGGTCTTATGATCATTTATGAGGTGTCTCAACATCACTGCAATTTGATATCTTTCGCAAGGATATCGGGCAAGTTTAGGTTCCCTGGGCTTACTATATGCACGCTGGTCTTGCGGAGGTCTCCCTCAAAGTAAAGACCTCCCAAACCACCACATATTTGGCGCCCAAGCGTGGTTCTCTAACCCAGGGCTTTTCAAAGTTGCATTTATTGCAATATTTAGGCGCAAGCAGAGACGTTTTAGTCGAAAACGAGGCACACCGCGTGTTCTCAGGCCTAGCCTACAATTGCGCTCGTAAGACGCAAATTGCAATTTATTGCATCGGAAACTTGTTTTCCATTTGAGGTTTCACCTCACAGAGACGATTCGAAGAAATCGCGAATTTTTTTTTATCGTTTATTCGGAAAAATTTCGGTCCAATTTGGTCAACGAGGCGACCAATCAGTCAACCAGGCGACTGCAACGATCAACCAACGGTCAACTTGGCGACCGCAACGTTCATCAGAACAGGTACGTGAGATTTTATTCTCGAAAAAATCGCGAAAAAGTGTCGAAAATCGCGTAAGAAATAGAGCTTTCGTACCAAGTTCGACAAGCTTTGGTTTGGAAAAACCGAGCACAGTTCAACAAGCTCGACACGAAAGCTCAAGGTCAAGCGCCGAACGTTGTAAAAGCTTGTACCACGTACCTGAAACAGAGAAGTTATAAGTTCGATAATGGCTACGAATAATTTGGAATATTTATCGGATGAATTTCTTGAATTATTACCTGAACGGATGCGACGACTATACGAGATGACGGCTGAAAACAATTCTCCAAATCCTGGAATTGACAATTCGCGACGATCCAGTTTTCCATCGATTAACTTGGATGCACGTGTGACACAATTGCGACCTGAAATCAGAGAATATGACAGTGACGGCGTAAATCAGAGATGTTTAAATGAAAATCAGAGATGTTTAAATGAAAATCAGAATAACGGTAAAAAGCAGCTGAGACGTTCGACCAGAAATGCTGCGAAAGATGCTGATTTTCGACGCCGTGAACAACTAGGAATTCAAAAAACACCTAAATCGAAGCCACCTAAAATTAGAGATCGAAAATTATTGCGCAGCTTGCACGAGAACATTTTGGATCAGAGAAGGGAATGGCGGAGTGCTGAAATTCGAATCGATTCCCAGGAATATCAGGAAGCACTCGAGGATGGTGATTTGGATTTTCTAAAAACTGACTTAGACGAAATAGATGCGAATGGTGCTGACGAAGCTGTGGCTGGAAGCAGTGCACTACTGACAGGATTCGAAAATCCTGATGCATCGATAAACCAAAATGAACTGGAATATGAACTCGAAGATGAAATAAACCGATCAGAGAGATGTTTAAAAAATATTGCTGAATCCAAAATGGCCCAAATTTGCAGTTTTGACCCTGTGAATTTTGAGAAGAAAATTGATTTGAAAATTGAGAAAAAGCCTGATGAGCAATATCCAGCGCCATTGTCTCAGGACGAGTTAATTTTTCGAAAATGGGCCTATGCTGCATCTGATAATCACGATAAAAATGAAGACACCATTAGTAGTCGAGTAGTTGACTCTGAAAAGGCGATTTCAAGAACCAGAGAGGATGTAGGTCACCTATACCTCGAGCTACGCGCTCAAATGGCCAGAATGAAATTAGATCTCAAAAAAGATCACGAGAAGAGGATCAATGACCTAAGATCAGAGATGAGAACAACCTTCAGAGCCTACAGGGAAACTACTGATCGCGTACTCACCTCTCACGTGCTCATTATAAATAAAATGAAAGAGAGAAATATGTACATGAGTAACCTAATGCATCAGATCCAAATGCAGTACTTGGAAGATCAAGAAAATATACAGATCGAAAGAGCAGAATATTTATCATGGAAAGATCACGTTGACGGTTTTGTAGCAGAGCTTCATGATCCAGAAGAACCACCCTACCAGCCCCCTGTTGTGCCCACAGTTGTGCACAACGTAAACAGTATCAATGCCGATAACACTGCCAGTCGCAGCAGTGTAAATCCAGGCAAAGGCGCAGATCTTTTCCGAGGAAGGAGAGGATCTAGAGATCGATCAAGGTCCCCCACCCCCTACAGGGGCAACACTGATAATGACAGCCGCAGTAACGAGAGATGTGGCAAGAACGGTAGCAGCAACAACGGCTATCGTACAAATGATAACAGACATAATCGCGATAGATCATCTTCAAGAGAATCACGATCAAACAGAGATGATAGAAACAACGATCGAGATTATCGAAATGATCCAGATAGCAGAGATTACCGAAACAACGATCGAGATAACAGAGATAATAGAAACAGCGATCGAGGCAGCCGTGATCGACGAGACAGCAGAAATGATCGAGATAACAGAGATGATCGAAATAGCGACCGAAGCAGTGATTATAACAACAACAATCGTAACAGCTTCGACGGCAGCAGTAATAGCAGTAACTATAATCGTGATAACAGAGATGATCGACGAAATGATCGACGCGATGATCGAGCGAATGATCGACACGGAAACGACGATGATCAAGAAGTGCAGATTGATCCTAGATGGATTCAGGCTGAAAATGAGCAACAAAACAACCCCCCAGAACGCAGATTAAATTATAGAATCAAGTTTGGAAATTCAAATTTCAACATAAGACCAGACAGATTACGTGAATTTGGGGTAAGATATTCGGAAGATAATAAGTACCAAGTTTACAACTTTTTGCACCGATTTGAAAGACGTATGCAGCCATACCAAGTATCCCAAAGTCAGTACTGCGATCCCCTAATGGTCCTAATTGATGATAAGCTGATTCATATGGCACCTTGGAAAGATTTGCAAGAAAATAATACTGATTATTACCAATTGAGAAAAGATTTCATCGATTGTGCTTGGGGTCCTCAGAGACAAAATGAAGCTAGAAATCACTTCAGAAATATGCCAGTGTGCAAAACATCTTCGACCACACAGTGCTCAGAATTGATGATATGGCTGAAAGTGCTCAAAACTACGAACTCACCATTCGAGGATATCATTATGATGATATACTACAAAATGACACCCAGTCTCAGACCACGTTTTACTGAGATTGAATTGCAAGATATCAACATTTTCGAGAAAAGACTGAATGGAATGACTCGTGTTGAAGAGTTTGCTCAGAGACCACCTGAACCAGAAAGGCCTGCTACTCAGACTCGAAATGTGCAACAAAGATCAGAGAATCGTCGATCCAGTTTTGGCGGCACTGATAGGCGTTCCAATTCACAAACAGTGCGGAATAATACCAATGAAAACAAAGGCGAGCGCACAACTGACAAGTATAAAAAGCCTAGCTACGATAAAAACAAAAGTCAGCCCAAATCAGAGACTACCAAAACCTACCAAAAAGACAGAAAAGATGAGTCTAAGTATAAAAAACCAAAGGAAAAGACACATGGTGTTAATCAAATGAACAAGGAAGAAACACCATCAGAGAATGAAAGCTCAGAGGAGCAACAGTCCCCCCCCTACCTCACCTGAGGGATCGATTGATTCAGCAGGATTGCCGTCGGGAAACGAGTAGCTGACGCGTGCAAATTAGCACAAGTGGAGCAATTCCATGAGCTACCACAAGAAGAGTTTGAACTCATTGGAGATTCACTCGCTGTATTTTTAGCAAATATAATACCACGACGAAGGCCTGAAATCACTCAGCCTTATCTCAAAGAACAGATCAACATCAGCGATCTGAAAACAGCCATCAGAGCAGCCACCTTTACGAAGAAAAAAGCCATTCTATCATTGGCTCAATATGAACTGAACTACTCAGACATGGCTTCGAGTGTTGTGAAAAATTATGCAAAGCAAATTGTGGAGAATTTAAAGCAGAAAGGATTTGAGAAAATTGTTTTGCTGTTTCCACTGGTAAAGCCAAAAACTTCTGCAAGTAATCCAGTATCGATGGACAAGTATTTTGCATACAGAAGAGCGCTAGAGTCACTGGAAGATGATGTTGTGTCATTTTGGTGGTCTCCTGCTGCCTTATTTTTGGACTTGAAAAGAGACTCAAAAGATCGATATAAGCGTCAATTTCGAGTTGATAAAGATTACAACATGATGCCAGTGATGCATAAATTCCATTTGAGCAGAAAAAATGGCAGATATTATCCAAGATTTGCACGCAAAACAGAGTTGTTCCAAGAGATGGATAAAATGTACAATTACGATTGGCATCAGAAGAAACCTCCTGAGAATGGCACTGAGCAACATGGCACTCAGACCGAAGAGAGTAGAGAAGTTATAACTGAGGAAGATGGCTTGCAATATGAAATAGTAAAGAAGAAAATTCTGATCGAAAAGAAGAACTCAGACATTCCTAAAAACATCGAAAAGGAAGTCGCTGATGCTGTAAAGAAAATAGAGAAGTTAAAAAAGTTCATGAAACCTCAAGCGCTCCAAAAGCTACTCAACAAGATAGGAATCCCCTCCCTTCATGAGGAGGAACGAAACTTATCAGAGACGTTGCAAACACCTGTTAAATCCGCTGGGGCATCAGAGAAGTTAAAAATAACAGTCAATCACGTGACTGGGGCAACGCCTAGGCCCCCCAACACAACGTGTATGTCCCAAAATTCAACACATGTGCCTCAAAATACAACTCAGAGTGCACAACCGACAGCAGGAACTTCGATGAATCTAATCCAGCAACCTCTTACACCTAAACCACCGCTGCGCAGAGAGGAAATCGAGGCTCGAGTCAGAGAGCAAATCCTCAGAGAAAAAGACAAATTTGACACGTGTGTAGTGCCACTTACGATGGATGGCACCACCTATCCAGCGCAGCTCGATACAGGGGCAACCCCTAATGTAATATCAGAAGAAACTGCGAACATCCTGCTCAGAGATCACTATGATAGCGTTCAGTATATCATGCTGAAAAAACCTATTGTGTGCTGTTTGGCTGATGATTCAAAGGTAGAGACATACAGATATGTGATTGTGCCAAAACTCAAATTTGGAGAATGCGAGCTCAAAATTCCATTTTACATTATGAAAGGGTGTAACCAGACTTTTATAATTGGTACCAAAACCATGAAGGTACTTGGAATTAAGACTGATGTGGAAAATAAAAGAGCCACATGCTGCCCTCCAGGCCAAGAGAAGATTGAAACACTCAACTTTATGACTGAGGAGGAGTACAAAAAGAAGATTACACTCAGACGAATCAGAGTAAAGAAAAAGAGCGTTGAGCAAATTGATCACATATCGAAAAGAGCAAACACAGCTGATAAGTACCAGGAAATGGAGCCTGAAGATGTGGACGATGGTCCAGAAGTATTTTTGGAAACACTGAGATCGGATTTGGAGCAAGCTGTAAATGAAGAAACCATTACGAAGAAACAGGCCAAAAAAGCTTTTGATATACTTAAAGAGTTTGCCTGTGTGTTCAGCAAGTATCCTGGAAAATGGACAGGACCGCCGATGAAATTGAGATTCAAGGATCCCAAGAATATCAAAAGATTCCATGGTCCGAAGTATACTCCATCTAACAAACAGATGCCACTTGTGAGAGAAGCTCTCAGAGTGATGATAGCCAAAAAGATCGTTGAACCTTCGACCTCACCTTACATCAATGCTCTAGTAGCAAACATCAAGAAAAATGGCGAGGTGAGATTATGCTTGAATCCTATGGAATTAAACCCTATACTCGAAAATGACTACAATGAAGCTCCATTGCTTGATAGAATTATAACAACAGATGGACGTGCCAAAATGTACTGTTGCCTCGATTTTGTGGCAGGATTTTGGCAGATGGTACTACATGAAGCATATAGGAAGTATTGTGCTTTCATAGTAGATGGAGAAGTCCACCAGTTTATAAGGGTGCCATATGGATTGAAAGTATCATCTGCGTTATTTGTGAAAATGATAAATACTATCATGAAAGCAAAAAAAGGCAGAACGAAGTACGTAGACGATGTGCTACTCAAGGCAATGACTTTCGAAGAGATGATGGAATTACTGGTTGATACACTGAAAATAATCAGAGATAATGGACTCAGGCTCAATCCAAGAAAATCAAAGTTTTTCAAGAAAAGTATCAACCATCTTGGTTTTCAACTCCAGCCTGGCGCAATTTTGAAGCAAAATAAAAAGCTCCAAAAGCTTGATGAATTCAAAAAGAAGCACACCAACAAGAAAGGCGAATTCAAACTCAAAAATGAAAAAGAAGTTATGGCATTTTTGGGAATTGTTGGATTTTACAAGCGCTTCATCGCAGATTATCAGCAGCTAGCAGTGCCACTTTATGAAGTGACTCGAAAAGAAAATTTCAAATGGGGTGAAGAGCAGCAAAATGCATTAGAGATGTTGGAAATTGAGTATCGTAAAGAATTCAAATTAGCCACACCCATTGATGGTGCAGACTTCTACTTAGAAACAAGTTTCACCCAAGATGCCATGAATGCGGTGGCATACCAGAAAGACAAAGATGGTGTAGATCACGTTGTGCTGTTTGTGAGCAACACATTTAAAGAGCACCAAAAGAAGTACACAATAATAGAGAAAGAGATGTACTCGCTCGCGAATGCATTAAAAAAACTCGAAATGTGGCTTCATGGATATACTGTGCATGTCAGAAAGGACATAATGTCAGTTGTGCACCGATTTAACACATTGGCTCAAATACATCGCAAAGCAGCGGCGTGGATAACGCATTTTAACTGCCACAACCTTGTTTATGACCTGCCAAAAAGAGTTGGAAAATGGTGGGATAGACAAGCACCTGAATTGACCTTATACAGCACGAATTGGACTCATATGGTGCCACTTGGCGTTGTTTACAAAGATTTGGTTAAAGAGCAGTTGATTGATTGTCTCAAGAGGCTGGACTTGTACCAAAACAGAGATGAAAATTGGTCAAAAGTCATTCGGAGACTCCAAGCAGACGAGATTGACATGACTTCTAAGCAGAGAAAAGCGAAAAAACAGCTCGAGAAAAAATATGTCATTTTGGAAGAAGAAGAAGGTGTAAAAATACTGCATCGAATCAGAGAAGATGGATCAAGAGTGCCATGCATGCCTGATGAGTTGTATAAAGATACCATAATGTACCTACATGAAGAGTACGGTCATGTGGGAGCTGCCAAAATTGACTCGATATTTCGACGCATGTATTATTCGCCAAACGTGCCAAAATCTGCCAAATTGGCCGCAAGCGAATGCCTCGATTGCAAGCACAATAAGAACTTTGGGCAGAAAAAGAAGCTAGAGTATGCTCAAATTGAGTCTTATGGCATAGCAGATGTCTTGTCAGCTGATTTAATTGGCCAAATCGCCAACAAAGCCAAGGACCCAAAATACATGCTAGTAGTAAAATGTGTATTTACTGCCAAAGTGTGGCTCAAAACCCTGATTGTGGCAACCAAAGAAGAGGTCTCAAAAGCGATGAAAGAGATACTCGAAGAGATAAAGAAACTGGGGCACAAGGTGCGCAAAGTAATCACTGATAATGGCACTCAGTTTGTGAGTGATACCTGGAATGATTTGCTCAAATCCTATGGTGTAAAAATAGGCCACACCACCAAGTACAATCCACAATCGAGCTTAGTGGAAAGAACAATGAGAATAATTGGCGACAGGCTGAGAGTAAAAATCAACCAATCAGCTGAGGACTTCGATTATACTCATCATGGATGGCACAAATATGCCAAACAGGTGGAAAATGAAATAAATAATACACCTACAGAGTTCGGAGTGAAGCCAAATGAAGTTTGGGGAATTCCTAATAACTTGGCTCAAGATTTGCCAGTGCCTAATACTGGAATAAATGCCAAATTCGAATTGAGTAAATTACGAGAAGAGCAACGTGCCAATAATGTTCCATCAATAACATCAGAAGAAGCTCTAAAACTCAAAATGGACCCAAAAAAGCTCATTGTTGACAAGAAAGGATTTATCTGGGTAGCTGTAGACGGAGCCTGTTCCCAAAATGGTACAGATGAAGCAATAGCGGGTATCGGAATCAGTTGGACACCTAGTGGAGACTTCAATGTTTCGGAAAGAGTTGTGCACCCAGAATATAAAAATTCGAATAATTTGGCAGAAATCATTGCACTGATAAAAGCGATGGAAATTGCCCTAAAAAACCAGATAGAGAAGCTCAAAGTATTTTCGGATTCTAACTACTTGGTCACTGCAGTAAATCACAATTCAAAGAGATGGGTAGAAAATAACTGGAAAAACACCAACAAAAAACCAGTTCATCACAAAGCAGCATTCCAGCAGGTCATTGAACTCTCTAAAAAATTCAAGGAGTTCGAGTTGAGACATGTAAGGGCGAGAAAATACGATCATAATAATTTCGTAGCTGACAAATTGGCCAGAAAGGCTGTATATACCCAAGAAGTAGTTGATGAGAATATTGAAAATATGACCCAGCAGCAGGCTTTAGTGAATTTCATTCGCGAAAAAAGAATGCAGCAGAGAATAAATAATGAGGTCGCTTTCAATAAATTACATGGGCCCCCTACCATTTTCGAAAATGGTGAATTGGTCATGTTAACTTCTCATCGTCTGTCATCATATGAAAAAGGACTTTCAAAAAAGCTATTTCAAAAACGCTATGGTCCATATACAGTCGAACAGCATGTAGGTAGCAATTGTTACATGGTCAAAAATGTAGCTGACCCTACCGACGAGCAGATTGTTAACACTCGCCAAATGACGTCATACCTCAATAAAAACCAGTTGGAAGAGCTCAAAAATGACCTAAAGCAGAGATCAAAATTCGACAACAGAGATTTGGTGGAAAAAATCAGAGATTTTTCGAAGAAAAAAACCACAAGTCAAAATGCTGAAATGGAAGAAGCAATGTTTCGGAAAGAGTTGTGCACCCAGAATATAAAAATTCGAATAATTTGGCAGAAATCATTGCACTGATAAAAGCGATGGAAATTGCCCTAAAAAACCAGATAGAGAAGCTCAAAGTATTTTCGGATTCTAACTACTTGGTCACTGCAGTAAATCACAATTCAAAGAGATGGGTAGAAAATAACTGGAAAAACACCAACAAAAAACCAGTTCATCACAAAGCAGCATTCCAGCAGGTCATTGAACTCTCTAAAAAATTCAAGGAGTTCGAGTTGAGACATGTAAGGGCGAGAAAATACGATCATAATAATTTCGTAGCTGACAAATTGGCCAGAAAGGCTGTATATACCCAAGAAGTGGTTGATGAGAATATTGAAAATATGACCCAGCAGCAGGCTTTAGTGAATTTCATTCGCGAAAAAAGAATGCAGCAGAGAATAAATAATGAGGTCGCTTTCAATAAATTACATGGGCCCCCTACCATTTTCGAAAATGGTGAATTGGTCATGTTAACTTCTCATCGTCTGTCATCATATGAAAAAGGACTTTCAAAAAAGCTATTTCAAAAACGCTATGGTCCATATACAGTCGAACAGCATGTAGGTAGCAATTGTTACATGGTCAAAAATGTAGCTGACCCTACCGACGAGCAGATTGTTAACACTCGCCAAATGACGTCATACCTCAATAAAAACCAGTTGGAAGAGCTCAAAAATGACCTAAAGCAGAGATCAAAATTCGACAACAGAGATTTGGTGGAAAAAATCAGAGATTTTTCGAAGAAAAAAACCACAAGTCAAAATGCTGAAATGGAAGAAGAAAATACTGATGAGGAGGAGGTCGATGACCCCAGAGATCCGGAATATTTACCAAGAGGTTCGCGAAAGCAGCCTGAAAAAACCCTGGAAAAAATTCGCCAAAATTGCGAAGCAGAGAGACCTAAAAGAGATGTTACAAAACACGATGCAGAGTTCCGCCAGATAAAAAAGAGATTACGAAAAAAGCTCCCCCCCCTCCTAGAGAAAAAGCTCGAAGATTGTCTCAAACAAACGTTTCCGGACGAAGAGGAGTACAAAGAGAAGAGGGAAGCGGCGCGGGAGAGATATGAAACGCGTTCGAGAACGAAGCAGGTACCTACCAACGTTGAAAGCTCGAACTTGCGAGATAAAAATGCACCGGATGGCCGTGATAATCCTCGTAACAAAAAGAAGCGAAAAAAGACCTTGAATTTTATTCACTTAGAGATGTTGGAAAGTTTCGAACGTGCATATTTTGTGAAAGCTTTCACAAAGTATCAACCCAAGGCCAAACTAAGTGAGAAATGAGCCTTTGTTGCGTTCAAGGCCAACTACTTTTAGCATGTATGTAGCTTAGTATATTTCTATCTCCGAGTGCAACATTTTGATAAGATTAAAGTTGAGATAATTTTAGCTACGTTACAGTTTATTATTAGAATTGCCATTTTGTAAAAACTCACCTATTGATAGCAAACTTTTGGTGCACATATTAAAGCTTTCATTCGTGATTTGATGTGCCCAGATAAGTAGTAATGTGCATTTTTCGCAATAGTGGTAATTAGTGCTAATTTAGGCGTTGTTATTCAATTTGTTATTAGAATTTTTTTTTTTCAAGTTGCACTCTGGATAAAATTTAGTTTTGTGTAATCTGTGACTAATTTTATTTTAATTTATTTTTCGACTAATCGTAACTATTAGTTGACCTAGTTTTAGAATTTTTCTTGGTAAATTATTTTTTTTATTTATTAGAGAAGTTTAAAATTCGTTTGAGTGTGCTTGAAGGAATTTTGAATGAGGAATTTTTGTGATAAAAAGCAAAAATCAGAGAAGTTCAAAATTCAAGTTCGAGGGAGAGCCGAAAATAATGCGAGAAGTTGCTGAATTGCGAAGAAATCAGAGAAAACGCAAAACCAGAACTCGGAAAAAATATCATCTGGCCAGCTGTCGGTGAAATTAGCTCGATATTCTTAGTTGTCCGTGGGAATAGCGAAATCTTCCCAGCTGTGTGTGAACATAGCGACGAGTGGCCAGCTGTCTGTGACCATAACATGACACTGATAAGATGCAACACGAGAGAAAAACGAACGCAACACGAACTAAATCTAAGAAGATCACTTTGTACACGTAAATAGAGATGTGTAAACGGGGTACTTACTGCAGCAGAGATGATAAAAAAGGGTCCCGGTTCCAGCTCCGAGAAAACTTCCAATTTGGAAAAATGTCAGCTTGCTGATAACAGAGAGGTTGAAAAATATCACCAACACATTAGAGAAAGATTTAATGTACCTGTCAATCCGATGCTTTTGCGGTCATTGAAGTATTTTTCCGGTATGTCTGCTCAATATGGATTCTGCAGGTTGGAATTTGGATCATCTCTAATGGAATTCTGATTGGCGTTGAAGTGCAACTTCTCTGATGCATCGTAAGAAGAAGGAGTTGATGCAGCATCACTGGAATAATAAAGAAAAGAATTAGCAACGTTCAATATACAAGATTAATCAATCAATCTACTTAAACAGAGAAAACGTAAACTTACCAAAGGTGAAGCTGCTCTTGGTGAAAACAGTCATCTCCGTTCGGCTCCAGTGAGCTTATTTCGATGTCGATTGAATCCGGGAAAGTTGCTGCGGAAAGAGAAGAAAGTCCCTGTTTAGCTCAACATCAAGAAATACAACTTGGAACGCGTAATTAATTAAAAAGTACCTGTTAATTACTCCAGCAGATGAATTCGTCGATTTCGTGTTGGTAAACGTTTGTTATCACACTGGCAGAGCTTTTTACCAGTTGCGCATTTTTGGCCTTGCGTCGAACTAGATGATATGCAGCTCAACGCGTATTTGTATTGCAATTCTCATGCAATTGCGTTTTTTTGATTTATTTTTTGAATTTACGTACCATATCTCTGCTCTTTGTGTAAATATTTTGTGTTTGTGAATTTTGTAGCACTTTAGCGACTAAGATGTGATTTATTTTAGTACGACAAATTGTTTGCATCTAAGGTAATTTTAAAGTCGCTAGTGCCGTGAAAAAGCAGCAGAGATGTTTTAAAATTGGAAATTCGACTTGTTGGAAGTCATGGATGGATGCCGAAGAACCTAGCTATTCAACATCTTGGAAGCTGCGGGTTCATAGAAGCGGGGCAGAGGGGCCCTACCGTCCGTTGTCCGATTGGCCAATTTTTGGCTTCAATGATCCAGCATCTCCGATGTCCACGCTGTTCAATGGAAGCGGGGCATATGTACCGGTAGGGGATGCGCCCGCAGCTTCCACCTAGAGGGAAGTTGTGTTCCTGTCGGAGTGGCAGCACTGCTTACGAGTAGTGCACTCTATCGAAGTAGTTCGAGATGCGCCACTCCGAGCTTCGAGCTTTGAAAGTTCGTTAGGTATATTTTCACTGGTGCTAGCGTAAGGTAGCAAGTTCAGAGCTTCCGCTTGTAGTCGATACTACAAGTGTATTTTATTCAATAATGTGTAGTGTGTTTTATTATAAGTCTTCGCGTGTGTTATACCAGAGAAGTGAATAAAACATATGAACATTTAGCGGTCTTATGATCATTTATGAGGTGTCTCAACATCACTGCAATTTGATATCTTTCGCAAGGATATCGGGCAAGTTTAGGTTCCCTGGGCTTACTATATGCACGCTGGTCTTGCGGAGGTCTCCCTCAAAGTAAAGACCTCCCAAACCACCACAAATCTCTTAATTTTAGAGTCCTCGAAAAAAAATCAGATTAGCAACAATTCTCAAAATGACAATTTCTACAGTAACTTTTTTCAAAAAATTGAAAAACACGATTGAGTGGTTGAAATTATGCAGTGTTATTTTGGGAAGCGAGTGAATTCGTTTGAGATTTAAACAAAAAAATCGTCACAAAAATCTAGAATCGTTCAATTTTGTTCCTTCACCTCCCCGCACCCAAAAATTCAAAATAAAAGACTGTAGTTTTTAAAGAAATTTATGGCCTTTTCACGAATTTCATTACCATTCGAATCGTGAAATAGACCAAGTCATTCATTTCTAAACTTGTCTGCATGAAGTAGGTCTAGCGAATTTGAACCTAAATCCATGATCCAAGAAGCACCTCAAGTATCCACATTTCTGATTAAGGATCTCCTCAGTCCAGAAATTTTGTGATTTACCAGTTTACGTCACTAAAAGCCATCTTTCTATATGTAAATTTCATGTTTGACTAATTCTTATACACAGCTAAAATATTTCAAAATTAATACATAAGTATTCAGAATTTCTGCAGAAATCTCTAAGAATCGTGATTAAATTTTCATTTTTGAACAAATTCTCAGAAATTTAGCTCAATTTTATTACTTTGTTCCTAGTTTTCATTTTAAGTGATAAATTGAAAAAAAAATTAATTTTCAGTGAAAAACGAAGAAATTTGAATCCAAACTCCAGACCTTTTTTCAGCACTTCAATCCTTACAAAACATACTAAACTTCTTGATAACGCTTTACGTATTATCAAATCAAATAAATAATCCATTTTCTGCTTTACGATCCACAGGCTGACACAACTCTTCATCACGAAATGTTGCTAACATGTTTGGCAGGCAAACACACCGTAAAGGAGTGCTAATTCACATTCTCCAACGTCAAGAATTCCGCAAGATGCATAAAAATTTAAATAATATACAAAATGATGAAAAAACTGCTCATCAATAATACATACATAAATTACATCAACACATCCGAAATGCAATACACGTTTCATTTCTACGTTCATACAATCATCAAAAATCACACATCTCTAGCTCGCCTATCACCTGCCAAAAAAACACCCTCTAGCAGCCTCTTTCTGCATACAATCAAATCACCCCAATAGAACACCGAACACCCCAGATTACGCAACACGTTTCCGAGCAATAAGGAAAAATATAGTATAATGTGATGAAATCGTAATTCGTAGTATAGCATCGAAAGAGTCGATTCTATCTACGTTTAGCCTACGATTCCTCCCAACTCCTCCACCACAGCACTAGGCAGGCACTGAGTAGGCTACAATCACAAGATAGGCACATTTACGCGATTCCGGAAGAGGGTTCTTCCAAGAAGCTAACCATCTGCCTGGTACGGTTTCATCGAGAAGGAAATGACCATTTCGTTTGCTATGGCGAGCCGACATCCACATCGACACACTAGGCACGAGCCAAGTTCAATTATCGTATGGACGACGTCTTTTTTTTCCAACCTTTACCTTTTAATACGTGTATAGTGTATACCAGAGGCAGAGTAATACTCGTATTATCTTCGTTTTTAAGAACCGCTCCTCGTCTCGTAATGTGCACATCTGCCTATGTTGGTATTTCCTCTTGAACGTTCTTCGTATGTGGCTCTGGCTCTGTTCGTCGTCTTCTACTTCCGATGGGTGTTGCACCGCACCGGTTTTGAGGTGCCCCCCCCCCTCTTCTTGTAATACACATATATGGTTTCTAATGGCAGACTTTGGGTTTAAGGGTTCATTATCATCTCGCCTTGAAGTACGGTAATCCTTTTTTTTCACCGACAAATTCTTTTTCGTGTATTTTTATACCCTTTAATGTACTTGTACTACTTATATCAGCAACAGCACGGTTGTGAGTATACATGGTTTATAAGTAGGTACATACAAAGTTCTTCCTCCCTTTTGCTCTTTTTTAACAAAATATCATTTTTTTTGGAGTAGGTAATACATGCAGTCTGTTTCCTTTTTTCATATCATCAAGATGACGACAAATATGTACACAGCGGCGTTAATGTTACACATTTTTGCTCGTTTTCTTCTCCACTTACATCTCTTTAGTTTCATTAACTACCTCTAGTCGTTGACTGTTTAGTTGTAAAAAATCCCAATTACGTGGTTAATTGCGACGAAGCGAACAATTTCATTACGATCTTTGCGTTTTACATACGAGTAAATGGGGTGTTTTTTCTATTACTTTTCATATCTTAATAATTAAACCTCCAAGTTGAATATCGTCGAGTTTAACATTTCAGAACTTGCGTAGGTATATTAAAAATACAACTCGTTAATGGGTTAAGCCACATAACTAAGTACATTTTGCACAAATCAAGTCAAGTTCTTTACAAAAGTTTTTAGAGAGCATGAGACGAAGAATAAAATTACGTAAGTAGGCAGATAGATATCGCAAATTCGACTGAAAAAATGAAAAAGAAGCCAAGCAGTTCTACGGAAGGGTGGGGCAGGAAAAGTGTGATATTCTCTGTAAAAAAAAATAAAACTTTTTAGGTAGGTAATCATAAAATGTCATTAATAGAATCTCTACATATTTTTTTCGAGTAAGTTCTCATAAAGTCAGAATATTGATATCTGAAAATTTTTTCAGCGTAACTCAAAGTGCCACAAATTGGTCATTTTCCCAAAAGTTTTTAAAAGTCGAACGAAATATTATAAAATCATAAGTAGGTACAATGTTTCAAGTTTTCAAAAGTCAGCATCACATAGACTCTCTTGTCTGTGAAGCAAAAAATAACTAGTGCATAATTTACCCGAAATTACCCGTAATTTACCCGAAATTACCCGAAATTACCCGTAATTTACCCGAAATTACCCATAATTTACCACAAAATTACCAGTAATTTACCACAAAATTATCAGTAATCTACCAGAAATTACCAGCAATTTACCACAAAATTACCAGTAATTGACCCAAAATTACCATCAATTTACCAGAAATTACCTGTAATTTACCCAAAATTACCACTAATTCTCCAGCATTTACTAGCAATTTACCCAAAATTACCGTCAATTTACCAAAAATTACCAGTAATTTACCAAAAGTTGACCATCACAAAAATGATCAGAATCACAGATCAAAAATCACTGATCGAAATAAATGTTTTGAATATTTTCTAATTGAACAAGATCATGAATTTCATTAATATTCATCGCATCTTTACGTTAAAACGTTTCAACACAACTTTCAGGCTTAAAAGTTACCAAAATTACCCTCTCATCTCATCAGTCATCACTCATCACTCATAAACTGACATCATCATCGATAATATAATATTATACCTCCACAAATCCAGCAAAATTTAATATCGCAGCAATTGTTTTATATATAGTTCTAGTTATACCTTAAACTTACACAAGAACTTACACACAGACATCTTCCCTTGCGACCACAATGTCATCGTCCGCTTACAACATTACACCAACCTTGATTAAACACTTCGTCAAACTTTATAAACACGATAGCAAAAAGTTAACCGCGTCGCGTCGGTTTCGCCATGAAACGAATTTTAGGTTTCATTTTACCTTATAATCTCGTTATTTGCTATTTCCCCGGAGGTAAATGTAACATAACACAAACAATACCTAAGAGCATGGCTTTGAATCATCAATGCTTGCGTCTTGTATTGAATCTAAACACAGTTGATCGAGTGTAGCAATTACATTACCAGTGTCTAGATTTCATTACACTAGCGTATATCATAAACTTAGATACATCTTGAATGGTGAACTTTTTCTAAAAGGAGCTGGAGCAGGGAAGGAGAAGAAAATCTTGGAAAAGTAATGGTCGAGTAAATTTTTGTGGAAGTACTATCGAGTTTTTGCGCCTTTTTTTTGCAGTGTGTTTCTTTCAATTTCTGTGAAATTTCCCTTAACGTTTTGCCTTCATCAAATACAGCAACACAAAACAAGCTAAATTTTGCATAGGTTCTTCGTGAAATAAAATACAAACCAATTTGATTGCATTTTCATCTGATCTTGGTCATCAGATTATGTGTATTGTGGGCAGCAAATAGAACCAGTTTGACATGTTTTTTATGTTTCACCAGAAACAATGATTTCACCCCAGTGATCGTGATATTGGAACAATGAAAACCAGTAGAAACCAGTTTTTCTGATATTTTTTCTCAACTCTTCGTCAAGGTCATTGGGTTATACGTCAAAATAAACTCGTTTGACTGGTTTTTCTCACATGTTACCTGAAACTGTGAAGATTTCACGCAGTGATTGTTATATTAGAACAATGAAAATTGGTAAAAACCAGTTTTTCTGATATTGTTTCTCAACTCTGCATCAAGGTCATCGGGTCGTACGTCAAAAGAAACTCGTTTGTCTGGTTTTTCTCACATGTTACCCGAAACCGTGAAGAGTTCACGCAGTGATAGTGATGAGAACAATGAAAACCGGTTTTTCTGATATGTAGTTTCTCAACTCTGCATCAAGGTCATTGGGTTAAATGTCGAAAGAAACTCGTTTGCCTGGTTTTTCTGACATGTTACCCAAAACCGTGAAGAGTTCACGCAGTGATAGTGATTAGAACAATGAAAACTGGTTTTTCTGATATGTAGTTTCCTAGTTTCTCAACTCTTCATCAAGGTCACCGGTAGAGTTGTTGAATATCGGAAAAATGAACTATCGATAAACTATCGATAGTTTGGCAAAACTATCGATAGTTTATCGATAGTTTATCAATAAGCTTTCCAGTGTTGCCAGATTGTACATAATTGCGCCAACTGGCTTGAAAACGCCAAATTTATGTGTTGGGCGGTTAAATTTCTTCATTTTTGGCGTTTTTTGGGGCTTTAAGGCGAGAAAATGGGCGACTTCATTGACTCAGCACCTGGCAACACTGGTTTTTCACCGATTTTTCAGGCTTTATCTGCATTAAAAAAATTTACGTTATCGACCTTATAAGGTCGATAACGTAAAAAGTTATCGATAACTTATCGATAGTGAATTTATCGATAGTTATCGATAGTTTTCGATATTTCAACAACTCTAGTCACCGGGTTATACATCAAAAGAAACTCGTTTGACTGGTTTTTCTTACATGTTACCCAAAACTGTGAAGGTTTCACGCAGTGATCATGATATTAGAAAAATGAAAACCAGTAAAAACAAGTTTTCTGATATTGTTTCTCAACTCTTCATCAATGTTATCAGATTACACGTCAAACAAGGATGAAACTGTAGGTTTTATTTGTGGTAATGACCTAATGAGGGAGAAGGGGGGGGTGCAACCAAAAATTTGTCGACTTATACGAGAAAAATATGTCAAATTTTCCCAAATAAAGGGAACGATGAGAAAACAATTCTGCCAACTGACACTGTAGGTAGGTATTCTTATAGCCTTATATGCTATCATGGTTCATGATTTATAAAAATGTTTCATTTTCTCTGTTCAATTTTTAGAAGCCTCAAACATGGAATTTTTCTAAAGGAGAAACAAATTAACCTGAGTTTTTGTGAAGAATTTGATTTTTTTTTTTAAGTTTCAAAATTTATTATAGAATTTAAATACTTACCTAATGAATATTTAGAAATTTCAAGTTGAAAAAAAACAGGCCCGGGCAAACTTAGAGGGAAAAAATTTTCAAAAATTCATATTTTGATGGTGAAAAAGCAATGTTTTTGTTTATTTGAGTTTGATTTTTTTGGTTTCAAAATTTTAGAATTAGAATGATTTTTTAAAAAATTTCAATGAGTATTTAAAAAGAAAAGCAAATAGCTCGAACGAAGAGAGGACAAAAGCTTTTGAAAATTTAAGTTTTAAGAAATCAAAACCCGTTTATTTTTATGTGAGGACTTCATTTTCTGATTTAAACATTTTTAGAGTGTGAATAATAGATTTCTAATTGAAAGTTTGATTTTGAAAAAGAAAAACTAACAGGCCTGTGTAAAGCAAGGGCAAAAGATTTCAAAAAAGTCGACAAAAATAGCTCATAAATCTAAAAAAAATTTAAATACAGAGTTTGTCGAAATTTACCAGCTTTATCAAAATTTGCAGATTTGGCAAAAATTGGCCAACTTTATCAAAATTTGATAGTAGGGGGCGGGGAAGGGGAAATCCCCCCCACCTTGACAGAAAACTCGTTTGACCGAATTTCATCCAGTGATCGTGATATTACAACAATGAAAACCAACTCTTCATCAATGTCATCGGATTACATGTCAAAAGAAACTCGTGCGACTGGTTTGTTCATGTTTTGCGAGAGAAGGGCACAATTCATTTGAGATTTAATCCATCATTATGATATTTTAACGACAAAAAGCAGTCAAACTGTCTAGTTTGTAATTGTCTTAGAAAAAAGAACCCGTTTCAAGGATCATAAAATGTTTTTTTCATCAACTTTTTGGCAAAGAAAAAAGAACCCGTTTCAAGGATCATAAAATGTTTTTTTCATCAACTTTTTGGCAACAAATATATCCATTGTTTCCCTCGAATATCATCCTATGTAAAATATGAATCCTTGACCTCTGAATTTTCTCAACTGCTAAACTGCTCGCCAAATGCCATAACATATGATTGGCACACTTCAATTGTGCTTTTAATTATACATTATTACAACAAATTCTATTACAGATTTTACTGATAAGGCACACGCAAGGTACACCAACAGTTAACAGCGTAAAATTGATCAGATCACAATTCACATCTGAGTAATCCTAGAACAACGATGCGATATTCTCGAGCTGTGTAGCACATCTAATGTCACCCTAAAGTGCAGATGTTTCCAAGGCTGTAAGTTTAAAATACTTTTCACTGGGTTTTAACCAAAAGCGTCGACTATTTTTACTTATCAACACCCTAGCATTACCGCATTTATAAAGCTTAATAAATAACACCGCGCTTACTATAAATAAAAAAACTAGCCAACGAGGAAAAAAATTATTCAAATTAAAAATAACCACGTGTACGGTGACAAAATGTACTATATAATAGAACATTGGTATTTCCAACATATTTATGACATCTTACATGTATGTATGTACATCGAGTGTTGTAATATATCTATCCATACACCTTTAGCAAAATCAAATTTTCACAACAGGGACAAAACCCACCCAAGATCCATCCCAATGCATTCCATCGCGAGTTTTTGTTTACAAAGTACATAGGTAGGTAAGGTAGCATACACAAAAACACACCAACCCAACCTTCGAAACGCAAAAAAAAAAGTATCAAGTGAACAAAAATATCGAATATCATAAATTAAACGCAGAAGAAGAAGAAAAAAGAAATAATGATCATTCGTTAATTACGATGATTTCCTGCGACCATTACGCATACATATACACACAGAATCATTACAATGACAACAACGCATGCGTACACGCGTATATTACATACAATTCTACACGGGGAATATTTTTCCCTTACCGCAGACCGCAACTATATTCTCCAAGCTCCAAGGTTTTATTAATTGTATCATATATTAAAATATACTAAATTCATCTTGGTACACGTTTCTCTCTTCTTTTCTTCCTTCCTCTTTTCATGAATTCTTCCTCGACGGATCGTAAGTTGTGCACCGTGTTTTCGAGCGCCTACTATTTCAAACTACACGTATCCGGTGGGATTCCGTGCGGCTTGCGCGTCGCCTACCGAAAAACTTGCACAACAATACCGGTTCTTTTAATGAACTCCGATAATTTTTATATCGCTGCATGCTTATATGCCCAAGTATTAGTCACCGACGACGCAACTCACTCACAGTTTTACGAGCCCGTTTTTCTCTCTTTTTTTTTACCTTTTCCCTGAACTTCCGAAGTAATATAATACACTCGTAATACGCATGTATGCAACTAACTAAGAGCTGAACAACAGTGGCAATGGCATTCTTGTGCTAGGTACTCGAGGGGGCAGCTGGAATAAGAAATTTTTAATGAAACCTTTTTTCTGTTGGGTACTGGTTGTTGTATGTACAGGTGGCACCCGGGTACAATAATCGGCCTCCTTATTACAAACCCAACTTACTCGAATATTATGTGAGCAAATTTGCAAACTTATTCGGTTCAACTTCCTCCCGCTATACAGACACTTATTAAAATATTAGCAACCTTTTTACCATCATTTACATTCGTACTGGTACATTACACTATAGCACTTCCATTTTTATTATTTTGATAATGCACGTGCTTTT
The DNA here is from genome assembly GCF_950023065.1 of Planococcus citri. Classification (NCBI taxonomy): domain Eukaryota; kingdom Metazoa; phylum Arthropoda; class Insecta; order Hemiptera; family Pseudococcidae; genus Planococcus; species Planococcus citri. The sequence continues at coordinate 46,574,322 of NC_088681.1, read as the reverse complement.
GGTTGTTCATCAGTTTTCATACCACCCCCCCCCCTCCCCGTTAATTTTTATGGTACTTGTACTTGTAGCATTGGGAATCGACTGAATTTTGTCTCGTTTTTCTTCCATTCGAAAACTGCATTCATTATCAATTATCATACAAATTCTATGCGTGCAATTGTTAAAAGATAACAAAAGTAAGCTGGGATGAACGAAACAAGGGAAGGGAAGGGAATGGAATCGTGCTTCTCTCTTAATGCTCGCAAAATTTCAATCCAGTCACAAAAATTTGGTCAAATAGAGAAGATATTTAAAAATTAAAAGTCAATTTTCAACTTTTTTCAAAATTTAAAGAAGCACCCAGCAAGGAATTATTATAGCCTATGTAAAATCACCACAAAAAGGCATGATAGATCGAGCAGTCTGGTCGGACTGCCCGATATGAATTCTTCAAGTAAATAGTCAACTTTTTACCAAAAGCTCAAAGCACTAATTGTGATTTTTCCAACAAAGAAAAAAAAATATCCTCTTCAGAAGAAAATGAAAAATAACATGGGAGGTATCACAACCAGCAGAACAATTCTGGTAATGGACAAAGAAATATCAAAAGTTGAGAATCCAGAAATTCACCACTGTCTAACAAAATATCAAAATGAAAAAACAGGACTTTGGCAGAACATTTTTCAAATACCCTCTTGACGACTCTTGTCATATGTGGGGGGAGAGGGGGGAAGGCGGATCAAAATCGGGGGGGGTCCATTTTCATCTTTCTTTCTCTTAAGCCATTCCAAAGCTTTTTCTTTTAGAGGAGCTCGTCAGTACATAAAAAATAACTTGACTATACCTATTTAAATTTTCGATTGGCAGGACATTTTGCAAACATTTACAAATTCTTTTTTGGGAAGGAAAATGGGTTAAAAATTTTACGTGTCAACTTTATTGATTTTTCAATGTTTTCGAATATTCCAAGCATTCTAGGTGGGGGGGGGGAGAATGTTAGCAATACTTTACCCATTTTCAATTTATTCAGTTTTCAAATTTTTCAACTTTTTTTGAGCTAAGTACATACTTTTTCAATGTTCCTATTTGTCAGGTAAAAAAAAAAAAAAATGAAAAAAATGAAAATGAAAATTACTTAATCTGAAAACGAGAAGAGAACACGTTTTACTGTACATCAGAAGCGAGGAAATATTATTTCTGTTTAGAACATCAAAACAATAATTTTTAACCATAATTTTTCAAAGAATTCGTTTTTCAAAATTCAATACAGTCATGTATTTTTATTTTTTTTTTTCAAAAATGACTCGTTTTATTAAGTATAGAATGATGGTTTGAAAAAAATATTTCATGTAATTTTTCATTTGCCAAATGTTCTGAAAAGTCTGCAAATTTTGAGTTGAACAATTCTACAAAGGGAAGTCAAAGTTCGATAGGAAAAAAACAGAATTTTTCAGGAAAAGTCAGAGCAAAAGTAGGGCATTTGAATGCTGAATTTCATTTTTCGATTTTGATGAATTTTTAAAAATATAAATTCAGGTCATTTTATATTTTAAAAAATGATAATTTCATTGAATACTTGAGACAGGAATCCAAAATTTGTATTAATGGTAATTTTTTTAAAAACAATTTTAGAGCTTTTATAGGATTTTTGGATTCGCCAGTTCAGGAAAAATCCATATAAAAAGGACGCAATAGTCAAAATTTTTATCTACAAATTCAAAACCATCTTCGAGCTTTTTTCAATCGATTCGAGCTGAAATTTGGCCTATACCCAATTTTTGGCCTCCCAAAATCAATTGGTGGTGGTTTCAACTACGAATACCTTGAAGACTCCAGCTGACTCTTAGATTTTCAAGCATGACTTTTCAAATCAATTTTAGCACAAATCTTCAATCCGTTTCTGCCTGCCGAAATTTATTTTTTTGATATAAATATCTACACGAAGTAGTTCTTTCAAGAACTGAAAAATTTACGATTGATTCAAGAGGTCAACAATGGAATATAAATCAAACAGCGTTTTATTTCAATTTAATAAAATCATGAGTTTTTGAATGGAAAATTGATCACATTTAAAATTCGAAAATTCAATAAAAATTGGAAAATGAAATTCTGCGCCTAAAATATTATTTAGTGGTGTATTTTTGGATACTTTTTTTCGATTTTTCTTCATCTAGTGCCGAAAATTGTCTCCTGCTGGAGACATCTTTCCTTCAAAAAATGAAATTCTTAATGTATTTTCTGAAAAAATATAAGAATGAAAATAAATCTAGAAAAAATTTTGAACATGAAAAAATGCTATTTCAAAACTTTGAGCTTCTGCCAAGAACTTGAAGATTTGCTCGAATTGCTCAAATTTACACCTGTCGCTCATTTTTGAGTTTGTTTCACAAAAAGTTAAATTACTCATACTGCAGAAAATTTTCAAAAAAAAAGAAAAAAAAATCAAATGAAATTCTACTCAAGTTTTGGGAAAACTTGAACAAGTTTAAGATAAATTCCAATTATGCGGTAGAGAAAAAGGAAAACTGTGGTACTCGAAGTTTATATTTCAATCCTGTAAATCAAGGTATTTTTAAAGGGGGGAACAAGTTTTTTGAGTCGCAAACCTTCTCATCCTAAAGTCTTTCAAAACACTGCATGGAATGGGTAAAAAAAATTCTTTGGTCGGTAAAAACCAAGCACTTTCTTCGTACAAGAATTCTTTTTGAGTTTTGGATCAAACAAAAACTGATTTGATGATTTTAGAAGCCTCTCAGAGCCACATAATTTTTTTTTATTTTTTAAATGCCTACTCTATTGCTTGTACAGTCTGAAACATCTAAAGCGTAACATTAAATTAATATCATTTACCAGAATTTATTACCTCTAAGACATTTTCTTCCCCTTTTTCTTATTGAAACCTCGACCCACACAATATGTTTCTAACCAAGGGGAAGGGAGGCACTAATTTGATGAACTTTATTTTTTTTTAAAAACAAAGACTGCCAGTTTTACTTTAGTACTTATTTCACAACATGCAACTGGCAGTGCCAGAAAACCGGATTCTTGCATTTGTATGAAAATGCATACCTAGACCTACTACCTAATATGCATCGCTCAGGAAAATACCTACTATCTACAAAACAGAACTTATTAATAAAATTGGGTTCAGGACCGATCTGTAAAATCGTTGAGCCAAACCATCAAACCAAAAAGTTATATTTCCGGCGCAAATTATGCAATAATTTCAAGTACTCGAATCATTTTACGCATCTCTGTAATAATTTCAACGCGTAAAATTCATGGACGAAGTTTTGCCTACCAAAAAATGTTGAAGGCGTTGAAAATAATTGCTGTTTAGGGGCGATTTCGCGATACTCTCTAACATTGTAATATCAAACCAAATTCATCGAAATTGAAAGCTGAAATAAAAAGGTGATAAGGATGAAAGGAATAATTTGAAAATGACTTTAAAAATAAGGCACGCACCATAAGAGGGAGAAAACCTCGAGGTAATGAAAATAATCCACTAATTGCATATAGATAAAAGCTTTGAAAACTCTTTGAATCAGAGCGGAAAAAAATTCGAAAAGAATATTATTATTTCAAACGTCACAATGAAATAGGAATTTAAAATTAAATATAGCATACCTACGTATGTATTACACAGAATTTACATAGCAGACAACATCATTATAGTCTTAATTTATTGTTTATCACTCGCGACTCGCGCGATAAAAGTTTCAATTTCTGTATCAATCGGTTTCGGTTGAATTTGCTATATTTTTCTGTAGATACCTTTTCGTCGAGAGAATCACAAATACGTAAGAGACCCGCACTGTTCAAATATTTACATAATCTGTGGCATATAGGAGTAAAATCAACTCGAGACGAGAGAATTCGTCCGCCACGAACACCAATGGTGCTCTGGTAAAAGGTGATTAGCGGTACTTCCTCTTGATTTCAACGGTTATGCGCCATTTACCAAAATAAATTATCATTCTCGAATACGCAGATAAACTATTTTCACGCCATGAATGAACACGTCGCAGTCGTCATCTTCTTCATCATCATCATAATCACCATCATCATCATCATCATCAACATACGATTACGATTCGATGCGAAATCTCGTCGTAATTTCTTTAAATGTGGCAACATCGCCTCAAACATCATTACTCGCTACAAGAATCAGCTTCATTCTTCACTCAAACTATAGAGAGTGGTGTTTTCTCAATCATTCGATTTTCCAGCTTCATTTCGGACCCAATAACTTTTATACCCCAGCTTGTATTTTCTGATAACCTTCCACTGTTGGTTTCAATAAATGTGCCCCAAACTGGTGGAGTAATGAACTGTACCGTAGACCTACACATGTAGCTACCTACTGCCGACGTCGAGCTCGGGTAAATAGATTGGCAATTCGAGAATATGCTACAAGTATATTATGTTCATACGTAATGTAAAACGACCGTCACAATTAGTACAATATGTTAATACGTATGTAGATAAAACTATTATACCGTACCTCTGCAGTCTGCACTCTTCCCCCTTCTTCCTCATCATCCATAGATAATTTGAAAATTCAAACTTACCCTAATCCCACGCCAAAAAATTATAACCACACGATCACAATCCAACTAGTCCAATATGTTAGTCGAAAAAAAAGCAAAAAAAAATCTAAAACAACGAAATACCGAAAAATAAAATAAATAAAAATTCAGATTAGGACAAATGTCATACAGCGCAACCTGTGCGGCCAAGTGTAGCACTAAAGATACAGTACCAGTTCAACGAAATGAACAGTCAGTGGGGAAATTATTCAATAGTGTTTTTATGGTGTTTAAATTCTGCGCAGCAGCAGCGCAGTGTTTACCAAATTTCACCTTCACCTTTCTCACTCTTTAGCATCTTTCTTTGTTACTCGAAATGCGAAAAAATTTCATCTCAAAGTGGTACAAACAGCCGCCAAAAGTTGAGCGATTTTTTTATTTCTATTCTTCGATATTATAAGAAAATAATGGCCGACCACCGTAGAGAGAACATCGTAAATTTAACAAGTTAATACGGTACCGAAAAAAAGATTAAAGAAACAGCATCTTCAAAAAAAAAAAAGTCACCGAAAAAACACGTTAGAAAAAATTCGATTTATCGCGTATTCGGTTACACTAGACTCGCACTATGTAAGTTTCAATAACCTACAGGCTACAGTCGAGTATTCTAATATCGATATTTGTATCTTGACTGAACCCCTCCGCCTTCCATCTTTGCTTTCCTCCTTAGCAACTTTGTAGCATATTAGGTAAATATTTTGTGGCTTAATAATACGCGCCAATAATTTATCGGGTGTTTTCTAAAACGAACGTCTTTTTAAAAATTCAAAACTTGTTTCGATTCGATAATTGAGAAATTAATAAACTCACACCCTCCCACACGTCTTTTTCATTCTATAGCTAAGTTTCTCGAACACAGATCGAATTCATTAATACAATTTTCTTTTCTAAATCACGCGAAAAGTAATTCAAGAGTAAGAATTTCTCACGAGTCTATACCGCCTACATTAATACAGTAATCGAATGAAATCCAAAACTTTTTAATGTCGTTCTCAAAAATGTCTAGACTGGAAATACTCGCTCGTATTTTTTCAAAAGCCAACACAACGATGAAGCAATTCATATTTCTGCGTTGGTGAATAGCGAAAGAAATTTCGTAAATTAAATTCCAAGACGAAATGCTTTGTAAATTTTCCGTTTTAATCAGAGACGAATATAAACTTTTCGAAGGTTTTTTAAAATGAAGTGGGAAGATCCACTTCGCCAATTTTATTGAAAATGAATACCTAATCAAAACCAAATAGTAGATAATTGGAACAGCATAAAAACTGATGAAAACTCAAAATTATTATGAATAAGGTACCTACTTGGTAAATTACCGTTCAAAACACCCAAAAATCTATTCAGAAGTAAAAATAAAAATTTTCAAAAAATAACCTTCACAAATTTTGATAGAAAAATTTTCAAACAAATTATTCGACTTACTTACATGCATAAGATATTTCAAAAATTCGCCAATTGAAAAAAAAGATAAAATTGACTTTTTTTAAATTTCCAAAAACTTTTTTTCCAAAAAAAATTATCAAATTTAAATATTTTTCAAAAAATATAAGGAATTGATTTTTCTCAATTTACTCAAACCGTGAAAATTCCTAACATTTAAAATTTCTTTTTTCTCCCCTCGCCTCCCCCCTACTCCAAAAAATATCCCAAGATAAATTTTTTTAAAAATTCATTATACATAATTATTCAATAAATATACGAGCTGCATTTTCCGAGATTTCAATTACAAAAATTCTCGGTGCCTGACATTTTGAAAATATCAAGTTCCTATAGTGAAGTTTTTCAAACAATCAAAAACCAAGCTGAAAGTTCAGTACTTGATTTTTCATCTGATAACCTTGAACCATACAATGCACTTTTCTCTATAAATGAATTACTGTACTGTTTAATTAAACCACAACATCAAAAACTCATCATCAGGTCCTGATGATATCCATCCATTTATGTTGAAACATCTTTCTGACATCAATAAAAATGATTTACTAAACCTCTATAATAAAATCTGGTCTTCAGATTCCTTTCCTCAAACATGGAAAACTGCAACTGTCATTCCCATACTTAAACCTGAAAAAAAAACACTCACCTTCCCTCCAGTTACAGACCTATTTCCTTAACTTCTGTCCCATGTAAAATTTTAGAAAAAATGGTTATGAAACGTCTTACTTGGTATATCAACTCTACAAACTCCTTCAGTTCTTTTCAAAGTAGATTTCGGAAAAAAAGATCTACTCTGGACCATCTTTTTAGCCTTGCAACAGGAAATCAATATTGCCTTTCAAAATGAAAAATTTGTACTCTCAGTCTTCTCTGATGTTGAAAAAGCTTTTGACAAAGCATGGAGATACAAAATACTTCAAAAAATACATTCTATAGGAATTATAGGGCATTTAGCTTACTTTATTCAAAACTTTTTATCAAATCGTACCTTTAGAGTCAGAATTGAAAATACTTACTCAGAACTTTTTGATATTGAAAATGGTCTCACAAGGCTCTGTGCTTAGCACCATCCTATTTATACTCCTAATTAATGATATCTGTAGTCCCCAGCCTCTTTCCTTAAGAATTTTTGCAGATGATATAAACATTTCAATACGCTCAAATAACATCAAACTAGCCTCAAAAATGATCCAAAAAACTCTCAATTGTATTGAAAAATGGGCTGAATCAAATGGACTAACATTTTCTGAATCTAAAACTCACTGTATGCTTTTGTACTAAGAAAAATAAAACTTACCCAGAACCTATTCTTGAATTCAAAGGACATCCTTTAGTTTTTAAACCAAAAACTAAATTCCTCAGACTTACTTTTGATACAAAACTTACTTGGACTCCTCATTTTCTCAACATAAAACCTGAACTTGACAAACGTCTAAATTTACTAAAAATTGTTGAAAATCCAAAGTACATATAACCCATCACGCCAACTATTACTTCACTTGTACAAAGCTCTGATATATAGTAAAATTGAATATGGAAGTCCATGCTTTACAAACCTCTCAAATAAAACTACTAACATTCTCAAAACTGTTCAAAATTCCTCTTTGTGAATCTGCATAGGTGCTCTCTATTCTTCTCTAATTAATAGCATTTATTGTGAAGCTGTAGAACTTCCTCCTGATTTGAGGAAAATTCTCATGACAAACAAATTCATAACAACTGTTGCAAATAATCCATCTCACCCTTTTCAAAAATTACTCAATGCCTACAACTCTCAGCATTTTCTCCATAATTCAGGTCCAATCCCAGAATTTATCAAAAATATGAACAACTTACAAATCGACCTAGAAAATTGTATCCATAAACCAATATCTTATCCCCCTTGGTCTCTCAAACCTATACAGATGGAATTCTACTTAAGAAACTACCCAAAACATGATCACTCCCCATTATTAATCAAGAGTCATTACTTAGAACTGTTATCAAACTATACTGAATATAACTCATGCTTCACAGATGGTTCAAAAATTTCTAACATTCATACTGGTTATGCTTACTCAATTAATGACAATGTTCTCAATTTCAAAATTCACAACTGTGCCTCAATTTTTACTGCAGAACTCACTGCCATAAAACATTGCTTAATAGATATAACTTCCATTCAATCAGAAAATAAAAAATTCTTAATCCAAAGCGACTCTCTAAGTTCACTGCTATCCATTCAAACCATTTTTTCTGACCATCCCATAGTCCAAGACATCCATAAGTCCATTTTCAACCTTCAAAATTATTATTACTCTATTAGCTTCATGTATGTTCTCAGCCATATAGGTATCACTAGAAATGAAACTGTTGACAGATTAGCAAAAACAGCCGCTGCCCGTCCCCTTTTACCTCTCTCGCCCCTGATGATATTAAATCAACAACCCTCCCTTGGAAAAATCTAGGTCACCTGAACAGAAAAGAAGAAATCCTCATTACTAGACTATGAATAGGCCACATAAAAATTACACATAAATCACCTATACCAAAAAGAACCAAAACCACCGCGCCAATATCCAAATAAATATGGCTCTCTATTCCATTCAACAGTGCTTAATGTTTTGTTTTTAAATTTTTTCCCCAATTTTAGGAGGATTTTTTGACTTTTTCTCGACTTTGTCGGACTTTAGAACTATTAATTCGAGTTGACTTAACACCTTCTGGATCAATTTGAAGATAGCTGGAGAGTAGTCAAATTTTGCTGGAGACTCCAGATCAGCTGGAAAATGGCCGCAATCGATTTGAGAGATCGAATTTATGTAGCATAAAAACCGAGTTTCAGATCTTTATCCAAGAAAATGTTTGTATCATTTAAATGACGCCCTTAATCCATAGTACTACCCAAGGGGACAAACAAAAAATGTATCATTACCAATTGCTTATCTTCAAAATTGTAGGGGCAAACTTGATTCTAAATTTCTAAATTTCGAGTGCCCCAAATTTGAATTTTTAAATTGTACTTGCTTCTTCAATTTTGAAGATAGGCGATTGCTCATCATAACATTAATTTGTTCGTCTGCTAAAGTAGGTAGCAGGTATGTATGTACTATGTGTTAATAGGAGAGTTATTTAAATGATACAAAAATTTTCTTATTATTGGCAGATTTTTCAAAATGGTATACCTACTAGTTCAAGAAATGGTGTAATTTTTTTAATTTGCAGACAGAATAAGAAAATACTTGTATACTTCAAAATTGAAGGCGCAAACACAATTTGAAAATTTGAAGTTCACCCCTTCAGTTTTGAAGGCAGGCGATTGGTCATAATAACATTTTTTTGTAAGCCCACCGAGTAGTTAGGGGCATCATTTGAATGATCCAAAACATTTTCTTATATTTTCTTATTTTTGATGAATTTTTCAAAATAGGTAAATTTCTATTTTTGCGGAGCACATGGCTCGTTCATTTTACAAGATAGGCAACTTATCATAATACTGTTTTTTGTCTGCCTCCACCAATTGCGTCAGTTGTGAAATAATAGCCCACGTTTCATTTCAACATCCTGTATAAATTGCGTATTAGAGCGAATTGGAACACAGGATTATAAGTGCAGTGAGACATGTTTTTCTGATCAAATTAGTTGCTGCTTACGCAAGTAAAAACTCTTCAAAAATGTCATGTAGTCTGTGGGTAGTTTTTTTTCCGGAAGCCTATTGTGTTTTTTGCTTACTTACCTACGTCAATAGAAAAGGATGATCGTCTGTGTCATTGACGCACATTTTTCAGAAGAAAGCATTTACAGAACCCTTATATAAACAGGTAAAGGTACATGAGCTTTCATAAGTATTTTGGTAACCTCAAAACCATCATCTATTGGTATTAGTGATTTTTTCTCAGTTGTTTGTCGCGATTAAAAATAATTTTGTTCTACTCGTAGTTCGGACACTGTTTCAATTTCCAGTACCTTCATTCAATCAAATAAGGTAAGATAACCAAAAAAAAAAACTGATTTCAATATTTGAATACAAATAAAATTATAAAATTCTATTCATTAAGTAGTAGAACTTTCACATGATTGTAAACAAATATTTCCATCATTGGTCTATGCGTATTTCAATGGATTAAAAATATTTTGAACTTTATCGAGCATTTTTCATGGAGATATTTTTATATTTTTTAATATTTTTTTTTTTGCATATTTCCTACGACTATAAAAACAGATTCTATATCAGGGTGTCTAACAAAATTTTAAAATAAAAAAGCAGGTCTTTAGCAGAACTCTTAGCAGAACATTTTTTAAACACTTGGGATTTTCAAGAGGGGGAGAGGGTGAGGCAAAATTTTATATTTAAATTTTTCGCTTTTCCAATGTCTTCAAACATCCCAAGATTTTTTTCAAGCAAACGTGTATCGAAAATATAATTCTATGTATCATTTCAATTTTTGATTTTATTTTCCCCTTCAAGATTTTTGCTGATGTAATGAAATTGGGCAAATGAAGAACTTGCTTCAACATGACAAATTTTTTAAAATAATATATAAAAATTTGATGGAGAATTTGAACAACATTTGGGAAAAAATACTGATTTTTCGAAATAAAACGGCGAGTTTTAAAGTAAAATAATTGAGAGATAAAATAGTAATTTTGCCATTTGAAAGGTACATAATTATTTTTCCTAATATTCATACAAATACATATATAAAAATGTTAATTTATCCTTCGAGTCAGGAATTTTTTAATCGCGAAAGGAAAAACATATACTTAGGTACTTTAATTTCTTTGTAAAATATTAAATACATAAGTTATTTATTTAGATTGCGAAGTAAGCATTTTTACGTTCGTTATTGGCTTCGATGAAGTTTGAATATTTTATTAATGCTCACGTTTTTCTTTATTCATTTTACAGACAATAAAACGAGATTATTTTCGAATCTTTTGATATCTACTGCAGTCTGCAACGAATTTGCAAAGCGGCAGTAACAATACTCAAGAAGAGGACTGATAAGCTGACAAAACACCATCACTTTCAGACATACCTTTTTGCATTTTCAACAAGGCCATAATGCGTTCGATACTTATGATCATCGTACTACTCGTCGTATTATCAACATCAACACAGATTATTGCGCAAAGCCCACCCTCAGCACCGGCCCTCGAAGTATTTCACCGCGAAATATGCCAACTTAGAAAACAGCATCCATTTTTCCGTCAAATAATAACCGATAAGTATAATTTATGTACTTCTGAATCATGGAAAGAACGCGTAGAAATATATAAGAAAGAAAATAACTGGGAATCCAAAAACACTTTAAATTGTTCTCCCACTGTCTCGCTCATTTTGAAAAATTCTCAATTAGGTATTTTCCACTCCATGTTTTGTCCCTTGCAATGAACAACGTTTGTTTTAGTTTACTAAATAAAAATTACAAAAAAAATATCTCCCCTCACCTTCAAGAATCAGCTATTTGCAAATAATAATGTATACTTTGTTCTCTTTTTCTATCAAAACTTGAGTGGTCGAGGTGTGAAAGTTTGCAAGCTTTCACATCTCGACCGCTCAAGTTCATATAGCAAAGTAGAACAAGGTACACTCATTCTATGATTCGCTCAATGTGATATACGTAGGTACTCATTCATTTTTATTTGTGTTTTTCATTTTTTTAAAAATTGCTTTAGTTAACTATGAGTGGTAGGTAACTAGGTACTTTTCCTTATTTATTCGCTCATTTCGATATCTACTTTTAAGTACCTAATTTAATTCTGTTATATTAATATTTTAAGATATTGTAGTTATTTTTCAAAAATTCAAATACAATCATGTACATGAAGTTGTAAACTTTCTTAAATGGCTTTTGTTAATTTTTTCTGACCTTTTTTTAGATATATGGAATTCCAACCATTGAAATAAATTGAGTAAAAAACATGCCCATGATTTAAAACATTCCTTGAATAAGAGGAGACTTTACACCCATTTTTTTTTTTGAAAAATTTGATCTTATATAAAGACACTTTTTTAGACTCATGTCGAAAATCGCATCCAGAGTTGAAGCTGCCAATCGCACATTTTTAGATTTCGAAGCATTTGAGGCAAAGGCGGGAGCCCGAAAAAACACCATTTTCTCACTCATGTCAAAAATGGTCTTTTATAGGATACCGAGGCTTTAAAAAAAATAAAATGAAAATCTCGAAAGTAAAATTATTTCTCCCTACATTAAAATAATTGAACCTTTAAAAATTATTTAAATGTGAAGAGAGATACACATTTTCTTATTTTATGCCATTTTGAGCATTTTTTGAAGAATTTGAATTCCTGTACGAGTAAGTATAGCGAGTACCCCCCCCCCCAAATTCTATTTTAAAACCGGAATTTTTTGGAAGGGGGAAGGCTGCCGTATGGATTTTTCGTTTCGTCAGCTCACCAATAGTTTTTTCAAAGGGGAGGAGGGTTGGTCGGAATCGGGCGCTCTAACTTGCTTCAACGATATTCTATCCTTTCAATGGGGTCCCCCATTTCTTTCTGAAAAAGGTATGGTCGACAAAATCTATCTGTAATCTATACATTTTTAAATACACTTGTTCCCTTCCCCTCCCCTTTCCTCAAGTTCAGCATTATTTCAAAAACTGTTGTTGATAAAACGCAACATGACCTTTCAATTTTGTATATACCTACCTATACTTAAAAGTGTGATTTTAACTCATAAGAGTTGATTTCACTATTTCAGAGCAATATAGGTTGGAAAAATTAGAGACAGGATGAGCTAAAAGTTCACTTTCATTCTTATAATTTTAGAGGTTATTATCAAAGTCAAGATTTAAATCTGCTCAACCAACATTCACACCATCTTTTGAGATCGAATCAAAACCTGTCGCAATATTATACCTGCTCATATTAATTTTCATGCACTCGTCCTGGGCCAATATTGAATAGGTTTCCTGCTGACGGCTCCAAAATGACCGAAAATTGTAAAACAGGGTGTCCAATATTTTTGGCCAGTTATTTTCCCTGACTTTTCCAAGTTTTCTAGACCAATTTTCCAGACGATTTTTTCCAATTTTCTATACTTAGATAGGTACCCCATACATTAATTAAAGAAGTTGGGAGAGGGGGGGGTATTTTTTTCAAACGTTTCTTTTTGAACTGGATATTTCTTCGGATACAAAAAACAGCTAAACTTTGATTATTAACTTTTTTCATTAAAAAATTTAACATGCAAGCAGTGGCGTCGTGCTCCAAATTTTCTGGCGGCGGCGGGGAGGGGGGGGGGGGGGGTGAATTGGGTACGAAAATGCCGAATAAAAATTCAAAAAAGGCGCGTCGAGAACTGATGAGGCCTCGGGGCAGATATCATGTTCCGTTGGGCCCCATTTCTAAAGTAGAAGCTATTTTCAAGTTTTTAAGAGGGTGGAGGAGGAGTTGTTTGTTATTTTATTTTTTGGATTTTTGGAGGCATCAAATGTGAAATTTGTCTACTTTAAAGTGAGAAAGAAATTGGCCCCGAGTGCAGCGAGATTTCGAGATGACTAAAAACGAGCGGTTTTTTAATGCGAGGAGGTTTTTTTTGGTTTTTTAAATTTTAGAATTGGAACGATGGTTTTTTGAAGGTTACTTGTGAAAAAAAAAGAAGAGAACAAGCTCGAGCGAGGCGAGGGCGAAAGCTTCTGAAAATTTGTATTTCGAGAGGCATAAGCGAGGTTTTTTTAATGTGAGGACGTGTAGTTTATTTTTTGGCTTTTAAAATTTTAGAATTTGAATGATGTTTTTTTGAAGAAAGTTGAACAGAACAGACCCAAGCGAGGACAAAAGCTCTTGTAAATTTGTACTTCGAGAGACATAAAAACGATGTTTTTTTGTGAGAAGTTCGTTTTTTGGCTTCAAAAATTGATTTTCATTATTTAGAAATTTTTATCCCGTTCTCGAAAATGAAAAGAAAACAACCTCGAGCGAAGCTTGCAAGGGCAAAAGATCTCAAAAATTTGTGTTTCGAGAAGTAAAAAATAATGTTTTCCTTTCATCTCAGACCCTTATCCGAAATTTGCAATTGATCGTTTTTTAAAATTCCAGGGATTTTGCGTGAAGATTACAAAATTCTCCGACTTCTCCCTGACTTTTCCAGACCAACCGGATTCTCTGACTTTTCCAGGTTTTCCGAATTTTCCAGGAGAGTGGACACCCTGTAAAAATATGTCTTTAAGAGGCTAAGCTAGATAAGAAATAAAGTCTTTTTTCACCAATTTCGAGAACCAGAATTGAAAAATTCTCAAATTTTAGTATTTCTGAAGCAATATCAACTAGAAAATTTCAAATAATCCGCCAATAAAAATCGAAAAATCAACTTCAGAAGCTCGAAATTTGGAACTGATGCACTTTTTAGAAATCCGAGTTTCGTGTTTTTGAAATCGAAGAAGAAGGAGTTGAAAGAATCTCTCGTGAAGTGTTTTTCGAAACAGCCCAAAACATCAAAAGTCCAAAGGCAAGGTGGGAGAGGGGAGGGAATAAATTTCAACTTCAATTTATTCACCTCATTTGTCTCAACTGCACCATTCTCGGTTCAAAAATCGGATAAAATTCGAAAAACCAAGTTGCACGCCTACTGTTTTTCTTCTTGCTAGCTTTTTTTTTTTTTTTGAGAAATCTGAGTTACGTGCTTTTTGAATCCGAACGAGGTTCTTTTCATAACAGCCCAAATACATATAATACTTTTCAAATAAGTGAGGCGTGAGGCCGAGGGGAGGGGGGTGTGGTATTTCAATTTCAATGATCTATCCAGTTCCTTAAAAACTAGCGAATTTTGAAAAAATCATTTTCATACGACCTTTGAAATCACGAGGTTTTCTTCTGGTTCGCAGCAGACCCACGCCACAGAGGTGCGAAACTGGTTGGCGTCGAAGCGTAATAGACACGGGATGCGTTCCATTCCACCGTTTACGAACACCTCATCATCACCTTGAGTAGATCCATTCACGGCGAGTGCCTTTTCATTGATCACACGAGAGACTCGATTAAAAATATTCCTCTCCACTCGCGTCGCGTCGGTGGCCATCTCGTAATAAATAACACACATAATAGGCACCCCTGAACGTCGTAAAAATGTACCAACTACACACCGATATTATACGTATAGACGTACAGTACATATCCACCAGTCAGTGTCAAAAACAGTTGTAAACTCTAGCGCCGGATTCCGAGAATTTTTCTACAGGCTTACCGTAGGCAGTAGGCGCATGCATTACATATACAGGCACACACTCGCACATATACTTAAGCCATCATCACTATATACTATTACAAATACATACGCATAATACCTACACTTCCATTTCTTCGACTCCGCATCCATAACCGCGTATATACCTATAGCGTAAAAATGCTGTTCTCTCGAGCCCAAATGCACCCACACAAACGCACCAATGCACATTCTGCTGTTTCCATTTACACACATACAACACCATAGACATAATAATATTATACTACAAGAAGAAGTATAGAGTGTGGTATGTTGTATACACTTCTTCTCTCTGGCATACGTGTACTGGAATGTGCTATTCTACTCAATGGATTTGAAAAGTTACGTCGCTCGTCCTGGTCGTCGTTATGCTTTTACTATATGCCGCCCTCGAAACGGTTCGGCGTTTATTTACATCGCGCCATTATCGCCCGTCACGTCTTCTCCGCAGCAGCAGTCTCCAAAGTCTCGAAAGCAGCAGCCGCCAGCTCATAGACGACTGCCAACAGCGATAACTGTTACCTTTCGTCCAGCTTTTTCCCTTCGTCTCCAGTGTCACATACGATCTCTCCGTCTCACTCGCGCAGCTCAATGAATCCTCGTACAAATAAAGAAATGGAATTTCTATGGCCACAGCAGGCAAGCGTGGAATGCGCGCCGCAATAACCTAAGAGGAAAAAAACACGGCCGCCATCGCGCCGACGATAAAATTTCTTCAATTCTCGATAAGATAAATTCTACGTAGTTTTACGTAGGTAATACTGTGCAATTAGACTCCTCTCGTAATACTCAACGCGTCTCTCTCTAGCTCCTCGTACAACTAATCAACATCCGATATCACAAATTTATACCGTAAAACCTATAAATTATCTCTCAAAAGACGTAAAGTATACGAGAAAAATCCAAATTACCAGCAAGAATCTCATTACGCAACGAAAACACCGCGGATACTCGCGTTTTACCCTCCTCCTCATTTCTCAGCCCTGATCCGCCTGTTCCAACACATATTTCGACTCCCGTAGCTGTCAACTTTTCACATAGCAATACCACTTAACGTGGTAGCCATTTCTCTTGATAATTCCAATGTATTATGGCAAATTTTTCATTTATCGAGAAAAATGTCTCCCGGAGGGATAAAACACGTTCTCGCATCACCCTAGGACTTTATACGTTCAATTTTTACGCGAAAAAAGAGACCAAAAACGTGGCGAGTGATCGAAAAAAAATTTCCAAAAAAATGGCCGAAATATTAAAGATGGCCGCTGTTATTTAGCAGAGAAGCGATTTCGTTGAAAACTAAACGTTTTAATGAAAAAATTAAAAAAGTTTTGAGGAAAAAAAATGAAAATTGGAAAATATTTTCGAAGGAAAAATCTTAAATTACGCAACTCCGATTGTCCGATCCTACTCGTCTACTCGTATTTCTTGATTATAGACAATTTTCACCATTGCAGAGGTCTTTCTACAGGGTGTCTAACAAAATCTCAGCCAAAATGTATATGGACACAGACATGAAATTTTGAAAATTTCTAAAAGGAATTTGAGAATAGCATTTCCAGATTTCACTCACCCCCCCCTAACCAAAAAAAAGCGCCCAAATAAAATTTCAGAGTAATTTTCAAACAAATACCATTCTCCTTTCAACTTACAAGGGACCCTCTTGAGGTGTCACACTCCGATTATAACGGGACCGCGATTTTCAAAAAGAGCATAGTCTAAAACACCCAAAACCAAATTTTCAACTGCCCAAGTTCATTTTTCGATTTTTGGCGAATTTTTGAAAATTCAAAATTGACTTTGTTTTGGCGATTTGTACTTGATCAATAAAACAAAATAAGTCCCAAAACTAATATTAATTGCCCAAATCCAAATTTCACGATTTCCAGCCATTCTGGAGCCTCCAGCGCGTTTTTTCAATTTCTCCAGAATTTTGAATTTGCTCCAGAAGGCGTGAATATGAAGTTAGGTCGCTAAAAATCGAGTTGTGTATGATACTCGGCCTGTTTAACTAGTTTATCCACATTTGAGCCAATTTTGAGAGTGACACCTCAAAAGTGGCTTTTTGACCAGCTTTTTTCAAAATTAAAAAATCCAAAAAATCAAGTTTCCCGTTTGTGTGGAAATTTTTGAAATTCGCGCGAATCGCTGTATGTATTTTGTCCAAAACTAACCCCCCAAATCCAAATTTCACAATTTCCAGCCATTCTGGAGCCTCCAGCGAGATTTTTCAATTTCTCTAGAATTTTGAATTTGCTCCAGAAGGCGTGAATATGAAGTTGGGCAGCTAAAAATCGAGTTGTATATTACACTCGACCTGTTTAATAAGTTTATCCACATTTAAGCCGATTTTGGGAGTGATACCTCAAGAGTGGTTTTTTGACCAGTTTTTTCAATGTTAAAAAATTCAAAAAATCAAAAAATAACCGTTTGTGAGGAAATTTTTGAAATTTGTGCGAATCGCTGGATTTCTTCAAGAACCAACCCCCGGGGCGCAAATTCTACCATTTCCAGCCGTTTTGAAGCGAGAGTGACACCTCAAAAAACTACTCTTGATGTATCACTCTCAAAATTGGCTCAAATGTGGATAAACTCGTTAAACAGGTCGAGTATAATATACAACTCGACCTAACTTCATATTCACACCTTCTGGAGCAAATTCAAAATTCTGGAGAAATTGAAAAATCGCGCTGGAGGCTCCAGAATGGCTGGAAATAGTGAAATTTGGATTTAGGTAATTAATATTGGGACTTATTTTGACCATTTTTACTGATCGAGTACGCACTTTTTTTTTAAAAAAAGCATAAATCGCCAAAAACAGTCAATTTTGAATTTTCAAAAATTCACCAAAAATCGAAAAATGAACTTGGTCAGCTGAAAATTTGGTTTTGGATGTTTTAGACTATGCTCTTTTTAAAAATCGGGGTCCCGTTCAAATCGGAGTGTGACACCTCAAGAGGTTCCCTTGTTAGTTGAACTCGGAAAGGTGGTCGTTCAGCATTAAATGGACCGGGAAAAGCGAATCACCAAATTGAGCGATCTTCATTTTCAAAGAATGAATTATCGCTGTACCTACTCCTTTCTCCTCCCTATTTCATTCATACAAATGACTTTACCTACTTATCAGAATACTAAATAATTCTTCTCTATTTTTCTTGAAGGACTCAGAACATTATTATATACTACAAAAGAATGTTCCAAAATTCAAAAATTTTCCCAATCAGAAGAATTTTTTTTAAACAGAATAGCAAACATCTTTTCGAAGCGAAATTGGAGTTCAAAACACAAGTACATATCTAGTTGAAGTACAGTATAAGAAATAAGAATAATCAAAATTTAATTCACAAAATTACAAAAAATTTCAAATAGAGCAAAAAATACTATATTGAATCTGAATTTGAGTTCAGTAGGTATGCTCCACGCACAGGGCCGTACTCAATCCCCCCCCCCCTAAATAAATAAAAATAACTTTAGAACCGGTAAAAAATAAAATAAAATAACAAGACGCGAACACAACTTTTCAATGTACATAAGAAAATTTTTTCAAAAAAAGCCAGAAGAATTGCATTTAAAAAAATGATAAAAAAGGACTTAATGGAAATTTTGAGCGAAAAAGTAAGATTTTAACAATTTTAGGAAAATGCAGAGCATTTTTGAAAATTATTGACATTTTTAGGGAATAAAGCAAGATTTTTTGGAAATTTGGTTTAAAAAATGAGGATTTTTGATAGTTTTTTGCAAGAAGGAAGATATTTAGGTAAAAAAAGCGACTTTTTTGGAAAATGTTGACAAAAAGCGAGACATTGGCAATTTTAGCAAGAAAAAAACAAGTTTTTTTGCAATGGCAACAAAGCGAAACTTTTGGATAATTTTTGGGGAAAAAATAAAAAATATGAAATTTTTTGCAATCGAGAGAAAATTTTTAGCAATTTTTGGCAGAAACAATTCCATTTGGCAATTTTGACAAAAACCGAGATTTTTTCCTATTTTTTACAGAAAACGAAATTTCGACAATTTTGGCCAAAGACAGAACTTTGTAATGGTAACTTTGTAACCGTAACGCTGAAAAGGAAAAGAAACGAGTAAGAAAAAAATTCACCTGTTGATATTTTCAAGTTTCTTTCTTCAAGAAGTGTGGCCAGGAATAGGAAAAATTCGATTCTGGCAAATTTGGAAAAAGTAACTAAAAGTTAATTTTATTTGTAGTTACTTTGGTAACGTGCATAGTACGAGCCCTAAACGCAAGAATGTCTTAAAGTCAAATTCGATTCAGAAAATTTTTCAAAAAAAAGAAGATGGAGGCCTTTTTTCTTCCAAAAAGTAAAAAAAAAATAATCGACAAAAAACTTTTTGAATCAAGGTGTTAGAGTTCAACACTTCTCGCACAAGAATTACTCATGACTCAAAATTCAATTCAGAGAATTTTTCAAACAGCAGGAATTAAAGTCTCTTCCTCCCTCAGTCCCAAAAAATGAATTGTTCACAAGAAATGTCCAATAAAATCGAAAACTTTCGACTCGAAACTAGAGTTCAGAACATATTCCAATTAGGTAGTAGGTACCTACTACGTGAGAATGGCTCGAAATTTAATTTTAAAAAAAATTTCAAACAGAAAAAATTGAAGGATTTCTTTCTTCTGCCAAAAAAACTTAATCACTGGAATTCGTTACAGAAAATTTTCAATCAAAACTGAAAAATCTTGAATCGAAACTTGAGTTCAGAACAACGCTTTTAATCTTCTATTACAAAGATGGTTAAAAATTAAATTAAATTTTTTTTAATATGTACTCGGAAAAAAACAGAGGCTTCCTACTCTCTCTCTCTCCATCAGCAAAATAATTGCTCGAATTTATTACAAAAGATTTCTCAACAGAATCAAAAACTTGTTTTGAATCGAAAGTGAAGCTCAGAACATCCTCAATACATTTCAAATTAAGGAACCATACCCCTTCAAAAAAATAACTGGGTGCTTCATTTTGTTTTTAAAAATTTTGAATATTAGAATGGAAAACTTTGTTTTTTAATACAAATTAGAGTTCAGAACATTTCCCCACCAGAATGGCTAAAATTCAATTCCGAAAATTTTCCAAAATCTGAGATGATAGATCATTTTCTCGGTCCTTCTTCCACAGAAAAATAAATTACTCTATTTGTTACAAAAAAATTTAAAACGTATTTAAACAAAAAAAAAACACACTTTTTCTTAATAAAAAATAACTTGGAACATCCTCCACACAAAAATAATTCAAATTGGGTGTGGTAACCATCCGATATTGACCCCTTTCTGAACAAAACCACTTTGGCTTTCCACATCCAACTTTTCAAAAGTCTAAATAAGAATTTAAAACATCTTCTAGCTACGAGTATTAAAAGGCTTCGAATTCGATTCAAAAAATTTTCTCAAAGTGAAAAATGGAGGTCCTCTACCAATCTCTTCGGTTGTGACACAAAAAATGCTGAAAAAGAACTCAAAATTCCTTACAAAATATTCTCAAAAAAGACAAAAACACCTGCTTTGAATCGAAACCATGAAATTCAAAACTTCCCATATTTCTTAGGCACTTACTCGTAAAAAATTGATTCAAAATTCAATTCGAAAAATTTTGTTAATACGAAGAAATAGATGGCTCCGTTTTCTTCTCCCCTCCTTTTCTCTGAAAAATATAATTTTTGTTTTGAATCAAAACTACCTATTCAAAAAGTATGTAATCAAAACTATTCAAATTTTTAAAAATCCAAAATAAATAAGGGAACATGTTAGCAAATTATACCAGAAAGTTCTCAACATCGAGTTCAATTTTTCTACCAACAGACTTCCAAAATTTAATCCCTCAAAATTTTTTCTTCAACTTCTCGACTCAAAATTTGATCTCTTGAAATTCTGAATCGGTTGAAATCCTGTACTTCGTGGGGATTTTGTTCTTTCCCAACGATTCCGAGATTTGATCAAAATTCAGTAAAATCACAACGTTTCATCACTTGAACTTTGCATTTCAGAAATAATTCCGGATAGGTGAGTGAAGAGGTGTCATCAATTTTCAGAAAACAGCATCTCACAAAATAGCTTTAAAATTTCGGAACTACCTACGTGCTTTTTTTATTCGAATTTTCGAGTCAATGGGTATCGGCTGATATTATGAAAAAGGAGGTTTTTTCTAATAGCTCAAAAGTTTTGAATATTCTACACCTACGCTTGTTTTATGAATTTTGTGGCATAATTAAGGAAGAAGACTATCAATATGTATCTCAAAGTTTTAAAAATACTTCACTAACACGTCTTGTTCCATGCATGTTTTCACTACCCAAAAATACGTTTTTACAAGTCGAAAATTTCAAACGCTCGTAAAACTATTAATTTTGCTGAAAATACTCGTAGCTCTATACTATGACGCATTTGAAATGCAATTTCATGTAAGTAAGTATGTAGTTTCAAGAAAGATATGCTCATAACTCAAAAACGAGTTTTCAAGATAAGGTTACTTAACCCTTTTGCTAGAATACCATATTTTATTAAAATTCAAACATTTTCGCTACCTTTGTAGGTAGGTAACCAAAAATGTGCAAATGAAAGTGAATGGGAGATTTCCGCTATTAATACATGTAGGTATAGCCGAAATGCGATTTTTTCCAGTCATTCGCCAGCATTATTAGCTTCCTCCAGTCAAAAGACCTCCACTAAATCAGCTTCTAAATTTGAATACAATATACTCGTAAAAAATAATACTTCTCTCAAGCTTACGCCTTATTACTCTCATACTATGTACGTCTTCTATGTATAATAAACACATCGTACATTAAGTGAATTAAGTCAAACGATAGCGAGATAATTATTTCAATCTCTTTTTATATACCCTATAATCGAGGTAATTTCTAATACATCTGTGTTCATTTGGAATTCCTCTTTTGTAAATAAATGAGTATTTAATGCAGACGAAATAATAATATCAGTCAAGTCAAACATATGCTATCAATTTGTCGACACATTAATTCGAGTAACCGATAATAAGTAATTGCCTGGAGAGAATTTTCTCTACCACATGTCATTACATATGATATACCTCGATATGATTAATCTTCCTTTAATTGGGTACTCTTCTAAACTGGCTCCTTCTTCACGTATACCATACAATGTATTCCAATTTTCAAACACTCGTAATACTCGTATATAGTTAGTTCTTCATCCAATGTTACCAACATCATTCGTTCAGAAATGGAAAAAAAAAAATAACGCAATTAACTTCCATATTCTAGAAAATGTATCTTCGATACATCCAAAACATCGACATTTTCCCTCTTTCTTCCTCACACATCTCGTGTACTTAATCCAATCTAATACCACTAGAGTATCCCTAACCCCTTCTCCTTCTTCTTCCTCATTCTGTAGAAAATATCTTCGCTTCTCATCACCACGCTATAACTTTTCCAATACCTACGTGAAAGTTGCAGAACGTACAGCTCGCCAAAGACTTTCATTTCACGCAACCTTATTCATCAAAGGGAGAAAAAAAACCACCACCCTTCGTTTGAAGTCTTTTGGCCATTATTCATGTAACATCATCCCGTTAAATAAACTACATTACGTGATTACTACTAAAACCCAGATCATGTTATATAAACTTCCAACAAAGAGAGGAAACTTGGAAGAAAACTATACAGAGAGAAAAAAAAAGTGAAGAAAAAAACCAGCAAGTTACACCAATATAACAAAACAAAAAGAAGTAAAAAAAAACAGCATTAATAAATGAACGTTTTTATTTTTAAGACCACATATAAACGATATAAATATTTAATTGAAAGGTAAAACTATATAATATACGTACAAATTGTACCGCGTTCGATATCACCTTATGGGAAAAATGGAATAACAATAGATGAACTGCTCTCTCGTAATATGTACAAATTCGCTATCAAAAAGGCACTTCTATCTTTACAAACGATCGAATTTTACCAAAATGAGAAAAAAAAATAAAGAAAAATGAAATAATTTGTAAAAGGAACTAAACTTAAGTACAACGATTTTTTCAATAAAAAAAAATAATTTTCAGAAGCAAAAAAAAAACAGAAGGGATATCGAAAATTAAAACAAACAAAAAAACGAGTTTAAAAAAACAAAACAAAAATGAAAAAAAATTAATTTATGCGACTGGTTGAGCGATCGTTGAAATATCAAATAAAAAGGGTTAGGGGTATGGGAGGAATGAATCACAAAACGGATCGCTCTTTTAAATAGTAAAATAATTACACGAAATCAGTCTTGTTTCAAAACGAGAATGAAAAAATATAATAAGATCATCGTGTATATTAGAATGGGAGAATTTGAGGGCTGGGGAGAAAGGGGAATCTACATAATAATAATATTAACAACCTGTATCCTATCCGAGACCAACGTCCAAAGCCATCATGACCAAAAATCCGACGACACATCCCCATGTAGCCAATTTTCCATTCCCACTGTAAAAAAAATCTATTGTCAGTAAGATTGTGAAAATAGATACGGTATTTTGTATCCGGATGCGGTCTCGTATTACAGTAGGCTAAAAAATCAAGCGATCGTTTCAACAGTAAGTATTAGAAAAAAAAGCACAGCGGAAGCGTTTCCTTAAAGGTCATCGGCGATTAAAATCTAGGTCGAAGTTGTACACGCTTACCTAGTACGATTTCCTTTGTACTTTTTTCCATCTAAGACCTACCAAAAAAATTTACTCTTTTTTTATAAATATTTGTACACACGCTCACAAATCACTCGCCCGGGTACTCGCGGGCTGAAAATCGTCATCATTCAAAGGTATTTCAAGCAATTGGCACGTCCCAGTGTAATTTTAACCCACCAGACAGACACGCCTGACAATATGAAAAAAATTCTTAGCAACAATGTACTACACAGACACACGACTACGTATTTATACTTCTACATCTACAGCAACATTGTGATATGTGGAAAGCATAAACGACATTCTTCTAAGTATGTGTACCTTGTACAGTTATATATCGCGATTGGAATTTACGTCTAGTGTTTTTTTTTTTTACCTTCTTCTCTACGCCTTTCTGCGACTCCGAAACCAACGCGTCAGTCTTGTTTTTCTTTGGTAATATACGACTTTAAATACGAGTATATTCGAAACATCGACGACCTACGAATATGCCTCACACACAATGTATAGCTACAATGTTGTAAAACCCATCTTTCGCAGCAAAAAAAATAACGCGATTGAAAACCAAACGAGAGGAAAAAAATCCAACCAATAAAATTTCCAATTTACTCGAGGCAAAAAATCTCATATAACGGAAGAGAAACCAACGAAACATCGAACACGTATCGAAAACAAAACCAATAGGTACATATACGAGAGAAAATTGGAAAAAAGGCGCACGTAATAGGCATTTCTCGGGCAAAAAATCTCAACGAAAAGAATACAATCTTGGCTGAATGTTTACATAATGTCGTTGAAATACACGTAATTAAAATCTGATCGAGGGCAGGTTTGAAAACTTGCTTTTCTCGAAGCCAAGTACCTTCACTAACATTCCACTAAAACTTTCAGCACTCAATATTCGTTCGGTTTGGACTTAAAAAAACGCAGAAAATAATTAAAAACTGGGCTGAAAAAAAAGGCGAAAGTGCAAATTTCCCGAAAGTAAGTTGAGCAGGTGGAAAGAGCCTGGCTGACGAGTAGATTTTTTTTTTTTTCTTGGTAATCATTTAATATGTTTCTAACGAGGATTGTTTTCAACTTCTGTGAAATGTCATTTCCCTCCAAAGTTGGTCATTACTTTTCATCTGTATCTTTCAATTTTTCAAGATTTTTAATTTTAAAAAAAGTTATATTCAAACACTATTGTAAAATTCGTACAAATTACCAACAACTTTTTCACGTGTTTAAAGTTTCAGTACCTATATAATACCTATCATGTTGGGAAGGCATGAAAAAATGCAGGATCATAATTATAACTCGCGAAGATGTTGGAAAATTTCGCGATTTTGTAGCTGGCATTTTCAAGACCCCCCCCCCCCTTCCCCCTCAAGAGAAATTGGTTCGAGCCGGAACTGTGAATATTGTTCAACTGATCTATGACTATGCACAGAAAAAGGCTTTAAAAAAAGGGTATTTTTAATGATATGTACTTTATTTTGTAATATGTACATGTAGTGATCAATTTTTTATAGAAATAAATACATTTTTTTGGGAGGGGGGTGAAAATTTTTCATGGGGCCCTTTTTGCCCCAGACCCTCGCTGGCTCTCAACGGCCCTGACTCGAACCTGACACTCAACCCGGAAGCCTCCTCATTTAAATTTGGTTTCATGCTTAAAATAACATTACAAAAGAAAAGTTTTTAATATGTACTTTCTGGAGCGATTTGAAAATTGCTGGAAAAAAGTCATCAATTTTTACTGTCTCTAGGTTGGTTCAAAAATGGTCGACAAACTTTTATGTTTTTATCCAAACTTACTTACTTTTTTTTGGTGAAAAATCAATTTTATGGACTACGTATTATTTAAATTTTTCCAAAATTTTTGAAAATTTTCCAAAAATCGAAAAATCAACTTCAACAGCTCAAAATTTGGTGCTGAGGTTTGGGTGTCATGCTCTTTTAATGAACCAAATCTCAGCTCTTATCAGAATTGACGGATATATGTAGAGCTTCCCATGTAAAAAAATTACATTCTCGAAATCTCGTGCCTCCAGAAAATCATTTGATGTAGTCACTTATAAAAATTATAGAAACGTCAGTAAATTGCAATTTCATGGATTTTTGACTAAACAAGTAAAAGTTAGATTGCTCTTTTTTTCAAAAAAAAAAAAAAAAAAATGAAAATGAAAATTTGAACATTTTCATGAAAATTGGGTCTTCTTACGTATATAAGCCCTTCTTCGACAAAAAATAATGAAAAATAAATGAAAATTTAAATATTTTCATGAAAATTGAATTTTTGACAGTTTCTTCTTTTCATCAGCTCTCTCCAATTTTAATGAAAAAAAAAATAAGTTTTACAACAAACAAGAACACCATTTATTACAATGAAGTGCAATCACAATGCATCTTCCCAATAGGTAATATAACATTTTTTTCGTGGAAACTCTTGTCGCCTACATTTTGAATTTTATGACTTGATTATTAAACATTTTCCCAATATTTTTAATAGTCTATCAATCAAAATTTATGAAAAATAACTTCAAACTGATGTGAGGAAATTTAATGTTCGTAAGGCAGTACCCCCTCCCCCCTTCTTACCAAAAATGGCCATTGCTTTTACTTTTCATCTTTGGAAAGTATAGGAAAGAAGGTTACATGAAAGATGTTTTCAAAAAGAATTATTCTTTCCACATGTAAGATCTTCAACAACAACCCCCCCCCCCCCAATAGATCGAAAGCGTGAAAAACATCATCTTTTGTTTTCGTGCGTTCACGAAAAAGGGTAGAGGGTGAAGAAAAAATTCACTAATCAAAGACACATTGATGTCAGCTCAAAATAACTGTACCTACCCCTATAGGTACCAAAATTAATCAACCACAGGATGTCTAATAAAATTTACGAATCTAAATGCAGAAGACAGTTTTGCAAGACCAATTCAAAATTTCTGCTCACAGGAGCACTTTTCAGATATTTCAGATGGATATTGGATTTTAAATCAGTGTTGCCATTTTTCAAATACTGTATGTAGTGTAGTAGAATGAAACTCAATTTTTTCTATTTACGAATTTCTAATAACTTTTGATGAAAACTGCAGAGCTTTTTTAAAATAACTTTTCAGACTTTCAGGAACATATCGAAAAATTGTGAGTCGTTTTCCTCACCTGAATAACAATTAACGTACACTCAACTCGAAAAAAGAAGTATCTGATAAAATAATATTTTCAAGCTCCTTGAAAATCATTACTTTCTCGCTAAATTTCCGGAAACCTCCTCTTCGTCCACAAAAATGACGAATGTTTCCACATCCCAGTTGATTAAAATTAAAAAAATGTTTAGTATTAAAATCAAAAAAGTAGGCATTTTTGGAATTTTTTCAATAACGTAGGTATTTTTTTTCAATTTATTCTACTGATAGGTATGTATGCATTAAAAATAAAAATGCTTTCTTTTTTTATTTAAAAAAAAAAAGAAATTAGAAAAAGCTCAAAAATTTCAGTTTTTCTCCATAATCCATGAAATTGTGAAAAAACTTGAAAGTAAGTAAACACATCTCTCAATATTGTAAGCAGACAGCTGTAAACGTTTCAAGGATAGAAAAAAAGATCATAAAAACCGAAAAAAACGATTTGAGCTGAAATTTCGAGCATTTTTATTTTCCTCCCAGTTTTTCTGTTTCTTTCACGCAGCTTCCATCAAGCTTATTTCAGTGTTAGTAAATACAATTCATTCCGATGTATTTCAAAAAAAATATTCTTCGAGGATGAAAATAATCGAGAAAATATTTCGTTCGCTTACTCTTTTCCCTCCTGTAGGTACTCGAATTTATATCTTTCAAATATTTTAAAAATACCAAGACTAGGTAATTTCTAAAAATATTTTAATCAAATTTGATTGACAAGCCTCGACTTGGGGGTACATTTTTCAAATTGTCGTTACATCGAGAATACATGCATAAGATACAAGCTTATTCGAGCAAACAAGCTGAATTTTTCATTACTTTTTCCATCGTATTTATGGTGACGTGCACTTTGAGCAATTACCTACTCGAGGAAACTTTTCGACGTATTTAGTTTCATATAGGTTAACGAGACAAACTTTACAAGCATCGCATAAGATTCCCTCCCTAGCCCTCATCCACATCAGAAATCCCATTCTTAAAATCAACCATCGTATTTCAAAAATGTCTACGGTATGGAAATTTTTCAAAAAACGAACTAGTTATTTTCCATTTTTTTTTTTTAAATCTCCGAATTTAGGTACCTGATTTGAGGCGAGCTTCCATTTTCATCGTTACAGAGGTACTCCTGACGACATTTATGCCAAATTTTTTAAGAAGACGACGAGGACGACTAAACGTAAGACTTGAGATAATACGCTAAAAATGAACGATTCGAGAAACTTCGCGCCCGCAACCGCCGCGTACATAACTCACGCACACATTCGCACAATCAAGTCGCCGCACACGTTGCTCTCGAGTCTTGAAAATAGGTACTAATTTTAATAAGGCACGTAAGCGGAAGTGCGTAGTCCATACACACTAATGCGTATTCTACGTGTTAAAAGATGAATCGAATTAAAAAGCGGCTATTACAAGTGACAAGATAATAACATTAATAAACGAAACAATAATAAAACGCCAACATTACGCTAGCTGACCAACAACTTGCACGCAAACCCGTCAATTTTTCAGTTCGGAAAAATACTAAAAAAAAAAAAAAACACACACAACAAAACCTCCCACTTTAGACTAGTTTGTTTATAAAAGCTTAAGCAAACGTGTTATTTAGATCAGTTCAGTAATTTAGAATTTTTTATTTCGTTTCGTCGTCAAAGTCAATGACACTGTTGTAATAAGCTCCAATGGCAATGGCGATCGAAGAAAATTTCCATATCCCCTGCAAAGCTCACAAAAGCCAAGCCCGGTGGTGGGGATGAGGGGGGCATGAAGGAACACAACACTGATCAACGCAATAGTCCATACAATATAGGATCTACAATATCTACATATTTCCATCCTTCCTAGCGCTATTTTTTCTGGTCAACAGAAAATTCTACAACAAAGTATCTACTCCATACTGCTCGAAACACGAAGTGTAGTACGAGTACTTGTCATAAATATTATATACGTAGCAATATGTACTCGTATTATAATATGCGGTATAACTACACAATGTAGACGAACTTCGAACCTATACAATACTCACTCCCCTTCTTCCTATGCTTTTTGATTATTTGTCTAAAAACACTTGAACAAATAACCAACGCACGATGACTTATTTCCCGAAAAAAAAAGAATCGTATTGTTTATTCCTCTCGTTTGACACGTGGTAATTTATTTTTATTTATGAATCGTTAGAGGTTACTGTTTAACCGGTGATTGCATGCTCCACCGATTGAGCGTGCTTGAGTGCATTGGACTAGGACTGATAACAAGTTACATTGTATGTACCAAGAGTACGTACGTAATAAGCGCAGGCAAAACGATTCATTTACCATCGAAGGCGAAACCAGACTCGATGGGTTATTCGTGTTTGAATTGAAAATAGAGAAATGAGGGTCGGATAAAAAAATTCGTGACATTTTTACCCCAAATGTGAACAGTTTCAAAATGAAATATTGGTAGATACCAAAATTTGAAAAAACCAATCATATTTTTTTTTGTGAGGGAAAAATGACAGAAAATTAAGGATACATTTTCATCAACGAATGAATCAGCTCTCAAAATAACGGAAACTGAACCTCTGGAATTATTGAACAAATCAGTTGCGTAAAACTACCTAAATCATTTTCCCAACAAAATTATTTTGACAACAATGACAACATGCATCAAACTTGAAATCCAGAAATTTCTCAGAATTGTTAATGGATTTTTCTACTTTTGACGAAAAGTTTCTCAAGACTGTCCTCTTCCCTCCTCTGAAATTCACGCCTTTGAAAAAAATTAAAATCATTTCAATTATTGCATAGCACAGCGAAGATCAACTTTGCTAATCTTTTTACACTTCATCAGGGATGGAGACTAGAACAGAGGAAATTACGATTTAGAACAAAAATACGAGATTTTTGAGACAAGTAGTGTTACACAACATTTTTAGTACATATTATAATCAGCGTTGCAAAACTTGTTAATCGCCCTGTGACAAATTCCAGACTAAATACTTCGGTACCTACTTGAATTTTAAAAACTCACTTTTATGCAAAAATTAAATAAAAGTCTACCTTATTATTTTCCAGAAATTCCCAAAACTCTCGCTTTTTCTACAAAAACTTTGCAAAAAATAAATATTTTTTCTCAATGATTGCCAAAAGGTACATACTACTTACTTTTTGTTAAAATTGTTAAAGTCTCGTTTTCTGTAAAAAAAAAAATCCAAAAATTCTTAATTTTTAGCAAAATTGTCAAAACTTGCTTTTTCTTGCAAAAAATTCTGAAAAGGCTAATTGTTTCCACAAATTGACCAAAAGTTGATTCTTTTTGCTAGAAATTGTCAAAAAAAAACACTTATTTTTGCTATAATTGTCGAAGTCTGTCTTTTTTATCAAAACGTTGGCAAAATAGTTCATTTTCTTCAAATTAAAAACAAAAAAAAAATCATTTTGTAATGTTCTGTTTTTTTGACGATTATTTTTAAAATTTAAATATTTTGCACACATTTACTCGTAGTCACTTTTTTTGGTACTATATTTAAATTTTTGTTTGTAAACAGCGGAACGACTCTAAATAAATCACCAGAAAAAAATGATGAAAATTTTCGTAAAAAGAGCATGTCTCCAATAAACGAGTCATATTTTTGTACTTATTATTCACGAATGGTTCCCATCATCAAAATGAATCGAAACTGGCATCAATCAATTAATTATTTTAAAAACTATTCAGATTTGAAGCAACGAAATCAGTCTCAGTTATCAGCCGAATTGGTCACTAATGACTCGATCGTTTTTTTTTTTTTCAACCGAACAATTTAGGTAGAAAATAACAGAGCCATTCATCAAATGAATCAGTTGCGAACGACTGAATCACTTCTCGATAAAATTGTCTAAGAACGAAACCAACGAAAGATATTCGTAAACATTCAAATCACTTTTCACACTAAATAGGTAGTGAACGACTGACTCGTTCTTTTCTTAAACCAAAAATCAGACTGAATGACTGAAAGCAATAGAATAATTCATTAAGCGAATCAGTTGAGAACGACTGAATCACTTTTTAATAGAATCACTAGAGAACAAAACTCACAAATGATTTGTCATTTGTCGATAATTATCATTAATTTTTAAACCAATCGGTCGCGAACGACTGATTTTTTTACATTTGAACAAACCGGACTCGTATCAATGGAATTACTTGTTGAATGAATCAGTCGTGAACGACTGCCTGAATTGAGAATCGTTCAAGAACTAAAGATTTATCAATGCTCAAAATCATTTTTGAACTGATCCGTCATAAACGACAAAAATTTTTCTTCCAAACGAACGAATAATGGAATCATTCATTCAACGATGAACGAATCAGTCAAGAACGAGAGAATCGTTCTTTGAAACAATCAACCAAAAATGAAAAGTTCAGTAATGATCAAAACACTTTTGAATAGAATGGTCCTGAAATACATACTGATTTTTTTTTCAAAAAAACGAACAAATTAAACAGAAAACAATGGAATATTATTCACCGAAGAAATCAGTGACGAACGACCTAATCAATTCTTCTAGAAATCATTCAAGAACGAAATCAACAACAGATTTACCAGCACCCGAAACCCTTTTTGGATCAATCGGCAACGAACGACTGAATCGTGTGTTTTTTTTAACGAATACTTCAGATTCATAGCAACAGATCCATTCATTGAACGAACAAGGCACCTCCTCCTGAACGGCTGAATCACTTATTTTTCAAAGAATCATCTAAACTTGAAATCCACTGATGATCAAATGACGTTCAAGATGAGAATCATTCAAGAATTGCGAACGATGAATTATTTTGGACAGATCGCCGTAAAAAACTACTGATCAAACAGTGATTATTACTTTCAAGGTGCAATTCAATCGCGAATGATTACATTAGTCATGGAATGAATCAATAGGGCGGGAAGAACTACCAGAAAAGCTCTGACCCTCCTACCCCAAGAGCTAATTTTTTTCGGGGGCTAAAACCGGTTTCGATTCATGTTTTTTACGATTTACTCCACAAATATTATACTTACGAGAAAAACGTAGAGGATTAAAAATGTTCCCCTTCAAATTCTCGATGATTTGATACTGCGCTCGATACCCATCCCTCAAGGGGGGTGTCTAAAAAAAGGGGGTGGAAAGAGTACATGTTTCAAAACATGTTATGTAGTACAATAAATTAATCGAAGTTACCACTTAATATCATTCGTTTTCGCTCAATTTTTTTTACAAAGTCTACACTAATCGAACCGCCAGCCATCGATTGGTCCTCAAACCTCCCTGGAGATTGATGGGAGAGGGGGTGATGGATGTTTCAATTAACACACAACTGAATTACATAATTTGAAAAATGAATCTAATGTCCCTCTGTGCCCCCAAAAAGGGGGCACACATTTTGGAAAATCGCGAATAGTCGAGTGATATATCGAATGGTATGTTTTAGGGGTCGCTAAGTACGAATATGAATTTATTTTTGGGTCCAACCCCTCAATGTCCCTCAGTGCTCCAAAAAGGGGGTCCAAATTTTGGAATATCGTGAAAAATCCGAGTGATATTACAAATGGTATGTTTTTGGGGTCGCTGAGTACGAATATGAACTTATTTTTTGGATCCAACCCCTCAACGTCCCTCTGTGCTCCAAAAAGGGGGTCCAAATTTTGGGAAATCATGAAAACCCCGAGTGATATATCGAATGGTATGTTTTAGGGGTCGCTGAGAACGAATATGAACTTACTTTTTGGGTCCAACCCCGTGACCAAGCTCATAACTTCTTCAAAATGGGTCAAAATTTTGAAAAATTGTGAAAAGTTTCTTCATCAACAATAAAATCAATTCAAAAACTAATCGGTCACGAAGGACTACATTATCCACGAACGATTGGTTCGTATTCTATACAAATCAATCCCCCACCTCCTCCTTTCCAATCACCATTTTGAACTATAAACGAATACATTTGTCAATTATCATCCCTGAAATTATTACGAGTACATCTTGCAACCAATCAGCGTCACCATATTAATGAGTCAAAAGAAAACGGCAACAGGGCACAGGGTAGACTGTTTTCTAAAATAATCACCTTCACCGAATCGTCTCGTCGACAAATCCGTTGTTTGCACACAATAAGACGAACTAAAAAAAAAAACACTTTCCACCGTTAAAAAGTTCAACCAAACAATGCTCGCTTGTCGCTTAATAATGCCCTCTCTCGAACATCAGCAGCGAAATAATAAAAGACGAATTCTCGATCTCGGTTGCTCTACTAAAGCGTTACTTCATCTTCGACGAACAGACTACACGTCTAATCCATTTCAACTCGCTAGACTTTTCCTTTACCGGTATATTAATTCTTTAATAAATTCGACGATTTCGAGTGACTCGTCTCATTGACGGTAAACTAAAAGCGCATGACGATATTCGCGCAAACGAGCAAAAACAATTCCACTCTACGAATACTTCCATCGCAATTAAACCCTCCTCCGGTACCTTTACCAAACAAACGGAATTTCCAAAGAGTTCGAAATTATTTTCATTACATTTTCGAGAGAAGAACGACGAACGATGGCGGATGGGATGGCGGCGACGAGCAGCTACAGCAGCCGACAAGACAGCACCACTTGTATATTATAGGTTTAGAGACTAAACGTACGTATAAATGCAGCAAATACGAGAACGAATTTCGAAAAGCGAACGAAAAATAGTCGTTTGCGTTTACTACATATTTACATTGCAAACGTTTTAATTTCGTTTCTTTAAGCGATTTTCACGGTACAAAGCAGATCTAGTCGCGCGTGATCAGATCCCCAAAATGGCAAATGCTGAAAGCTTTTAACGCTAATTTTCTCCATAATACACAGCTTTATATTATACGTTTGACCGAATCACCGATTAATTATGTTGGCTAATAAAATACGCACGTATACGTTCATTTCTTAGTATACACATGAATGGTGATTGTTTTGCAAAATATACATATAATACAATAATACATACTACAATGAAATAAGATCTTACCTGGAATTGGCTTCGGGTATTATATCGTCAACAACGACGTATATCATGGCTCCGGCTGCGAATGATAATGCGTAAGGTAACGTGGGTGATGCGATTGCTACTAAAATTGCGCCAATCATGCCGGCTATCGGTTCGACCATTCCACTTAATTGACCATACCTGCGAAAAAATTCCAAATTTTAGGAAAAATGAAAAAATGAATAAAACTAAACTACTGGCAAAAAACACAAATTTTTTGAAAAACTTTGGTAAAAATCAGAGTTTTTTTTTTTTAAATTTTGCAAAAAAAAAAGAACTTTTTGGCAAATAGCAAACTTCTTATGCAGTTACTTTTAAGAAAACAGCAGGACTTCTTTAACAATTTTGGCAAGAAGAACTGAGATTCCTTCAAGATTTTCATTTTGACAAAAGGTGTAACTTTTTGAAAAAAAATATAAGTAAAAATCAGCACAATTTTTTTGAAATTTTGGCACAAAAGCAAGAAAGCAAAATTTCTTTGAAGTTTTAACAAAAAGCAGGACTTTTGACGATTATGACAGAGAATAAGCTGGTTTCAGTTCAATTTTGATTTTAAAAAAACGAAGTTTTGGACTTCTTTAAATTTTGGAAAGAAAACCCAGAATTCTTTTGAAATTATTTTGACAAAAGGCTGCATAACTTTTTAACGAATATGGCAAAAATGCAGTAGGTACCTTACCTACATTCTATTGCAAGTTTTGCCTTTTTGAAAATGTTGGCAAAGAGTATTAATCTTTTTTGCAATTTTGATAGAGAAGCTGATTTTATTTCAATCATGGAAATAAAATCCAGTACTTCTTGAAATTTTGGCGAGAAGCAGGATTTTTTGACGATTTTGTCGAAAAACAAACCCTTATTGCAGTTTTGACAAATCAGCAGCACTTTTTTTCAATTTTGGCTAGAAAAACAAGACATACCTACTTAGTCTTACATATCAAAATTTTGACAAGAAGCATACTTTTTTTGCAATTGAGCAAAAAGCAGAAGTTTTATTGCAATTTTGTCAAAAACCATGCATTTTTTGTAGTTTATTAGACCAAAAAGCAGGACTTTTTTCAATTTTGGAAAGAAGCGAGCCACGATTAATTGAAAATTTTAATAAAAGGCAGAACTCTGTTACAAATATGGCAGGAAAGCCGCACTTTTTTTGCATTTTTGGTAGAGAAGCTGGTTTTTTATTTCAATTTTAGAAAGAAAAATCAGGACTTTATAAAATTTAGGCAAGAAGCAGGATTTTTTGGCGAATTTCTGGAAAAAGCATCCTTTATTGAAGTTTTAACAAAAAAGTAGTTTTTTTCTTCAATTTTGGCAACATGAACTAGGATTTTTAACATATGAAATTTTGCAGAAATGCATAACTTTTCGGATTTTTTTTTTGTTATTTTGGCAGAGAAACTGGTTTTATTTCAATTTTTATAAGAAAAATCAGGATTTCTTTTCAATTTTTCCAAAAT
Organism: Planococcus citri; assembly: GCF_950023065.1. Taxonomy (NCBI): domain Eukaryota; kingdom Metazoa; phylum Arthropoda; class Insecta; order Hemiptera; family Pseudococcidae; genus Planococcus; species Planococcus citri. Next base: position 46,538,820 of record NC_088681.1, on the reverse strand, counting down.
AGCAGGACTTTTTGGAAAGGTCAAAAATCACGACTTCTTTGCAATTTTGTCACAATAGAAGGACCTTTTTTTGGACCACTTCGGCAAAAAAAACAATTTTTTTGCTATCCCGAGCATGATTTTTAAACGAAAATCTATAATTTTATTTTTAAAGTGTCTGAATTAAATCGAAAAAATGAAAAACGATGACCTTTTGATGACTTTTGGATGACTAAATTTATAATTTTGGACGATCTTTTTTTTAAAAAAAAAATTACATGGATTTGAAAGTCAACTTTGATGGGTGATTTCCTCCTGGTTTTTATTCTTCGTGCTGATGACGAGAAATATGATGAAACAATTCTATCACGTCAGGATTTTTTACAATTTTTAAATTGCGATGATGTTATTATTACTGAAATTTCACCACTTTTAGGTAACTTCGAAGTAATTTCTATGAAAATTTTACAATTTTTATTACACTTTATGAGATTGTTTCATAAATATATTTCAATCCGATTTTTGATCAATTTTTTATAATAATTTTCCACAATTCCTCTACTCATAACTGAGCATTTTTACGATTGTTTGCTCAGTTTTCGTAATTTATTGTCAACTTTCAACAATTTTCAAGGCATTCAAATTTTCAAACAGTTTTTGAAAAATGTTGCTGAATTATTGATTTTTTCATAAATTTATGGCAATTTTCAGTAACTGGGAGTTCAATACAACAATAATTTTCACAATACTTTCAGCATTTCGACAAATGATCGTTCAATTTTGAGAATATTTGTTCAATTTTTGGGCAAAAGGATGACCTTTTTGATGACTTTGATGACCTGGTAGATACCTTGAATTTTTACATCCAAAAGTCTCAATTTTTCACAATTTCTCGGCTTTTCGACCAGCAAAAAACCCTGATTGCACGGATTTGGTTTCGTTTTCCCCAGAGGGGTAGGGGAATAAAAGCTCACACGATGCTTTTCTCGGAGTCAATTATTTTGAAATAAATTTTGACGGATTTTTGAATACCTACCTCTTCGAAAAATAGCTCTTTACTCGTATAAATTGGTCATACTCATTACTCATAATGTTCCACGCAATTTTTATTATTTTTTTGAACAATTTTCACAACTTTTGAACAGTTCTGAACCATAAGAAATAGATAGATCTATACAAAAAAAAAATCACTCACCAGAAGCTTTTCCAATTAGAAAATCCGGCTGCTTTCAACGGCAGACTAACGGCCAGTCCTTCGGGAAAATTTTGTATACCGATACCAAACGCTAAATTTCTGTAACAACACAAGCAACAAATAAAAACTTAGTATAACTTTGGAAAATTTTTAAATATCTAATAATTACTATCAAACAATCTATAAGCGAAATGCTGGGAATAACTTTCAGGCATCGAGTAATAAATTACACCCACTCATTCTCCGGTCTTATATTATCATGATGCATCATATAGCATGAAGTTTCTAGCTCAAACGTCAAGTTATGAATTTTCCACGTTAAATTTCGACGACGAGTTTACACTATACGTAAGTACATACGAAGATGATAACTTTGTTAGCTTAGTTTTAAGAAAAAGAGCCTCGAGCCCAGGTGGGGGTGGATTTTCGAACGAGTTTGGATAAATTCTTTCATTATTCTGGAAGAATTTTTCAATTTTCGAAATTCGAAACATTTTTATTACATTCTGAGAAATTTCAGATTTTCACAATGCTCACCCTCTCCCCCCCCCCAATCGAATTTTCGAACGAGTATGGATGAATTTTCCCGCCATTCTGGGAAGATTTTTCAATTTACGAAAACATTTTTACTCAATTTTGAGAAATTTTAGAGGATTTCCACAATCTTTATCTGGCAGTGTTGTCCTTGAAATTGACCGATCCCCATCTCCCCCAAATCGGATTTTCGAACGAATATGGATGAATTTTCCCACCATTTTGGGAGGATTTTTCAATCTTCGAAAACATTTTTATTCAATTTTGAGAAATTTTAGAGGATTTTCACAATCTTTATCTGGTGGTCTGGTTTTGAAATTGACCGATCTCACCTCTCCCAAATCGGAGAAATCTTCACAAAATCAAGTTGCTTGGATTAAGATTCACCTTCACGCAGAAATATTTTTGATCAGAACCTATCTTCGAAGTGTGCTCCCCTCCTACAGATTCTTCAGCTTCCTCGAGATGTGAATTCCAGTAAAAGGGTTAGAAAGCATTCGCGACTGCGCATGGCATTTTTTTAGATCGAGTTATTTTCTCGACTTGAACGAGATTTATTTGAATTCTCAATCACCTCAATGCTCAAATGCTGAGCTCTCCTTCGATAAAAAATTCATCAATTCGTTTCTCGCTAAATAAGGTCAATCGTTGAAAAATTTCCATGTTCGCGAGGTGCATTCGTAAGAGTAAAGTACGCATATGCGTCGGAGTCGTCGCAGTCAGTCGCGGTTTCGGGTATAAACTCTCGGTTTCCGGTTATTAAACGTAATTTACGAGTATCAAAGTAACGTTACCAGCGACGACGTATACGAGTATATGTACATACGCGTTTATAATGTACACCATAAACGTACCATCACTCCTAACTCTCCAAAATGCGCTTTCAAATAATTTATTATCTATCGCGTTATACGCATACGTATGTGCATTAAATTGCTACACCGCCATCGTCGTCGCATCCTCCATAATAAGGTACAGAGTACGATGTACACTCCAGTGTGATGCCAGTACACCATGGTGTACATGCATACGGTACACCTTTACGTACAATGTACATTTACGTAGAATATCGACTCGTTACCGCGAGTACACTAACGGTACATTTGCATTTACTTGCGCATTATTATCGTCTTCGTAACTAGCTCCGGTTTCCTTTTCAAGTCGTCAAACACGAAAATAAAATAATCGTAAAATAGCCGACAAATTGAGAATGCGAAAAAGGAAAATTTTCAACACATCAGATTCACCAACTTGTTACATTGAATCTCATCAAATATACACCACATTTTAGCTTCGACTTTCGAATATAATCAATCAAGTGCTCATCTGGATATTATCGAAAGAGCGAGCAAAAATACATCATCAGCCCAAATTTTGATCACTGAAGTGCATTTTTTGATTTTTGATGAATTTTCAAAAATTAAATCTGGACCAAAAATAATTTTGAAAAATTCAAAATTTCGCCAAGTTGACCCACAAAAGCTGAAATTTGGTGAGTATCCACAGTCAACGTCCAACTTTCAACTTCAATTCTCTGAATGAAATGGAAATGGTTTCTGAGTCGTTTTGAGCAGTTCTGCAGCCTCTAGCAAATTTTTGAATTTCGGAATCTCCGCTTCATGGCATGCGTTATAGATTACGAAAAAACATTCGATGGTGTCAATCATGGGAAAATGTTTAAAATCTTGTGAACTTGTACTAGAACCAACCCTCACAACCTAAAATTTCAGCTTCCCAAATTTATTTATCGATTTTTGGCGAATTTTCGAAATTTCAAATTGATTATTTTCGGTGATTTATGTTTCAAAAAAATGTATCCTTATTCGATAAAAATGGTGGAAAATAGTCCTGAAATTAATATCAACTATCCCAAACGGAATTTTCATATTTCTGGCCATTTTGGAACCTCCAGCGCGATTTTCGATCACCTTCTCCTGAATTCTAAAATTTCTCCAGGAAGAATAGGAATGAATTTTAGCAACTGAAAATCGAGTTGTGGTTTATTATCGACCATCTACATTTCAGCCGATTTTCCGGTGGACGTCTCGAATGCGTTTTTTTTGATCAGCATTAAAGAAAAAAAATTTAAAAGTCAAAAATTTTCTATTCGAAAGGAAATTCTTGAAATTTGCACAAATGGGTATAGATTGTCTGAAATCAACCCCCTGAATCTGAATTTCACCATTCCAACCCATTTTGAAGCCTCCAGGATTTGAAAAAAAAATCATAAAAAATGGGGACTGATTTCAAAATTTGGAAAATTTTCATCAAATTAGAAAAAGCTATAGATACTGAGAATTTAATTTTCAAACATTTCACATTCAGGCATTATTTTTACTGCCCAAAAAATAGTAAAATTACCTACATGGAAAATTGACAAAAACTTTTTGAAAACTTTTCAATATTTTCATCTTTTTACATTAATTTAACATTTTAACAACTTGAAGTTTCTCCGATTTTTTAGCGAAACAGTTGCAAAAAAAATTAAAATATGTACCTACCTAATAGGGTGTTCCTTATTTTGAAAAGTTGGAATTTTGTAGCTCTCACCCCCCCCCCCAAATATCCTTAGGTGAGAAAATAATTCTCAATTTTTTATTTTTCCCCTATCTGTAAAAAAAGTGGTGCCGGTAGCCCCCTAAATGGGGAAAAAATCAAAAAAATCGAAAACAAGTTCTATTCATGAAAATTTTTTGTTTCTGCCCCAGAATGTTTCTAACCTAATCCCCTTTTTAAGAAAAAAATTTCCCCGGCCCTTCAAACCATATTGGCCCCCTAGTAAGGAGCCCTCAAAGTTGAAAAAAATCACAAAAAATGATAATAAATCAAAGTTATGGAAAATTTGATGAAAATATCTCATTTCCACATTAGAATTGTTCTACATAATCCCCTTTTCAAGAAAAAAACCATTGTTGGACCCCCAAATCATTTTGGCTCTCTTGCATGAAGCCCCTCAAATTTTGGAAAAATAAAAAAAAACATAAATAATTGATGTCTGTAGAAATTTCTTGAAAATTTTTTATTTATGTGCAGAATCTTTCTAAATAAGCACCTTTTTCAAGAAAACCCTTCTCCCCGGTCTCCCAAATCATGTTGGTTACCTTTAAAGCCCCTCAAAGTTGAAAAAAATCAACAAAAGAATGAAAAATTCATATCTATACAAATTTTTTGATAATGTTTCATTCCTGAGCAGGTACTTTTAGATAACCACTTTTTCAAGAAAAGCACCCTTTTGTCCTCCAAATGATGGTGGTCCATTTTTATGAGACCCCCAAAATTGAAGAATATTGAGAAAGATGAAAATATTGATGTCTATAGGTACTCGTAATTAGGTGAAAATTTTTCATCTGTGTGCAGAATGCGTCTAGATAATTCTTTTTTCCAGAAAAACCTTTTCTCAGTCCCCTCTACAATGCTCACCATCTACGTAGATGATAGAGATCCACAAAGTTGAATTTTTTTTTTTAGAATGGAGGTAAAGTCTCCTCTGCAAAGATAGTTTATGTTTTTTTTTTTTTTGCTTTAAACTTGAAAATTAAATCTCATTAATAGGGGTTCTCAACGATTTTTTCCAAGATTTCAAGTCTTACATTACAAAATATCAGAGCGTCAATAAATCTTCTGCAAAAATTTGACATACTTAAGTTAATTTTATTACAAAACGTCCACTTCAATGTTTCTCAAAGTCAAAATTCAGAAATTTGTCCTTTTTCTACAAAATATCAGAGCGTCAATAAATCTTCTGCAAAAATTTGACATACTTAAGTTAATTTTATTACAAAACGTCCACTTCAATGTTTCTCAAAGTCAAAATTCAGAAATTTGTCCTTTTTCTACAAGTTTTTAAAAGTTTGACATAGGTAGTGCTTTTCTGATGAAGATCGACCAAATCCAAGGATTAGAATATGGAAGAAAAAAATGTAATAATACATATTCATCTTTTTTCATTTTCTGAGGAAGGAGACATAGACAAGTCCCACCTTTTCTTCATGTAGACAGGTCATAAAATATTTAACAGTACATCTAATAAAAATGGACCAAATCCAAGGATTATGATGTGAACAAAAAGTAAAAATTTCAATTGTTCTGATTTATTTTATATTTTGAGATGGGGGAGTGGGAGAGGCGTGCTCCCTAGCACGACTCATTTTTACTAACGTGATTGAAGAAGTTTTTCTCGTGAAACCCGACAACAATTTAGGGCGTCATTAAATATGTATTTTTTCACTAGTATGTAGGCATAAATATGAGCTCTCCCCTCTAATCCACTGGTTAGTCTTGGGTGGAGATAGGGGGTTGAAATTGGTAAATAGGTTGATTTTACGTAAGTAGGGACTTAACTGAGGTGTTAGAACTAGAAAGTTCACAATTTTAAAAATGTTGCGTGATACTTCGATTTTTTCATATTATGGGAAAATTGGGGGCCCATCGGCACGACTTTTTTTTCACCTAGGGGGCTGAAATTTTCAGGGTATTATTTTCTCACCCGAGGTCATGTTGGGGGGGGGGGGTGGGAGCGAAAAAAATCGAAAAAAAATTTTTCACCATACAAATAAGGAACACCCTACTACCTAAGTATCTAATTTAAAAAGTTTGAAAGTTTTCCTCCAACAGGAAATGAGCTCTTTCAATGAAAAATGAGGGAAACTTCGAGTTATCAAAATATTCAAGTGATAAAAGGACATAAGGTACAGTGGAAATCGCTTACAACGAGATTGAAGGGACCGGACATTTTGCTCGTTGTATCCGGTCTCTCGTACTAAAAGGTATTGCATTTATAACGAGTATCTTATAATAACCGGATGTAAAGAGCTTCTCGTTATAAATGATACTCGTATAACACGTGTAGGAAAAAAATTGTCAATTTTACTACTATTTTCGACTTGTCAAATCGATTGGTAACAATTTCAAAGCATTTATTGAGCAGTTCTAGAGCCTCCAGCAGCTTTTTAGAAAGTTTTGTTTTTCTAAAAATGCCACAAAATCTTTCTGAATTTCAATAAAATTTCACCAAATTAACTTACAAAACTTAAATTTGGGATTTAATGAATGTTTTTTGCATGAACACTCGTTATAAGCGGAAGAAAAGACAATAAAATGAACCAAATTTCAAGAATTTCAGCTCGTACTATCCGGATTCCTCGTTATAAATGAGCTCGTTCTAACAGGTACCATATTGTACATGTTTAAATGGCGTTGTGCTCGGGACCGAGCATTTTGCTCGTTGTATCCGAAATCTCGTACTAACCGATCTCATTATAAGCGATTTCCACTGTAATTGAAAAAAATTGAAAAGTTTTTCAATTTTTTTGTCAATTTTCTACTTGTAGGCTCCTTGAAAATATAGAACCAATTCCACAGAATCTCAAAAAAATATGGATATTTTTGTCAAAGATTATCCTACTAAACACCTAAATAATGATCAATTTTTTTTTTAAAAGTTCGATAAAATCTCGGAGAAGATTTCAAAAAAGCTCTCCGAGTCGCAGGCTGATTCAATTCTAAGCTTCAATTTCCAAACCGACTAATTCTCGAACTTTTCGTATCCGCAATCATAATTCTGCCACACAAAAAAGATACACTATTCCACAACTCGTCGACTTCAAAAATCTCATCCTCGATCAATCGTCATTTGTAAAGTTCCGGGTGTCGGCACAAATTCTTCATTAAAATCCTTTTATCATCGATTTACGCGCGATATTAATTTTTCGTTCTCGACTAATCACTACTTATAAATCATTAAATAAGGAATACATATAATGTAGGCCACATATGAAAATATCTACTCGCACACGAGCATAATAAACTGAGTACATAAGTATACGATTAATAATTAATAAATACGAACGAATATTAAAATAAAGCCTACACCTTAACCTTTTAATGATGTCACCTTCATAACAAATTGATACACGCCGATGTACATGTAATCATTTTAATATTTAGCCACGATGTGAAGCATCTTCGAACAAAGCAGAAAGAACGGATCGAAGAAAAGAAATAATCATCGCTAATAACGAGTAAAATTATACACATTTCCATGTACTTAATCATTCGTTTGAAAGAACAATCGTTTACCTTTTGCCTCCTTTATAGACGCAACAAATTACCGTGATTTCTTTTCACCTCCTCCCTATCCCCTTCCTCTGCTATACATAACGCCAACCATCAATATCGTTCCATTCTTTTATTATGCTTACACATATTATAAGTACAACGACGAGTAATACGAGACGATCGTTTGGTTTTGCGATGCTGATGCTGTTTGATTTGTACAATTATTATCGTAATCGAGTATAAGGAGGATCTTTTACACCTACCAGAGGAAATATAAATCGAATACGCGTACATTACACCATCAGAATACAAAATTAACGGACAGCTTTATAAATTCGTGACGCGGTCATCTTATCGAAGATGCAAATCGAACACTAATCGAAAGGACATCCGCACCATGATTTCAATTAACCTGTCATTTCGACTCGATCGACGACGACGTTTATGTTTGATGAGCTAAGCATGGTGCGTCGTCATCGGCTCGTCGTCGATGTCGTTTTCCTTTTAAAATTAATTACTCGCCACCATGACCATATACAACTAACAAATACATAATAAATACACCACGTATAAATTCGTAAAGATTAATTTAGTTGAATCTACATCCTCTGCCTACTCACGGACCTTTTTCCACTCACAACGTGGAATTCCCTTGAAAGGACAACAGATTCAAAGACGAGTCTGGAGCTGGGCATGATTTGCCAATTTTCCTTCGGTATTTTCAACATAAACTTTACCATATCCTCTCCAAAAAATTAGCAGAATCTATAAATTACCAAACATTTACTCCAAATTGAATCACCAATGCTCAAAAAGTTTTCAAAAATTTCGTTATCATACAATTGCGTCACATTAGCAAGTTTTCACCCCAGTTAAGAGGGTGCAGGGGGCGTCGATGAAGTCGAATCGATAAAAATACATTATATTCGTATTCAGCACCTTTGAAAACATACTATTCCATATATCGCATGACCTCAAAGTTTTTTTCAAATTTGTCCCTAAATTCGGAGGACGAGGTGCCCTTATTAGTACATATATTTGAAAAACTCATTCTGAAAATACGATACTTCGGTCTAAAATGAAAAATTGTTATCATACAATATTTTTCAGATGATTCCAAACTAAAGCTTTAGGTGCAAGATCAATTTCTCAAATTAGAACTTAAAAAAAAAAAAAAAAAATATGCTTTAAAATTTTCAAAAATTGTTCGACCTATTGAAATTCTTATTTAATGACTTTCTCGATAGTAAAATTCTTTTTGACCAATATAGGTATGATTGTTCAAAAAATATCCATCGTAACAGATGAGAATTTTCGCATGTTACTGAAAAAATAAACATACCTCCTGCCTTCCTGCTTCCCTAAATTTTAGGTCGAATCTATACACGGAATAACTTCACCTCTTTCCTGCTGCCCCCTCCTCCCACCGATAAAAATAATCCATGTAATCTCTCTCTCAAAAAAAAAAAAAAAAAAAACTTAATAATTTCAAAATTGACAATACATCTTTATAACCATTTTCCTATCAGCATTCAGTATAGAAAAAAAAGTAATTCTGTACAATACCATTCCCCCTCACCCCTTCACGAAACCAAATCCATCCATACCTCGAATGAAGAAAAAAAACCACTCGTATTCCACCTAAAAACACAACGTTCGAAACGTACACAAACAGCGAATTATTCGCCAGTAGTGCTCTTTACCAGTCTAGTCTTCATTCATGTACATAAAATTGCATAACCGATTCGCCGTAAATAATAAAATACTCTAGGGAAAAACATGCACACGAGTTTAACGAAGCATTTTTCGTTTCTCGAATTATAGTATTAAAACGTTTAATTATTTTAGAGCTTTTTTTTACACGTATATTTACAATAGAACGAATCGTGAAAAAAGTTTATAAGGTGAAGGGGTTAGGGTAAGGGCGAGACTTTATAAAATTAAAGAACTCGGTAGGATAATTTGACGCAAGAAAACTCGGTGTGTTTGCGCGTTCATTTCTACATTATTTTCGCTATTTTTTCCGTTTCTCTTTTAACGTCGTACTTTTTTTTCAAATCGCATTCCATTATTTTTGTTGAATTGCGATAAAAACGAGCTGTTTTTTATTTTAACTATGAGATTACTTTACTTGTACAATCTTAATAATGGTAAAAAGTTACTTTATTTAATCGAATAATAACTCGAGGTTTTTGTGTTTATCTACTCGAATACCACCTTTTTTCGTTTCTCAATTACAAAGACGGTGATTTCTAATTGCATTTTTTTTCGTTTCACTTTTAAAAAGAAGGAGAAGAGAAATGAATTCGTGGAAAATATGCTTTCTCGTCATTTTTTTGCTATAATAATGTGAAAATATATCAGTTATATTTTCTTTGGTATGCGCAGATTTACTCATGAAGGTGTTTTTTTTTTTTTAGAAAATAAAAAAGTAGATGGAAAAGTGATAATTTCAAATAAAATTAATTTAAAGTCGTATCCGTAGACGTTATTAAAAGGATTTCTTTGCTAAGCACAAAGCAAGGAAAATTCAGTGGTTTTTTAAAATGTTTTCTAATGGGTGAAAAAATGAATCAATAATTTTTAATTATTTTTCAAGGTGTTTTAATATAGAATCTCAGAATCAAAAATTGAGATTTTCACAGAGTATTTTTTCATACAAAATGAGCATTGAAAAGTACAGATCGTAAGAACTTGTAGAAAATCGTTCTCGAACGATTCCTCATGACATTTAAATTCAAAATTTTAAATGTACGAGTACTTGGACGTCAAAAAACCACTGGTGAAGGTCTCCTCCCTGCAAAGGAGAAGGATGAGGAAGAGTAGGAGAATAGAAGAATCATACGAACTTTCTCAAAAATAGAATTGAAATTGAACACGAATATTATAATCCGGAATTATTTCAAATGTAACTTGACAAGATTTTCTGGAATTCCGAGTTCATCAGAATCATTATCAGGGCTCAAGAAGTAAGCCCAAAAAACTAAAAAAAAAAAAAAAAACAGTCATAAATTCGATATGAGAGAGACAAATTTCGAAGTAAGATCTGCGTGAATAACCTGAAAGATTATACTTTGATGTTTTCATAATAATTCATCAAGATTTACAGAAGACATGATTTCAATCCTGAAGAAGGCTCAAATAGGATGGAAAGGTGGAAACCAACAGCAGGGTATCCACTATTTTTGGCAAGTCATTTTCCCTGACTTTTCCAGGTCATTTTTTCCAATTTTTTATACTTCGATACCCCATACTTTGATTAAAGAAGAAGTTGGGGGGGGGGTATTTTTTTAAAAGTTTCTCTTCGAACTGGATACTTCTTCGAATATAAAAAACAGCTAAATTTTGATTATTATAAATTTTTCAATTTAAAAAAAAATGTTAACATGTAATCAGTGGCGTCGCACTTCAAATTTTCTGGCGGGGGGGGGGAGGGAGTGAATTTACAACAAAAATGTCGAATGACAATTCAAAAAGGCCGCGTCGAGAACTAATGAGGACTCGGAGCAGATATCATGTTCAGAATGTCCACTCATTTCTGGAAATGATTTTCCTTGACTTTTCCAGGTTTTCCATTTTTTTCAATTTTCTATGCTTACCCTACACTTTAATTTAGGCGGATTTTTTTTTTTTGGGGGGGGGGGGTTAATTTTATTTCATAAGCTTCTCTTCGAACTGGATACATCTTTGGATATAAAAAACAGCTAAACTTCGATTATTAACTTTTTAAATTAAAAATAAATAAATAAAACATGCATCAATTTTGGCCAATTGATACAATATTCATATGACTTATGAACATTTTTATTCTGTTTTTTGGATTTTAGGAGGCCTGAAAATATGAAATTTGTTTTTTTCAAAATGAGAAACAAATAAGCCCGGGGTGGAACTTTTGAAAATTTTCATTTCGAGTTGCCTAAAAACGAGGTTTTTTTAATGCAGAGTTTATTTTTTGATTTTTTGAATTTTAATATTGGAATGATGTTTTTTAGAAAGAAGTTTACTTTCGAAAAAGAAAAGAGAATAGGCTCGAGCGAAAGCTTCTGAAAATTTGCATTTCGAGAAGCATAAAAACGAGGTTTTCTCATGCGAGGACAAGTAGTTTTTTTTGGCTTTTAAAATATTAGAATTCGAATGATATTTTTTTCGAAGGAAGTTGATTTTGACAAAGAAAACAAAACAGACCAAAGCAAGGACGAAAGCTCTTGTAAATTTGTACTTCGAGAAGTAAAAAATAATGTTTTTCTTCCATCACAGGTCCTTATCCATAAAATTTGCAATTGATCGTTTTTTCAAAATTCCAGGGATTTTGCGTGAAAATTACGAAATTCCGTGACTTTTCCCTGACTTTTCCAGGTTTTCCAGGTTTTTCAGCCTTGTGGAGAGTTGGACACCCTGATGTTGGGCTTCATTTCTAAAGTAGAAGCAATTTTTAGGTTTTTGAGAGGGGTGGTGTCGAATGAAAATTTCTGGATTAATGTGGTAGAAAAACATAAATTTTGCCGATTGATACAATTTTCATACGACTTATGAAAATTTTTCTTTTTTTTTGCATTTTTGGAGGCCTTAAAATGTGAAATTTGTTCATGTTAAAATGAGAAACAAATTGGCTCTTGAAAATCTCTATTTCGAGATGCCTAAAAACAAAAATTATTTTCAATACGAGTTTTTTTTTAGTTTTTTAAATTTTAGAATTGGAATGATGTTTTTTTTAAGGAAGTCACATTTTAAAAAAAATAAGAGAATAGGCTCGAGCGAAGCGAGGCCGAAAGCTTCTGAAAATTTGTACATCGAGAGGCATAAAAACGATTTTTTTTTAACGTGAGGACGAGTAGTTTATTTTCTGGCTTTTAAAATTTTAGAATTTGAATGATGTTTTTTTTTTAAAAGAATACTGAACAGCACAGACCCAAGCGAGGGCGAAAGGTCTTGTAAATTTGTATTTCGAGAGACATGAAAACCATGTTTTTTTGTGAGTTCATTTTTTGGCTTCAAAACTTGATTTTTGTTATCTAGAAATTTCTATTTTGCTTCTGAAAAAGAAATCTCGAAAATTTGTGTTTCGAGAAGTAAAAAATAATGTTTTCCTTTCATCTCAGGCACTTATCCGAAATTTGCAATGATCCTTTTTTTTTAATTCCATGGATTTTGCGTGAAAATTACGAAATTTCCTGATTTTTCCAGACCGACCAAATTCCCTGACTTTTCCAGGTTTTCCAAGAGGATGGACACCCTGCAACAAAATGAACATCTGTGACATCTTCTTCTGGCATATGCAATGTTTCGACATTTCAAGTTGGTTTTTTCAAGAAGAGCTAGGGAGGAATTCAATGGTCAAAAATGGCGGGAAAATATGTACATATATTTTTTCCACTTCAAATGTGATGAAAATGATTCGACACTTCAAAATAATAGACGTGTAACGTAACTATACATTTATTCAGGGTTCTTTTTCGTATCATTCATTATTTTGAACCCATTTTTCATAAAAATAAGCTTTCTGTAACTTTCAACTGGCACTCCCCTGACTATAAAAGTCTCATTGAATTTGCTTTATTTGATTCTATCCACTTTAGGTGAGAAAATTATGCATATTTTTACTTGAATTAGACCGTTTCAACGACATACTATTTAGTCTCCTTTTGATATTTTTCTAGATTTTCTTGAACATTTTTCTCATTTTTTCTTGACTTTTCAAGAAGAACATGAATCACAAAAATGTTCATCATGAAAATGAAAAAAAAATCACTTTTTCTGAAACAAAAATTGAGCAATTCTGCTTGTCTGTCTATCCACGAAAATTCATTATTTTTCCACTTATACAGACTTTTCTTTCAAGTTTATCAGTATTTAAGATTCTCCCCCTCCACCCCTCCACCATTTTTCCTTTCTCCCGAAAAAATCATCATTCTACGATCACATATCAAATTTTCAGACTACTAAATTCCGGGTTCTCATTATCAAACGATCATATGTATAAAATCTTGTTAATATTAATTTCTCAAACCGACAGATGAAAGTTTATCATCCTAGAATACAGATCAATAACCCGAAAACCACCAAATTTTCCCAAATCGAATCTCATACCTGCGAATACATTGTGCACTCCTTCACTGCAGCCAACACATCCGATAATAAATTCGATTAATAGTTTCAAGCGAAAAAAATTTCCACTCGTTCGTTAATCTATCCAATCGTAAATTGTTGCTGGTCGTAGAAAAATTTCAATTTACACATCGGTAATTTTCGAATTCGTAGCTGCGTAAGCAGCTCGGCTTAGATCAGCACAGCAGCTTCGGGGCAACGTATAAATGCTAATTCCCATCATCGATTCGTTCGCATCTACGCCATCAATTACTCGCGCAACAACATTCAACTCATTCGGGATTCCAGGCTTATATAAAATATACGCCGCACAAGAAAAGCCAACGAACTTGACGGCGGAGGGGCAAGCCAAACTAATGTTAGTCGTATTTCGGGCCAATCAACAATTTAGCGAGACCATTGGCCGACTGCGTGCTGATGCAAATTTCAAAAAGAATCGCCGGCTCGATATAGCTAAAAAAAATATGTAAAACCGACGGCGAAATTTCAGTCTAAATAATCGCACATCAAGCCAAATGCCACCTGGGGATTGGGGAAGCCGGGTATATTCTGCACTGTCTCAGCATCCACGACGATAACAGTATCACTCGTATACGGTACTCGTACTACATGATAGTACATTATTAATGGAGACGAATTTTAATATTTACATTAATCACGCACGCAACAGACCGGTTCCTGCAATTCGCGTTCGCGTATCTGCATGTATTATCCAGTATCCACGACACCGCGAAATTTACATTTACTCGAATCCGCAACAAAAATTCGGTTCAAAGTCGTCGCGCGCGGTAAATGCTGCCGGTTCAATAGTAAATTCTCGCCAGGTTATGCATCGTAAAAATAAATAAATAAAGGAAGAACGTTGTCATTTCGGCGGCTCGAAAGCGGAATTAATAAACCATCTCGTGTATAGTAATTTTCACGTAAAACTTGAACGATTTTCGGCGGCTCGATACGAGTTCCTCTTTTATTTGTTAATTAGACTGGAAATTATTGAGGATTTAACTCGTCGTCGTCGCAAGCGTATGCACACAATCGCGCTTTTATCAAAACTACTGCACCGCCGGTGCTTAAAATAGGCGTGATCGTCTTCTTAGCATATGTCGAAATGTACATAAATGAAAAGAATGTGAGAAAGAAAGAAAAAAAACCTTCCGCCACCAACTCCACTAATTGGAGATGAAATTATCATGTACGAAATGTACCTATGTACCTACCGATCGATGGTAGGATTAATTGAAAATATAAAAATGTTCCAACAACATCGAAACTACCAAAACAGGTTCATTTCTTATCGATATTCACGATCAATACCAGCATTGAACAAATACTTTTTTAAGGAGCAAAAAACTACAAACTGCAGTCAGATTTTTATGAAAAAAGAACTAAGTTCTCAAAAAGAAACTCTTTAATCAAGTCAATAACCTTCAAAAAATTTTTTTTTAATATATCGTAATTTCATATCAAAAGGACTACAAGCAGAGCAAAAAAAAATTATTTAAATAAATCGTTTCGTTCGCAACCGAGTCACTTATACGAATAAATTCGTTCGCAAATGGTTCACCAAAAATTAATTAATTTGTTCGCGATTAATTCACCAAAAATTAATTAAATGAATCGTTTCGTTCGCGAACGAGTCACTTGTGCGAATCAATTCGTTCGCAAATGGTTCACCAAAAATTAATCAATTTGTTCGCGAATTATTCATCAAAAATTATTCAATTCGTTCGGGAATGATTTACCAAAAATTATTCAATTCGTTCGCGAATGATTTACCAAATATTATTCAATTCGTTCGCGAATAATTTACCAAAAATTAAATAAATGAATCGTTTCGTTCGCGAACGGTGTCACTTATACGAATCAATTCGTTCGCAAATGGTTCACCAAAAATTAATTAATTCGTTCGCGATTAATTCACCAAAAATTAATTAAATGAATCGTTTCGTTCGCGAACGAGTCACTTGTGCGAATCAATTCGTTCGCAAATGGTTCACCAAAAATTAATCAATTTGTTCGCGAATTATTCATCAAAAATTATTCAATTCGTTCGCGATTAATTTACCAAAAATTAATTAAACGAATCGTTTCGTTCGCGAACGAGTCACTTATACGAATTAATTCCTTCGCAAATGGTTCACCAAAAATTAATCAATTTGTTCGCGAATAATTCATCACAAATTATTCAATTGTTCGCGAATGATTTACCAAATATTATTCAATTCGTTCGCGAATGATTTACCAAAAATTAATTAAATAAATGAATCGTTTCCTTTGCGAACGAGTCACTTATATGAATCAATTCGTTCGCAAATGGTTCACCAAAAATTAATCAATTTGTTCGCGAATTATTCATCAAAAATTATTCGATTCGTTCGCGAATAATTTACCAAAAATTAATTAAATAAACCGTTTCCTTTGCGAACGACTAAACGAGTCACTTATACGAATCAATTCGTTCGTGAATGATTTACTAAAATTTATTCAATTTGTTCGCGAATGATTCACCAAAAATGAATTAAATAGATCGTTTCGTTCGCGAACGAGTCACTTATACGAATCAATTCGTTCGTAAATGATTCACCAAAAATTATTCAATTCATTCGAGAATGATTTACCAAAAATTAATCAATTTGTTCGCGAATGATTCGCGAAAAATTAATTATTTCGTTCGCGAATAATTTACCAAAAATTAATTACATGAATCGTTTCGTTCGCGAACGAGTCACTTATACGAATCAATTCGTTCGCCAATGATTCGCCAAAAATTAATCAATTCGTTCGCGAACGATTCACCAAAAAATTGATCAACGAAGTTTAAAAATTACACCATATTTTTAAACTTCGAAATTTTTTTCACCAGTTTTATGGATTTAGAGAAATTTAGACGAATTTCTAGATTTTACAATTGTGCAAAAATGCAACAAAATAATTATGCCTTCATCAGTTTCATAGGCCACCAGAACGTTTAATCTGAACTTGAGGAAGTCTAATGTCATTTTAACCCATTTTCGAGAAGTTTTGATTTAAAAAAAGAAATTCAACCCATAATTTGTTTAAAGGAAAGGAGATATCTAACTCGAGACGAATCGGTTGCTCTGTAGAGCAACAAATCTTCTGAACATCAGATTTTGACTAATGTAAATGTTCGAACAAACTTGCAGATCATTTTCTCTATAATGATTATTCCATTTCAGAAAATGGATAAAGCCAATGAAGGTTTCGCGGGTACCGAATCGAAAAAAAAACAAGGTGAAATTCTTATTCAGCTCTCTCAATTCCATCATGAAAAGCTCGTTATTGTAAATATGTATCAGGAAAATATACAAATTCCTTTTGGATTAAAAAAAATTTTATGACGTAATTCAGACTTTGAAAAGCAAGCATTTTGAAACTGATCATGATCCTTCAAAATATTCAAACGTCAAAATTTCACAATTTTTGACGTAATTTTTGAAGCTAAGTGCCTATTTGCTCTGAATCACTTTCAATACTTCACAAACAGATTTTCATCAAGTGCAGCAGTTTCGGAGCAATTAAATTACAAAGTTGGATTGTGACCAGCAATTTTAACTGCCGAAAAAACCCACCTCGCATGTTATACTAGAAGATTTGGTAGTCAATGGTGGCGATTTTATTTTTTTCCTAATGTGAGGAACCTACAAAAAAAAAATTAAAGCAAAATCCAAAAACCCAAACTTCAAACTGGGTGGATTTGACATAAAAATCTAGGCACTCAAAATCGAATCAAATTCAAAAACTGTTAAAAATTATTCCCTTCAACGTGCAACCCCCCCCCCCCAAACGCTCAAAGGCACACAAAAAAAATTCAATAAACTATTTTGGAAATTCTTTGAAAATGCTTTCGAAATATTCTGAATTCCACTATCAAAATGGAAATAATTTTCAAAAAATTACACGAAACTCTCTATTTAAGAGCTTCCGTTATTTTCAAAAGTTCATTTAAAATCCTACCAAATTATAAACAAATCTGTTCAAAGATGGGAAATATTCAATAAAGTCACATGAAAAAATGTTTAAAATTGAAAAGAACCCAAAAAATTGTTTCAAAAATTCATCTAATAACCTTTCAAAAAAAATCTATTCGCTTCAAAATCAAAATTTTATTTTGAAAAATTGAGGAGAAATTTCTTCAAAATATCTTTCGTCAATTCACTTTTTAATATGTACATCACTATTCAATATTTTCTCCTTCGTAAAGTAACTGGAGTGGTAAGATTTGGAAGAAAATTTAGTTTTTGAAAAACAAGGTGACCTCGGGGGGCTTTACGAGTATTATGGGTCAGAATCGACAGAAGTAGATTTAAAATCTCCTCTGCGTGATAAATCGAAAATCTGAGCTGCTTTTTACTCAATCACACTCTGCTGGACTCGATATAGAGGAAAATTGAAATTAAAATGAGCATATTATTACTCGTATTAATCACTCCATTTTGAAAAATCACGCTATTTTATGTTTCAGGACCTCCAAAGACATAATTTTCAAGACGATTTGAGTAAAAATGACTCGTATTTTCACGTGTACTTATACTTACGCTCATTTCGTTTGCCAATGGTATCCACTCGTACATTTACAAGAAAACATCTTATTCTCGGATAAACATATTCGATATCACGTAGGTCAATAAAAAACGGATCTGTCTGGTAGAATGATGGTAAATTAGCCAACGATGTATGCGAAGTAGATCTATGTGCTGATGATGGTCGCTGCAGCGATACGGCGTGGATGATGCGTGTGGCCGATCCAAGGTGAACGACATGCGAACGGAATGTTTGTTATTTATCCGGATTTGCTGGTACCTCGCTGTCTACAAATATTCAGCCGCCGGGTCAATCTGTATGCCATGCCAGGCTGTGGCCGGCACGACGACGATGATGATGATGACGACGCTGCGTAAAACTGGATAAAAAGTCCATCGGGTTTATATTTAATCGGGCACTAATTTGGCAATTATTTGTTACGACTCCGGGAATTGGTTATGTGAGGATGTAGAGGTTAGATTTGTTGTTAGGAAGTACGACCTTCACCCTTATACAGGGTATCCTATCGAACTTTTGAGCCAAAGTAACCAAATTTTCATTCGCTGAACCTTTGATTGAGCATCCCTTCGTCGACTTCCGGGTGTATAGGCATTTCAACGGATTCCTAAGAGATGATCAAAGTGATAACTTGGACTGCAATTACATTTTTGTGAAAAAATCTGATCTTGGCCCATTCACAGAGTTCACTTTCCAACATAAATAATTTTCTCTGACTTTTCCCCAGTTTTCCAGGATAATTTTTTTCAATTTCCCATATCACATTAACCGCACACGAAATAGTGGAAGGAGGGGTGTCAAATTTTCCAAACATCGTGAGCGGTGAATTTCATTGAAATTTTTCGAAAATGCAGGGAATGCCGATTTTTAAAATTTGAGACATTCAAAACTCCATCCTCTTTCATGCGTTCCTGCATTTCCAGGATTGTCTCAATTAGATTTCGAGAACTTCAACTTTTCAACTCAATTATACAACACTAATGTCAAACATTTTTCTGGATTTTTCTACTCCAAACATCTCGCAAAGGACACTTCTGACTTCGCAACGAGCTCAGAAAGGTGTACATATTTCTCAAATCACTCCACCAGCTTAAAATTTGATATTTCTTTGAAAATATTTCACACGGAAGCACTCGCACGAACCTTGTATTAGGATCAACCTGTGTACGTACTAAACCATTAAGAATTTAATATCTTGAAAAATTCGGATTTCTTTGCTCAATTGCGAGGTTTCCTATTCGCAAAGAGGATCGATCCGAGGCTGAAACAAAACAAAAATGTAAAAATAAACAAAACCCACATGGTCGTTCGCCGAATGACCAACATGTACATATTAAAAATCAAGCTCGCATCATCGAAATACTCTAATTTATCGCCGTGAGAATGTTGATTTAGAATCTTCTCACGCGAGCCTTTCCTTACTATTGAAAAGTTAAGTATATTAAAACCTTTCTGCGTCTATTTAACTCGTACATGAGAGTAGTGTATACGCGCACATACTACGTACGAGTATGTACGAATAAATAATGGCCATGTATAAACATCATCATCTCATCATCATCGTCGACGTCGTCGTCGTCGTCGTTGTCGTAACTGCATCTACGTATACACTCTTTCAATCCTCACACTCGTAAAACAAAACCCAAATACGAGGTAAGTGAAGGCAAAAAAAAAAAAGAACCACCGAAAATGTAATCCATCTTAGCTAGGTTCGCGACACCTTCACCTAAATTCCTCGCGAGTAAAATCGTCTCTTCATCGCATCACTCCGCAGTCCGGCTGCA
Organism: Planococcus citri; assembly: GCF_950023065.1. NCBI lineage: Eukaryota > Metazoa > Arthropoda > Insecta > Hemiptera > Pseudococcidae > Planococcus > Planococcus citri. The sequence goes on along the minus strand of NC_088681.1, from coordinate 46,518,606 downwards.
GCATCGTTATCGGTATGCCCTTAATAGGCCATTAAATCAAAAACAAAATTACTATCGTATATCATTCACGAAAGAACGCGGATGTTGCCATCGTGAATGATACTAGGAGCGCTACGACGATGACGACGTCGATGCGAAAATTCTTTCTGGCGTTGAACCCTGAATCGCGACTCGCGAGTGAAGGGAGTGGAGGAAGAAGCAGAGACGTCGTTTGCGAGATGCATGGACCAGCATGCAGCAAAGTAGTGATTTCTACATCTCGGGATGAGAATTTCCATTTTGAATCGTTTCGCAAGACGATTTCTATACTACTTTATGTCGTTGGTTCGACTCGATGTAGTTCACTTCTTTCAAATTTGATAATGGGTGAGGGGGGAGAAGGATTAGGGCCAAATACCATCCAAAAAATTTGAAAATTTTAGAATATTTCATAATAGAGACTTGGGCAGGGATTTCTTCGTACTGAATTTGAGATTATCAAGCTTCAATTTCTAATGGAATTGCATCTCGAAAATATGCTGTTTGGTTTCTCATGAACTGATATGTTCATTTGGACGGATCAAAACGACTCGAAAACTTTTCCAATCGATTGCTTGAAAACTGTAATATAATTTTTCAAACATTCGCTACAGTTTACAGACGTTTCTAAATCGATTCAGAGAGGGAGGGATCAAAAATAAACCACCAAGAACACTTCAATTTTTCAGGTCAAATGGGTAAAATTTTGATTTTTCTCCACATGTGGCCTAATGTATTTCGATTTTGAAAAATTCTCAAAAAATTCGACAATAAATAGAGAGCAAATTAAATTTTGCAAGATGTATACAAATTTTTAAAATGTGAAATAATAGCGAGTCTTCAGCGATTTTTCACGATTTTTCAGAGACTTTATCGAATATTATTCTACTCGTAAGCTTACATCTATCTATATAAAGTCTGCCACGCCCCCCCCCTCAAGTACAGGGTGTTCAGTGTTCACTCTTTCGAAAAAATTAATTTATCCTGACTTTTACTGGGTTTCATACCAATTTTTCCAATTTTCTAAATCCCTTAAGTATCAAGAGAGAGGATTCAATTTGGTGGAGAGAAGGCTTAAGCCAAAAATTGGGATAAAAATGTTTCCATTTTCAAAGATCATTAGAAAATTTTTTTTAAAAAGCAAATGAAAAATTACAAGGGTTGATTGAGGAAATGAGAAAAGTAGAACTGGCAATTTTGGAAAAAAACAGGAATTTTTTATTTAGGCAGAAAACAGGACTTGATATGAAAGTTTAGACAGAAAAAAGAAGCTTTTTGATAGTTTTGGCAAAAAAATAACATTTTATTTGACAATGATTTTTTCAATTTTTTGGCAATTCTGGCAGAACATCGGACTATTTTTTAGAAATTTAGGCGAAAAATGGTTATTTTTTTGGAGCATTTTCGCAAAAAAAAAAAACAGGTTGAAAAAACAGGACTTTTTAAGCAGTCAAGGCAAAAATTAGTACTTTTCGAGTGTTTTGAAAAAAAAAACAGAATTTCTCCGCAATTTTGGCAAAAATAATGACTTTTTTCACAATTTTGGAAAAATTGGGATTTTTTGACAAGTTCTACCAAAGAACAGCACATCGTCGCCATAATTAAGGAGGTAAAAATAGGCATTTTCTGGGACAAAAAATCAGGACCAACGAGCAAAAAGCAGCACAAAAGTTGGGAAAACAAAATAAGCAGTAGTGTTGGTCACCCTCTGTGATAATTTATCACAGAGGGTGACCAACACTCGTGAATCAACAATTTTTTTTAATTTTGAAAGAATTTGCAAAGTTTTTGAAAATTTTTGAAATTTTATTTCAGAATTGAAGGAAACATCCTCATTTCAACATGAAAATTTACATTTTCGAATCAAATAATTCCAAAAAATTCAAATACTTATGTAAGTTTTTATATTTCAACCGAATTTCCAAAAATTCAATAATGAAGTGTAATAATAATGGAAACTCCCCTCCTTTTACTCAACATTTCACCCAGTTTCATGCCAATTTTATAGTGATGTGAAAGTTTTCCTTTGCGAGCTGTCGAAGTTGTCAAAACGGAGGAATGAAATGGTGTCTTTTGAGGCATTTAATTTCCTCTTCGTAGTTCCTATAAAAAAATTTACGAGAAAAAAATCAATAAAGTTGTCAGGCGATAATCTATCTACGTACCTACGTCGTTCATCTTCGAATTTGGCTTTGAATTTGAAATAAATGATGACTCAAATTCATGTTTCCCACAAGTACGAGGTAGGTATAGGTACAATTTAATTTTTCAGTCGAAGTTCTCGCATGAAAATTTTTAAAAATCCATCGAACTTCTTTCGCACATTAAAGAGTTGAAGCTCAAATTTAGCGTTATAAACGTGAATGAAGCATGACTTCAAATTAAGGTTACTGTTTGAAAAACTTAAAAAAAATAAAGAATTACCTTCCAAAACATAAAACTTTTCTACTCAAAAAGATCAAGTAAACACGATGTAACTAACTCGTACATATTTAATTCATCCTTTCGATCATTCAGAACAAATCGCATCACCGACCCTGTTCCTAGATAAAAGTTCACATTGACCTTTGAATCATTCCGAAAGATACCAGTTGCGTGTAAAATTCGTATTACGAGTACCTTTAATTACATCGAGGAATTCAATTAAGACAAAAAACAGCTATCTCGATCGAGCCATCGTGTTGTAATACCTATCGCATCTTCGAGTGGACGCGAATTGATTTCTGATCATCGATAATTAAAAATCTGGTCGAAGATTTGTTTGCGTATGCAGATGATGAAGCTGCTGCCCAAAGGAGACTGAGAGGTAAGACGTATGGGGCCAGCAGAACTACACGACAGGGGGGGAGGCTTGCATCGTCAACTTTCACACCACGTACACTAAAAGGTAGGCATGGCAGGCAGGACGCGATACTATCAGCTATTTCATTCAAAAACCGAGAGAAAAACCAGGCCCAGTGAACTCCACCACGAATATACTCGGCTCGTCTCTTATATATTTAAAATTAACGAGTACTAATTAACGACTAGTTATGAACCAACCCATTCGCGCGGTATTTAACCTTGCTACAGAATGTCACCTGTGTAGATGAGGTTTTATTCTCATGAGCTCGCACGCGGATGGACGCGTATTTACGGAGTGGTATGGTAAGATTTTTTACAATATTATGACACTGTGTGCGAGAAAAAGATTTCCTTTTACATATGCGAACGAACGAACGACCGACAACATCGTATCTATCGGATGGTAATTACAGGTTTTTTAAATCGAGCTACCTCAAGTACATACGAGTAGAGATAAGGTTCGAAATATGGAGAAATGTTCTTTTGCCCTTATTCCATCCATTTTTTACTCGTATTATTCATGAATTCGCATAATCGAATATCCTATAATTTAAATTATCGTCATAAAATAAAGGAAGTAATAGCAAAAGTCATTCTTATCGAAGGATAAGAGAGGAGCAAGGTAAGGAAATTCTCTCAAAAAATTTTAACATCCAAGCTTTCCAGTCACTTTGAATTAATTGAAAAAAAGTCTTGAAAAATTGAGCAAAACCAATACAATACGTTCAAAAAAAAAAGATACCATGTGCGCATACCAAGAATCACGTAGAGGTCGGTCATCACCATTAATGTGGCTATCGTTGAATGAACCACAAGATACATACAACACTGAGAGAAAGAGGAGAAAGAGAAAGAGATTCCAGCCGGCAGGCCACAGTCGCATTCCAAGCAACATTCTAAGAATTGTATGGAAGGCCAATATGTCGATAGCCTTTCACAAACTTTGTATAAATTATACGTATGCGATGCGATGCGCTTACCTAGTATGCGTCTTTTCTTCTCTGCCCCTCGAGCCCACAATCTGCCATCTATCGCATCGTCATATAATATTACTCGGCTATTATGTAGTAGCTTCGCAATGTATACATTTACACGCATATTTCAAAGATCATACCGACGTCTGTTCATCTTTTACTCTTTCTTCTCTATCATCATCAATTCATCATCGTATAGTTGTCATTTTAGTTAAATTTTTGAATAAATATTAAGATTTAAGTAGCTATAGTGGAACAGTCTGACTTTGAAAAAAAAGGGAAAAGTCACCTCCGTAAGGAAAGTTTTGAACCACGGATATGTTTTTCTAATGTAAACTTGATAATGAAATATCAGTAAGTCATTTTTAGAAACATTTACATAAATCATTGATTTTTTTTTTTCAATTTTCAAAAATCAGACTCAAGATCTCAAAGACAACTTCAATGTTGCTCAAAATTACCTATTGGTTATTTTTTCACGGTTTTAAAGTCTTACATTATGTTAAAAATTCATTCATCCCATTTTTTACAATTTTAAAAGTTGGACAAAATGTTGTAAAATCAGATACACCACTTCCAAATGTTGAAAGTTTGGTCACTTTTTTTACGATGTTTCCAACAGTTTGGCAAAGCAAAGGCAAAATATTGAGAATTGATCAAAATTTTTTTCACATGTTCTCAAAAACATGATTTTTTTTAAAAATTTTCATTACAAGTACTTTACAAAAAGTCAACAGTAATTACATAAAGTCAAAACATACCAGCAATTGACTAAAAAATCCCCAGTAATCACTAAAAATCACCAAAAGGTAATTTACCAAAACTTACCAGCAATCAACTAAAAAATTGCCTGTAACTAATTGTAATTACTACAACATATGTACCAGCACGTGATAATTTTCAAAAAATAAACAAGTCATCATTACCAATAATTTACCAAAAATTACCTAAAATTACCAGTTATTTACCAAAAATTACCAGAAGTTCACCAAAAATTTCCAGTAATTTACCACAAAGTTGGGAAATTTTTCAAAAGTTCATCTCAACTGAGTTTCATTAAAATCGATCTGGAGACGAAAAGAAGCGTCCTACGAAAAAATTACATTGAGGAAAATTGTAGAGAATTAAATTTCCAATCGACATAACGTCGTTAGTTTTTTTCTTTCTAGGATGCTTACTTTTTGATTTTTTAAAGAAAAACTAAAACGTGAAAATCGGGGTACTGACTTTTGGGCCACTCTGTATAAAAATTTTACGGCTCCTATTTTATGAATGCGTGTTTTTCGATCCAGTTCTAAGAAATTTTTGAATAAATGTTTTTGTTTGTATCCATCAACTTGATGCTAGATAGATTTTTTGAATATTTTTAGTTTTGAACCGCCCCTAGAAGTCCATTTTTGAGTTTGAGGTCAAATGGTATTCAAAAATGAATTCTGCATCCTCAAAAATCCATACTTGGATATCAATATCATTTTATTTTTTAAAAATATTCAATTCTGTACCTCTCCTTGGAGCCTGTAAATATGTAGTCTTCAAAAATGGATTCTGCGCCTTTTAAACATTCAGCTTTTGATACCTAGGTAAGTATATTGTATTTTTTTGAATAAATTTTCAATGTTGCACCTTCCCCTCGCAGTTTACTTTGGGATTTGAGGTCAAATAGTCTTCAAAAATGAATTCTGCTCCCTTAAAAGACCAGATTTTGATACAAAATTGCACTTTTTCAGAAGATTTTCAATTTGGCACCTCCTTCTTCAGCGCCTGTTTAAGGTTTTAGGGTCAAAAGAGAAATATAACCGCAGCTTAGACCTTTTATGAGCAAAACTCTGGATTTGTGCGGCTAAAATTTTCATCTGGATCACAATCACAATAAAAATGAAATAACCCATTTCAGAGAGACGTGATTTTAAGACCGAGAAAAAACAAGAGGAGTTTTTAATCGCAGTCCACATAGCATCCTATGCATTACTTGTACATAGGTAAGTAAGTATAGCAAAAGATATGTAAGTATTACAAAATTAATAAGGGAAGTTTGAAAAATAAATAAATAAATAAATAACACGGAAAAAAATTGTTGAAGTCTGATCATGCTGTAAATTTCAACAAATCTCTTTCATGATTTTTTTCAAATATAAGTAGGCCTACGCCTATGTACTTTCCTATGAACATGAACCATCTGAAAAAAAATACCGAAATTCACAGACCAAGGTAGGTGAGAGGATTTTAACAAAACAGACAAAATTAAAATTAAAAAATCTATAATTTGTTGTTAGAGTACTCGTGGGAGTATAATATAGTCATATAAATGGGAATCTTTTTGGATGCCATGGATGCAGTAGTGCTTGCTCAAGCCAGGTCTATCCAATCCAATTCAGGTTAAATCTTTAGATGTGAGAGAGATTTGCGTAGCTTGTTTGATTTCGTTTGTAAATATATTTGAGGTAACTGTTTTGAAATCTTTTCTTGAATTAGTTTTTCGTTTTCACTTCTAACATCTATTCTTCATTCGCAAAGACCTTCTCCGTAGGTTCAATTGTTCGTTGTGAAAACCACCAAAAAAACGTCTTCGTATTTCAATTCAGATGACCAAAGAACAGATTCTATTCCTTTTTAACCATAATTAGAAGTGCAGGATGCCGTGTTTAGATAGTTTGTTAACTGAATTAAAATCTTGTCATAATTTCTTCTGACAAATGGAACCACAATTTTAGCAACTTGATCGTAAAGAAAGGTGCTATAGTTTCAGAGCTTCCTCCACTATTTTGTTGGGCTCTTCTCAAATCTCCTGTTCATCAATACATATCTATAGTTCTAATCCATATCATCGTCCACATTTTCTGAATGTTTCTTCGTATTTATATAAGAAGAGTATTTCATAATATACAATCACATACCGGTCTGTTGCTTTACACCTGTGGTCCTCAAGCAGTTGATGGTGATATTTAATAACTTGAGATCAGGGTTGGCAAGTAGACTATATAGTCTACTTTACACGCTTTGTCTACATGTAAACAACGTTACTGTAGACAACGATAGATTACATGTAGACAATGTAGACTATGTAAACTATGTAAACTACAAAGAAATACTGTTTTCTGTTTTAGAATAAAGCCTTTTTTACATGAATTTTGGCAGAAGATTTTAAAAATTTGTGGTTAAAATCCAAAAAGTGTTAGAAAATGAGATTCAAAAAACGTCCAAAAACTAGATTCAACAGCAATACTTTTCATTTTTGGCAATTTTTACAAATTCTTGAAAAAATAGTGAAAATTTTTAGCAATGTTGTGGAGCTGAAAAGCGAGAATTTGACAATTTCAGCAAAACACAGCATTTTCCTAATTTTCCTCAAAAAACAAGATTTTTTTGCATTTCTAGGGTAAAAAAAATGAAACTTTTGAGCAATTAGTGGAAAAAAGTAAGGACTTTTAATGTTTTTGCAAAAAAATGAAAATTTTCAGAAATTTGGCTGAGAAAACAAGTATTTTCCTCAATTTTTGAAAGAAAGTGATATTTTTGACAACTTTTGAAAAGGAAAAAACTTGAGAAAAGCAAACTGACAAGTTTAGCGGAAGTAGATATCATCAATTATTAGTAAGAAAATTATACTTTTTCACAATCTTTGTCGAAAATTCAAGATTTTTTTCTTCAATTTTTCAGTTAAAAAGTGAGGGTAATTTTTTGCTAGAAAAAAATGACAATTTTTAGCAAGAAGGGAGATTACTTGGGAATACACAACTTTGAAGTTGACATACATTACACGTAGTCTACAGGAAGTCTACTTTACATGAAGTTTACATAGATTACGCGATAAATGTAGACTATGTAGACAAAGATAGTCTACGTGTAGAGAACCAACCCTGCTTGAGATAGAACAGTACCTACATTTCTTCACAATCTGGAGGAGTGATTTCAGATAATAGTACTGATGATGGCAGAATTAGTAACATATGCGAAGAAACAAGCTCAAAATAAGTAATCAAATACATCGCAGAATATAAACTGCGAAGTGTGCGAAACATTCTTCAAAACTTTGATGAATACACTTCAACGACAACTTGATTAGGTATGTCCAAAAGCACACCTCTTAAATTACAACATTGTGGAATGTTGTCTTGAAAGATTCAAAAGATTGGGGTACGTAGGTGCAAAGCCAAAGTCTTGGATCATTCCATACTTATCTATTCACGATTAAGATAAGGAAAATCGATAAAATATTCATGAGATAATATAAAGTCTCGTAATTAGATTTTGTAAGTGAAGCTGGGTCTTCACATTGCTAAATATCTTCAAGGACTAAATGAATATCGTCAACTTATTTCCTTGGAACAGAAATTCGGCTCTTACAGCGCCTTGACTGCTACGGCTTCATTTTTTAAATATTCAACATATTTTTTCATTTTTAGAACCTCTTTCTTCTCAAATTATACCTTAATGAAAAATATCCTCAACACTATTTTCCCCTGTCCTTCCAATCAACTATCTCAATTCTTTCAATGTAGATACGTATACCCATCCAAAAAAACGTGCAATAATCGCACGTTCCATAAGCATTGCCAATATCGACAAAGACGATGCCGATGCCACCGAAACTGTAGCCAAATCAAATCTTTATTATGTATATGTAGAGTTGGTCCGACCGCCACGAATTATCCGTATCATTTGCCAGCAGAAATACCCACCCGTGTCAAATAAATTCCTCGATGTGTTTCAACTTCCTAGTTCGAATATTATTACCTCGCAACAGCAACAATCGAGTAGCGACGATTGCCGAATACAACAAGGTATTAGGTAAATATGCAAATAACATGTAAATAGAAATAGAAATTAGACCATCGATAATATAATCAGGATCTGGTGGGAAAATCTGCTCACAGAGATGAAAAATGCCAAAATCGTACTCGTATAAATAGTTTCGAATGGAAAAATAGGTCATCAGGCCTCAAGAGAAGACAATTTTTTCAGGAAATTGCCATACTGAAGATAATCATTCGAAAATGGTTTGAAAATACTGTAAGATGAAAATAGGCTGGGTTTTCAATGTTTTTTGGACATTGAAAAGGAGAATCCGAGAAAGTTGGATTGATATTTCAAAAATTGTACAATTAATACCTATTCTTTAAAAAATGTGTGCTTCGATGCTTTGTTGCAACGTTAGAAATCTGAAGTAGACCTGCTCATGATTCAAATACCTGAAGAAACCCTAAAAAAATTCGACGTGAAATTGAAAAAATGTAAAAAGAATATTCCATTAAAAATCACCAAAATTGATTCTTTTTTAAAAATCTGATTTCGGGTCAAAAGTCGTTTAAACAGTTGATTTTCATTCGATTTCTTCAAAGTTATTAGATTAAGTTTTTTACGAGGATTTCAGGTCGAAAGTTGGACATTTTTTTCATGTCTTATCACTCAAACTTTAACCGTTGTGGCTTCTAAATAAAAATATATGATTTTACTAAAAGTTCTTCAAATTAGAATTGAAAAAAAAGAGAAAAAACACGTTTCTCAAGAATCAGGTACATTTTTTTGGACTGAAGAAGGGGTAAGACAAGGTGTCTAACAAAATTTCAAAATGAAAAAGCAGGACTTTAACAGGACGTTTAGCAGGATATTTTTCAAACACTTTACAACTTGGGCAGGGGGGGGGTCTAAACCACCAAAAAAAAAATTTTTTTGAATTATAAAATACACAAGAGTTTGAATAATAATGTATGTATTGAATAAAAATACATTCGAGTTGGGGTAAGTATCTAAATTTTTTATTTTCTACACAAACTGATACTTAACTAGGTACTCCTACCCTTTGGTAGTAAATCTTCAACTGAGAAGTTGGAAAACCAAACATCTACAGATGGATATGGCTGAACTCGATCACATTGTATAAATAAATCATATTCGTACTCGTGTTCCGGCCATAACGGACGTACTTTGCATTCGTGGGCATAACAAATGCCACGTACCTTCGTCGCGAAAGGATCTCCTGCGTCAGGCGAAGATATCACTGGCAAAAGAGCATCTAGATCTGGTCTAGTTTTTCGATGCACACGATGAAAGTCAATTTCGGCAGCATGCATAATGAAAGGCCAATTATCTACTATAAGGTCAATCCGCAACGTTCCCTCTATGAACGAATTAATCTTCGTTTGGAATACGGCTGTTACGTTATTATTGCCATCCAAAATAGTTCTACCGTCCTTAAACTCAGGTTTTGGGTCGACAACGTAGAAATCATTCACTCTAAACGTACCATTCGGTGTCCACGAAGTGAAGTATACATTTAGGGTCCACGTTGGATCGGTGTCTGTTTTTGGCCTTTCAGCCAACACTAGACGGTCTCCGTCTTCTCCGTCTTCTTCGTCTTCTACAAACTGTGGATATTTATGTCTAATACAAGGCAATGATGCTGTTGCCATTGATTCCAACGAAGCGAAGAAAATTAGATAAATCGTTAGCATTTTCAATAATTTCTTCATTTTCACATTCAGCTATGTATCTACGAGTACGAGTAAAATACACGATTTTTTTCACTTTATTACCACCGTATTAGAACCTTACGCGAGTTTCCAATGTTTAGAACGATTTTACTCGTATTCGCATTCTAAACGAGTAAAATTTACTCAAGTAGGCCTAGGTACTAGGTATACACTACGAATAATTCAAAGAGGAATGCGCTACCATTGTGTAAGATTATGGCCGAAAAACAAGCGTGTCGTTGCCCTCTTCTCTTCACCTCCAACACCAGTTATTCCGAAAATGCAACTTCATTTTTCTGATTTCCCAGAAAAGGGGAAAATCTCAGAATGGAGGGGGATGGGAGGGAGGGAATTCATACGAGTATGAAAAATGCAGTTGTCCACTTTTTTGTGCACATAATGATGTTACAATATAACAACTCCGTCTCAAAATAAATAAACCGGTGAAATTTTCAAACACCAACATACATTAAAATTCAAACTCCATCACCCCTCAAACAAACTTTCTCCTACCCTCGACTTTTCATTAATTTTCCTTCTCGAGAAAACGGTCTCCAGCGTATCAAAGGGAAATTCCAACAACGCAAACGCCTCAATTACCAACACCTGTTTCGGACACATCATTTGGCTTATCGAACATAAATACCAGAAATTCTTCGTAATCAATAAGACATACTCGTGTAGTACGCGTACCTCGAAGAACGCAGAACATTTGCAAACATAATACACAATCATGCTAATCGTAATACGAATACGTACGTACGACCGGCGTAACATTTGCCGAATGCCTTAACATACATGAAAAAGGCGTGTCCATTAGGAATTCTCCTCGGCTACTCATAACCCATTATAAGCTTTTCTATGCGTCTTATTTATTCGTCGCCTTTCGCCGCACATATCAAAAAAAGTCAATTAACTTATTGAAATGTGATTCCAGAGTTGAAACGATTCGTTTTTTTCGACTATACACATTCGTATAGATATGCTTCGGTGTACGTATTTTGAAATTCTTCTAATTGCTCGAGTCTGCGGCTTAAGCCCAACAATCCGACTTGAACTGGCACTCGACCAATAATTTATATCAAAATATTGGATCCGAGAGTATTATAGAGTAGACCAAACGAGACGGACTGTCGTTTGTCACGCGATATCTTCACCTAGTTCATTTTTCCGCTACATTCCGTTTCATTAAAAATTAGCTTCGCGATGAAATTTCACCCTAAATTGATTAATTTTTTTCATTCAGTTTTCCCTCTCGAGTACATAGGTAGGGTATATAGTACCATACACACATGGAAAAAATACACAAATAGTAGGTACCTGCAGCCTACGGTACATGGCAAAATCATGGAACGTGGCTAATTAGTAATTACATTTATAACAAAATTGGAATCGACGTGTTTCGAAAAATTTTATACATTAGGTACCTATCAATATTATCTACTGGCGTTTTATAGAATGGGCTTCGACGCTGATACTTTTTTCAAAATGTATGTTTGTCGGTTTTAAAATTAAAAGGAACGTTTGAACCATATTTTTCTCGAATCAATCAGCATATGATACGAGGAATCAAATTTGTCGACTTTGAGATTGAAGAGAGGAGAGGCGGAGTGGTCAAATAAATACAAATTTCAGTCGAACTAAGGTTTGAAATATTGTCTAATTATTAAAATATGTAAAATCAACCGTTCAAAAAATTTAAATTCAAACGAGAAAAATCGTAAAAATTGAGCATTCCACTAAAGTAATTTTCAGCGTCGTCGTCAATTGAAAATTCAAACAGATAAAAGGATAAAACGTATAGCTATACTTAATACGAAAATCAAATAAAAATTTTTACCCAATTACCAAAATCCAAAATCTTCTGCGAACAGTTTGACAAAATTTTCTTACCTGAAACAGAAAATAAACAAAAAAAAATCAGTAATTGAGTAACATATTATTCAACAAAAATTAATAACAAAACTTAATTACAAGTATGTGATTGAAAAAAAAAACTATTGCTAATCAATATTCTGTAAATTATGGCACATTTAATCTTTAGCAGAGGGTTGTTGGTACGTGGAGGGGTACTTCAATATTTTGGTACGGAAAAAGAGAAATGTTATCGCTGCTGGGAAACCAAAAATAGTTTATTTTGTTTCGAGACGAAATGAAAGATTCTCTTGAATTGTAAAATTGGTATGAAAATTTCAGTTGTTTCATGAAATGTTATTCATGATTTTGATATCGAGTATTTTGAGCTTCTAAACGTCCCACAGGAAATTCAATTCAAATTTTTAAGTACTTTCGATAATTTTCAAACCTAACCCTCTGCCTCAAAAATAGAATTTCACAATATTTCGGAGAGATACGCGTCATGAAGTTCTAATTTTCAAAACTCCCAACTTTTTTGTCAGAAAGTTCTAATTTTTTGACGAAATATTGTAGGCAAAGACCTTTTTTTGACAAGTTATCCAATAATTCTTTTTTATACCGAAATGGCCAATAAAATCATGTTGTAAGCCAAAATCGTCTGAAATTAGAGCTTTTGCAAAAAGTTTGTCAGAATTTGTCTAAAAAGTGCTGCTTTCTCCAGTTTTGAAATCAATACTCGTAAATTTATATTTTTCCTCTCGATTTCCTTCTCCATTCATTTTTTCTAGTTCTCTTTGAAAATGAAAAAATGTTGACCCCAAAAAAATATGCAATCATACTAATTGTAAATAGAAGAGATACACAACGTATTTTTTTCAGAATATCTAGTAGTATGCGTAAAGTGGGTAAAGGACCTACAAAAATGTTAAAAAATTGATTTTTCAAACGATCTGCCCCTCTTGATGGGTCAATTTTGGACGGAATTTCTTTTCCTCTCACCATCAAGCAAAATTTGGATTCGGTTATAGTCAATTTTTTTATGGTTTGCAATTTTCATTAAAAAGTATAAATTGTATAATTATCATTCGGCTACTTTTGGAATCGCTTTTTTTAATTCACTTTCATGAGACGTTGACTTGATTTTTCTATAATCGCATAAATTACCTCTTGATTTTGGAACATTAATCTGATTTTGAACCAATCCGTGATCTAGAACGAATTTTAGATGACTAATTACGAGTAGTACAATTTTGGGATTTTTCAAAGTTTTTGAACTTTGCCTACAATCGTTCAGATTCTTGAAAGATGAATTACACATGTGATCAGATGGGGGGGGGGGGGGGTGTCAACTTTTTTCGAACATCATGAGCCCCAAATATCGTTAACAGATCTACAGTTGTGCCCTTTTTTTCCAAGCATGACTGTATGCTCAATAGGGTGGCACTCATTTTAAGTTGATGGTTTTTTTTTTTTGGTTTTTTAGTGGGAAAAATCAATTTATTCATTCATTCATTCATTCAGTCTTTTTATTATTTATTTATTAAGAGCCATTTACAGCAACTTAGGCTAGGGGCCCTATATTAAGACAAACTTATGATTATTGATTAGGGTATATACATACATATCTAGAAATAAAGTTACAATCAGTACAAAGAAATGGGCTATCTGGGTTTTTAAATTTTAAATTTTTTTATCTAATTTAGTAGAGTAAAGAAATTTGATGACATTGTCTATATGAGTGGGGTCATCAGAAAGGAGGACTTGAAGTTGGTTGGAATTTAGAAGTTGTCTTTTTGTCTTTTCATCTTTTTGTGTTTTTGCCTTTTCGGTGTTAAATGGCTCCAGCGAAGCGAGGGTAAAAGCTCTGGAAAATTTACAATTCCAAAAAAAAGAAAGACTTCAAATTACTAGTTTTTTGAAATTCCAGGGCTTGTACATTTTTTTCCCGAAAAAAGTGACTTCAGTAACCGTTGAGAATCATACTCGCTTCAATTGTTGAGAAGTAGGTACTCATATCGTACACCAAAACTGAGAAAACTAACCTGACATTTCTTCTACACCATTTCCCCCGCTCCCTCTCTCTCTCTCAAACACATAGGTCACAGGCATCCCATAACAAATCGGTTCGCTGGGCACATTGTTCCGATACTGGAACCGTATGCCACCCTCCTGTCGCGAAAATCTTCGAAACTCTCTATACTATATAATAATTAATCGCAAGAAACTAATTGTAGGTCTGGCCACAGCACAGGTGAGTTAATTGTATAGCACATCCATGCACATCCAGTCTCACAGTCAGAACAGCACCTACAGGTGCACGAGCTGAGACATTACAAATGTAGACACTACCTGAAACTGGCCTCAAAGAAGGTGCTGCTTGTATGTACTATATGTGACGTAGTAGCATACCATATCGTATGGTATCAACAAAAAACTAACCAAAAAAAAAAAAAAAAAATTGGTAGAGTACACAGACACACATACAGAATCTGGGATGAGTACTGCAGGTACTATATGGCATATTAATACATATTGTCGTACATATGCGTGAACTTCTCTCTCTTTCTATTAATACGAAAGAGGATTGTTTTCATTTCCCAGTTTGTTTTTTTATTACAACTCTCGCGCCTGCGCCCGCCAAAGCCTCAGCAGGCGCCCAATCTGAGAAAAAAACATACCGAGAGCTCTCTCTCTCTTCTTTAACCAGCGCAGCGCCTCAGTTGTCCAAATTAATAGGGCTTTACGAATATACGCATCGTTCGACGAAAGGGTACACCGTCGATTAAAAATTATCGCAATTAATGTCGAATAATTGAACGCGACGGCGCGGCGCAAAGCGCCATTTCATGGCTGGTGGTATATTCGGAGAAGATGGCGATGGCGCAGAGCGGAGCATCGAGTACATACAATGAAGATGGTAATAATTGTCGTGTGGAATGTTTGAGGTCATGCGGAATGAATCGGCATTATTTTTTCGCTCATGTGAATTTCGAAAATATTTACCTTTTATCGGCGCGACCGCATCGGGCTGCCGCCGCCTGCGCCTTCGCCATCTCTCTGTATATAGGTACTCTGTACATTCCATATGCGCAAGGTGCGTTCAAGCGCCACTCTCCTCTTAGCCTCAGTCTATGCCCAACATATAGAGGAAATGGTGCTCGATGTGACGACAGAGGACGTCAGTGCGGAGTATTGTTATACCGCACGTATTGCTGGCGCAGCCAGATCCTACCTGTAATGAGGCGATCGCGCGACAGACGGCTGCAGAAAAAGAACCTAGTACCGTATGTAATTGTTGTATCAACAGATTGCATTACAATTACTCGTATGAGAGCATTGAGGAGGTTGCCATCGTTTAATAGCAGGATACTATAAACGCGCGTTTTATAATTACTTCTCGGGTACGAGTCTATTAAACGGACAGTCGCGATCGAAATGATAATGGGAAGATGTCATCGACGTCGTCTTCGTCGTCTACGACCATAATTCAGGCGACCATCGCCATCCTCGACCATGCGCGCAGATCAAAATGGTCACTGTTGCGGCTCTGGTTCTGGTGCTCCATAGTCACCGTCGTCGTAATGATAATAATAATGATAATGATGATAATGATGACGACAACGATGATCGAAAACGATGATAACGATGAATATATGCATGTTTCGAGTGCAATATTGCTGTATATAAAGCGGCGGAAAAAACCCATGTACACATACGAGACATTTGTCTAATTTAAGTGGAGGCAAATATAGGTACGCGTAACTGATAACTAACTACATATAAGTTAGCATTCATGCAATTCAAAACTGTACGTATGATATGTACGCGCGTATAACATGGTCTGTTATATGTGTAGTTCGCATGTGGGTCAGGCAAGAGGTAAGTTACGAGGTGAACGACCGATAAGTGATTTATTTCTAACAAATGCCTATTAATTTACCCATTGGTAAAACAATTGCCCAGCTCAATAAAAAATTCATGATTTTAAATTTTTTTTCAAAGATTTGGTTCTTTACAGTTTCATATTTCTTCTTCGCGCAAGGTTCTAACAAAAAACTATACATAATGACATATTTCGTGTTCAGGACTTTCAAATATATAAGTTAATATTTGATATATCACAATTAGTATGGATTGTCCCCCCCCCCCCCACCCCCAAAAAAAGTCGACGAATTTTGACCAAATTCAGGAGACCTTAATTTTGAGTTGAAAGTTACTTGGAAGAAATTTTAGCTATGGAGGCAGTGATGGAAAACTTTTGTATTCAGTTTCAGATTTCAGTTTTTAGTTTTTAGTTTCGGTTTTATCCATTAATTTTTTCATCAAATTCGTAATACCGAATTTTGGAAATTCTGAGAAAAAATCTGTACTCCAATGCAAAAAGGATGGAAGTCCAATGACCTGGTATAAGGAAAGGAGGTTAGTGTGTTCAGTGCAGTTTTGAGAAACAGGAATTTTAAATTTTGAACTGAAAAGTTTAAAATCCCTGTGTCAAACTGCATTAAACACACTAACCTCCTTTCCTTATGCCAGGTCATTGGACTTCCATCCTTTTTGCATTGGAGTACAGAAATGAACTTTGGTAGATTCGTTGAATTTGTAATTTTTCATTTAAAACGTCATACTTAATTCAACATGAAAATATCGAAAAAATTAGGAATCATTTTTGAGAAAAAGAAGAAATGATGGACAAGCGATCCTCTTCCAGTGATTTTGCGTTAATTTTTTGAAAAATATGAACTAAAAAGACCGAAATAATGTCTAAATTTTGAATTAATCCGCGGATTCGTTGATTCGTAGATTTGGATCCACGAATCTATCCTATTTTTCGAATCATATTCGAATGACAGTGAATGAAAAACAATTTCAAACCATATTCGAATCCAAATTTCATGGATTCGTTCAATTTTTTATAATTGCCTGAATTCTCAAAAAAAAAATCTTTACAGACAAACTATCATGAAAATCAAGTAAAACTGCAAAAACTCCTCAAGTTTGGGGAAAAAACATTTTTTTTTTTTTTCTGTAAAATTGTAGAACATTACGAAGAAATTGAGTTAACTATAATTGGAAAAAACGAAGTAAAAAGTACATTAAAATCCCCCCCCCCAAACTAAAAAGTATTCGCAAAATTGTTCAGAAAACGCTCAAAATTTATGAAAATGTCCTGTTTCTACATTTGGGAAACTATTATGAATTGCTGTTGGGTACCTCTAAAAAAATTTTTCGACACAAAAATTCGCCCCCACCCTCCTGGGCAGGGGAGTGAATTTTTGGGTCGAAAAGTCTCATCAGAGGTACCCAACAATAATCCATCATAATTTCCCAAATCTAGGAACAGGGTCATTCCACGTCAATTCGACCAAGAAGTGGAGGGGGGAGGGGTCAGCGATTTTTTTAAACTTTTCTTGTGGAAACACCTTCCGAAAGGATGACCAATGACGCAAATCACAGCCCTCTAGGCCTTCTTTAAAGGCTGCTAGGGGGGTGTCAAAGTTTCCAGTGAACTTGAAATATCATCCATTTCAGCAGTGGATTACTCGATAACCGCGATACCTACCAAAATGGAACTTTTTTCAATAGTTAGAAGTTTTGAAAGTCTTTTCGGCGATATCATAAAAATCAGAGTTGCCACTTTTTTTCGTGCAAAAAATTAGCTCGAAAAGTTTCAAAACGTAGTATTCATATCATTCCGACTCTCAAAAATTCTGAAAAAATATATTATAGACAACTTTTTATGCTGAACCACATAATTATTAAAAAAACACTCACGCAAAAAAGCGTGAGATAACCGGCTTTTCAGAATTAAAAAATGTATTAAAAACATATTAATTATATTTATATCAGTATAACAGTTTTATAAAATATAAAAAAAAAAAAACCGGTAATATCTACATCGTAATCAACTTCGGGTCAGTTATTTATTCACTAGTTTCTCAAGTATTACAATAGCGTAATTAATTTTAAATTTGCATAATATTTCAATTCGTTGAAATAAATTTAAAAAACAAATAAAATCTCAATAAAGCAAATTTGGAGATTTCATATTGTTCTTTTTTTCGAGGGTGTTCATAATTCAATTATGACTGGAAAATTTTAAAATTTCTTGGGTTAATTTTTGATTGTGATTTTAAACATTACCACGTCGTAATCAACTTCGGGTCAGTTATTTATTCACTAGTTTCTCAAGTATTACAATAGCGTAATTAATTTTAAATTTGCATAATATTTCAATTCATTGAAATAAATTTAAAAAACAAATAAAATTTCAATAAAGCAAATTTGGAGATTTCATATTGTTCTTTTCAAATAGAATTCATAACAATGTCTTTCAATATGCAAATTTTAGTATTAAATTGCTTTTAGAATTTAATAGATAGAAAATCTGACGTCATATTCGTATTCAGCGTTACAAGAAACGTACTATTTCATGTGTCGCACGAACAAAACACTTTTTTTAATTTTTACCCCCTTTGGGGAGGTGCCGGGGGCCATGGATGGGGTCCAATCAAAAATCTGACGTCATATTCGTGTTCAGCGTCACCGAAAACATACAATTCGATATATCACATGCCCCAGATTTTCTTTTGAAAGTTTCACCCAAAATTGGGGGTGGGGGTGCTCCCCCTTCGTCAAAGAGTCCCATCTCGAAACCTAAATATTTCGAAACAAGAAATAAACTGAGAAATCGTTTGGGTATTAAGACAGACATCGGTGATTGCTAAGCAAAACATTTATGCTTTAAAAAAAATAGTTGTACCAAAAACAAAACTGATGAGGAAGTCTGCAAAAGTCTGCAAAAATGCCACCAAAAATAAATTAGGCCTACCTAAGCTGAACTGTCAGAGGAACACGTAAACCGACTTTCCATCGAGTTCCTAACAAGAAATAAACTGAGAAATCGTTTTGGGTATATTAAGACAGACGTTACTAATTATTGCTAAGCAAAATATTTATTCTTAGAAAAAAATAGGTATACCAAAAACAAAACTGATGAGGAAGTCTGCAAAAGGACGCAAAAATGACAAAAAATATCACTTTATCTGAAATATCGAGGGAACGCCTGAACCGATTTTAATAAAACTCGAAATCTCAAAATTTCGGCAATACACCAGTCGGGAGGGATAAAGCACTTTGTTCAAAATTTCATAGGTTTCGAGTTTACTCTGCCACAAAATTGGTACATAAACACATATATATATATAGTCGTTCGACGGTATTCTGGCATCCAGAGTATATACAGGAGACTGGCATCTTCACATTCAAAAATATTTTTCAGCATGTAATAATACAGCTGCACTACTCCGCACGTGCTTATGATGTAGGAGCACAAAAGCGCTTCGCATATACGTGGGTAGCTTGAGGAGAGCACTACAACACAGCGCGCTCTGCGCGCTACGTTGTGAAACATGCTAGATGCCACTTTACCACATATACATATTGAACCTGAGGGGTGTGGGCGGTTGTATATCCGGTAAAGTGGCATCACCAAACTAACCCTATTTTTGGAATGTACAGACCTGTAGGATATCAAATAACAGCAATGTTAACGTGGCATCCGCAAAATGATGCCACTTTGTAAAAAAGATGCCAGTTTACCATTCAACAACAAAAAAAGATGCCACTTGGGCCCTTAACAAATGTATATATATATATATATATTTGCTTGCGACCAGACATGTCAACTATGCTTGGCATATATGCAGAAAAGTGAACAAAATTTTAAAATTGGTATAATTTCTGTTCTAAATCACTTATTAAAATTTTATTTGCAGATTCAATCTAATATTTAAAAAAATCTATGTTTTGAAAAAAGTAATCAGATTTTTAGGCTAAATTTTGAAGAAAATTTTTGAAAATGGAGTCAAAGTAATTTGAATTTTGAGAAAGTTAAGACACCAAAAGAAAGCTTAAACAGCATAAAAATTTTTGATGTTTTTTAATTTTCCATAGGCCAATAAAATACTGAAATATTTCAAGTCAAATTTTTTGTCATGTACACTCAGGATCGATGTATTTGCATACATCTCCACCAGCACATCACATTCTACTCACTACAAATTGACTGTAGACCCTGCGTTCGTCCTCGCGCCTTGATTTCTAAGCCATGCGCCCTCTGGTGGAAGTTTCTGAAAACTCATAGTTGACTTGTATAGTAAAATTAACCCATGACTTGTCAACTATAGTTGAGAAGTTGGTCAGTCCACTTGTATAGTAAAATTAACCCATTCAATAGTTGACATGTCTGGATACTAATACCTATATATAGATTTAAACTTAGTCATTGTGGTGCCCGTTTTAAGTATACGTAGTCATTGTGGTGCCCGGTTTTGGTCTTGAGGTGCCCAAATCGGGCACCACAAGGTCTTTCTATATAAAACGATGTAGAATCTCATGAAATGCACTCTAAGGTGAAAAAAAAATTTTTGAGGCAGGCACCGCAAGTACCAAGTTTATATAACGGGCACCACTATGACTAAAAATACCAAAAAAACTAAACTGCTCCGAAACACCTTTATCATACATATATATGTGATCCTCTATGTACGCGGGCACCACAATTACCATAAAAGACCCGGGCACCACAAGGTACTAGGTACGTGTATTTATATATATATATAAACTTTAAGGAAACCTGAAAAAAAACTAATGGTCCCACAATGATCCCGACACCCCAAAACGCAAAGAAAATTTACTCCGGACCGAAACTGTCACAGTTGAGACAAATACAGTACCTGACTTTTCTTCGAAAAGCCGGTAAAAATTGAGGTGGCATTATTTCGTCAAGTCGATTTAAAAAAATTAAAAGTTTGCGGGAAAATGCGATTTTTTTATTTAAAACACGAAAAAAAGTTTTGATTGGTGAGGTTGACCCATTTGACTCCTATTTTTACGTATCCGTTGAAAACGTTTTAAAAAAAACCCTTTCACTCGATGGAATGAACTCATAACAAAAAAATCAAAATTCGAAAAAAATTCAATTTTCGATTTCAAACGTCAAAAAAAGTTTAAATTTATTCAGTTGTCTTATTTTGACCTCTTTCTGACGTATTTCATGAAAAAGTTGTTAAAAATTACACTCATAACAAAAAAATAAAAATTCGTTCATTTTTTGAATCTTTTCGAATTTTGATTTTTTTTTAGCGAGGAGTTCATTTTATCGAGTGAAAGGATTTTTTCAATTTTTTCAACAGATACGTACAAATAGGGGTCAAATGGGTCAACTTCACCTATCAAAACTTTTTTTCATGTTTTAAATCAGAAAATCGCATCTTTTTTGCAAACCTAAAATTTTTTAAAATCTACTTTACGAAATTGTAGGCTACCATCTCAATTTTTTAATATGTTGTTCAGTATGAAAAGTTGTCCATAATATATTTTTTCAGAATTTTTGAGAGTCGGAATGATATGAAAACTACGTTTTGAAACTTTTCGAGCTAATTTTTCGTCCGAAAAAAAGTGGCTACACCGATTTTTATGATATCATCGAAAAGCCTTTCAAAACCCCTAACTATTGAAAAAAGTTCCATTTTGGTAGGCATTACGGTTATCGAGTAATCCACTGCTGAAATGGATGATATTTCAAGTTCACTGAAAATTTTGACACCCCCTAGCAGCCTTTAAAAAAGGGCTAGAGGGCTGCGATTTGCGCCATTGGTCATCCCTTCGGAAGGTCTTTCCACAAGAAAAATTTCAAAATAAATCGCCGACCCCCCCCCCCCTTACCACTTCTTGGTTGAAGACGAGGAATGACCCAACAGGGACATTTCACATACCCTTTTTTGCATCGGATGGGTACCTATGCTTTCCCGAGTCGTCAACATTTATAAGAATAGACTGGAAAGGGACCCCTCTCCTCTTCACCCTCACGACTAAAAAAAAAAACATCACAGGCATTCACTGAATCCAGATATCAATGTTTAACGTATCTAGCTGCCGGGTTTAAAACGGAAACATTGTAATTCTTCGCGATCTTTTCCATACTTTTCTATTTAAATTCCGCACTACCTACATAATCTTTAACCTCTACCTCTCGTTTCTTCAAAATGACAAAAATAGTAAGTAGGTAAAGGTATATATTCGCAGTCTGGAAAATTCAGAGAGAAAGAAAAAAAAATACCTGCATCGTTAAAAAATTTATAATAGGAACTCAATAACATCTTTGTTATATCTTTTTTGTTAAAAATTGACACAACGAAGTTTTATAAAAAAAAAAAATCGAATTTGAGAAAATCAGTTTCTATGCCTCGTTCGCAGAAAATAACTATGTTGCTAAAGAGCAGATAGAGGCCGGAAAAGTTGATCTCGCAGAAAGAGAAACTTTGTTGGGAGTTTTATACAAATACAAGTGGAAAAGAAAAAAAAATGAAGCAATTTGGCCCAAACTAAAGGGCTTGTAAGAAGAAAATTGGAAATTTTCGAACAAACACGCAAATATAATATGTACATGCCTTTATGAGAAACCCTCCCGTAAGTACGAATTTTTCAACTCAAAAGTACAGTTTTCTCTTCACCTCGTGCCTCTTCTTTCCAGTCACAACAAAACTCACGCGAAAAATTTGCATCTCAAGTAGCAGAAAAATCTCAACTTAGGAGTCACAAGGTGTACAAGATTGAGTGATGTTTCCAATAACCGTGATCGAAATTAATTAGCTGAAGGTGTGTCTGTCTTTTACTTTTCTCTCTTTTTTTTGTGCACGATCGACCATGCGTAACGCAATATGAATATTAAGCCGAGAACTTTTCCAAGTATTTTGCCTGCAATTAAAACGACAACGTGTTTTTATTAATTGGTTTTTTATCCACGTGGGGGTAGGTCTATATGAGTGAGTTTCGGTCGTGTTTTGTTTACGAGATTTTCTTTTTGTTCGTAGGAGGCATCTACGGTTGAAACGTAGTTCGAGTCATTGAAATAATATATTGATGATAAGAATATTAAGCGATGGAAATTCGATAGAATAAATTCAGTTCAGGGAAGACATTTTCTTAATCGACTTTTGGCACATTCGTCAATTTTTCTTATCAATTTTGGAGGCATTTTAATGAAATTTCTTGTTTTTTTTTTTGAATCAACAATGTTTTATCTAGTTGAACACATTTGGTCAAGATATTCGAATTGAAGATCAAAATTCAATTACTTATTCACTCGAACGAAATGTATAATATTTTTTAAACTCAAAATAATCTTCCGAATAGGTATTCGACCTCAAATAAATTATAGAAGCTCACTTTCAACACTATACATTCCAACATTTCCACTTTGGTACCATCAAACACGTTATATTAATCGATTCGTGGCTCAGCACGCAAACCATTAATAATGATAAAATTTTTTTAAAAAAAATAGCCAAAGCCAAAGTCAGCAGCAACGTGTAACAACGTACTACGTTCAACCGTATTCACATTCGACATTCGAGAGAGGTACGATATATAATTCAACTAATTGATGACGTCATCAGTCATTCATGCCATTCATTCACACTTGATTTTTCATTCATTATCAACGTGCCATATTTCCTCCTTTTGGGCGTACAAGTCGAACAGGAACTATGTTATTACGTTATTACCAGTTCGTTTACATGTGACTGTATCTTGAAAGAAGATAAAACAACAAGTACACAGTACATATTTACAATTTATTTTATTGGAAGTAAAACCATTATACTCTGCGGTAAACAGGGACGAACCGAAGTTGTTTTTCAGGGGGAGGGGGGCAAAATCGCTAAAAATGCCAACTCTTGATACCAAAATTTTCAAATTCATCCACTAAAATTTTACAGGTGTTTTTTTTTGGTTTCATGAGTTCAAACACGAGGTAAATTCAAACGAAATTCGCTCATGTGAAACGAGGGCAAAATATTAAAAAAAACTATATTTTTTATGTAGGGGTAAAGAGTTTAATCAATATTTTTTTTTGGCTTCAAAATTTTTAGAATTTTAATTTTCCTGCTTTAACTGGGTGTCTAACAAAATTTTAATATGAAAAAGTAGGACTTTCAGCAGGACTTTCAGCAGGTCATTTTTCGAGCACTTATGGAATTTTTTATGGTGGGGGGGGGGGTGTCAAAATTTACATTCAAGTTTTTAGCCAAATTTTGTAAAAAATGTTTGCTTTTCTGATGATTTCAAACACCTTATGATTTTATTTAAACAATTAGTAGATGCCAAAAATATTTAAAAATTTGATGTAAAATCAAAAACTCGAATTCTTCTATTTCGATTGTAAATATTTCGTATTATTATTTGCTTCAAAATTTTGAAATTCGAATAGTTTTTTTGTTGAACAATTGAAAATGTAAAAAGAAAAACAAATGGACCCGAGCAAAGCGAGAGTAAAAGCTCTCGGAAATTAGTACATATTTCAGGAGGTATAAAAACGATAGAATAATTTCGAATGATTATTTTTTTTTTGAAAAATCCAAAATTAGAAAAGAAAAGCAAACAGATCCGAGCGAAGCGAAGGCAAAAGCTCTCGAAAATCAGTATTTCGAGAGGCATAAGAACAACTTTTTTTGTGTGATGAGTTACTTATAAAAAGTTTATTATTTTGCTTCAAAATTTCAAAATTTGAATGAAGATTTTTCTTGGAAAATTTAAAATTGAAAAAAGAAAAGCAAACGAACCCGAGTGAAGCGAGGGCAAATCCCAAAAATTAGTATCTTGAAGGGTATGAAAACGATATTGTTTTCTTGTATGATAATTTTTTTTCAAAATTTTTAAAATCCAAATGATTATTTTAAAAAAAAAATCAAACTTAGAAAAGAAAAGCAAACAATCCTGGATGAAGCGAGGCCAAAAGCTTTCGAAAATTTAATCATTTTTGAGAAGTAAAAATAAAAAGTTTCTTTACGAAGAGCGGGAAAAGAAGATGCAGGTAGCCCGAGCGAAGCGAGGGAAAAGCTCTCAAAAATGTGTAATTCAAAATCTAAAAAAGTCGACAAATCAGCCTTTTACTACATTTGTTCAAAATTTTGAAAAAGGGGGAAAAATTGAAAATTTGAAAAATTCTTATTGAAAAAAAAGTAGGACTTTAATAGGACTAAAAGGACTTTTGAGAAAAAGTAGCACTTTAGTAGGACTAATAGGACCAGTAGGACCTGTTAGACACCTTGTTTAACATTATTTGACGAATTTCTTGAATTCAGTCAACATAAAATCTGCCAACTTTTAGTAAATTTTTCAATTTCTTTTCAACAATTTTGCATAGTATAAAAACGCGTTAAAATCATCAAATTTGCCAATTTTTCAATTTTTATGAAAAAATTTCACCCAAGTTGTAAAAATAATATTTGCTGTTTTTGTAGTCAATTTTTCAAATTTTTAAAAAAAATTTCACTCAGGTTGTCAGTTGGCGTTTTCAAGCAGTTCTAAGCAGTTGGAAATTCTCATCAAATTTTGATAATTTATTATGCTGAATTTTTATTTCCATCCAGAAGTTGGTAATTTGCCAACTTCCACCAAAAAAGGCAAAGTTGCCAACTTTTCCAACTTTCTAGATGCCGGAGAGGGGGGCAAGCTGCCCACCTGCCCCCTGGGTTTCGTTCCTGGCTCTAAAATATTCCTTCGTACACTTACAGACTCAAATGAGCAATTTTTTTTCCCAACTCAGTTCGATCAATTTTGGGTGAGTGAAAAATCATTGGAGTCCGTAATGAATAAATTTTTCAGCAATTATTTCAAATTCTCAATAACTTTGACAGGTGATTTCGTTCCGGTGCATTTTTTTTTACCAATCTTTTCCCCATAGATGCAACTCTCATCGAATTCCAGCTGTTTTTCGATATATTTGAAGCTAATTTCAGCTGATCAACTTTGGCATCTTATAAACTCTTGTTTTCAAATATGTATCATAAACCATATTCTACAGCTCGTTCGAGAAGCATGTGTTTAATTCATCCATATATATACGACAAAAATACATACGGTTGTACTCGCGGTTCATTAACATCGAGTAAACGATACACGTGTTGTTATTTACTTAGCACCTCGCGTATATACCTATGTATGAAAAATTAACGATAAGTCGATTTTGAACGGGGCTAAGCTAAGTGATCCTTGAATCCGTCGATACTTCCACTTACTCACATCGCCACATTAGGCACCTTATCGAGTTCTCCGCATGATGCCAAAAATACGCCGGCTCCTCGCCATATTATGATTAAAAAATAACCAAAATGGCGTGAAATTCGACTCAACACTTCATAATCGACGTTTTCGATCACCACTGTACTACCTTTGAACCCTCATTCTCATTTTGACGACCCTTATTATAGAAAAGTGTTGCCAATACTATGAACATCAGAGTATCGACCCTACATACCTTGGTCAAAGAGACATCTTTAACCACGCAGTTTATAATAAGGTCACCGAGTAACCGACCATTTATCACTACAAATACGTGAGCAGGAGAGAGACAGAGTGAGGATGAGAAGCAGCCAAAACGGATGAAATATTCGATAACGCGAATAACGGAAATGCCAAAGAATCCGACCTTTTTTTTTTTTTTTAATATGCGTATAGCCTATCCGTTGAACTTTATATTACTTTGTACATTTTATTCTCATACAGCTCTTTCTACATATCTGTGTCTAAGTCGAGTTCGCTTTTTTTTTTACGCGTGCAGCATGTGTGAGGTATACGACTGGACGTCTATGTACGTATATTTATATGCACATATGATAGTAACAAATTCAACCAACTAGTAAATGAGATAAGGGGATAACCTTGTCCATTAACTAATCTCCCGCTGATCGATTCAGACCGGATTCTTTTCAACTCGAATGTGCGATAACGCGTACTGCGTACAGCGTACTGCGTACACGATCCGCGCGCGCTTTCGCATTCGAGATTATCTCGAGCTGGGATGCTGCGTAATGGTTAATGGTACAGAGCTTTTTTCAAAACAATACACCATATGAGCGAGCGCATTCTATTCGTATCAAGTCGATGTAGGTATAAATCGTATAACTTGGTACTTACATGTGAAAAATTCACATTACCAAGACCCAAGAGTACCTACCTACTTCAGTTCAGTACACAGATACACATAAATTTAAGTACCTACGCCGCCATCGTACGTAGGAAAAAATTCGTCGCAGATGGAACCGTATTAAGTGGGTCAAGGTTTCTCGTCGGTGTTCTTTTTCAAAAAACCCATTTTACAACTTCCTTGAGCTTTCAACAACAAGAATGAGTGTTAGTGAAAATACGACGATGATGACGTAGGAGGTAACAGAACATATACCAATTCAAGTGCCTTGCTTCCTTTTGGCACGATAAGTCTTTGGGATAAGGCGCCATGGGTATTTAGGATGGGTACAGCATGGTATAGCCATATGCTACACACCTTTTCGTGTATCGTTATCGCCATCGCTATTCACATTTTTTATCTATACGTATAGAATGTACTAATTAGTCAACTTGAACGCAATGGATGGCTTCTTCATCATCATCATCATCATCATCTGATCGATATAGGTCCTACATAGCAGATGAATGAACAGAATGAACTATTCGACAACGCTAACTATTCGGACGAAGGTAAAAATTGGTTCGTAATTTGAACAATAGTAGAAGAAACTGAAAATAGCTTAAGGGCCATTTCACGTCTTTTACCAAGAAGTGATAAGGGGGAGGGGGGTCAGCGTTTTTTTTGAAATTTTTCCAGTGGAAAAATCTTCTGAAGGTATGACCAATGACGCAAATCGCAGCCCTCTAGCCCCTTTTTAAAGGCTGCTAGGGGATGTCAAAGTTTTCAGCGAACCTAAAATATCATCCATTTCAGCAGTGGATTGCTCGACAACCGCGATACCTACCAAAATGGAACATTTTCCCATAGTTAGGGGTTTTGAAAGGTTTTTTAGGTGATATAATAAAAATCAGTGTTGCCACTTTTTTTCGTATTATAAATTAGCTCAAAAAGTTTCGAAACGTAGTTTTTCATATCGTTCCAACTCTCAAAAATTCTGAAATAAATTATGTCACCTTTTCATGATGAACAACATTATTAAAAAATTGGGATGGCGTTATTTCGTAAAGTCGATTTTAAAAAATTCAGTTTGCGAAAAAGATGCGATTTTCTGATTTAAAACATTAAAAAAAGTTTTGATTAGTGAAGTTGACCCATTTGTCCCCTATATTTACGTATCTGTTGAAAAAGTTGAAAAAACCCTTTCACTCGATAAAATGAACTCATCACAAAAAAATCAAAATTCTGAGTGAATTGAAAAAATAAACAAATCTTAATTTTTTTTGCTACCAGTGTAATTTTTATCAACTTTTCCATGAAATACGTCAGAAAAAGGTCAAAATAAGACAACTTAATAAATGTAAACTTTTTTTGATGTTTGGAATTTAAAATTGAATTTTTTCGAATTTTTAATTTTTTTGTGATGAGTTCATTTCATCGAGTAAAAGGAGTTTTTCAACTTTTCAACGAATTCGTAAAAATAGGGATCAAATTGGTCAACTTCACCGATCAAAACTTTTTTTCGTGTTTTAAATCAAAAAATCGCATTTTTTCGCAAACTTAATTTTTTTAAATCGATTTTATGAAATAATGCCATCTATAAATTTTTTAATAATAATATGTTGTTCAGCATGGAAAGTTGTCCATAATATATTTTCTTCAGAATTTTTGAGAGTCGGAACGATATGAAAACTACGTTTTGAAACTTTTCGAGCTTATTTTTCGTCCGAAAAAAAGTGGCTACACTGATTTTTAAGATATCACCAAAAAGCCTTTCAAAACCCCTAACTATTGGAGAATGTTTCATTTTGATAGGTATCTCGGTTATCGAATAATCCACTGCTGAGATGGATGATATTTTAAGTTCACTGAAAACTTTGACACCCCCTATGCCCCTTGCTGCCTTTACAAAAGGGCTAGAGGGCTGCGATTTACGCCATTGGTCATCCCTTCGGGCGGTCTTTCCACAAGAAAAATTTCAAAAAAATCGCCGACCCCTTTACCACTTCTTGTTTGAATTGACGTAGAATATGACCTTCAAAAAAGTAAAATTTTAGATTGGAGAAGTGACTGCAATAAGGCTGATCATTAGCTATTCGATCCTACTCGACAGGGAGAATTTATTCAGAAAAATAACAAGACTCTTTCTCCCCCCCCCCCCCCAATCCTAATCCATGCTCAATGCTCATGAGTCGTAATACCCATCTTTGCGAGAAAAAGCTAGCACCTGCAAGCCTAATGTTTCCCACGGCGGTTCGGTGGAAAATGCATGCAACCTTTCGGAATCTTTACAACGTACTCGAAATTTTCATATGGAGGAGTTACGCGAAAGCACAACACTGCAAAATGAAACTCCACTATTTTAAATTCAAAGGGTATTTTAACGAACTTTCAAAATCAACGCTCATTAACTGAATTTTCTCTTAGACACTTTTAAGAGGATTCTGGAGCAATCCCCCAAATCCACTATTCATCCCAACTGTCATCATCCCAAATGAACATTTTTTTCAAATAAATTTTAATTTTCTCTGAAAGTTTAATTTCCCAGGGTGCCTAACAAAATTTTTCCGAAGAAATGCAGTACTTTTACAGTACTTTTTGCATTACCTCATTTTTTTTATCCAGCTTACACCGACCCCCCCCCCTACCCCAAGAAAAAAAATATTTTTGAACAGGTTGGAATTGGTCGATAAAATTTTTACAAGTATTAATTTAACAAGTGTTGCCATCTTTTAAGGTACAAAATGAACTTTTTTTTTTTCAATTTTCACCAATCAACTCATTTTGAGGTTTTAAAAAAATTTTAATCAATGATTCTGAGAAAAAATACAGTACTTTTCAGGCAAAATGCAGTACTTTGCAGTACTTGCAGTACCGAGGATTTCAATGCAGTACTTTTACAGTACTTGCAGTACCTGCAGTACCTGTTAGACACCCTGTTTCCAAATGTGAGAAATTACTCGCAATTTTAAAGAAAAAACTAGTTTTTTTTTTTGCAATTTTGATAAAGAAGTGGTTTTTTTTTGCAATTTTGGCAAACAAAAAGTAAGACTTATAGGCAAATTATTACTAGATAAAAATCAGGCCTTTTCAAAATTTTGCCAAAAAATTGGACTTTCTGACGATTTTGACAAAAACTGGTTTTTTACAGTTTTTACAAAAAAATTAAAATTTTTTTTGGTAGGTACCTAATTCTGATAAGAAACTGATTTTTTTTTGCAATTTTGAACAAAAACCAGATTTTTTGCGACCAATAAAAACAAGACTTCCTGCAACTTTTGACCAAAAAAAAAGGTGCTTTACTGCAATTTTCAGAAAAAAAAAACCAAAACTTCTTGGCAATTTTGGTAAAATAAGGACCAGTTATTTGGATGACTCTGCATTTCTGTTCACATGATGGAAATTTCTTTGTAATTTTCAAATTTTGATTTTTTTTTTGGACAGTACTTTGGCAGAAAACGAGACTTTTTAGGAAATTTAACCAAAAATGCAGGTCTTTTCTGCAATTTCATTGAAAAAAATTGAACAAATGTTTTTGCACATGCAGAGTAATAGGGTTCAGAAAAAAGGATTCGAGAAATTGCATTCAACTTAAATTGTGAAAAAATGATCAAAATTGAAAAAAAAAGTAAACAATTATGGCTCTAAAATTGTCAAATTTTTATGAAATAACTTGCAAAATCATTGAAAAAGTAAAAAAAATATCAATTTCACCCTTCGACTTTTCAAAAAATTCCCCTCCCCCCCCATTTCTTCGATTTTCAAACATTTCGTTTTCTTAAATTTCGACTTCTAATACTCGCAGTTTAAGCAGATTTGAAAATAATCCTGGAAAATTTAAAATATTTTTTTGAAGTGGGAAGAGGATAAAAAAATTTCAAGTTCTGATAAATACCTACTGGAAAAAACTTGAAAATTATTTCAAAATTTGGTTAAAAAATGAAAAAAGTAAGACGTTTTCACGATCGATCGTTTCCTTTATTCCTCTCACAAGACCGGTCCTTGCTTCAAACTTCAAGCCGGATCTTGCTTTCCTTTTATGCACATGGCATTCCACATATTTACTCCTTTCTCGGCCGGATACAGGCAACGCAACGAACAAGGTCATCACACCTTACCAACATTACTGCCTCCGTGCAGAATGCAAATCTGCAACCGCAACAAATACAATATCTGCCACATAATCTCAAGTTCATATTCGTACTTTGTAATGCAATAACAATTCTTCAGCACACGTACGTACGTTTTATTATTCGTGCATATCCGTTAATCGTTGTCGTCTGTCTATGCAACGTGCACCTACAGGGGATTCTCAATCCAAACACGAAGGCAATACGAAACAAATCGAGTGAATAGTTTTGGCGCATACTAATAAATGACACATTAAAAGTTATAAAACGGCCGGAAACGAAGAAAAAAAATTGTATTCTCGGATATAACGTGTTGCCAAAAACCAGACCGAAAAAGAAATTTTGTCGATCTGATTTCCTTCTCTATTCGCAGTTGATTTCCAGTTAATGAACTTAGCTACATATTATTAGGTACGTTGAATCGTCTAGCAGTCTACGTATTAGTTCATTAACTTATCATCAAGATGAGATTTTTCAAATGATCGAAGGATGAATTTCTCATCGATTGTGGAAAGGAAATATTTCTCAAAATTTTGGAAAATTGCCACAAAATCGTGCCCACATTTATTTTCATTTTCATTTCAAAGATAAGTATTTGGAATTGTAATCAATTCTAGAGACTTCCTCTGTCCTCATCTTTGAAAAAAAAACTGTCATCCTCTTTAAAATTCTTCTTACCGAGTAAAAAGCTCATTCAATTCTCATTCCATTACACTATAATAAAAATTTATACATTTTTTTCGCCACGCTTGTAGCTCTTGAAAAAAATCACCATAATATTATTTCCTCAATGAACGTCTCGTCGCGCCTTACAGACTATACGACCACATGTTGCTCGTTGTGTTTGCTTATATCTTAAAAGCCGCTTAAATTCCAACGAAAGAAGAGTAAACGCCATCGACAGATAAGTGCTACAGAATAATAATGAAGGTCGATCGTAGATAAAACCATTATCATACGATAATGGCAAGGAATGTATACGATCACAGAGAGCTTGTTATATATGTAGTTGTACAAACAGCACAGATACATACGAATGAACCGTA
Source organism: Planococcus citri (assembly GCF_950023065.1). Lineage (NCBI taxonomy): Eukaryota > Metazoa > Arthropoda > Insecta > Hemiptera > Pseudococcidae > Planococcus > Planococcus citri. The sequence goes on along the minus strand of NC_088681.1, from coordinate 46,486,299 downwards.
AGTATTCTTCAGGTAAAAAATACACCACCAGCAATAATAAATATAATTGTATTAGCCCAAGAGAATTAGCTCAAACAAGGAGGTTATGTGGAAAAGAGCACCCTCTTCCTCCCTAAAAAAAAGCACATCCAATTTCCACAGCAAATTAACGAGAAAATACAGCACCACTTTCTAGAATGATCGCATCACAACCTCATAAATTGAAACGTCCCACAGATTCTCGCTGCTGCATACGTGTAAACGGTGCCTATGAAAAATGCGACCACTATTTAAAAAGTGCCATATAATCTCACCGTAGTATTTTTTTCTCTTTCTATAGAAGATCCCTATATACTTTTTTCCAGGAAGACCATAGGTACGTAAAGGTATACAAACGTTGAGTTATCGGCCTACGAGCTCCGTGAGGTTAATAATGAATTCCTATCAGCAATGAAGTGCGTTCCTTTTGTTGTTATTTCCTTACCTCTCTTGAAGTGCTCACCTTAATTCGCGTAATATCTGCTCAAGGCTACGAATTCGTATCGAAAATGAAGAGAATTACAATATTATCAGCAGGAGGATGGAAATTTACCACCAAATTACTAGTTTTTTATAATCTCCAAAAATGTTTATTGAATTTAAAAAAAAAAAAACATTATAAGTCGCCGAAATTGATTTTTAAAAAAATTGTCAAAAATCGAAAAATCAATTTGGGCAGCTGAAATTTTGGTAATAGGGTTTTTAGACCTTGCTTTTTCCAAAAATCGTAATTTCGTTCACATCAGAGGCGAATACTGTGAGAAATTCCTTTGTGAGTAAACCCAGAAACGATTTGTACATCTAAAGCGTCACAAACACCTTTTTAGGCAATTTTTCGCAATTTGAGGTAAACCCCCATCAAATTCTCATCCCAGCGAGAGCTCCAAAATCCAGGCACTGAATTTTACCCTAGAATAGCCAGAAATCAAGCAACAGACCACCCTTCGAGCCTTTTCACTTCAGGAAGTATCGCACGTCAAAACTGCTCGAATCCATGAGAAATTTCCTGAAGGTAGGCATCAATTTTCAACTCGTTTCCAATCGACTCTATAGTACATATGTACATTCCAGACACCTCAATCAACAATTCCGTACAACGCTGAAAAGGGGAATGCGAACTGAAGGCGTACCTCTTCGAAGAAAATCGTTATATCGAGGAATTCGCCAAAACGGATGACTTTTTCGTGGAATATTCGAGTTGTATGTACATAATAAACTTACAAGACATACCCGTACCTTGCGAACACACCAAAAAAAAAAAAAAAAAACCTTCATGAACCCACAAAAAAACTGGTTCACTGATACATCATCTGCAGGTGCACATTTCGCGGGAAATTATAAGAGGAATAATTCGATAGGGGAAAAAATCCCCAAGAGCACAAAATCGACAAAATAAGTATATCCAATTACGAGTTGCATATTTTTTGTACATCGAAACTGAACTTTCCTTCATAGTACCTACTTACAAAATACCACACAGAAAGCAAGAAATAAAAAGACAAAGAGAGATAGACAAGGGGAAAGAGCCGATTACCTAATAAATGCAAATTCCAATTCCGCTGCGCTGCCTTTCAACACAGCCAGCAAATCGGATGAGGTTCGGGCCGGGGTCGGGGCCGCGAACGTATAATTAATGTAAACCACGACGCCGTTATCTTTGATTTCTTAATGACGATGAAGCCAACATTTTCACACCGAATTGACTGCTGCTATAACCGCCATCGCTATTCCGCGATACTAATCATTTACAGCCAATATTATAAATCTAGTTTGTCCGTATGCGTTGGTTGGATCGGATGATCTAAAAAAACATCATTCCATTCATACCTAGGCGATCGCATGCTTTAGTATGAAATTTCGGACAGCTAAATTAAATTCCGATATTATTAATCGTGTGTTGTAGGAAGAAATTCGATTCTCTGTATTGCCGTTCATCTTTTATCCCATTCGCACATCTCATAAATACAACATACAGCTGATTGAGCTGATAGGTTTCCTGTCTCCGAATAAAGATATAATGTTCTAAGAGGTGTATAGTTGATGTGATTATATCAGGAGCCAAAATAACTAATCTCCTCAACTCAACAGCAATCAGCAAACACAGAGGAACTGACTGAACATTGACATAGACTCGAAAAGCAACATTTTCAACATGCAAGGTCAAAAAACCATATCCACCTCACCTTAATCAAAAAAATTAAAATTTAAACATGAAAGACCCACCTAGACCTACCAACCTTCCGTTACCCATTTGGACTGAAAAAAATTCCTCAAAACGTTTAGAAGACAAAGCCAAGTAACTCAAACGTTTTTCCAAAGATGAAAACAGGCTGATAAAATCAAACAAAAAAATTCAAAACGTAGATATTTCTAAATAACGAATAAAAAAATGAAAAAAATCATATTTAAAAAAAAAAAATTTGCAAGATGAATTTTTCAACAAAAAAAAATTCAGATTAGCCAATGATTATCTATATTTTATTGAAAAATACTAAAAAAAAAAGAAAGAAAGAAACAGACACATTTTTTTAGAATATATTAATTTTAAAAACTAGGAAAAAATTATTTTTGAAATAGAAATATGTATTACAATAATTAGTATTTGTATTATTTTGCAAGACAAATCAAGAAACCGAACAACTTTCCTGAAAATGAGAAAATGAAAAAAATGAACAGAAAAACTCGAAAAATATTTTTGAAATTGATAACAAATTAAGAATCACGTTCTGTCAAATAAAACTTTCCTGCAGTAAAATTTGCAAAGCAAATCGTCAAAAAATTGCAGCGCTAATTTTACATTAAATCTACATAACCAAAATTTCACATGCTAATGTTCATTTTTGAATTTTTGGCGAATTTTTGAAAATTGGAAAAAAATTTAAGGGTAATTTTCGAATTTTTTCATGAAATACAAATTTTTATGAGCAAAGTGAACCAATGCGAATAAATCCCTTCAATTCACTTTCCACTTGTCAACAACTACTACAAGTTTTGGGCCATTCTGGATCCTCCAGCGACTTTTCATGTTTTCTACAGAAATTTCAAATCACTTTTGAAAGACCGAAAATGAACTCGAGCTTCTTTGAATTTGGTCGGTGCTTATTGAACCCCCCTCACCGTTTTTGGCGGTTATCGCAAAATTCCAGGACTACTTCAAAAGCGAATTTTTCCATAAAGTGAAAAAAAATCAAATTTTCAAAGAAGGTATACAGCAGGCGGGTTTTTTCGGCAAGATAAGGTCTGGTGTGCCACACGATCACCTGACTCGAAATCAATCTCGAGTTGACCTTTTTGGAGCTTACAGCGAGTTTTCAAATTTTTCCAGAAAAAATAATACCTTCTACGATTTAATTTTTTTCGCATTTTCTGGAATTTACAAATTGGTAGAAAATTTAATATAGGTAAGCACTGGCCACAGTTACAGGCACTGAAGCTTATCTTTGATCTTTCAGAGTGATTTGAATTTTTGGGAGAGAATTGAAAAAGCCCTGAAGGCTCCAAAATGAACAAAAACCAGTGATATTGTTGGTAAATGGGAGTTGAATTGAAGTAACCATTCACATTGGTTCACTTTGCTTTAAAAAAATGTTTATTTTTCATGAAAAAGCTCAACGATCGACATTAAAATAGCTCCTTTGAATTTTGAGAGTGTCTAACAAAATCTGAAAACTAAAAAGGATTTCGGAAAGAGCTTTTGGAAGGACTGTATTGATACCGCCCCCCCCCCAATTCATTTTCACAAAATTGCCAAAAAAAAGCTTCAAAAATTAATAATTTTTAAAAGAACAACATGTCTACCGGAATTGTTTGACCGAAAATTACTGCCTTTCTAACTCTTTCAAAAAACAATCACTGCTTTCCAAAATATTTTTAACCCCGCTCCCTCCCATAGGGATACATTTTTCATTTTTTTTTTTTTTTTTTGGTTTGAACTTTGTAATTTTTTACATTGGTTTTTTACATTGGAGTAAGTACACGTTTTCATCAATTTGAAATCAATTCAATGATTTTATAACCATTGGGATTTTACAAGACAACTGTCGCGCTCTAGGAAATTGTAGTCAAAAATGCTGGAACTAACGAAAGGTCCCGTTATTATCAGCAATTTTTAGCAATTTTGACAACATTACATTCCAATGTTTATACTGGGACCTTTCATCAGCCAATCAGAAACAAGGCGACACTAGCGCGGCGCACCTCTGTCAACTTCCTATTGCTACATTTATTCAAGTTGTTACAATTTCTCATGTATACGATATGTTAAAAATACAAAATGAGCGAACTCGAAAAATCAACAAATCAACTATTTCGAAAATAAAATCCTTTCAAATATGAAAGATGAAGGATTTTTTCAGCAGTGATTTTTCAGGGTGCCTAGTCTAACAAAATTTCAAAATAAAAAAGCAGGACTTTAGCATCACATTTTTTAACACTTGAGATTTTTCAAGAGGGGGAGGGGGTGGACGAGGCAAAATTTTACATTACAATTTTTCGATTTTCCAATGTCTTCAAACATATCAAGATTTTTTTCAAGGAAGCGGAGGTCAAGAATATAATTTTATCATCTCAATTTTCGATTTTATTTTCACCTTCAAGGTTCTTGTTACTGTAGTAAAATTGGGCAAATAAGTAAACAACTTTTTTCAAAATGAAAAAATTGAAAAAATTAATGGATTTGAACAACATTTGGAAAAAAATATACCAATTTTTCGAAAAAGATATCTAAAATTAGTATTTTGAAGGGTGTAAAAAGGTTGAAGTTTATTATTTTCACTTCAAAATTTTAAAACTTGAATGATTATTTAAGGGAAAAAAAAGCAAACGAGCCCGAGTGAAGCGAGACCAAGCAAGATTTCAAAAATTCATGTTTCAAAATAGTGTTTTTTTATGGAGATAAGGGAGTATTTTTCTGATTGAAACTTCGAACATTTTTTGAATTTAAACAATAAGTTTTTTATATCGAAAAAGAAAAGTAAATAGCCCGAGCAAAGCGAGGGCAAAAGCTTTCAAAAATATGAAATTCAAGTTCTAAAAAAGTCAACAAATGAGCCATTTTCTACAAAATTTTTCTTGCAAGCGTGTTTTTTTTTCATTTTTCACTACCATTTGAGCAAAATTGCCGAAAATCACAACTTTTTCACTACTTTCACTACCGACTTTCCAAATCACTACTTTTTCATTACTTTCAGTTTTCACTACCTGGTAGACACCCTGAAGAAACAAAAAAATAATCAAGAAAATACACCAAACAATGGAAATAATTAATTGGTTTTCATTAACAAAATATTCAATTATTTTTACGTTTAAAAAAATGAAAATTTCTGAAAAATTGAGTTTTCATTTTTCGCTTGATTTTGATTAAAAAATGACAAAATTATTTTAAAATCCGGAAAAAAGAATGACCTTTGGGCAAAAAGAAGGATTTTTCCTGACTTTGAAAAGAAGGACCTCTAGGCAAAAAGACAAACTTTTCCTGACCTTCTAGATCGAAAGGACTGTTATTAAATTTTCAAAATTTTCCAAAAATCCAAAAATAAGCTTCAGCTACTGTAATTTGTTTTTTTGGGGAAGGAGGGAGAAGAGATAAGGGCATGCCTTTTTAATCTGGCTAGGTTTTGTTCAAATCAGAGAGTGCCAGTTCAGAAGGTTCACTTATGGGGAAAATGTATTAATTTTTTAAAGGTACCTATACTAGTATAAATCATAATTTAAAACTAGTCAAACTTTCATCATGGAAAAATTCAAGCTCTTCTCTTTGAAAAATTCAAACCATACTTTCGAGTCAGGGTTCATACGAGAGCTAACTCTAAAAACTTCATTTTCTCAGCATCGACTTCAAACGTACATTCAAGATGAACCTAAAATACATTTCAACAGTACTTCCCAACTGGTAAAAAGGCGAAATTTTCAGACACACACTCTCGAAAAATACACCTTGGCGAGAGAATTTCACCAAAAAATACCCAAATTACGTCTCCACTAATATGAAAATCACGCCGGTAAAATTTTTCCAACACTCGGGCCTTACCGCGTAAATATAGGTCAATCACCGCGGGTACAAAAATTCGCCTAGCAGCGCGATCGCGATGGGGGCGGAGGAGAAAATATTCTCGAGTTGAAGGTGACCGCGTCAATTTATTCTAATGAGTTAAAAAAATTTTTAGGTCACGTTGCTATCGCACACGAACACAATTCCCACAACATAGTCGAACCACGACCTGTCTCACTACCCAATCTACGAGTAAAAAAATCCCGCATGCTATTCATCATTGGCAGTAGCTGCGGTTACAGCAGCTGGAGCATAGAAGGGTCAGGGGGCCCTCAAAGGTATAAAATTCCTTTCTTCCGATAAAATAAAAAAACCTTCGTCCTGCTGCAGGCTTAAAGATGACCCGAGGACTTGTTAACTAACATGTGAAATTTTTCCACAGCACCTGTCAAAAGTGATCTCGTTTTTGTGACGAGAGCAAAACAACGATGAATCTTCGCGTCAGATTAGGTAGGTACATTTTTGATGATCCAAACACACACACACACACACATACATCAATCGATTCAAGCACGACGCCGTGTAAAACGTACTTTTAACCGATGGCGATTATTCGTCCGTTTTTTTTTTTTTTTTTGGTGCTGCTGCTTTTTCTTCTACTTCTTGTTCTTTTTCCTTCTCTTATATTATCATGCCGAGTAAAGATTTCGCCGATATTTGACTCTCTTTCTCTCTTCCTTTCTTTCTCACTGCCTGTAATAACGGCGGAGCGTGCGGTACAGTCTCGGTTCAGCCTTCAGCGATGCTCTTTTAACAATGAATGCAAATGATAAAGTGAATGACCGTACAGGATCGCTTTGTACAGTACCGCGAGCTTGTTCGCGATGTGTACGAAACAACGTTGTTGTTGCTCGTTTCTCCGAAGTGGTTAAAGCACAGCGAACCTTATACCTTCTGCTGCTCATTCTCCTCGTTTGTATACAAATTATTTTTCCATAATTTCGTTTTTTTTCCTTCTTATTTTTTGAAAATACGCGCAACAGGTGCTTGAAACCTGTATCTATTTGATACGGTAATTGGTTCGAATTTAATGCGTATTTTTCAGCCTACGTATGAAAAAAAAGGTGTTCGAATGTGAAATAAAATCATATATCAGTTTGAGGGAAAAAATACTAGAATTGATAACATTCGATTTCTAAAGAATGGGCGATTATCGAATAGTAATACGTAAGAACATCTCTCTGTACTTTGCTTCATCCACCCTGCCCCCTTTCATAATGATGTGATAGAGAATTCGAATGTTTAAGAATAGGTAAAACTCAACCTTCAACAATGAAATAAAAACATCGAAAGTAGGTAACCTTGCTCAAGAGCAAGGGCCACAATCTTGTTTCCTTTTCACCAATGTCAATAGCAAGGATGCTAGCTCCCACATTACATTAAAGAACATTGAACTAATTGCAAGTTTATGTAAAAATTTGTTTTCAGTGTTCATGATGTAAGAAACTAGCACAAAAACTTATCGAAAATTGAAATTTTTTCTCGATGACACTCACCTTTGAGGCTTTGAAGTTTCAAAAATTACATTGAAATGTTCGAAATTATGGAACAAAAGTACATATTTTTGGATAAATTTAAGGTTATTAGGGTAAATGAGCGTCAGATGGACATTTTCAGCTGAAACTACTATTTGAGGCAATTCATCAACATCTTTTCCATTTTATGAAAGTCAAAAAAATATCGTTCTGTCGAAACACTTCGCTATTAAAATTTCCATAAGCAAAATTTCAGGTCCTGAATTGCGTTTTCGGATTTTTAGCGAATTTTGGAAAATTTTAAAAATACAAAAATGTTGTTTCAAGGACGATTTTCAAATGTTTGCATGAAAATGTAATTTTTTTGAGCAAAGTGAACCAATATGGATGGTTCTCCTTTAATTCAACCTTCACACATCAACAACTACCTACCAGTTTTGGGCCATTCTGGAGCCTCCAGCGATTTTTAATTTTTCTCAAGAAAATATTCCGTTGAATATATCTGGTGATTTTCTGTATTAAAAAACAGCCCCCCGTCCAAAAAAATGTCGATTTTTCATGAAAATACGTGTAAAATTGATCACACAGCTGCGCTACCTATTTCAGCCTCAAATTGAGTACATACATAATAAAATTCAATTCAACGCGCCATTTTGTCATCGTGTAATGCTTTTTGCATAACAAGAGAACCGGTCTTAAAAGACGAACAACAACAACGAAACACGGTACAAAGTTCACAATCCGAGCAGAAATTCCTTCACATATCAAGTAGAGAATCCGCAATTCCGCGATGTAAAAGAAATTGCCTACCACGAGATTTATTTACAACGCGAATATCAAAGAATTACCTACTCAAATAGCTCGTGCACAACTTTCCATCTACTGACTCCTCATTTCGTGCTTTAATGCCCTATAAATATGATATCAATATTTTTTTCAATAAGAATAGGTGAAGTAGGATTATTTCGAGGCAGGAAGAGTTGTTGGATTATGCTGAAAAGCAAATTCAAAAAAAAATCCAAAGAAATAAGAGTTCGGAAAGAAAAAAATATACGAATAAGCTTAGGTGAATAGGTAAACCATTAAGCGTTCATTTTGCGCCAAACATGTCACGTTATGTATAGCGAAGAAGCGCAGGTATGTTAAGTGACCACATTCCAGAATGGAACGAGTTGCCGATGGTTTATCAGTCGGACCTCCAAAGCTGCATGCTTTCTTGGATTTCCGCGCAGATCCATGAGCGGTGAGAGGCCATCGAGCCATGTATACATACGTTTCCGTCTTGTTACTTATATTCCCAATACCACCCAACTTTTCAAAGGCCAACGACTCGTTGCACTTGGATGGTATATTTCAAAATCAAACACACTGCGATAATTTGAGAAAAATCAAATCATTTGGATAGAAGAGGAAATTTATAAAAAATACACCTTTTGTTACAGCTGGATAACACTTGAAAAACGTTGTTCAGTTTTTCAATTTTCATTGAATTTTTTCAACTTTACGTACCTACATTTTTGACATTTCACACAAAAACATGAAAATCCAGTAAAATCTGCAAATCTGCGAGGAAAATTGAAATTAGATCGACACTACCTCTGCATTGTTTGGTGGTGGATTCAAATAACTCAATCGTGTTTTCAAAAAATTTCAATTTTACGAAATTTGGCAGTTTATTGCAAGATTTAGGAGGATCTATCAAATGTTACTTTAAAAATTGAAATCCAGCCCTCTGAAAATTCAACAAACCATAGATTACATGAGTTTTTGAATATTTTTCAAATTTGGGTTTTTTGCGGTACTCAGGGGACTCGTATCACAAAAGTGAATTGAAATTCTAATTCAGAACTTCTGGAAAACCAACAAACCATAGGTCACACGGATTTTTCAATTTTTTTTGAAATTGGAGGGAGGGAGGGAGGGAGAGGGGTATTTCAGTACTTAAGATACTCGTATCAAAAAAATAATTTTAAATTTGAATTCAGAGCCTCTAAAAACCCAACAAACCATAGGTCACATGATTTTTTAATTTTTTTTTGAAATGTGGGCTTATTGTGGAACTGGAGGGGGAGGGGGGCTCGTATCAAAAAAATAACTTGAAATTCGAAATTAGCATAGTCGAAAACATGGCAAACGATATGTCGCATGATTCTTGATTTTTTATCAAGAATTGGAGCTTTTTGGAGGGGGAGGGGAATCTGCACAAATGTATCAAATTGTTTATAAGGAAATGGCTTTATAACTCAAAAATGCCGAATGCTCGCAAAAAAAAGTGCGTAGCAGAATTACAAATCCTTGCATTTTTATAAGTATTTTCGAAAACTGCAGGCACTGAAAAGATGAGGGGGGGGGGGTGAAGAAATTTTTAATATTGAAAAAAGTGATATGGGTATCAAAATACGTGTTTTTGAATCCGGTGGTTTCGATGCTGGAAACAGTTTTGCCTAAAATCAAAAATAAGCCCCCCCCCTTCGCTCCAAAGAGTTATAGGAGGAAAGGAGCCAACAATTTAAAAAAATTCGAAACGAGTATGAAAAATCTATGCCCTTCTGCGCCCCTGATTTTGAGTTCGGATTCAAATGGTTTTCAGAATCGTAAACAGCGCTTTTAATTCGAAACATGAAATTTAATACCTACCTATGCGTAACATGTTTTTGATGCTTTAAATTTTTTTTTCACTTCCTTTTTTTTCAAGAGTCAAAATTTTCAAAAATGCTAATAAAAATGTCAAACAAAATGAAGGTAATAAAAATAGAGATTTGAAATGTTAGGACGAAATTTTCGGATTTTCCAGGGATTAACATGTCTTTTCGACTGACTTCCTTTCATCGGTCAGAAATCGAAATCGGTTACGTTATTTTTACTTTTTTTTCCAGGTTAATTATTTTGAATTGTTAATTAGTGAATAAATTAGTCATTCGTGCGTTTCCAATTGGTTAAGTTATCGTTTCGTTTCAAGGTGCATCATTTTAGCGTTTTTATGCATTTCTATACTCATTTCCAGCATTCATCAGGTCATAATATTGTTTTTGTTACGTTAATAATGCGTTTCTACTTTTCATTGAGCTCTTAATTAGAAAATGAATCAGATAAATAAATTAGGAATATAAATTTCTGAATCAAAGTTCAAAACGTGACGGAAACCGTAAAATAACGGAATGGAAACGAAATTATAACGTTATGAAAACATATGAATAATGAGAAATGCGCATAATTCAATTTGATACTAAGATATAAAGTTGAATGATACGCATTTTTTATTATTCATATGTTTTCTTAACGTTATGATTTCGTTTCCATTCCGTTATTTTAGGGATTCTGCCACGTTTTGAACTACTTAGAAATTTCCATTTCAAATTTAATTATCTGATTGATCTGATTCATTTTCAAGTTGAGAGCTCAACTATATTACCTTAACGTTATATTTCTATTGGGTTATTCAAACGTTTCCATTCCGTTATTTTAGGGATTCTGCTAAGTTTTGAATTTTTATTTAGAAATTTATGTTTCGAATTTTATTTTCTGATTCATTTTCAAGTTGAGAGCTGAACTGTATTATACATTAACGTTATGTTTCTATTGCGTTATTCCAACGTTTCCGTTACGTTCTCGCATTATTCAGATTTTAGGATTTCAAACGCTGTCGTTTAAACTAAAAAAGAACTAAAGAAGACTAAAAGATAACTTGGGCAAACTGTCACGTGGCGCAAAGGCTCCAAGTAGGTACTATCCTTTTCGAAAGGTTGAATTCAACATGAAATTAATTTTAATTGATCATCAATTCTATTCAAATATATCAAATAAAAGCACACAAATAACATCTGTTCAATTAAAAAATTCAAATCGATGATATCAATCTGAATTCTGAAATTTGAAAAAAAAAAAAATACGTCTTGGTAAGACGTGATGAAGCTGAACACATTAGAAACACTCGTACAACAAATCAGCATTGAAAAACACGCCCTGCTTTGGCGAATCTCGTTCTTTTGAATTCTTCAACGAATACTCGAATACCCTTCGCTTGCCAACTTTCACTAAAATACAAATACCTATCGGCTATCGGTATTCAAGTTGGTATAGAGATACAAGAAGTAACTGGACAACATTTTCGTGACGTCATGTGACTGAATTAGTTTAGTTTAAATAATCTAATTTCATCGGTGATCTGCCACAGGGGGCGTAGCTCACATGGTAGAGCGCTCGCTTAGCATGCGAGAGGTACCGGGATCGATACCCGGCGCCTCCAAAAATTTTTGAAATTTTTATTTCAAAATATTTCATTTTAACGAATGGTCTAATATGAAAGATCGCAACCGATTAGAATTTTTTTCAATTTGAAACCTTCAACATGGTTAATCGTACGATTAAAAATTGATACTTTTAATTGGATTAGATTATGCTTTCAAACAGAAAAGTAAAAGCACCTAACTTAGTATATTAATTTTGGCTAATTTTGCATCATACAAAAAACAGTATGTATTTATCTTAATAGATTCCTAAATAGATAGGTTTATTTATCGTGCAAGAAAAATTCAACATTAAACATTACGTAATATGAAAATTATCAACAATTTCCTTTGTATCATCGCATATGGTAATTTACTCGTAATAGATAAAAATAATCAACTTCCGAGAATTTCTAACGAAATAACATTATAGATGGAAAAAAATCACGACTGTTCGTTATTTTCAAAAACATTTTATATAGCCTCGTTAATCGAAATACTTCGCATTACGATGCGTTGGTCCTTTAGTACAAAGGAGGGTGGCTCTAGCGGCATTTTCACATAGGATAGGTATAGTCAGCGACGCCAGCAAATACCTAACTAAATCCTTAATAAGATGATCCTTCCGAGAACTGGACATGTCGTCTGGTATCCTTTTTACAAAACGACCCACCTATATTACCTTCTATCGAAAGAATTTATTCTAACGAAATGCATTTCGTAATAAATCAACGGAATTTTTACACGGCGACGACGGAAGAGTAAAACTACCCAACCACCAATTCGTTTCGACAAGCATACTTCTTTTCCTCACTCGAAACTCTTGTATGTAGTATTACCTACCTATCTATCTATCTACGACCTACGTATACGTACAAAGACGTACAAACTCTCGAAATTCCCAAATTCTTTGCTAAATTACAAACGAGGTCGCCGCTTCTTACAAAACTTATCCGTCATGTCTTCTTCAATTTCAAGTGCTATAGATATTTCGCTTATGTACGAAAAAATTTCAAATATTTCAACGAGACAGATCGATTCGGTAATCATAATTTCAATTCGAATATTCCGCTGCGATAAATTCATCTTCTCTTCAAGGTAACATGCTTTTAATTAAAAGTTCAGGGTGAAGACGACACCATAAAATACTTTCGTACTCGACTCGAGTCATATTATAATAACGAACTATACAAGTCTGCTGAGTTGGTGTTTCCTTGTTCGAATAAAATTCCTGGCATATTTTATTATTTTGTAATACATTTCGAGAGTGTCGAGTACACAAAGCAATTGTTCAAATTGAAAAAAAAAACACAGAACCCATATCCTACTTTGATCGAGGACAGGAACAATAATTTACAGAAATACAAATACATTTGAATACCAAGGTAAAAAAATTATTGGGGGGAAGCAGGGGAATCAGAAATTTTCGAAATTATGACATAATCGAATCATTTGCTTGGATGTTGGAAAAGAAAAATTATCGGAGTTGCTGACCTCAAGAAAACGTTTCCCAATCTGTGGATTTTCGAGTTCATGATGTACTACATATGAATTCTCTAGGTAGAGGCACAACTGGTGTTATTTTTTAAAATGATCTGTAATTAAATACTCGAATAAAATGCATTCAATATTCGCAAATTAATGGATTTCAAATTTAAGTATACGAAATTGATCCCATACACTACACTTCGGACAATATTGGACTAAATTTTTGAAAATGCATTAGGATATCCTTCACATAAGAAATTCACTAAAAAGTACCTTTTTGGCGCATTTTTTCCTTTTGAAAATACTACGTAAAATTGAAAAAATATTTTAAACGAATAGCTAATAATTTGCCATTTATTTTTAATAAATGTATAACGTTACTAAAAGATTAAAAAATACCATGTGAGATTATAGGGGTTTTTACGTACCTATTTTTAAAACGACGTGGCCTATACTTAAGGGTAAAAAAAATGTTTGCCACCTATTTTATAATTTTTTATCTTTTCATAGGGCTTTCAGTCGGAAATCAATCTTAGGGATGAAAAAATGTCAAATTAGGTATCAGTAACACACCATCGATTTTACAGACAAATTTCATGTTCTGCAATCTTATTTCTCTTTTTATTTTCCAGAATCTTCGGTCTTTTTCGAAAATGGATTATTCGTAATAAAAAGTTGAACCTTTCAACCCCCCCCCCCCCCAAAAAAAAGGAAAAACTATAGGAGCTTTATAATTATGTACTTACAAAAAAAACCATCAAGGAAAAAATCATACACACAGAGAATGAAATTTAACACTTTCTAGGAAATTTTTCATTTTTGAGAACAAAATTGAGAAAACTCAACTTGACTGAACATTTAAAAAAAAAAAACTTATTGGACCACCTGCATTTTGTGTGTCGTTTCAATTATTGGTGGAGAGGGAGGGGGAGGGAGAGACATTTTTTTCCCGCAATTTTTCATGTTTTCTCTCAGCTTTTTCATCGGCTACCGAGTTGCCAACCCAAATTGTTGAAAATCGTAATTCATGTGTAGTTGTGTATTCATTTTTAAAAAATGGTGTTGGCGGCTCCTTGTGAACCTAGGGCGGGATCATTGCATTTCTGGATGAAAAACAGACCCTTTTAATATGTCTTTTAAATTTTTAACTCCCCTCCACAATTATATCCGGGTCAATTATCAAAGTTCTGACCGATTTTTTTTTCGAAATTCAGAAAAAAACAGAGATGAAAAGCTGACAAATGAAACTTTTGGCTTTAGCTTTTAGCTTTCAAAAATCCCAAACTTCCTCAGCTTTCAGCTTTTAGCTTTTAAAATTTTTTTAATGAGATGAATAGAAAGGAAAATGAAAACTCACAACCACAACGAAAAAAAAAAAAAAAAAAAAAAACATGAGAAAACTAAAACTTGAGAAAAGTAAAATGTGAAAATCAAAAAAGAACTCAAACAGAAACTAAACCAAATGAATTTGTAAAATAGCTGAAAGAAACCTGAATACAAAGGTTGGCCGGAAACAACTGAGATAGGTGCTCGCGTTCGAACACCCTTTGACCTAGCGACTTCGTTAGTATCTCATTCGAAAGCTCATTCAATTTTCTACAAAATGGTATAAAAAAATTTTTCCCCACCTCGCGTGAAAAAAAATTACAGCGTTTCCCGCGCGGGCAGTTGCGCGCCACCCTCCAACTTTTTTCAAACAGCTGTGATTCACGAACCACGGGGTCTGTCGATGAAATTAAAAAACAGATCGATAGAGAATTCTTTTCTCCATAACATACTAAAATTACAAGGTTCTAGCTGCATTATTCAGGGAGCAACGGCGAAGCGCGTTCGGTGTAGTGATAAAAATTATCAGTTTCTTCAGTGTTTTTTTGAGTTTTGTAAACGCTCGACCGCATACTGCTGTTCTCACTTCAAATTTCTTGGGAAAGTTCAAAATAATTGTTATTCCACATCCACCGTATTCACTGGGTTCATCCCCATGTAATTTTTTGTTGTTTTTGATGCTAGAACATTTCTTTTGGGGTAAACAGTTCAATGAAGATGATGAATTCGTCAGCTCATTCTAAATGTTTTACAAAACGCTCAAACCAACCAATTTTCAAAAAACTTTTGATAAATGGATTACCAGATGAATGCTGTGTATCAATAATAACTGTAACTATTTCAAGAAGTTCTAAATTATGCGAATAATAAACGTTTTTTGAGCGTTGTTTTTTTTTACTGATAGAAACTTGGAGGGTGGCGCGCAACTGCCCGCGCGGGAAACGCCGTAATTTTTTTTCACGCTAGGTAAGGAAAAAAATTATTATACCATTTTGTAGAGAAATGAATGAGCTTTCGAATGAGATACTAACGAAGTCGCTAGGTCAAAGGGTGTTCGAACGCGAGCACCTATCTCAGTTGTTTCCGGCCAACCTTTGTAAATGAAGCTTTTAGCTTTCAAAAATCCCAAACTTCCTTAGCTTAGCCTTCCATCCCTGAAGAAACATATACCTACTAACTATCACAAAACTACCTCTAAAAGATTCACTTTCAAAACAAGGATATTTTTGAGTTTTGAACTAGAAATTCTCAATCACCAATATTTTTAAAGAGTAAAAAGATGAATTTAAAAAAAAATGACAACTTTTTTACCATAAAATGTGAAAATGTCAAAAATTAAACATTTTCTCTAGAATCAAAAAAAAAAAAAAAAAATTAATACGTAAATATTCTCTGAAAAGAGATCAAAATTATGGCAATTGAACTACAAAATAAGATCAAATTTCATCATTATACCTTTTCAGACTGAAAGCTCTTAAAACAAGGACTTCGAAAAAAAGATCACCTGACATTTGACAATTGAAACAGAAAATTATATTTTTACTCATTTTGCAAAGAAGAAAGGTAGATATGAAAATGTCAAAAATTGATCCATTGAGACATTTTAAAAGAAACTCAATATTCTACGAAAAAATTAATTGAAATAAATTAACACCAAAGAAAAATTAATTTGACGAAAGGATTCGTATTTCAATTAAACCTTTTTCTAATTCAAAATATTTCCATTCGATTTTTTTTCCAAAAAGAACTACATACTACGAATAAATTTCAATTTTTTTCTATAATTAATCTTGAAAATTTATCAATCTGGAAACAAAAATTCGAACTTTTTTTTTCAAAACTTGATAAAAATTTACCAAATTTTACTGAAATTTGAAATAATGATAAAGAATGAATTGTCAAAAAGAAATTATTATTTTTTTTCAATTAACGATGAGAAAACAAGAGTAAAAATCTTGAAGAGAAAAGCGAAACGTTTTAAAGCCAAAATGTTATTCGCTCCATTACAAACAACACGTAATAAAATTCTCAGCAGCTGTGGATGAGGAGGAGGGGGGGGGGGGTTAGAATAGTCTTATCCTAAAAATCAATTCAGTTGTTCATTACAGACATAAGAAAATTATGAATCAGTTCTAAAAAATTGACACGACATCGCAACACACACAAATTAAAATGATTTCGGATAAATCGATAATTCATCTACATAAATATATTCAATAATGATGATGATTTTTTATGCAAAAGGGAAGAGTCTTCAAGTTGAAAGACAGCTCAATAAAGGGAATGAACTGAAATACCAAAAAAAAGATGGAATCACATTTTAAAAAAGGTCGCCTATAATAGTCGGTTTGGAGCAAACCCACAAATATGTAGGTACCACTTTTCCTTATATAGGATGAAAAAGTAGGTACAATTTTTTTGAATAAGTAGGTAGGTACATATTCATTTTCAAAAAAATATACATATTTCATTTGAAAAAAATGACAAGATTATTCCCGGAAACTTGAATGAAAAAATATGATTTTTTTCCAACAAAAAAAAATACAAAATACAAAATACTTCAAAAACGATTATTTCAATGAATTGATTTCAGGGTAAGGACACATCGGATTCGTACTTAAATCACAGCCTCGAGAGAGAAATAGCAAATACTAGAGACGTAGGTGCAATATTATTATCCTATATTCAATTACCAAAACCACCAAACCAATATCATAAAAATCAACATAGAACTACAGAATTACAATCCAACCAAAAATATTCCAAATTCTTCCACTACGACTGATTTTGTGAATTTCAAAATGAAACAGAATCATTTTTATAGATTCACGATCCAATTGCAATATAACAGATAACGAAAGAAAGCACTTCGAGCTTCTCATTTCATTGATGTTTCCCAGCAGTATTTTTTGGAATCACTGGATACAGAATGGCTGGATACGAAAAGCCATTTTCGTTTAACGGTGATATTTTTTCCTCCGGTCGCGAAACTGCTGCTTTAATTTTCTTTCTGACGATTATCGTAAAGATAGAAACGATAGAATTTTTATACTCGTTCGGTCGCCATTGCGAAATAAAATCTTTTAAGTGGTCTTTTCTTCTACAACGAATGGAGAAAAAAATTTATAGACCAACAGGTTCCATTTACTTGTTTCTCGGCTGCTCGCACTTCATTCACCCGGCTAGGCGTATGTTTTCCGAATTTTAATCGATATATTAGGCGTTCCTCAGCTCTAGAATATGCAACAAATTTATAGTATGTATGTATAGTGAACGCGATACAAAGATACAAATCGTATTTAGCCTAGCTGTTCGGGAATGATTTTCACTTCTTAGGCCAGCACACGCTTTCCACCGGCGACAAAAAAAAAATGCATTACGATCTAAATTGCATCAAGCGTGTCATAATTTTCCTCGCAGGACCGTTCTCGTATCTGAGCTTAGAAAACACTAACCTATACTAAGACCGAATAAGTAAACCCACCGTTGAAGGTGAAAGTCAAACCGCTAATGCTATTGAGGTCACACTAAGACGATGACGACGCATCACGTTTTTATTAGATCGAAACGAACAGCAGCAGCACCGGACGGACTGAATCGAGGATGGAAAATCCGCTACGATAATTGTCTTTTCTTTTGTACATTTTCGTCAATGATACGCAAATTCCATTACTGGAAACACGACGACGACGCGGCGTTAACAGAGAAACGCCGAAAAATTGGCTGAGAGAATTTGTGGCATCGTATAGGTACGAATTCGATGTGACCGGATAAATTGATAAATTATGCATATGGACGGTGTTCCTGGGCGGACTTTTCATTCCTAAGGTTCGTGTAAAATTTAATATTCTACCTGAAACTTGATATATTTATTCGGGTACATTGAAAAATAACAGCCCACTACACGGTCGTCGTTCTTTTATGACTTATATTACAATAAATCGTTCGAATGTTTAAACCCAGAGCGTGTCAAGGGTTCCCAAAATATAGTCTCCGGTTTTCTTTCATCGAATAACCGAATCTCCAACTCATTCATAACAAATTACCATTCGATCAGCTAACTCGGACGAGGAATTTATACATCCGATGACTTTGTTACATAGAGGGAAATTTTACGTTTGTGAGCCCACACATGAACTTACCTCGCAGATGCAAACGACGCTGATGGCGACGAGCCCACAGCTCCGAATCCAACGCCAACTGCCAATCCTTCCGGAACGTTATGTACGGTAATTGCGATAATAAGTAACAGCATACGTTTCCATTGCTTCGAATCAGCCTCTGGCGAAGGTACTTTGATCTTCGAGTCACCGGAGGTCGGTCTTCTGCGTCGGCTAACGTTATAATTATCTGAGAAAAAAAAATTCACCAAAAATTGAACCACTATTATTTTAAAAACATTCGCGAGATGAAAAATTAGCCTATCAATTGATCGTAAAAAAACAAAAATGAATAAAACTTGTTGAATCGAGTTTTGGAGCGAACGACTTTCAACATTTTACACAATTTATACAATTTTAAAATGAAAGATTTGCATAAATAATTTCTCTACAGTTGTAATATTATTTTCGTCTTGTTTTCTCGTCTACCAATTTATTAATTTTTTTTTACTAATGAGCGTACGTTGTCGAGCTGAACAGAGTAAATAAAGATCGGTGTACGACGATACCATCCGTGTTTTCAGGTAATCAGAGTTCAGCCATTAATTATACTTTTATGACGACGATTGGAATTAATTTCAATATAAAACTTGCAATGGAATTTAAATTATTGTAATTTGATTAGTACACATGGTAGATCTGATGACGATAGTTCGCCTAAATTCGTAACGACGAATACTGCTCGGAACATAAAACAAATGACGTAAATTTCATCAGCATTCCAAATCATGAGTGCACAACCGACCAAAACAGAATTCAACATCTATCATCCACCGATTTACAAAATTAAACCACAGATGACAGGAATTCTTGAATGACGGCGTCATCTGCTCTGATCGTCACCGGAATTTACAACGTAGGATGATCATTTTCTAAATAATTCAAATTCCATCACAAGTTAACCCATAGAAGAAGGACTTTAATCGTCGGTCGCTGTAAAAGAATACGAAATTTGAACGAACTCTCATAGTGGGAAAACACGTTGAAAACTGTCGGACAACGATCTTGAATAACTCTACTTGAAACAACAATCACATGTTCATTAGTCAAAATCAAAACTGATGAATTAATGCCTGGAGCAAAAAAAGATACAAATAGTGATACAACGTATAAAAAATTATTCAAATGTACATCCTTTTTCGAAGAAACACTTTCTAAAGCACCGAAAATTGTTCGCTTCAACTTTGCTCTCTGAGCACAACGTAAACAAAACAAAAATTGACCCGGTAAGTGCACAACTTATTCGACCAACATACCTTCCATAGCAAGACTGTGACCGTACGCTTCACCTTCATCGTCATTACTATTCTTTCTAGCTCGGAATTTCCTGTGACTATCTGGAACCGAAACACGATTAGCTCGATGCGATACTCGCTAGTAATTAAGTCAATTACTCATTACCTTGATGTAGATAAGCCGGCGTCAAATCGTAATCAGCCAAAAAGACATCGACCATATAGACGAACAACGATCCTAAGAAGAATCCCACAGCTACCGGTATGAAAGAAAATTCTCCGTTTTTACCATACAGCTCGCTTTGTTCGGCCATCTCGATAGCTGGAGCCAATAACGACCAGAATGAAGCTGCAACCATAACACCGGCAGCAAAACCCAAGCTAACATCGAGTAGTTTTCTCTGCCGAAAAACACCGTTGATCAGAATCGATGATTTCAATATATTTGAATAAGATGTTGTCATTACTCACTTGAGTTCCATTGAATACGATGACGAATGCTGCACCAAGAGCTGTTAATCCCCACGTGAACAAGGTGCCAAGCACTGTTTGCTTAATCGGACTCAAGTTTTCAATCATATCGATCACAGATGGCTGCCTGGAATAGAAAAGTAAAGGTGCGTTTATGATTGTCCGTAACTCTTACGGCCTGTTACAGAAAAGTAAAAATTTTTTTACTTTTCTGTAATTTTCTTTGTTGTTTTCTGTAAAACAAAAAGTTACGGTTACGGACAACGTGAACTACGCCATAAGAATTCTTGTATTTTACTTTTCCATAACAGACCGTAACTTTTATTACGGTTAGTTACAGACAATCATGAACGCACCTTAATGGGTTATTTACGATAACGAAGTCATCTACTGCGTTGTTTTTATTCAATTACGATCTCACGTCAGGTTACTTCATGGAAAACCTTCGAAAGAGCAGTACAACAAATAAATCGAGATCTATTATGTATGTTATCACTATTAAAACTTGTAAAAGTCATTTTTCCGAACAAAAGATTGACCAAAATCGTAACACAAATACAAAAGAATAATAGCAAAAGAAAATGTGGAAAACACGACAAGATTTTGCAAAAAATGTGCAACAATTTAACAGGTTGAACTAAACAGGTGGCAAGGTGTAAATTACTCCCATTTAATTCTTTTGTTCGTCTTTTTTCGTGATTTATTTGAACTTCTAGAATTTTAAAATGTTGAATTTACCAAAGCACGAACGACAGAAATTTTTTAAAGCAAAAATCTCGACGGACAATGGACTTTGAAAATTTTTAACCAAACAAAAAAAAATTGAAAAGGAAATGTGCATTGTTTGCACCTGCATCACTGGAATTTATTTATCAAAAATTTTAAAAAATTATGGAAAGTCAATAAACAAAAGTTCGAAATTCGAAAAAAGCCAAAGCTTCCCGTAAGCTTTCAAAGTTGTTCTGAAACTTTTATTGAAAAAGCTTCGATTGTCTGAATAATTCTTCGAGCATACACTATACTTGCTCTTATTTTAATTATAGCTTTCTATGCAAAGCTCAAAGTTGATGAAAGTTGCGAAGGATTTCGTCATGAAATCACTCAATGCAGGTGTAATCTACAACGTAGGTATTTTGGTTTTGGGCGACGTTCAGCTGTTCAGCTAGCTGTTGACTTATTTTTTTTCCTCCCATTACAGAAAACCGAAACTTGATGAGAATATCAACTTGAGTTGATTGATATTGTTTCGAAGGTGCACTGCAAGTTTCTCCTAATTTGGATCTGCTCAAGTACCGAGTAAGTTCACTTTCTACAAGAGGCGTGTCGTTCACTCCTTTTTATTAATGATTTTCTCAATCACAGTCACTACTTCTTCACAGAAATGGTATATTGTTCGATGGAGATTCGAATTTGTCACAATCAATCAACCTCAACATTCAAACAAATCATCAACAATGTTATTATCGTAATCCAATGCATACAGTAATGCACC
The DNA here is from genome assembly GCF_950023065.1 of Planococcus citri. Lineage (NCBI taxonomy): Eukaryota > Metazoa > Arthropoda > Insecta > Hemiptera > Pseudococcidae > Planococcus > Planococcus citri. The sequence continues at coordinate 46,464,359 of NC_088681.1, read as the reverse complement.
AAAGCGAATAGAATGGCGAAAAACAAGCATCAAAGAAACACTAGTAAGTGATAAATCACTGAAAAAGATAATCTTGAAGCGTTTTTAGAAATGATTTTGACATTTCAGAACGACACGATACAAATGATAGCAACACTGAGAACTAATGCAAACATCAGAAGCAATTCAGCGTACAATATTTCACTTCAGTCTAAATAATACAAAGAATATATTATACCTAAGTAAGGTGATGTTTGATAAGCTTTTCAAGCTCTATTGTCTGTATTTGAATTTAATACGACGTAGGTATGCTTTACTTAAGCCATTTCTAGGGTAAATACTACTTTGAAGAAGCAAACCAAATACTAAATACGTGCAGGATGGTGGTATTATTTGAATGTTCTATTACATTATAAAAGTGAGAAGAAATAAGTCGAAATATTCGCGAACTAACACAATTAGACTGTAATAACAAGACCTAACTACACGATTCGAATTACCGCTACGATAAAAAAATAATGATAAAACACTTATCATGAAAATTTAATGTATTATTTCAAATCATATGTTATTCGTAGAGACGAAAGTTCACCAGCAGTGCAGCCGATTAACGCACCGAAGTCAGTGAAGTCCCATAAAGAAGTTTTCCGGTGACATAAAAATGTACGAATTAAAATGCAGCGTTTTTCTCTTATCGGATCCGTTATCTCCATTTCGGTTCATCAATGCATGAAAATTCAGAAAAGAACAAAAATAGGTAACTAATTAATACAATTGTACCTAAATACGTGCTGAACAGCTGGCACCAGACTGTAAAAAAAATTATCAATTTTCTGTATCTTCTTACATTATGTTCAGTGTACCAGCACAATGTACGAGAACTCATGACATATCGTGATATATGTTTTGTAAATTGAAGATACAGGCATAACAAAACTCAATTTTTATTACCCTCATTCGTGGGAATAGTACTCTTGTGTTCCTATCTGAGAGACATACTCAACCTGCTGATAACCAGGAACCTATGAACTTCATATGTGGCATTCCAACGTTCGAGTGATCAAGATCAAGTGTTCAATTTAATTCATAGATCAGTTTTTCTTTTTACGAAGTTTCATTTCGCAGAAATATGACTCTGTCTGGTAAAATTGTTCTTATAACAGGTGCCAGTTCCGGTATCGGGCGAGCTACAGCCATTCACATGGCAGGATTAGGAGCCAAACTTGCTTTAACGGGACGTAACGTGACCAATCTAGAGAACGTTGGCAAAGAATGCGAAGCTGTGGGTAAATCTAAACCTCTACTGATCACCGGAGAGATGTCAAATGAACAAGATGTGAAAAATATGATCGACAGTACCATAAAGCATTATTCTCAGTTGGACGTGCTTATCAATAATGCCGGTGTTATGGAAATGGGAAGTATAGAAAACACTTCTCTAGAACAATACGATAATGTATTCAATGTAAACGTAAGAGCTGTGTATCAATTGACTATGTTAGCTGTGCCTCATTTGATCGCATCCAAAGGCAACATTGTGAATGTCTCCAGCGTATGTGGCTTACGTTCCTTCGCTGGTTTACTAGCGTATAATATGTCAAAATCTGCTTTGGATCAAATGACCGGTTGTGTTGCGTTGGAATTAGCCACTAAAGGAGTTCGAGTGAACAGTGTCAATCCTGGAGTGATTATCACCGAATTACAAAAGAGAAGTGGATTAGGCGATGAAGCCTACGCTAAATTTTTAGAAAGAGCTAAAGAAACTCATGCTTTGGGTCGTCCTGGTAATGCGGATGAAGTTGCCAAAGCAATTACATTTCTCGCGAGTGATGACTCGTCTTATATTACCGGCGCTAATCTACCTGTTGATGGAGGTCGTCATGCGATGTGTCCACGATAGCGAAGAGATCTCTTATACTCCAATAAATTACACCAAAAATACTGTATTATATTCCATTTATTATTAAAAGCATTTGAAAAATGATTCAGTTGTAATTTACTTTTAATCAACTCGTTCACAGATTTGATTATCAAATCAACGAAGATTGAGAAGTGTTCGTTTGATTTCAAAGTAGGTATAGCAACAAAAATACATATCAGCATTAGCAGCAAAGTATTCACATAATATCGAATAAACGATAATATTGAACACAGGACAATGAAATTAATTATAATTTCTGTTGGCACAACCTGTTGCAATAAAATGAGAAAATTAAACGATGAACCAATAAATAATAAAGGTATGCTAAGAATAGTAAACTGCATTAAAATTATGTTGAGTAATATTCCTGCTAGAAAAAGAAGATGCTTTGAGAAAACAGATTTCAAAGGCAACACGACTGATAGTAAAAAGCTACTTGAATGTAACACGTAATCTGGAATTAGCAACTGAAGTGGTAGAATGACGAGGAAAAATAATTTCGCAAAATTCACGATGTTTTGAGAAGCTACGAGATTGCTCCTATAAAAAATCATATTTCATTAAAATTTATATTCGTTTTATAAAATGACATTTTTCAAAAATTACCTTTCTACTTCATCCATCATGCACAGATTTCATCAGTACTCAAATTTTAAATAATTTATTTTCAACACAATTACTTCGCGAGAAGAAATAATTTAAACTAACGCTATCATTGACCTCATATCTCACAATTGTCATTTCTACTTAAAAAAAGAATAATTCTAGTTGGTAAATGTTTATTATTATAACTAGTTATTTACAAAATCATAATCTTATGATGAAAACTTTGAAAAACATCTCAAGATAAGTAAAACAAAAACAATCGAAGCCTTCTGAGTTGATTATTTACAAGCAAACAATATAAAAATTACAATGCAAATCGAATACTTCTACTCGTCTTCCTCTTCAAACTGCAAGTGATTCAATTTCACATTAGACGCTGAACCAGCAGCATCATTCGTAGGAGTAACTTTCTTCTTCTGGATTTTTTGTGGCTTTTCACCAAAATTGAATTCTTTCATTCTCACACAACTTTTTTCTTCTGTCTCTTTCGTTTGAGGTTTTGCAAAAACGGGTTTAAAATCAGCTGGGAGTTCTTCTTTAGCAGCAGATCGTTTTCTATCTTCTAATTCTCGTAGGAATGAAAATGCTGCTCGAGTGTTACTAGTATCGGACATGTCATCAGCTGATACGTCATGCAGAGAATACTTTGTCCATTTACCTCGGGGTTTTCCATGGTGATTTTTGGTTTTTAAACGAGATAACGGTGTTTCTGGTGTCTTAAAAATGCTTTCTTTACCTCTGTATGGTTTGGTGAATGATTTCTGGTTGTAGTTGTGGGCAGATTTCGGTGCTTTGGTTTTCGCCTTCGCGATTATTTCACTGTGCTCTTTTTCAGCCGCTTGTAATGCATCGAATAAAGATCCTTGACGTTGTTTGAAATCATTTTTGTAATCTTTCACGTACAAATCAGGGACATCGAATTTCAACATTTTGAGTGTCTAGTTCTGTTCACCTAAAACATGATACAATCTAGAATCCAGGATCGAACATCTTTTGTTGAAATATACAAGAAGTTCAAGGAAAATCAATTAAATATTTACCATAGAAAGTAAGAAAATAAAAGAAATTTGCAATTTTTTTCCTTTGATGATGTTTTGATCTGATAAAATATTGATAATGATAAATGAAGTAAACAAATGACGTAATAAGTTCCAATTCAGACTTGAACCAATTAGATTCGAGAATTACATTTGATCAGCCAATCAGGAAACGAGATTTAGATATCATATTGAACAATTGTTCGAAAAAAGTTTAGCTCGAATTTTGTCATCCAAATTTTGTTACATCTCCTTACATGTTGAACTTGGAAATTTTGTAAAATTATCGTCGAAAATTATTATCAATGTACTCAAAAATGTTATCGTTTCTTTAATAATGTAAAAAAACACTTTGAAAAATGATTCATAAACTGTATCATCCTTTCCTTCTATCAACGAGCACTCTGATTTGAGTTTGATCCATGTCAAGTACATCCGATAGAAAATTGTATCAACTTAGAATGTAAGTAGATGTCTTGTTTTCGAAATGGGAATACTTCATTTTTTCTAACTCTTTTAAATTTCATAGGTAATCTACATCTTGAATACGTACGAAAACACATTACATCCAGTCATGGAGGGCAGTACATCAACGGCGACAACTCCGCCTGACGGAAACACAAACTCGTCTATATTGGCGAATTTAGATATACATGTTCCAGAAGACTTACTCAACGGGAACTTCGCTATATTACTATTTTCATTGATTATAGCCGTCGTTTGGGTCATCTACATAACGTATTATAATTCCAGAGTCATAGGCTACATTATTACTAGACTATTGACCAAGTTTTATGTTCGTAAGGGTTACTTGAACGTTGGTGAGTATCGAACGTAGAATAAGAGCCCTCTACAAAATATACGAGTATATCTATGTGAGTTCTCAATTTCAGGTTCTTGTACAGTTTGCGCTCTTTCTGGTAAAATTATGTTTCGAGATATCGTTTATATTACGCACGATTACACAGTACGGATACAAGACGGTTGGTTGATATTTCGGTGGTGGCGTTCTTACGTACCAAAAGATGTTTCCGAAGGTAATAGATACATCACATAAATCTGCTTTGAAAAATTCATTTAGTATTAATATGAGGCTTGTTTTTTAGATTTATCACATTCAGATACTCGGCTGTCAGTGATGTTGAACGGTTTAGAATTACACACCTACAACAGATGCGAATTGTACAGTAAACTAGAACGAACTTTCGGTTTAGAACCTTCAATTATCCCTTGGGAAGATCTAGTTGAAAGTATGTAGTCATGTTTCTTCAACCTGAGTGAGAAAATATTATGTTGTGCTATTTTCATTCAAATTTTCTGCAGAAGGTGACGTCGAAGCCCAAGTCCATGATCCAGGAGAACGACAGCAAGTTTCAATTGGTAAAAGTTGGCGTGATTTAATACCCGTCATCAAAGTCGATATTTCTTCGGTACGTTACTGGAATATGTACCTTAAACGAACAGATTATAGAATTTTCAATTTTTTAGGGTCGTTTCGTTTTCGGTAATCGACTAGTTCCGACAACACTTTCGATAAATGTCGAAGAAGCTCATTGTGTTTACTCAACAAAACCAGCTGCCTCGAGATTGGATCATTTTATGCATTTTGTTAAATGTAAAGCTGAAAATTTTAAGGTATTGGACGAAGTTTCTCTTTACATTTGTTTTCGATTTCACTTAAATACCAGAATGTAAATTCGCAGGTCATATTGGCACCTAGTCCTAAGTTTACCGGCATTGCTGACGAACCACCAAGGTACATGGGAGCAGGTTTTGTGGTATTTTCTTCAAATAAAATAGAATTATATTACTACATGGATGAACCAGGTAAAATATAAGACTGAGAGTTATTTTTACATTATGACAGAATATTGTAACTAAAATTGTAATTTTCAAACAGGTGTTGTACCTGAGGAACCGGAAATGTTACAATTAGCCAATGGCGATATAGTTGAATCAGCGCCACCAATTTGGGGAATTGATATTAAAGTATGAATACGTAAACAAAATAGCTCATTAAATATGTATATTAATTAAGGAAATTAATTATCAAATCATTAATTGTTGTAGTGTGGAAAGGGTACGGATTTTAGTTACGGTCCATGGGCAGATAGACAACGTGAACATCTATTTAAATTTTTCTTCCCTCAAGATTACCAAAATTTGGAAGTAAATACATAAATCAATTATTAAATAATTAATAATTAATTTTTAAAAATTGATTTTAATTTCGTAATAATTTCAAGGTTACCAAACCTCCTCAACCGGGTGAAAAAAGACAAGTTCAGGCGTTCGATATACGACTTAGCACCTTGTACGAATCCACTATAGATATATTGTTTACTAAAAACAAGGTAATTTTTATGTCAAGGTAATTATTTCATTTATGGCAATAATTCGATGAGTCATGACATTATATTTTATCAGGAAACGAATGCTGTGCACGTGAATGTTGGTCCCGGCTCATATTTAGAAATCACTATGCCTTGGCTTGTCAACAAAGATGGTTATATTACTAAAATCACCGGACAATTGTTGCATTGTGAAGCAACAACTAGTTTACAGGTATATACATATAATGAAGGTTTGACCATCTTATCACGTTTGTCTTCAATCTAATCAATGTTTTCGTTTAGTTTCGAAGTTTAGTAGAAAGTGAAACTTTGGAATTTACTGCTCGATGTCATTATCCGATTCGATGGAATGATCATCAAGAATGGTTGCTGAATTTGACCGGATGTAAAGCTACCGGATGGTTTATTTATGCTCATAAAGATTTCTTCGAAGGTTACATTCTTTTTCTTTTGATATAATATGAAATATCAGGGTATTTTTTTTTACACGAGTTCCCATATTGACAGATTTAATCAACGACTGGGCCAGTAAATCGAAACCCGATCTGTTGCATTTTATCCCATACACGTGGAAGCTGACAGTACTTTTGAAAGAATTCGAATTATTGACGCAGAGCAACGAATATAACTGGGTTGATTGTTCATCGCAGAATCAAGAAAATGGTTATTTATTAGGTCTAATTCATTTTTAGATATGCGATGAATGTAATTATTGACGTATTTTTCAAATCATTCAGCTCACATTGCGGTTTGCGGAGATTTATTTGATTTCTCGTTCGATCTACCATTTGATGATTTTCTACCTAAAACGCTCCCGCTCCGGTTCTGGATCCAGGGCGAAAGTGTGGATCTCACGATGCACTTACCGGAAGTATACACCAGCCGAAGTATTCTTCTATCATTGGATAAAAACGCTAAACTGCTTTCTCGAGATGGTTCCCTTTTACATCCCAGACCACAAGACAACGGTCGTAAATGGAGAAACGTTTGTAAACGAAGGTATATCTTCACTTCTTGTTTCTATTGCAATTTACTCGAATAAATTTACAATAATTTTATCCTCGTAGCAATGGCTGGGTCGATTTCTGGTCAATACCAATTGCAGCGTTGAGTATTCATTACACGTACCATCCAATGCCGCCGTTCGGGCCTCCTCCTCAAGCAGACATAACGACGCCGGAAAAAGAGGAAATTCTTTTATCACCTATGAGAATGCCCGGAGTAAGAAAAAATCCTTCTGTGTTGCATTGGTCTAAAGTGAGTCTGGTGATGGGATCGCTTTTTTGTGTTGACACTCTTTCTATTCAAATTATGATCTATATGCGAGACTTTGCTTATGTTCGTGTGTAGGACGGTAATCAGAAATTCGATCCTTCTACGTTGACTCCAGATAAAGTGAGCTTAGAGTTGGAAATCGGACCTTCTGTTATATTTCTATTTGGCACATGTCTCCGGCATTTGGTTCATTTGAAGGTGATTTTTCAATACCCATTATTTCTGCGTTGCTGTTCTTCGGTTTCTTTATTTTGAAATTTATTAATTTGACTATTCGTTGCTGTTTTAGGAGAGTATATTCGGCGAAGATCAAACCTTCACCGATATGAACGACCCACCAACTGTATCACCCAGTCACTCTGCTTCTTCATCGTCAACAGTAGTTGCTGATTCTAGTTCTATATCCGAAGACGAACTATCGAAAAAGGAATTCGATCCGAGACTCTATAGACCTTTAGATATCGTCGTCTCGATTACAATGCACGATATCCAAGCTCATCTCATGAAAGTAAATATTCTTATCGCGATTTCAATGGCCAGAGAATCAAAACTAACTTGTTTTTTTTTTTTACAACAGAGTTGTATGGATAAGGATCCTCCTTGTCCGATCATCCTTCTGGAACGATTCGGTTTCGAGATGAAAATCGAGTACAAAGAAATGCAATTACAACTTTTGCTTTCGCCAGCCATACTCATAAGTACAGATAAAGTGCCTAGTAGACCGCACCGAGACAATCACTTGAATCAGGGTCACGTCATGTTATCCGGTTTGCAAATTCGAGGCCATGGTATGTTCAGCGATCGAGGACGTACGCTGGAACAGAAAACGTTGGAGTATGCTTGGATGTTGGAAATCCAGATTGGGAAATTGAGCGCTAAATTGACTTCTCCTCAGGTACTTATTTCACTGAATATTCCAAGTCGAGAGTTGAAAGCTATCGTTTTCAAATTAATCGATGGTAAATTGATTTTCTTCGTTCTTTTCCGCAGCTTTATCACGTCGTCGTTGGGCTAGAGACGCTGGTGTTGTTAATGTTCGACGGCGAAAACAAACTGCGTCCTCCGAGACTGCCTCAAGAATGCTTACATGGCGTTGCTCCGAAACAGTGTCCGGAATCTGATCCCGATGGCACGTACAGGTGTCCTTCTTCCAGCGACGTCAAGTATCGAATGACTAGATGTGTCATAGATGCTATTGACTTCTATCTAGTCGAGTCAAACACCGCATTAAATCTTTGGGTAGGCTAATTTGAATCTGTCGACGCCTCCTGTATATCCCAGAGCTCTAAATTTCACATTTGCTTTCTCGCAGGCGTCTCCTATTCGTATTGCTACTTGTAATTTACACGGTAATCACGTAAAAAGTGGAGTGACCACGTTGATTCCGGCTATTCGTCTACGTCACATGGTAGCTGCCAATTCACAAGTCTGTAATCAACATGGGACCGGTACAGCGAGCAATAGTAATACGAATACGACGTGTAGCGGTCGATCCCAACACAGGTTTGTCAATTGGATCATGGAATCTGCGTATTTTATGTTTGATTGATACCAAAGCGTACTAATGTGTTTCATTTATTCGCAGAATGAACACCGATGGGAATGATATCTGGTTAGAAGTTGGTAGCGTCTCTTTAGGACCTCTGATCCTCGAAGCAGCCGCTTCGCTTTGCAGTACCGATAAAAATTTACACTTAGTCCAGCACAAGTACTGTCATTCCTCTATTTTTACAAGTACAATTGTCGAAATGCAAATTTGCTTTACGACCATTTGGTTTTTTGCTTATTCTTAGATTTTTGAAATTCCACGACGAACGGTATAAAAAACTGTGGTTTTTGTGGCCCAGCGATAGCAAGCTATTGGTTACCGGAAGATGTGGCTGTATCGGAGGATGCGTGTTCTTTGGACGGAATAGAAACGGTCAGCGATTTTTCAAACCTGCCAGGCAAGATGTTCAAGATGGTATCAACATCGCCGCATTCAGGTGCATAAACATCGAGAAAAATTTACCCCAAAAAATACTTCGTTTTGAAATTTACCGATTGAATTGAATTTCAGAATAAACGATAGCGGTAAAGATCCAGGATTTGGTCAGAGTATTTTACACGAATCTCAACTAGTGTTCCATACTCCGCCTTACAACGCTTTAGACATGACCATTCATGATCAACCTGTGCCTATTTGGACGGAACACAGAGTACCATCATCGACCAGTGTTCGATCTAAGGTAAGATTCAGTGTAAGCTTGAGGAGACGAAGAAAATATCTTTTAAACTATTTTTTACTGGGTTATTTATATGTTCAGGTGACAGAAGGCGACAATCACGTAATTTCGGGTGATAACGTAGTAGCCAGTTCGCATTCGGTTACTGATAGTCAATCAACTGCTACTACCGGCAGTTCCCTTACTCCTAGTCATAATCCTCAATTTGATGGTAAAATGTCGTTACCGAGGAGGTTCTCTTATACGTCAGTTAATAACAGGTGAGTTATTTCCAACCACCGTCCGGTTATTGGCCTGTTCTGATCGTCGAAGGAGAACGAAACAGCTTGAGTTGATTTTAACGGTGTTAATTCGATGATAATTTATCAATTGATCGTTTATTTTGCAGACTTCCGAATTCTAGTCATATTAATAGAGAAGTACCATATGCCAGATTGATAGACTCTAGTCCAACGACGGCGTATCCGCCCACGAAACTGGATTCGGATTCACGTCTTAACACATTAGGATCGATTTTAAGTGTACCTGAGAATGGAGAATGCGATGGTACTCCAAAGAGTAGTATTTCAGATTCGAAACTTTCTGTTGACTATTTTAATACACATAGTGCCCATTCGACCTCGTCTGATCATAAAGATGATGTAAGTGATTCGATGTTCACGAATGTTTTTAAAAATACCTTCGATTATTTTATTTATTATTATTCATATTCTTACACAGGGCTCTGAATCATTCGTTACTTTGTCAACTGATAACAAGTCGACCAGTCCGAGAGGCGACGTTATGTTCAAACGAACCGTATCATTATCCAGTGAAAATCAATCCGAAACGTTTTTCTCAGCTGAAGAAGAACTAAGCCATAATCGAAATTCTATCGATAGTAACATGACCGAGATGAAATCGCCAAATAGTCGTAGCTCCTCGTTAAGAAATTCTGTGATTAGTTCATCTAGTTCTTATGTTCACGAAGGAACTTTACCATGGTGAGTATTAATCTCGTTATTCGTGTCAGTGGAAATCATATTGCTGAAAATTGAAATTCTGTTTGATTTTTCAGCAAACGATTCGGAAGCGATTTGAATATATTACCGGAGAAAAATAAAGTGCTACCTCTAAGTCATTTGAACGAAATCAAAATGTCGTTACCGGTACATCGAAGTGATAACGAGATTCATACCCCAGAGCACCGCAGTGTCGGTTATTTCTCTCGTAATTATTACGACCAAGTAAGTCAATCAAAGCGTTTTTCAGTTCAATTCCATGGCTGTACTCAAATTAATTCCCAAATAATTTTCCTCGAAAAAAAAATAGTTGAATTGATTTCCATAGATGCTATTGAGATACCAGAAGGTGGGAATCAATTCAATTATTTTTCGAAAATTAAAAATCAATTCGATAATTCCCAATTCGATGAACCAAAATCTAATCAAATATGTTTGACAGACGACACCTGTAGCGGAAGATGAAAAATCACTCATTGGAAGCTTGGAACATATACAAAGACACCTTATCGAAGCTCCGGCATCTTGGCCTCATCGTAACGAAAGCCCCAAACTTAAAAGTTGCAGTATCGATGACGACGATACTCTAGTTCAAACATCAGCCTCAGCTTTACTTTTAGACTCGTCGGATTCTCATTCGGTATCCAGTACGTCGTTCATTTCAGCTGTGTCGTCTCAGGAAGACCTGACCTTGGTCAATCTACATATGCAAGTCAACAAACCAATTGTTGATTCGCCTCTGTTGATGTCTACGTACATAAATCATCTATCCCAGGTGTGTAAAATAATTAATCTTGATTCTCGTTTTGAAAATGGAATCCCAGGAAAAAAGTTACCAAATATTGTTTTTTTTAAATCTTAGGTTGGATGTACGAATTGGTCACAAGTATCGTTACCACCACATTCGGATGTATTTACGGTGCCATTCTTTCAACGATCCAACGACGGTCGTCTGGCTTTTATTGGTAAGTTGAACATTGAACAGAACCATCTTGAGGCTTAGAAGCGAATTTAATTTTTATGTATTCAATTTTTTCAGGGAGCAAATATTTACCTCGATTCGATGTACTTACCGAAGGCTTCACTTCGTTAAAAATGGTTCGCAGATTGAACTGTGACTCTAGTCCGGCTCCGAATTATACTCGAATGTCCGAACACTCGTATCCTTGGGATAAAAACCAACCTGACTTCGTTTCCAGCATGAATGAAGATTTCGAATTCAGTAAGTCTCAATGCGATATTCGAGCAAAGCTCAGTATATCTGAAATATGATTAAAATTTAAACGTTAATTTTTTTCCTGCAGTTTCGCAAGAAGAATTGTTATCTTTGAGGAACGAGAGTGGTACGAGAACCACAGTGATTATCAAAATGAAAGGAGACGTTGATATTATGGTGACACCTTTAATATTGGAATCTTTGCAAAGGTGAGTATCATTTGAACGCTTCTCAACTCTGCTTAGGGGTAGAATTTTTGTTTGTAATATGTGTGATTCATCTTTTTACAGATTCGTCGATGCATTGACTCCAACATTAAGTATCCTACATCCAATCACCGTCCTCAATCATCTCCACATGTCTTGTATTGGTAAAGTAGAATCGGCCAACGTGCTGAAAAAAGATAAATACCTGAGTCAATTGCAAGGCGGTGGAAGTAAAAGAAGTACAGTCGAGAGGGTGAAAAATATGCCCAAAGAAGCTTCCGATACTCACGAACCTTACAGTGTGTACGAAGAATTCATTGCTTCTCAAATACAAGGAACCGTCATCTTACCTAAAGTTAGTATTTACCATCAAGTCCTTGCTTGGGGGTCACAAAATACGTTTTTATATCGAATATTGTCTCGTTTCCAGATAAATATATCGGTACTTCAGGCGTCAATTGTCGAAGAAGTGATCTCATTCTCTGCGTTGGATAATTTAAGAGATCTAACGTGCGTCTCGTTGTTGGCCATCTGCATAGATGAAGTCACTGCCCGATTTCATTACGGCAAACAAGTAATTTATTCCTTGAAATTTCCTCCGTGATTTCTTCGTTGCGCTAAATCGAATCATATTGCAGGCTAGAGAAGTCGTTCAAACATTCCATCGGCCTACGGTCACACCGAGTGGGCAGAAAAAAGGTGTTTTAAGTCGAGCTGCTGGTAAAGCTCTTCTATTAGGGTTGCATTTTACCACTACCCCTGGTAAAGATAATATTAGAGGAGAACCTGTATACATAGAGACATCTGAGAAACAAGAACAAGAGACTGTTATCACGTTTAATATTAGTGAGTGAAATTTTTTATACTTATAGATTATACCAGTGAAAAAAACAGCTATGTATTTGAACACGATGCTCTTTGCTTAGGTAAAATTCACACTCAACTCAGAAGACTGAAAAATGAATGCTCGCTTTTGAAAGACGCAGTCATCACTGCCATTCCAACGTATTCGTCTAAAGTATTGTTCACTACGTGTTCGAAATCTTCCGGGTCGCCATCGAACACAATTACCGATAGCTTAATCACAGATAATAATAATACGGTGCGTAATTTTTAATGCCGAGTGTTGAAATATATCAAATTTTATATTCATTATTCAATTAATTTTACAGCTGAGTGCCTTACCGGACGATTTGACAACCCTGAATGAAGATAAAATGGGATTTATCATGATGGAATGTGGTTTCGAGGGGGTATCATTCAAAGTAAGCATTTTAAATTATTTTCACACTATTAGAATTACAATAAATAATGATTTTTATCATCTTTACTTTCAATTAGCTCGTCAAACGTTCAAAATTCGAAAAAGACGAAGAACAGCAGAACGAAAAAGAGACAGCCAAAGCTGAAAATTCATCTCCTGTGCCTCCTTCCGAAGGTCACTGTACTGATTCCGTCCGGTCCAAGGATGAATTGGAAACTTCTACCAAGCATGCCAATGGTAATAAAATTTTATTTTAAATCGTTCTGAAAATTTTTTTGGTTGAAGTCAATCGCGAGTGAATGAGTTACAATTTTTAGTTTGCGATTTATTCACACATAAGAACGGAAGTAGAGCCGTCCCTTTTGTACTTTTGATTTTTTTCTACCTCTACCTCATAAAATTTGTTAATTTTTTTTGGGGGAAGAGGGATTTTCTGGAAATTGTGGTCTCTAAGCCTTAATAAGAAGTCCTCCTTTTCTCCCTTCACCAACAGCTGAATAAAAAATAAAAAAAATGTAATAAACATTTTTTGCTCATACTTAATTGTAAAAAAATTCATTGAAAATTCTCAATTTCCAAGTCAAAATACTTCTAAATGCCTATTTTTTTTTTCATCAAATAATTTTCTTTAGTTCCTCAAGTTGTGTTGATTTTCCTATAGATCTAAAGTTCCGAAAAGTTGAATTTTTTTTTTTTTAATTTAAGATTTTTTTAAATGCTCCATTTCCGTGTCAATGTTACTCTACATGACGGGGAGAGACCGGGGGGGGGGAATCAAATGCATATTTCTGCCTCGATTTATTTATGTAAAATTTTTTATTTTCATTCGATCAAATTCGAAAAATGAAATGAAGCAACTGTTGAAATTCTCGAAAAATTGGATTATTTTTACGACTGAATCAAGTTTTTAAGAAATTGCTCACAAATGATTCATTTAAAAAAGTAATTTATGAGGTCTTGCTAATAAAAGAAGAGAAGAAGAGATCATACACAACCAGCCAACTCTGATTTAACCTGAAATTTGGCGCATTAGAAGAGCATGTCACCCTCACTTCAGAACCAAATTTTGAGCTCCCGAAATTGATTTTTCGGTTTTTGGCGAAATTTTGAAAAATGGCAGAAATATTCTATCGGTATATTTGTTTTTTACAACAAAAATGAATTTCAAGGTGAAAATCTGGAAATTGATTTGTTCATTTAAATTGATCCTCGTCCCTGGAGTTGATTTTCGTCATTTTCGAGCAGATCTGGAGTCTCCAGTAAAACTTGACTTTTCTCCGGTAATTTCAAATTGTTCCAGAAGGTGCTATAATCAACTTCTGATGGTTTGAAAACATTTATTTTTTTGCGAGTTATAAAATCTCAATTGAAAAAAAATCCAAAAATGAATATTTTTGCGAAAAATTGCAAAAAAAAAGTCATTTACTTCCTGAAATGTACCCTTATCCTCCTCTCGAAATCGATTATGACCATTTTTGAGTCGATCTGGAGCCTCCAGTAAAATTCGACTCTACTCCAGTAATTTCATACTGTCCCACAAAGCGTCACAATCCACTTCGATTATTTTGAATTTGATCTTCTAATTTCAGAACCCGCTGAATCTTCAACGGGTGCAACTGCAGCAGCTGAATCTGAGTCAAATTCTCAAAAAGATCAACAAGATAAAGCAACAAGTGCCTCTGGTGATAAAAATGATAATAGGTTTGTATCTTGTTAAAAATTTCTTTCACTGTAACAAACATTGAAAAATTTAAAAAAATATAATTTTCATATATTTTTTTTGTTTTAGTGGAAACAGTACATTGAATAAAATTGTCGACGGAAACGCCTCCTCCTGTATCATTGAAATCCAACAAGTATGGTTCAATTTCGCTGCACCTCCTCGAACTCCAATCACCAGGAAAATCGACTACACTCGGTAATAATTCGACTTTCATCACCTCGTCTAAAATTTTATTCATCCTTCTAACATTTGTTTCAAATTCTATTTAGTTTGGATTGGAATTTACTGAGTACAGCGTCACCGGCCATAAATGCTTGGATGAATCCCAGTAATCGATTAGCCATACGAGTTGTGCACATGTTAAGATGCCTGTATCGCAGAAATACCGCCGTTATTACTTGTCTTATGGCTGAAGCTTTAGACGTACAAAGTCTCCATATGCCTATAAAGGTACTACAAGTCATGTCCCTTTAAACATTCAATTTTCACGAATACCAGAGTATTTTTAATTTGATCGTAATCTGTGTGGTTTTTGTACAGAGTCGTTACGGGCGTATTACTCCTTTAGCTAAAACCCTGCAAGAAGATCCATCCTGCCAATTGTGCAATATTTTGCGAAAATACACCTTACAGCATTCAAATATCGAAGAATACCTCAAGGAAGACGTACCTCATTTATCCATTCTGAGACAAGTACGTAAAAATCACGATTGGAAATTCAAGTCAGTTCAGACTGCATTCATTTCGAATTTTTTTCGATGTTTAGGGAGTTATTGTACTGAGTCGTCAATGGAAGAACATTCTGTACACTCCGCTTCTGCTGGAGCATAATTTCAAGAGTAAACGACACGTTGTGAAGCCTTTGAACGTCACGTTCGCCGTTCCAGATCCGGAAGAGGTTAATGAATGGAAAATCACTTTTTTTCAATATGTTTATTTTGTAGCTATTTGATTCAAAACGTTGTAAGATGAAATTTAGCTGAAGGGAAGCGGGTATCAGACGAAGAAAAGCATCTCTTAACTATTGATACTTAATTTTTTTTGTTACATTTGTGTAATGTTTGTGTATATAAATTAATATTTCAATGTGTAGGTAGAGGTACTACAGTGCGAGTACTGTATTCACGACACGTTCACCGACTACGAGGACCCGATAGTTTTTTGTAAGAATTCAATTTTTATTTGATCCTATATATCGATCATATTCGCTACGGTGTAGCTGTCCGACAAATATCCCAGTATTGTTACCAGACAGATGCTTTCTTTAGTGGGAAAAATCACGCTATCGGGTGTTCTCTTTCTGTATATATTTATTCATTTATAGCTTTGATTGTTTATACTATTGTGTATATTCCAGCTCATATTGGGTGTTGTTACCTTGGTGTACGAGTAGTTTCTTTGTTTCCAGTGGCTGATTTAGCGAAAGGTTTAAATTGTTAAAAGTCAACTCATTTGCAACTATAGACACTGAACCTGCGTATAAGACAACCAACTGGCAGCCATCTTGGCAAAAAAACCTGAGTAACGCCAGTTTATCCCGCTGGGTGATCTTGGCAGCGCTGTACTTCAATTTTGCAGGCAACAGGGAAGAGGGAGGGTTGTGTAGTCCGGAAGGAACTCCTGGCTGCGCGCGCAGTCAGGAGTACCTCGCGGACTACACAACCCTCCCTCTTCCCTGTTGCCTGCAAAATTGAAGTACAGCGCTGCCAAGATCACCCAGCGGGATAAATTGGCGTTACTCAAATTTTCCTTACCGTTTCCGTTCCCCTCGGCCTGCAGTTGGTTGTCTTATTCCGCAGGTCCAGTGTCTATATTTGCAACATTCATTCATTTCAATTTCGGGTAGAATTGAACAAATTCGGTCACTTTCGGCAAAATTCGAGTTTTTTCGTAATAAATTCGGTCATGATCGAGAAAATTCGTATTTTTTCGGATACTTTCGTTTGCCATCGGATTTTTTTCCCTCAATTTTTAAAATTTAAATTTTATTGAGCTCTTTTGTTCTTTTCTTTTGGTTTTTCTGATCACCATTGCTAAATCTGTCACTGTTTGTTCCATGTTGGCTTCAATACGTAGCGCAGTGTCCAGATATTCTTTCTCAACCCGAATGAGGAATTGATGCGATGCTTTAAACAGAAAAAATTGTCATTCTCAGTCTCAATGAAACAAATAGCTATGAAATTTACATTACATTCGCTGAATTTTTGGTTATGGTGTATTACATATGGGTATGGTTCTGGAATACGTATTGCTTTCCCTGCAGGAAAACGCTGTGCTTACCGATGAAGGAGATGGTGACGGTGAAGGAGATGGAGAGGCCGACGTATCCTGCGAAGAATGCGAAGTCACCGACGAATGCGCCATGTTACTTAATCCCAGTATCGGTGTGACTCCCAATACATTACGTAAAGTACTCAAAACCCCGTCCAATAAATACGGTACGCATTTCACCACCATGTCCATGTCGCGTTGGGTGTCTGTGAGAAGTGTGAAAAAGGAGCATGCGTTTTTTTTTTTTTTAGATTACCTACTGTAGTGTCCAGACACCCTTTTGTGTATTAATTCAGTTTTATGCAGAATTGTAGATATGAGTATACAGGTTCGAGTAGTTGAAATTTTTTGGAACCATCCATTTATGTAGTTTAATGTCATTGTAGAAGTAGCTCGCTTATCCATGTTGATCTTTTTCCAAAGCTTACTATTCAGTTATTATAAATCGTATTCTTTGATCATTTACCTACATTTAAAAATATTATTCGAGCTTTTGATTCACTCGTATTGCGTATTACATTTTGTCATTGTTTGTGTTACAAAAGTGTAGCAAAATCTACCTACCTATCACACAAGCTTACTGTATTCTTGTACCTAGCGTTCTTATTCTGTAGATTTCTTCAGTGTTCTATCATTTGTGCAGATCTTAGCTTGATGTGTCGCTCAAAAATCATATCATATTAGCTTTTCATATTCGTTTGCCCGAGAAGTTGATGAATGCATGATATTTTTTCATTTTGTATCGTGTGTTTGGATGATTTGCGAAATCTAAACTCGAAAATTCCCTTTTGAAATCTTGTTTGATCATTTTAGTCTCATTTCATCAAGTTTTTTTTTTCGTAATTTTCGACAATTTTACTAAAAAATGAGGCATTACATTTGCCATTAAAGGGAATTTTCCAGCGTTATTGGCAAATCTCACGATAAAAATAGTATGTAGAGTACAAAAAAATCACGCGGAGTTTAATAGATGCTGATTGAGCATTTTATAAAGTTGAATTTTTTTGAGCATGCAAATTAACTTAGTCGGCTTATCCATAGAATATTTTTCTTAGCATTATCTGATCTATTTAGTTGCTTGTTTTACAGCACCTGGATCTTCTTCAGCCGGCAAATCGGATAGTAAAAATGTCACCAATTCGGCCAGCACCACTCAGCAGCCTCCAAACATCGCTAATCTTTCGGCTAATGTCGGTGATGTATCTCAGACAATGCATAGTTCTCCTACATCGCCTGGTTCTAGTGGTCAGAATGCGAGTGCAAATAAGGTAAGGTGTCCAAAATCAAAACGAATATTCAAATAAAGGTAATTTCATTGAATATTCGTGTGTTTTTCGTTAGCCCGGTGTACCTCCTAGAAGAAAGAAGAAATCTTTACTGCCGACTCAGCAATTATCATCATCCAGAGCCAGCGTAATATTCCCAATTGCCAGCGGCTCGGCTACGTATTCACCTCAGCATCAGTTTCTGCAAAGAACCGATACAGCATCGACTGAGAAAAATCAATCTAGTGAGAACCTAAATTAGCTTGTTTATTTTGGGCACCCAATACCATTCGACTTTTTTAAAACTTTTTTTCAATTTATTTTTTTATTTTTAAATTATTTTTTATTTATTTATTTTTATTGAATAAAAAAAATGGCATTCGACTAATTCACCGTTGTGATTTTCCAGCTACCAAAAAAGCAGACACTACGGCGGTTAATTCGAACTACATCCTTCATTCGTGCGGATCAGTCCATAGTCTTTGCTCCGGAGCTGTAGGAGATACCATGATGCAGCACTCGGCCGGTAGCCTAGATGGCCAAAACGCATCACCTCCTATGGCCTCGTACTTCGTATCCAACTCCGGATCCGGTGTAACTGGTTTAAATAAATCTGGTCAAGGTGAAGATCTATACACGTGGATGGCTAAACAAGGTTTCGAAGACACCGAGCCTAAAATGACCGAAAACAAAGTAGCCAAAAGTACATTCTGGGATCTTCCCAAAGAAGAACTTCCCGCAGTTAATTCGGGAATATCGTTGAATAATCCGGATTACACGTTGTTAGCTGCTGCCGGATACAGTCTTTATCCGATGCATGATTCTTTACGCTTATTAGATGCTCATTTGATCTTCGAACCGTTACTGTCCAGTTTGGGAGTCATGCCACAACAAATGATCACGAATACCGGATGTAAGTTGTTTTTCGGGATTACTTCTCCTGTTCAGTTTAATCAACCATTTGTCGTTTTACAGCTGGAAATACTAATGCGGTTACATCGCTCGATTCGTGGGGTTCTAACTTGACACTCGTTGGTGGAATGGAATCAATGAGAATCGATATCGTAGTCAGTGAACTTGGTAAAGGTAGTTTCGATTCGGATTCTAATAAAAAACCAAAGTCTGGTAAACCTCAAACCAAAGGATCTAAATTCCATGGTAAGGTCTCCTGATATATTTTTTGTGAAAAAAAATCTCCCAAGAATTGATTGAATATTGTTGGATTTGGCGCAGAAAAACCGTGTCTGGAAATGGGCTCTGAAATTCCAGCCTTTTTGTGCGAACGTGTCAATTTAGAGTGCGATGTTCGAAGAGTTGCCGATATGACCGTTGTGGAAGATTTGAGCCGACAACGTCGCAATATGTTGTACGTTTCTCGAGGTCAACTAAAGAAACATTCGAATACTGCTCTAAATGTTAGCGTCTCAGCGCATTATATTTCTCAACAAGTAAGTTATTTTTTCACAATTGGATTTATTTTGGATTTCCCCTCTCCCCTGGTCTTTTTCATCATCTCTCCATGTTGTGTTTCAGGTCAATATGCCTTTACTACGATTACTTCATCAAATCACAAACATGTACCAGAACGTTAAAAACACCCAATCCGAGCTCAAAGAGCAAGAACCTCCTCTTGAGATGAAAGTACCTCCTCCTAAAATGCCTCAACCTCCAAGTACGTATTATTCGTCACCTTTGGGCTTTGAGAAAATTCTACGAATACGTGCCTAAATTTGAAATTTCATTTTTTTAAATCTCTGTTTAGTTGATCTTCAAAACATACAAACCTCCATGCAATCTCACGTCGAAGGAAAGCCTCCCATGTACCCTTACTCGTTGAACGAGCACAAAACAGTATTATCACCTTCACCTTCAGTCAGATCGACGGCTACCTCGACCAGACCTCAAAGTCTGGCGCAACGTATCAGATCAACTAGTAGAAGCGTCAAAGGGTACATGAATCTTGGAGATGGACCAGCCAACAATCGTAGCAGATTTTCTTCCCTGTCTGATGATAAAGTATCGCAGATCAAAGAAGAATCCACCAATGCCACCAGTTCTATTCCGAAATGTTGGAAAACTGTGTATTATTTGCTGGATTTGTACGCTACGATGCCCGAAACGAAAACCGTCAGTCATAGGTAATCAACTGTCGTTTGAACTTGATGCTGAGTTATCAAATTTTGAACAGAGATTGGTTTGGGCACCATGATAGGCTATTGAGGAGTCAGAGTCAAAAACTGAGTGGAAATTAGTAATCAGAATTCTGAGAATATTATACAAGCAATAATGTCTTACGATTTTTCAATTTTTGTTCAAATTGGGGGCTATGAGAGGAAGAAGGAGAGATGAAGTGACTTTGGAAAAATGTTGGATTGAAAAACTTGATTCAATTTCATACTCAACATCTGCAACAACGTAATTAACAATATGGCAGTATTTTTTATTCTTTATTCGAATCAAGGGACGTGGAAAGAGATGGAGGAAGGAGAAATGGAAGGTGTTGGATCGAAAAATTGAGTGGAAATCCGTATTCAGCAACCCCAAAAACATGATAAACCACACAGATGTCATGTTACGCAACTTTTCAATTTGTATCCAGATTGATTATCTGAACTCTCTAGGTCACTACTGTCCAACTTTCCAAGGCCGTCTGTCTATCTGGCCTCTTGAGGTCTTTGATCCGTCTGACTGGCCTCTTGAGGTCACTGACCTACTTGACTAGCCTCTCCTGATCGCCTGTCTGGCGTCTTGAGGTCATTGACCCATCTGTCTGGCCTCTCGAGGTCGTCTGTATTTCTGGCTAGCCTCTTAAGGTCATTTACCCGTCTGTCTGTATTCTCAAGGTCACTGACCTACCTGTCTATCTTTCCAAGGTTGGCTGCCTGTTCGGCCTCTCAAGTTATTCGCCCCTTGTCTGGACTCTCGAGTTTACTGACCAGCCGCTCTAGCATCTTATGATCTCAAGGTCGTCTGTTTGTCTGTCTGGCCTCTCAAGGTCATTGACCTGTCTGATTGGGCTCTTGTAGTCGTATGTCTGGCGTCTTAAGATCATTGACCCGTTTGTATGACCTCTCAAGGCGTCTGTATGGTCTCTTAAGGTCATTGATCTACGTGTGGAGCTACCCAAGTTGGTTTGTCTGCTTGTCTGGCATTTTAAGGTCATTGACCCGTCTGTCTGGTCTCTCAAGGTTGTATGTAATGGAATTGAGTGCCTTCTCAGTCCCTTCTTCGGTTTCAAATCTTCAGAGCTCCAACTCAAATTCAAAATCGAATCATCCTTGGGGGAGGGAGTGAAGGGATAGTTTCGAATTTATATGTAATTAATTATGTACCTACTGCGAATATGTATTTACAATTTTTGAATTCTTATTCTATTTTACTTTACAGGATTTCAATGGGTGGTGAAGTATCTGATGGGCTGAAAGGTACAACACGTAAATATGATACATTGGTCGAATCGAAATCCAGCGACGATGCCGAAAAAGTAGACGCAACTTCGTCGACTCCTGTCCCTCAGCATCCTAGTTAGTATATCAGAATTATCGTCTGCTTGGTTTTTTTTTACACATTTGAGATATCTAATCTATAATTAAATTACAATTTAGATTTGATTCGAGAAGAAAAAACGCGCCTGATTATATTCGCAGTCGCGAGAATCCATCGCACAAAACTTCTGGCCACTTTGAGTGGACTAAAACTGGAAGCTGAGATAACCAATTTACATTCGAGTCTGACCTGCCGTAAGAAAATTCGACCTATCAGTTTGGAGTATTCGGTAACTGGTCAAGTAGGTCGTACAATGATCGTGTTACTGGAAGGTGTAGCCCCAAATCAACAGTAAGTGACATTTATTCGGTGGAAATTAGAATTTTGCGCACGATTCGTGTACTAATCCCTTGTGAATTTACAGAACTGTCGTCAAAGTTACCGTTGGCAAGTCTCAAGCGTTGTATTCGAGTATGAGTCGCAGATCGAAAGATAAAAACTCGGCTCTGATGACGGTCGGAGCTATAAATATAGAAATTCCTCAACATCCTGTCGCTCTGCACGGAATGATGACTCGTGGAACGAAACAACTATCTTCGACGTTGCAGGAACTGAGAGTTACTAGGACATCTAGTCGTATGAGTCGTGGTACAACTATCGATGAAATGGACGCTAACGTGGGTCCTCAGCCTTCGCCGAGACAACCGGTTCGGTCGAGTAAGGGGAATACATCGATCAGATCTCATATTCAAGCCAATAGTAGTCCGTTATTGCAACCTTTAGTTATGCATTTTACCGCTGTAATTCAGGTAAGGTATTTTATACGCGTCTGTGATGAAAGAAAATTTCAATTGAGAAGTCGCTAATGATGGCGTGTTGCATTACAGAGTCTTAGCATCACCGCATCTCTCTTGCCATCCTTGCAAGCTCAATATAAAATGGACCAACTGACTAGTAACGGATTCACCGGAAGTAAAGCCAAATTTGTCGTCGATTTACCTCGACACTCGTTATCATTTTCAACCAAAGTTGAAATCACAGAGGCGAACTTACCCTCAGAAGCTTGCATCGAATTGCCCAAAGTTCACGTCTCAGCCGAGTACATTCAAGATAGCGCGAAACCTAAAGATGGCCAGTGTTTTTCCACCGACGGTGCTGTCCTCAGAGCTGGAAATTATCTCAGCGCTATCGCTGATATCGGTACTTTCGAGCATTCTCTGACTACCGATTTATTGAATCATTTGATGTTCGTGCAGAAGGTTTTCATGAAGGTGAGAAATCAAATCAATTTTTGAAGTATTCTTTCGTAGAAAAAAGCTTCCATTTTGAGATTTAATTTGACGATATTTTTTTTCAGGAAGTGAACGAAGTCGTTCAAAAAGTATACGGTGGCGAAAAACCAGTCCCTATATGGCTCGAAGATACCGAAGAATCGAACAATACTCCGGTTAAACGAATACTATTCTCATTGGTTGTTCGAATCAAGGTAAAATCGATGGAATAAGATATAGCTAAAAGTTTCCAATGTGACCGATAATTTTTTTTTTCCTCAGCGTATTCAACTTACTGCAACGACACCGACCAATTGCGCTGTGCGTCTAGAAACCGGCTCAGTCGAGTTCCAGATTTCTAATCGCGTCCAAAATGTATCCGGTGCCTCGGTACAGCCTGCAGAAACGGCCAAAATATTCGTCAAGACTCAAGTAGACGTGAATCTGTCTTTGGGTCAGCTCATTAAGAACGTGCTGTTCGAAGAAGCTGATCCGGAATTTCAGCAGTTTGCTTTTTTCAAAACCAGAATAGGTAGGATAATCACAACCGATGGTTTTACTCGTGGAAATTTTTTTTGAACTTTGTTAATGGAAATTATCATTTTAATCAGGTATTCGGAACGCATTCCAAGGAGAAATGGTTGGTGAAGGGGAAGACAAAGAGGTCATTTTGATCACTTTACGTAGACCTTTAATTTACATTCAACCGATCGCTGTCGATAAAGCTATTCTCGTGTGGTTAAATTACAAAAACGCTTACGAATATTGGAACGAGCAAAGATCCATTCTAAATTCAGAGGTTCTCAGCGCCACTCAACAGGTTGGTATCGATTCAATCTCCCAAACACGATTTCAAAGCTCAACGAATAGAAAGCTAATTCATCTACGATATTTTCAGATTTACGAAAGAATCGCCCTGGAAAGATTAACCAGTTCGTCCAGTTCCGGTATACTTTTCCTTCAATTGACTGTCGAAGATATGGGGATCTGCGTACCATTAAATCCTTTACCACCGGTACGTATTCTCGACCAGAGGATCTCCTCACAAGTATTCTTTGTAAATCCTCACATTTGAACATTTCTTACAGACTACCTGGGGTCTTAATCGATCATTCATGCCGGAGAACGACTCCTGCGCCGCTGTAGTCATCACATTGGAATCAACCAGTATCTCAGCTTGCAGCGCAGGATCTCTCGTCAGCAAAGGGCGTTTCATCGGACTGTGTTTGAGATTCGCCGATGATTTTGAAACATCTCTGGATGACTGGAAACCAGACATCAATAACGAGTTAGCTGGCGTCCTGATGAACTTCTGTTCTGTTTCCGAAGGAACGTACGAAGTTTGCAGTCGCACAACTACCCAAAAATCTGAAAGTGGTTAGTATCACGGTTTGGTGTTTTTTTTTCGAATTCGTGATAAATAATTAATTGAAAATTTCCGCTTAGAAAATCCAAAATGGTTCTTGAACGTTCAATGGCAAATGGAGGGAGTCGATATTCATCTAGATGTGAATATTGGGAAACAATTATCTGCTTTGGGACATACTTTAACAATGCTGACCGGTGTTCAAGAGGATGAAACATTGACAGCTTGCTACGATAGTGACGAAGGAGACGATAATACCAATAATTCTCAAGTAAGCGACCTGTACCATCGTGAAATTCATACTTTAATCGGCTTCATCACTCATGCGTATTATTTTTTTTTTCACAGGAGAGTTTAGATTCATCGAAGAATATTCCATTGGACGATACTCTATCTCCTTTAGTCAGCGACGGATCAATGGATTCAAAAAAACGCTCGAAATTATTAGAAAAAGAAATGTACGAGCAAGTGAAAATCATCAACGATCTGAGATCCCTCGGAGCTTCCCAAGGAACCATCGAACAGGAAGTTAAACGATTACACGAACTGGAGACTTTAGTTTTCCGAGGTTTCAGAAGGTGAAAAATCCCCATTAGTGAAAATTGTCTTTCGTGAATTTTTTTTCATTCAAAAAATTTGTAATTTTCGCAGAGATATGATTCAGAAGCTCAGAAGACAGAGTGTCAAGGGTAAATATCAACTCAAGGATAAATTTGGATTGGGAACCAAAGGCACTTATCGGTCTAAATCATTCGTGTTGTCTTCTCCGACAAAAGAACAAGCTCCGAAATTGGAAAAGTAAACAGATTAGATTATTTTTCTCGATTAAATTAGCTCATTCGACTAAATTATCGATTTAATCCGTTTTAGCGTTAATTCCGAGTCAAAGGGGTTGAATCAGATAGGAGATGAACCAAAATTATCGACGCTACCTCGTGTTACATTTAGCGAATCGAGAAGCGTCCGTCGACAAATCTCTTTACCAAGTACCAGCTCCGATTTAAGTCTATCCATGGACGAAAAAGAACCGATGCATTGGTTACACGAGTCAGATCCTCAGCTCGAAGATGTATCTAATCCGAATGAAGATGTGCAATCGACTCCTGAGAGCTCCACTCTCCAGGAAGATCTCTCCAATCGTGAGCAGCTCAAGAATGGTAACGCGAGCTTTTCCAAGCCCCAAGAACCGAATATTGATTTCGAGTTGGACGTCAAAGTGTTCATTAATAGTGGCAAATGTGTTCTTCATACCAAAGATCAGGCTCGAGAAGATGAGCTGAAACTGTAATTAGAAAATTTATAAAAAAAATTATGATTTTGAAAATGTTTAAAAATTGATTTATAAAATTGCATTTGTGTTAATTATAGGATTAGTAGAATGAAAAAAGATCGAAGCAGCTCCGGCGGTACATTAGAGTTCCCTGGGAGTCCTTGTGTTAGTCGAAGATCCCATAAAGAGAAACAGCCCAGTTACTCTAGGCTCAGATTGAATCCAAATAGTGTAACCCCGGCTCAACTGGTCGAATTGACTGTTTTCCATATTCCCGGACTGGATGTCAAAGTAATTCGATTTCCAACTCGTACATTTATCCTTTGACGATTTTAAATCGATTCTGTTACTTAAATTGGTGTATTTTCAGGTACACTACGAATCGAAGATAATACCTGATGGAAGCCTGTCTCCTTGTTATACTGTCGACTCGAGTGGTATGATTGTTCGAAAAACAAACTCGAAGAAAGCCAGCTTATTTGCTTGGTTGACGCTGCAAAGTATCCCTGAGGAGACTATTATATCACCTCATATTTTGGAGTTCCTCGAACAAACCCTCGAACCTATTCCAGCTAATTTACGGAATCCTTTACACTTTACAAATTCAACAGGTGAGCATATTGGAAGAAAATGGTGCACATTATTCAGGATGAATGTTGTCGGAATGAAAGTACGATCAGTGACTGACTAATTTGGTGGAATTTTTATTGCAGATACTAGTAATTTATTATCGAATAGCGAAGAAGATGATGATATTTTTGTCCGGTATATTACATCGGGTCAATACGCATATGCTTCGTTTCCGGTCGATGTGATCGTCTATTTCCACATGCAACCGTCCACATTCCGTTTTTCATGTTTACCTGTGTCAAGAGTCGAGTGTATGTTGAAGTTGCCCTCTTTGGATATTGTTTTCTCTTCCAAGAGAGCTGACTCATTCAACGAGTAAGTCGAATTTTCAACTACGTAGACGAACACAAAAAAGATCATTTCAAATTTTGTTGTTGTTGTTTTAGAAACGAATCAAAACAAGACTGTGGCATGCCAGCTGCTGTTGGAGGTTTAAGTGTAACCGGTGTAATGGCAGATTTCTCTCTATATATTTTCCATCCATACGGCGGTAAAAAATCAGGATCCGCTTTAAAAGAGCCTCAAACAATTTGGTCACCTTTGGCAGACGGTGAACGAAAAGATTCGCTTAGTGTGAACGTCGAATTCGTCAAATTCCATCTGTCTCGAAGTCGTAAGATGAATTTCGAAACTCCCACTGGCAAAAGCACCGAGCAGAGTCATGCTACTATTCGATTTTCGAGTAGGTTTCTTCTCTTATCTTGTAGTTTTTTGAGGAGAGCATTTTTTAATGTTTGAATTTTACTCGTAGCTATTGTGGATATTGGATCGGCTTCGTTTAAATACGATATGAGAAGACTGACAGAAATATTAGCTTTTCCAAAGGCGTGGTATAGACGTAGCATTATTAGGAGATTATTCCTCGGTGATTTAACCAGAGCTCCTATGTTCAGCGACGGTGAAGATGAATCTGGTCCTGATCATAGTGAAGAACTTGATCATGAGAGTGGATTGGAAGATGAAAGGTATGCGAGGAAATATCCTCAGGATGATTGAAATTCACTGAGAGATCGTACAATTTTTTTCATTTTTTTTGTTATTGTTTCAAGGGGCCATAATAAGAATTCCAAGAATTCGTCCAGTCGCGAGAAAATCAAACGTCAAGAATCGAAAAAATCGCATCCTAAAGGTTCGAGATTTTGCCTGTGTAGTTTTAAAGGATATTTTTTTTGTAAATTGAAACTTCCAATTGTAAAATCTCTTTTTCATTCAACAGTAGGCAAAAAGAAACGCGAATCCATCTCGGAAGATCGAATCAAACCTCATAAATTGACCAGTAGCACAGGATGGCAAACTTTGGTCTTATTTGCAGTGAATTTCAAACGTTTAAATGTACATATGAATATGGGAAATGTGATGGGCAATGTGTCGTGAGTATTTCTGGATGATTTTGAACAGGTTGCTATACTCTGGACGTCTCAATTTGGTGTTTTGCCCTGTAGATGGTTAACGAAAGAGTTCCATTCGGAAGGACGGTTATCTATCGGAAGCACCGGACATAAGAATTTATTCATTGGGTTAGGATTTGGAGGTTCGAGCTTGGATGCGAAAGGAGGTATCGTTGGTGGTACCATCGAACTCAGTAAAATCGATACTTTCAGTATGTACTCTCATTTTTGATTATCTTGTCTAGATTCAGATTCCGGATATGTAACCCTTGCATTCATTTTTGTTTTTATTTTAGTATCAATTCACGAAGATCCTGGACGAGAACCTGATCATACCGTTGGTTTGAAGTTATTCGCTTTAGAGTTGAGGTTGGATTATATGGGAACTGCTATACTCATGTCGAGAGTGAGTTCGTTGAATATTTCTCTACGTGATGAATGGAAAGTGGTCACAAGAAAAACCTCAGGAGACGTTCTAAACTCAACTAAAAGGTACAACTCTCTTTCTCTCATGGCGGCTTAGTCGTTCTACAAGTGATTTTACCCGAGACCTTTTTTATTTATAGACCTGCGATGGTATTTATGCACGGAGACCTGAACTGGGACCAATTACAAATCATGATATCCAAATCAACCGCAGCAGATCTCATCAAAATGTACTACAAACTAGAGGAGTTCTTTTCGCAACAGTTCAAATCGAGCAAACGAGTATTTTCTAGTCTTCAAGATGGTCCGAAATCAAAAAGCAATTCCGTAGCTGGACCTAGCACAAGTAGTTTTAGAAAACGTGGTCCTCCTACGAAGAAAAAAGTTACCTCGACGTTGAGCGAAAGTACGCAATTATTGTAAATTTACCAGATATTTCGAATTTTTCAGTAATACCGAATTTTATCTAGGTGGAGTTAATAAAACTATTCCTCCGGAATCAGCTCAACATCACAGACATTGGCAACCTGGCCTTTATCAGGTTGCTAATATGCATTTATCGACGATGAAACACGCTTTACCATCTTGGGGCACGGTGCTGGGAGGCACGATGGATTTACATGGTACAAATATATCGTTAGCTTGCTTCCACGGTATTAATTTCAAGTCGAAGTCGTGGGCTTTGTTTTCGCTGAAAGAACCTTGTATTTCGTTCGCAACCGAAGCTCAAGAAGTTGAAGCCAAAGAACGTAAGTGTACATTGCTCTTAAGTCACCTTAAATTATTGGTCTATTCAATTCAGTTATTATTAATTCGATAATTCGTGTTGCAGCTGATATCTCTGAAAAAGATGTCCATATCGTAGAAACGTTGACTTTCAGCCTCGGTATGACCCCCAGTATGCAAACGTACACTCAGCATCACAGCATGGCGACCATTTGCAGAGTCAGTCGAAACGTATTATTCCCTCCCCAATTTCGTACTATTCAAGAATGGTTCCATTACGCCTTCTCCTGCAGTGATCTCGATGGTAATATTGATACATTCGATGCTACCTATTTATCTCCATCTATTTACTTATATCTAAATGTTTCTCATTCACAGCTGTCGATCGATTCCCAAGTCTCGAACGTGAAAGACAAGAGGTCGTTGATGGAGTCCGATGTCGAACCCCTAAACCTCAAGAAACAATTAACCATACTCGAGAAGTCATCTTCGCCTTGCCTTCGTTGCAATTACATCTTAAAACTGAACATTTGCAATCAGCTGGTCTGCCTTTCATGAGTGACGAAAAACCACTCGTAGACTGTAGTTTTATAACCGAATTCGAAGACCATATATTCGTCACTGTAGACGCCGAAGCTTTCTTTTTCCTTCATGATTTAATCACTTCGTACATGAGAGAAAAAGAGCGCGTGGTAAGTATGCATTTAGATTTCGAACTTTGCCGAAAAATTACCTATCTTAACAATTGTACTTGGTTTACCAGGCTGCAAACCAAAGTTACCACAGAGCTTACAGTCCCAGCCCTCCCGAAACTAGTAAAAAGAGAAGTAACGGTAACGGTGGCCCGAGTGATGGTAAAAATGACTCGACAAGCGACGATATCGAAGAACACTATTCCAAAGATTGGCGTACGTTCCAGTGCAAAACGTGGCATCTCGAACCCACCGTTCGGTAAGAGAATAACATCAGATTTTTTTCATTGTAAACGATTCCATTCGCCAACCATTCTTTTAAATTTCAGATTATTATCTTGGGGTGGTAAAAGCATCGAACCGTACGGAGTCGATTACATATTACAAAAACTAGGATTCTCTCATGCCAGAACAACCATTCCAAAGTGGATGCAGCGCGGTTTCATGGACCCGCTGGATAAAGTATTGGCTGTGCTTGTATTAAGAATAATCGCATTGGCTAGAGAAGAACCCAAACACGATACCAGAAGATCTACGCATTAAGTCCTTGCTTACCTACCCCTATTTTTTATTGTATTGTTATTCTCCTCCGTGCCCCGTTTTTATTCTTTTAATATTGTGTATTTTTCTGTTGTGAATAATTATTTAATTGTACCCCGTAACGATAACCTATACCCCGAGTCAGTTCCCCTCTTTAATTTACGTAAATGGTTGAAGATTTTTGTGATAATCGAGGTGGTTTCTATAATATTATAGGTATTTAATTAATCGATGCTTTGAAACGCGGTGTATGGGCGAATTATCTACAAATTTAGCAATATTCATTTTGTTCCACACTTATAAGTATTTCGATTTGTTATTCTTATATACTTTTTACTTGTGCTATGTATTATTCTTTTTATTTCTGTATCGTGTGTACTTTTTTTTTATCGGATTTATTTTTGTTGATTCATCGATCGAACAAAGAATATACGCGTTTTTATTAAATTGAGATTATTTAATATTTTATTTTACTTATGTTATTATTTAATTCTCCAGAAAAACTCAAAAATTCTTAATTTCGATTTCCGAACTCAGAAGGGAACCTCTTGAGGTGTCACACTCCGATTTGAACGGGACCGCGATTTTTGGAAAGAGCATAGTTTAAAACCCTCAAAAACCAAATTTTCGGCTACCCAAGTTCATTTTTCGATTTTTGGCGAATTTTTGAAAATTCAAAATTGACTGTTTTTGGCGATTTATGTTTTTTTTTTAAAAAAAGTACGTACTTGATCAGTAAAAATGGTCAAAATAAGTCCCAAAGCTGATATTAATTACCCAAGTCCAAATTTCACCATTTCCAGCCATTCTGGAGCCTCCAGCGCGATTTTCAATTTCTCCAGAATTTTGAATTTGCTGCAGAAGCCGTGAATATGCCTGTTGGGCAGCTAAAAATCGAGTTGTATATTACACTGGACCTGTTTAACGAGTTATCCACATTTGAGCCGATTTTGAGAGTGACACCTCAAGAGTGGTTTTTTGAGGTGTCACCCTCGCTCCAAAACGGCTGGAATGGTAGAATTTGCGCTCGGGGGGGGGGGGGTTAGTTCTTGAAGAAATACAGCGATTCGCACAAATTTCAAAAATTTCCTCACAAACGGTTATCTTTTGATTTTTTTGATTTTTTAATTTTGAAAAAACCTGGTCAAGAAACCATTCTTGAGGTGTCACTCCCAAAATCTGCTCAAATGTAGATAAATTCGTTAAACAGGTCGAGTATATTACACAACTCGATTTTTAGCTGTCCAACTCTATATTCACGCCTTCTGGAGCAAATTCAAAATTCTGGAGAAATTGAAAAATCGCGCTGGAGGCTCCAGAATGGCTGGAAATGGTGAAATTTGGACTTGGGTAATTAATATCAGCTTTGGGACTTATTTTGACCATTTTTACTGATCAAGTACGTACTTTTTTTAAAAAAAAAACATAAATCGTCAAAAACAGTCAATTTTGAATTTTCAAAAATTCGCCAAAAATCGAAAAATGAACTTGGGCAGCTGAAAATTTGGTTTTGAGGATTTTAGACATTTAGACTAGTTATACAAATACAATCTGAAACTTAGTTGTTGATATGAACAAGCATATCAACCGTTAATCGTTGCTTCTTAACGAATGAAGCCAGTTGAATTGTTTGTAAACCAAAACAATACTCAGTCAGATCGTATACAGCCAAAGACAGCCAGTAATTACTAGAATAGTTGGTAGGTGTGATCTTTATTAAATAGGATATCAACAAGACTATGCTCTTTGCTCTTTCCAAAAAAAAATTTTTGAGATGAGGTAGAGAATCTTTAGGTTTGGGAAGGTTTGAGTTTGACTGGTTTGAGGTTTGAGGTTTGAGGTTGGAAAATAATAAGCATTGATTTTGGTTTTGCTTTAAGAATGTGTCAGTCGCATTTTATGGAAGCCAAAAAGGAATAACATAAGGGTTTCCCAAATTGATTTGCTCTTATCTTGATTTTTTTTCAATAAACTTTTTTCAGCCAATCAGCCATAAATAAACATGCAAAAAATACATAGCCAATAATTTTTACTTTCTAAAAAATTTTGAGAACCAAAAAAATTTGGAAAAATTCATGAAAAATTTGTTGGAATTCGGCTTATGCAAATGACACAATTCAGGTCAAGCTATGTTAGACGGACAATAAATAGGATATCAACACCCCCTCCCACACCAGCCAACTATTTACACGTCATTGATTCGAACCGAAGAACAATCAAATAACTTAAGATTTCAAATCCGAAGAAATGAATTCTGTGACCAAACTGATGAAAAATAAGATTCCAATCCGAAGAAGTGAATCTGTGGTTAGACTTTTTATAAACAGAATTTGATAAGATGAGAATGCGAATTCTATTCGAAAAATAAATTCCAACATCTCGATACAAAACTAGTATTTATTTGAGAAAATTACAAATGAAGTTGAATAAATTAAACAATATAAACTTAGTACCTATAATTATTTTTCCTGAGCTCAAGATCGATTTACAAATGAAGACGAACGAATTTACAAATAAACAGACCAATGAACCAACCACATCACCAAGCACACACGAGACGAAGAACTACTGTTTTTCTGAAACAGATAAGTATTTAGAAATATTAACTTTTTGCAAGTACTCTATTTTTAAATGCTATAAATTGATTTTCCGGTAAAGCTTTAGTTAAGCAATCCGCCAACTGATTTTTAGATTCGATTTTATCAATTTTTAAGAATAAGATGCCTTCACGGACATACTCACGAGTTTTCAAATACTTTAACTCAATATGTTTAACTCGACTATTGCTAGTTGCATTACTAGAAACACTAATAGCCGCATTGTTATCTTCATAAACAGATATTGGCATTTTTATATCACCAATGGTTTCTTCTATTATACGAGCTATAAACAAGATTTCTTTTGCTGCTTCACAGATACTCATAAATTCAGCCTCTCCAGAACTCTCAGCACAACATTGTTGTAACTTCGAGCTCCAGCCAATCAAATTACCATTATACCGAATTAGATAACCGGTAGTAGACTTCCTAGATCGTGGATCTCCAGCGAAATCAGCATCAACGAATGCATCAAGCATTGTTGTACCTTTTTCATACTGAAGACCACATGAACTAGTACCTTTAAGGTATAGAAAAATACGTTTTAATAAATACCAATGAACAGATTCTGGGTTAGTTTGTGCTCTAGACAGGTAATTTACTGAGAAAGCTATGTCAGGACGTGTAGTATTTGCAACATACAACAGTGCACCAATAGCTTGTTTATAAGAACAGAAATTATCTACTGATTCATACGTGAGTTTCTTATGTACTGAAATTGGTGGCATTGGATAACTTTCCGCTGTACCATTTTCGAAACCAAAATTAGAAACTATTACTTCCACATATTTTGACTGATTTAAAAATACACTATTTTCGATCCAATTTACATAAAATCCTAAAAATTTCTTAGGTTTACCTAGATAACGAGTTTCAAATTCAGTTTCAAAGTTTCAATTAATTTACGTACAGTTTCGATTTTAGCAGGATCGTTACCTGTGATTAAAATATCATCTACATAAACAATTAAGATTATAATATAAATTTCGATTTTCAGAATATATACACAAGGTTCACGTTCGATTCTAATGAAGTTAATTGAGATTAAAAATGCATGAAAACGATTATACCAACATCTAGGTGCTGTTGCAAAGCCATACAAAGCCTGTATTACCTTGCACACGTAATTTTTCCTGTCACCTGTAGCCCCTTCAGGTACAGTCATATATTTTACTCTATCTAATTTCCCATAGAGAAACGCATTTTTGATATCTAACTGTACTACATGCCAACCATACTGAATGATTACAGCAAATAACCACCTTACAGTGATCAATCGAGGAGTAGGTGAAGTTGTATCCTTTGAATCGTACCTTTCAGGATCGCGACACCCTACAGCAACGATTCTGGCCTTTGCTGTACCATCATCTTTAACTGTGAAAACCCACTTACAAGGTACAATTTGCATGTCTTTTTCTTTCTTAACTAGTTCCCATACGTTACGTTTATACATCACATTTAATTCTCTTTCAATTGCAGGCCCCCACTTACTAACATTAGTTTGTGATGTTGCCTGACTATACGAAATAGGAATTTCTTTCGATGGAGTAAACAATTGTTCGATGTTACAGAAATTGACCTTGGAATTAGTTTCATCCCAATCATAATCAATAACGTTTTCAACAATTTCATATTCGTTATCATCCTCATTATTTACTAAATTAGATGAACTAGAACTAGAATCAACTACTTCTGGTATATTTACGTTTGTTTCGTTTATTTCAGATGAAAATTCAAGACTATCAGTTTGATTTGATGGAAAATCATTTTTGTACAATTTTTCCTCATCAACTTCTACATGACACGAATCAATGGTTTTCTTTGTTTTTGGGTCAAATAAAGTATAACCTGTTCTAGTGAAACCAACCAGATACAGCATACTAGAACGAGAAAAGAACTTTTGTCCTTTTGGTATTAAATCGTTTTTCGGAGACACCCTAGATCCAAATAATTTTAAATAAGTCAAATCAGGTGATACATTGAACAGTTTTTCAAATGGAGTAACAAAATCAATACTCGAATGCGGAGTTCTATTGTATATGTAGCAAGCAGCGTCGATAGCTAGCCCCCACATATTCACAGGAAATCCTGACTCAAAAATTAAAGCTCTCGCACGTTCCTGTAAGGTTCGATTCAACCTTTCTATAAGGCCATTGTGTTGATGACAATGAGCCTCTGACAACTCTCGTGTCAAGCCATAATAAACTAGAATTTCATCTACTTGTGAATTGTTGAATTCTGTACCTCTATCGCACCTAAAGATGTCAAACTGCCCCATCCCAGGATATTTAGCCTGGAGGAAGCGTAAAGCTTCTTTTAGACAAGGAGTTACCTCCTCCATCGATTTTGATTTAATAACAAAGACTTGTAGATAACGGGTGAAATCGTCAATTACACACAGTACATACGAATTCTTTTTCTCAAAAGTTACAGGTGTAATAGGACCAATCAAATCAGCGTGAATAATTTCACAAGGACGTACTGCTCGATACCTATCTTTGTCAAAAGATTTACAGGTTTGTTTAGCCTGTGCACAAACCGGACAATTATTTATCCGAGCTGTAGCAATTAAATCATTCACCCCTTTCGTCACTGATTTTAATTTATTTACAAAGGGAATTGAGATATGGCCCATACGTCTATGCCAAATATCCCCCTCCTCTTGTAACAGTTTTAATTTTTGTGGAGAAATTTTAGATTTATTTCGTCTACGTTTTTTATTTTCTACTTCAGCAAGTAGAACTACAAGATCATCACGAATATTAATTTCATTTGAATTCAATTCGGATTCAGATTTTTCACTATTTAGGGACTGATCGTACGTTTTTGCATATAAAATGTATAACTTATTTCGTTCATAAATATTTGCTATTTTAGTTTTTAATTTTCTACAAGAAATAAAACCAGATCTAGGATTTAAAATTAACGACGTTTTGAATTGCGTATTCAACGCAGATGCACTAATAATATTAGAGCTCGCTTTAGGAATAAATTTTACATTAGCTAAATAGACGATACTTTTGGTTTTACCATTATTAAGTAAGACAGGTAATGTACCAGACCCTAAAGCCTGTACGTTGGAAATATTATCAATAGTTCCTACATTTTCAGGAGATTCGAATTCTACATAATTCATTAAAAAATTTTTGTTTGATACAATATGGTGCGTCGCACCAGAATCTACAATGAAGGCTACATTATAATTAAACATATTCATTGATAATGCATTAGTACCTTTATTTTTAGGACAGTCCTTTTTTTCATGTCCATAAGCGAAGCATTTGTAGCACATCCTACCAGAATTTTTGCAATCGGCCGCTGAATGAAAATACTCGCCGCATTTCTTACAACGTATTTTATTTTTTTCTTGTGGAGTCATCTTCGCGAGCTTTTTGCGCTGTTCTTCATTATACTTCATATGTAGCGGTACAGCATTCGAAGTAGTTGGATCAGTAACTTTCTGCTGCTTGGATGGACCATGACCATGAGAAGTATCATCTTCTGCCTTTCGTTTATTATTTGGTTTACCTACCCTACTTTTAGAATTAACCGCTACTTCGGTAAATTTTTTCTTTATAGTTTCAAAATCTACTACAGGTAATGAAGATATCGTAGTATAAAACGAAAAAAATACGGATTTAGGATCATTAATACCTTCGATCTTGTGCAAAAAAAATGTCTTAACATAATCATCAGAATAAGTTGTACCTATATCTTTATAATCATTAATTAATTTCTCAAAGTCTCCGATGAAACGTTCTTCGTCAAAACCTAACCTGTATCTCAAACGTTGAGATCTATCATGTAAAGAGATATAATCCTGAGTTCGGCTACTTCCGAATAATTCACTTAGAGTATTCATAGTATTATAAGCGGTAAGTACAGTTGAAATACGATTCGCAATTGATTTTGATACAGAAGCGCGTATATACTGAACAGTTTGCGCATCCAATACTACACGCTTGTTAGGAGAAACATCAATTTGCATACCACAGTCCGTTTCTATAAAGGGAAGCAGATTTAGCGCTCGTAGATCTAATTCCACCATCGACTTCCATGTTTTAAAATTCTTGTGACCATGTAATTTCTCATGCTCTTGCATATTGCGTATTTGGAAAGGTGGCGTAATATACAACTTATCGAGAGCAAGTAATCGCTGCATTTCATCGGAACTGGAAGCTTCACCTCCGTCGCCACTACCACCGCTAGCTTTTTTATTTCTCGTAGACATGTTCTGGAATAAGCAGGAATTAATAACGAGTACAGAAAAAAAATTCTATTTCTTTTTAAAAAACTTGGATAAAACGGTTGAAGTTATACAAATACAATCTGAAACTTAGTTGTTGATATGAACAAGCATATCAACCGTTAATCGTTGCTTCTTAACGAATGAAGCCAGTTGAATTGTTTGTAAACCAAAACAATACTCAGTCAGATCGTATACAGCCAAAGACAGCCAGTAATTACTAGAATAGTTGGTAGGTGTGATCTTTATTAAATAGGATATCAACAAGACTATGCTCTTTGCTCTTTCCAAAAAAAAATTATTGAGATGAGGTAGAGAATCTTTAGGTTTGGGAAGGTTTGAGTTTGACTGGTTTGAGGTTTGAGGTTTGAGGTTGGAAAATAATAAGCATTGATTTTGGTTTTGCTTTAAGAAATTAAAAAGTTCAACTTCAATGATACTTCAAAGTTGTAGGACTAATCGTATATTCGAATAATAATAAACACATCGAGAAATAAACGGAAATATATTCGTTATAAAAGTATAAAAAAATATCATCAATCAAGAATATCATCGAAGTCGCGTCTATAAACTAAATCAACGAGGTAGTAAACAGGAGAGCACCCGGATAAGAAGAACAGCCAGGTAAGTATCGCATCGAAGCTGAGATTACTCCCAGTACTGCCAACGCCAACACACCCCTTTGATCTTAGCGGAGAGGCGGAGATCAATAACGTACATCGTAAACATAGGAACTAATGGAACTATCATCTTCGAATTAATAATGGCCTGAAATACAAAAATTATGTTACATATTGAGCAGACAGCTGCAATGTTCTTGAAATCGACCTGAGGCAAGAGCTTTCGTGAGGGCATCAGCCGGCTGATCTTCCGACTTAACGAATCTCAAAATAATCTTGTTACCCTTGACAAAATCTCTAACTATGTGATAATTGAGTTTAGCTATATGCCTGAGCTTGGGAGCTCCAGTTGTTTTAGCGATAGCGAGAGCAGGCTGACAATCACTATGAATGAGAGCTGGTCCATGTCTATTCTTCGTTAAACGTTCTAATAAATCTAACGTAATGACAGCATCCTTCGAACACATGGATAGAGCGAAATATTCCGCTTCAGCTGAGGAACCCGCTGGTACCGACTGTTTTCTTGTACGCCAAACAACCGGATCACCGTACGCTCGCACAAAATAGCCTGTAATAGAGCAACCTTCTTCTCCAGTCCCTAACGACGCATCGGTGTACGCATCTACAAATACACCTTCTTTCTTAATCACCCCTCTATAAGTTAGCCCTAGCTCTGCCGTTCCTTTCAGATACTGAAGAATTCTCTGAGCACGTTCCCAGTCTTCGGGCTGAGGATTACTTTGATGTTGACATAGCACATTCGTAGCGAACATAATATCTGGTCTAGTACCGTTGGCTAGATGTAATAACGAGCCAGTAATTTCCCTAAACAAAGACTTGCCAGGCGTAGGCTTACCAGGATTCCATTCTGGTGTTTTCTTCTCTGACTTACTTTTCTTTTCACAATTTCGAGTTAAAGCTGGAGTATGAACAGCTGGCAAATTCAACGCGTTAAAGCGTTTCAACACACAATTAATAAAACTAGTTTGAGTCAAAGTCAACGTTTGATATTCTTCCGATCTAGCAATTTCCAAACCAAGAAACTTTTTAGGAGAACCTAACTCTTTTACTTGAAATTCCTCTTTTAAACGTCTAATCGTCTCAACAATCTTATCTTTACAATTACCTGTGATTAGGAAATCGTCTACATAAAGTACTAAAATTACCACCAAATGTTTCCTTCGCCAGATATACACGCATGGCTCATTTGGATGATTGGTAAACTGCATTTTCTTGGCTGCTTCATCGAACCTACGAAACCAAGTTAACGGACTAATCTTGAGCCCATACAAAGCACATTTTAAAGCACAAACCAGGCCTTCATCAACTTCCATTCCTTCAGGCGGATGCATATATACCGTAGTTTTCAATCTGCCATTAAGAAAGGCAGTAATAACATCTAATTGAATAATCGACCAACCTTCTTTATTTGCAAGCGCAAGAATTACCCTAACTGTGTGTTTACTAGCCACCGGAGAGTACACATGTCCTATATCGTACACTTCTCTATCTTTGAATCCACGTGTAACCAAACGTGCCTTATATCGTATTGAAGAATCATTCTCGTTAGTTTTCCTACAAAATACCCATCTAGAATCTAAGATATTCACCCCTTTGGGCGGTACAACTAAATCCCACGCATCATTTCTTTCTAAAGACGCCATTTCATCTTCCATGGCTTTTATCCAATACTCACGATCAGTACGGTCTAAAGCTTCAGCGTAAGTCATTGGATCCTTTTCATCTTCGAGTAAGCATGCACGTAATGCTGTAACACGATCAAAAGCTAAAAACGTATCGTTAGACGAGTCATCAAAAATCACAGTTTCTTCGACGTTCTCAATGTCAAATTCATCAGAGTCATCGTTTTGACCACTAGTACTTGGGACAACATTCAATTCACCAGAAGTCTTGCTGGGTACTTCTACACTTACCTCTTCGTTGGTAGTTTCTCGTTCTACCGTGTCGTGCCAGTTAATATCAGTTTCAGTTTCGTCTGAACTAAAATCGAAAACAACATCTTTACTTTTCAATAAATCTCTATACGTAATATTTTCAATAAACTCAACATCTTTACATTCTATAATTTTCCTCGAAGGTAACAAAATTCGATAACCACTTCTAGTATTGTTCAAAACTACACCTCTAATACCTCTTTCATCAAATTTCTCATAATCCTCTCTAGTTTTCTTCGGAATGGCCAGACAACCAAACCGGCGTATAAACGATAAATCAGGAGTTTCACCACAAAATACTTCATAAGGTGTCTTAAAACCGTTCGATTTGTGAGGAGTTCGATTGTAGATATAAACAGCCTGAGATATAGCATGGTCCCACAAGGACATTGGGATTCCCGAATCGCTCAGCATCGCTGTTGTCTTTTCGCGCAAAGTCCGATTGATTCTTTCTGCAACACCATTATGAGTTGGGGTATCCGGTTCAGCTACCTCTATCTCAATCTTCTCCTGTTTCAATAACCTTCCCATCTCACCTGAATATTCGGTACCTCCGTCCGTACGTAAGTACCGTACCTTAACATCTTTTCCCAACATTCTACGCATCTCATCTAAGTACTTTCTAAAGCAGTCAGCTGCATCACTTTTATAACACATCACAAATACCATTGCGAACCTCGAGAAATCATCTATAAATGTTATCACATACCTACGTTTACCTGGGAATGATAGAGGTGTTATAGGGCCCATCACGTCAGAATGAACTCGTTGTAAAGCTATCTTACTCCGCTGACGTTTCTTCTTCGAAGGGTTCCTGTGAACCTTAGCTAACGCACAAGGTTGACAATCCATAATATCCTTACCAAAAGTTACATTTTTCAAAATCGCCATCTTCGATTTATATAGTTCAAGATAACCTAGCGAAGCGTGCGCCAATCTCGTATGCCATAGAAGACCCAAGTTTTCACGAATCGTCGGAAGCGTTGGACTTGGACCTCCTCCATCAGCATTAGCTAACATAGCCACTTCATTTGGATTACGAACACGCAGATCACTGACCCAGAACGGAGATTGAAACTGAGCTCTAATAATTATGTCACCAGAATTTCCATCTCTGATATAAAAATATAGCGAACTTCCATCAAATGTCGCACCTTGTTGTACCAGCTGCCGTAAACTCAGCAGATTTTCAGAAACTTCTGAAGAATATAAGACATTTGTAAAAGTAATTGGCTTACCTAAAACAGTGTAAGTATGAAACTCACCTAACTCCTCTATACTCAGAACAGACTCCTGTCCTTTCTTAGCGCAATCTATTACCGCTGGTTTACTCAACTTTCTTACCTTGGAGAGAATTCGCCGCTCATTTGTCAAATGATAACTTGCCCCAGAGTCGATTATAAAATTGACTGACAGTACTGCTGTCATGAAACACTTACCCGCCGAGTTAAGGCAGTCGTCAGGATAATAATACTTCGAATTTAATTCGAAATTTCTATCGCCTCGGACCATCATAGATTTTCCACC
Source organism: Planococcus citri (assembly GCF_950023065.1). NCBI lineage: Eukaryota > Metazoa > Arthropoda > Insecta > Hemiptera > Pseudococcidae > Planococcus > Planococcus citri. The sequence goes on along the minus strand of NC_088681.1, from coordinate 46,423,276 downwards.
GCTATCGCCTTTCCCTTGACCGGACCCAGATTTACCAGACTTTTCATCGGATTTACGCTCGGGGCAGTTCTTCGCAATATGATCGGTTACTTTTCTGCAGCAGTAGCAATAAGACCCATTCGTCTTGCAGTCTTTCATCGCATGACCTCTCATGTTACATTTTCGACACCTTCCATAATGGTTGCCTTCGGATGAGTTACGGTTCTGATAGGAATCTCTCGAGTCGTAATTGCGCTGATAGGAACCACGTCGATTGTCTTCACGTTCACGTCTCTCGCCACGTTGATCGTCGAATTGCTCACGTCTATCGCCACGTCGATCTCGATCATCGTATTGTTCACGTCGCTCCCCACGTCGATCGTTGTTTTGTTCACGTCTATCGCCACGTCGATTGTTTCGTAAATTTCTTCCTCTTCCATTCGAGTTCGAAGAATTGGCAGAGGCAAAATGAACCCCTGTTGAAGCCGCCGTTGAGGTTACTGCCTTGAGCTCCTTCTCAGTCGCCTCTTCGTCACATAGCCATTTTTTGATCATCTGGTAGTTGGTTTTACTTGTTCGGTTGGACATCGATATGTCGCTGCGCGCCTTCTTTATTTTATGTAACAGCATACTCTTTTTGAAATCGTCCGTCCACACCATGCCTGCTTCTTTACTTCGTTCGAATAAATCCTCCAATTGCCTGGTAAACTTCGACGGCTCGTCAATAAACGGTTCAAAACGTAAGTTCGTGATTTTCTGAAAGAGAGCTTCTCGTAAGTTCTCCGATATTGGCAGTTTCTCATTATCCAACCATTTTATGATTTCGGCCGGTTCCCTGATGTTTTCGACTAAACGCTGGTGGTGTTCGTCAAGGCGACCTACTATGAGTAAACGAGTAGTCGCTTTCCGAATGGAGTCATCGAATCTTGTATTCGGTCGCGGAACTGAAGCATCCACAATATCATTAAGTCTGCGTACTCTTAATTCGTCAAACAGCATCTGCCGCCAATTTCGGTAGCTACTTTTCTCCGTCAGCTTATAATCGATATTCGGGAACATAGAATTGAAGGTTAGCGGAGCACATCCAATATTTCCCACCGGTGGTGGCATCGGTACTGCGGAGGCACCCGTTGACATGATAGGTTGCCTTAAAGATGCGGATGTGGTGCTACTCGAAACCACATTTGCAGCAGTGGTATGTAAATTCACCAATTTATGAGCTGTCACATAACGACCAGCAGGTTTACTAAACGTTGTCACCGTAAGTCGCGGCATATCAGATGCGCTGGATGTAATTGATACTGATATCGGAACTGCCGAAGTCACCGGAACAGCAGATGTCACCGGAGGTGGTGGTGGTGGCGGCATGAAAAAGTAGTTTGGCAAATTGCCCACTAACGAAATCGGATTCGCATTCGAAATCGGATTAGAAATCTGATTACTTACTGAGCTGCTCACAGGAACACTGATTGTCGATCGCATAAAACTTTCCAGCTCAGCTTTGATACGATCCACTATAGGATTTATTATAGCCTCCATCTTGTCCGAATGAAGTTTACACAAGTACACAATCACTACCGAAATGTTAAAAAACAAGCAACGAATCGAAACCTCGCTCTGCTACCATGTAGGACTAATCGTATATTCGAATAATAATAAACACATCGAGAAATAAACGGAAATATATTCGTTATAAAAGTATAAAAAAATATCATCAATCAAGAATATCATCGAAGTCGCGTCTATAAACTAAATCAAGGAGGTAGTAAACAGGAGAGCACCCGGATAAGAAGAACAGCCAGGTAAGTATCGCATCGAAGCTGAGATTACTCCCAGTACTGCCAACGCCAACAAAAGTCTTCAAACTTCAAATTCAAAATAAATATTCAAATTTGTCGAGTTGAAAGTGTTGAAACTTGAAACGTTGAAAGTGAAACTGAAACGGTGAAACCAGACTAGAGCGACTCTAGCGGTTATTAAAAGAACAAATCCTCGGGATATTGGAAAAATACCTGGCTTCGAAATTTCCCAGTGGTCGTACACGAGTGATATCTTGTTCGAAATAAACACGTGTAGTTCTTTTTGATAATTCTTTCGAAATATTTCGCTATTTTATTAATTAACTTCATGAATTTTAAAGCTCATCAAATGAGACATTGTACGTATCATGTCCAGTAATTTTTCCTGAACTCTACGGTCATAACTTTCTCATCTATTCGAACCAATTCAAACCGAAATACGAGATGATTTTTGGAGTTGTAGACGGCCAATTCGACGATGCCGACGAAGATGTGTACGTATTTATTTCATTTATTAAATTATTAAATACTCAAGCAGTATTGAAATCAATCCAATGATGTCTACAGCGTTCCAAAAAAGTTACCTGTGAAAACAGTAAAATCGTATGCCAACTGTGTTGGAAACAATATCGTGAATCAGATCAACTTCGAACCAAAAACCGTACCTTTAAATAGCAATGAAATCAACGTTACCAGTACGGATAACGGTGTCGAAAACCACGAAGAGTACGACGACGAAGACGAATATTATTACGACGAAGACGAAAGTGATTACGACGACGATGACGATTTTATTATTGGTATGTACTTCATTACTCGTAAAAATCACATCTTCGTGTCACACGTTTTATCAACTTCGTTAAATTTTCAGCTCACAATAACAAGGCCAATTACCAAATACATAAAGTCAACTCTAAACACGCAACTACGAATAATCAATCGGAAAGTAATAAGTTGACCAATTATCAACCTGCTGAAAAGGTACTAAAACGATTCACTCATAAAATCAACGTTGAAAAATACGAAGGTCCGAAATTACCCGTAAACGTAGCCAATCATTTGATCGAATCGAACCGTCGTTTCGAAGCAGACAGGTTAGAAGATCGTACCATAGTTGTTATTCCTCCTTTTAATCGAGTATTTTAAAATTTACTTTTTTATTTTGTCGCAGATATCGTAGGAAAGATAAACAAGACAGAGCAACCGTAGAACAAGTAATGGATCCTAGAACTCGTGTCATTATATTCAAAATGTTAAATCGTGGACTAATATCCGAAGTGAACGGTTGTATTTCTACGGGCAAAGAGGCCAATGTGTATCATGCGACGGCCGGTCATTTTTACGAGAATTGCAAAGATATCGCCATTAAAGTTTATAAAACTTCCATTTTAATATTCAAAGATCGAGATAGATACGTGACTGGTGAATTTAGATTTCGTCATGGCTACTGTCGTCATAATCCACGCAAAATGGTACGTCTTTGGGCGGAAAAGGAGTTGAGAAATTTATCTCGTATGCATGCTGCCGGATTACCTGTACCTGAACCTAAAGTTCTCAAGAGTCACGTTTTACTGATGGATTTTATCGGAGAAGATGGATGGCCTGCTCCTAAGCTTAAAGTTAGCATAATTTAAATTTTTTTAGCCATTTGTTTTCGTCCGAAGATGAAGCTAAAATGAAATGGCAGGATTGTTTTAGATTTTGATTTTAATTTGTGTATTGTTTTTTTTTTGATAGGATGCTGAGATCACGGATACTGAAGCTTGCCAATTATACAGAGACTGCGCAGTTATCATGTGGAAAATGTATAATCTATGTAAATTGGTGCACGCAGATTTGAGTGAATTTAATATTTTGTAAGTGAACCAAACTTTTTCGTATCTTTAATGATTTTTCTGTTTGATCTAATTCATTTTTCTCTCGACAGATACCATAAAAAAACTGTTTACATCATCGACGTATCTCAATCAGTGGAACACGAGCATCCCCACGCTTTAGAATTTTTACGAAAAGATTGCACCAACATCACAGGTACCTGATTTAATAACTCGCTCCAATTCTCAGTTCGTTTGAACGCTTAGCTAATCTATTCAATTGCAGATTTCTTCTCGAAGAAAGGAGTAGCTACCATGTCAGTGAAAGAGCTGTTTGATTTCATCACCGATGCTTGTATTAACGAGTCCAATATGGAAGAATACCTGGACAGGATTTCTGAAAAAATGCTCAACACCGAACCACTTTCAGCTGAGCAACAAATAGAAGAGGAAGTTTTCAAAAAAGCCTATATTCCTAAAACCCTGACCGAGGTTTGATACCTTTTTCCAACATTATAATACAATATATTTTACCTTTAAAATTGAACAGATTGATAGATTCAGTCGAATTGATGTCTTTTTTAGGTTGTTGATTTCGAAAGAGATATTAATTTAGTCAAGTCTGGCAACACCGATAATTTGATCTATCAAAAAATCGTCGGATTAAAAGAAGATTTATCAGGACCTCTGAATATACCTACGTTATTGAACAATCAGTCTGACGAATCCAGTGACTCTAGTTCCGATGATGAATCAGATTCGAAGGAAAACGAACCAGAAGGCAGTAAATTTATAAATTCATCTCGGCCTAAAAACGAAACCGCAGAAGAAAAAAAAGTAAGCTCGCAGTTTTTATTGTTTTTATATTGTCTAGAACTGGGTCTCATTTTTTCAATTATTTTTTCAATTTTTTCAGCTACGAAAAAAAGAGTCAAAAGACCAAAAAGCTGAAAAACGAAAAACCAAGATCAAGAAACACGTTAAAAAACGCAAAGAAAAAATGCAAAAAACTAATTCTAAGAAATAATATGTTTTTAAAACGTATCCTGTATTTTTAGTAGATATTTTTACATTGTTGACTCGTCGTTAGTCGTATGCGAAATATACGTCGTGAAATTCAATTCAGGTACGTTTCTTCAACATCATGTTTAATAAATTGAACGACGAGTACGTGGATCGTATTATTTGGGCGAATGTCTTTCTAGTTGCTTCGAAGATTCCTAATCCAAATAGACGATGAGGTCGACACGCCATTCTGTGAAATATCACCAATAATCGTTGATTCTCTTTGCTCAGTTCGCACCAGTCGACTTCGGAGAATAATGTGTATGCGAGGTTGTCGTTCTGTCAAAGCAAAGAAAATTGTAAGTGATATAGAATGATGCCAGTCAAATGATACTCATGTACTTGAGTCAACTTTTGAACGAGGAGGTGATGCTGATAATCAGTTGCTCGTTGAGATAGTACATTACATACATGTTTGCAAATTTGAGCTTTCTGTCTACTGATTGAGATATAATTTAGTTTACTTCAAAGATAGGTACTTAATCTTTGAGGTTCACCGGCGTTATGCCTTTTTATGATGAAATTCGAATATCGAATTAATGATTAATAATTTCATCATACTGAAAATATTGGATTTTTGATTTTTTTTTTCAAGACAAAAAATTGAAATATGAAAAAATTTTAGGTTCTGTTTTTCCTCCTCTCGTCTTGAATTACGTTTGTTAATTTGGGAAGCCCCTGTACTGAAAAAATCTACGAAAAAAGGAGAAATGGCTCGAGGGTGACTCATCATAAGTATATCATTTAAATGAAAACATCACCGACGTTACTTCTTTCATCATAATATTCGATTATAAAGCCTTATCGAGTCTTTTGTTGAGGCAGCGTGGAATCATTCATTTGTCATTTTTTCTTATCTCGTCACTGTGTGTGATTCATATTGAGAAAACAAGGTAGAAAATTAAAATCTCAAATGTTGTAACTGAAATTGAGCTACATTTTTGTTAGCTTACTTTTTTCAACATTTTATTTACTAGTTATGTACTTGAAAAAAAAATCAAAAATTCAATTTTCCCAAATCTTTGCCTTAACTTTTGAAGAAAAAATGTTAATAATATCAAAAAGGGAATAATTCACAAAAATATTTTCCTGCTGGACTTCTTTTTTAGCGTTACAGTTACAAAGCACTTGCCTAAAGTGTTGTTTTTTGCCAGAAATTGCTAAAAAAAAGTCGCTTGTTGGTAAAAAATTCCAAATGTTCTACTTTTTACCAAAAATTGTCCAAAAATTTCGCATTATTGCCAAAAAAATCCTTGATATTTTGCTAAAATTGTCAACGTCTCGCAAGTTAATATTTCCCAAAAAAAAGACACCTTTTTTACCAAAAAGTTATGAAAAAACCAAGTCTCGCTTTTTTTGCCATATTAATTTCATTCCTGAAAGCCTTGCATTTTCCCAAAAATTATAACAAAAATTCTCGTATTTTATCAAATTTGCTGATTAATTTTGTTTTTTTACTTAAAAATGCCAAAAAGTTTCATTTTTTTGCGGAAATAGTTAAAAAGCTGCACCGTTTTGTCTAAAATTATTAAAAATTGTCACTGCTTTGGAAAAAATTCGAAGAAGTCAATTTTTTTTCAAAAGACAAAAATTGCTCTTAAGTTTTGCTTTTTATGCCCAAATCTGCCAAAAGAGCTCTGCTTTTTGAAAAAATTGTCCTTAAATATTCTGGTTTTTTTGTGATTTTTTTTTCGAGTACATCTAAGTGTTTTGTCTTTGTCCACATCTTGTAACTTTTTTGGTTGCTAAAATTATTTTTTTGCCCCTTCAATTTTCAAAATAGACAACAGCTTCATCAGAAGTGTTTTTTCTGCGGTATTATTTCTGCTTCTCTCTTCGCATCTCTGCTCAGGTGGTTTTTAAATTTTTTTGCATTTTAAATTTAAAAAAAAAATTTTTGGAGGGGGACAGACTTTCTAATTATGTTGCTCCTAACGTATTACTCATAAAATTATATTTATAATCTTACTAAATCAGCAAATATTTCTCCAGCGAAACACCTGGTCAAGAAATTCATATTTATGATGAACGTGACAGCCATAAAATTCAGCACTTTGGGCAAACTCGTGGTCTGCAACAAATACGTGTCGATTAATAATCAAAATAATGGAATCGCAGTTCGCTCATCGATCCAAATATGGTACCTCAGACACATCTACGTACATTTATCAAGACATACAGTACGAAAGCAAAAGAAACCATGCAGACAGCCAATTCGCAAGAGTAGAACACCGAGAACCATATCCTTAGCAATTGAAAATTCCTGCAAAATAGGTATAAACTCTTCTTAGCACTTGAAATTATTATTACTTTAAAAAAAAAAAAATCACGTACTTGTGTAATATTTGATGATGTTTAATACAATGCACAATATTTCTACGCATCAGGGTATCGTACTTGGCGGATTTCGTTTCACCAGCCTTCGAAGATTCTTCGGTCCTACGTTTAAGCGACAGACAAGCGGTTGTCAACCTCTCGTACTGCCTTAAGAACTCGAACACAGCCAATGAAGTAGCCATAACGACAATATGATAGAACCACAGACCACAAAACGACTGTATCATTTGCATCCCGGCTACAACCAGCTCGGATCTCAGATCATCGACAATCCAAGGCTGCCAGGACGGATATACAAAGGTGCTGATTCGATGATACGTCACCAGCTCGCCAATTATAGGTATAAAAATAACAATCACGGTGAAAATCTCGAAACATAGAGCAGCTGTCATTATCTTAGTCACCTTTTCTTCTTCTAGGTACCAGGAATACCGCATATTGAGTCGGTGTTCATCTGGGTAAGTGTACAGATTCGTATCCAGCGCGTACAACATCTCGCTGATTTTATCCCGGTGCACGAATATGGTCAAGGTGCCGCAGCAGCAAATTATAATGGCCGCTGTGCAAGGTACGGGGCTGACGAATTTATAAAAATCGTCGTAATTTACAAGTGAAAACATACCTGTGGATAGGCCTCCCAGTAGCATTAGAATGGCTAATGTGATCAGTCTCCATATTTTACCGTTTTCGGCGTTTTCTTTTGTGACTTTGATTCCAGTTTCGTCGATCATCGTTGTCACGTATTGGATCATTTTACGTTTCATGGCTCTTATATTGGACTGTGATCGTCTGCTTGGTGGTAAAATACGAATAAATTCGAGTTTATTGTATTTTTGATGAAATTTATGCGCGTTTGAGCTTCTATTGAAATTCAGTAACTTGGGTATCGAAAGGGATAATTATCATGCGATGAAAACGTGTCTTTAATTGAGCACCTTTTATTTTTCTCAGAATTTGGTTTAATTATTGACATATTAATATCATTAACTATTTGGATCCAGAATTATGTTTTAAATTTTTTTAAAAACTAAATTTTGATTTTTTTTCAAGTAATATTGTCGACCATTTTCGATTAGCCTAAATAAAATTAAGTCATGTGTTGTTTGGGTTGCATTTGAATGAAATTTATGTACGAAGCATTTTCAATCTATAAAAATGTTGAAATCGGTAATAAGAAAATATTTACGACTATAATGAGCAGGTATTCTACGAGTATAATGATTTTAACTACGAAGGTGGTGCGACAACAGAATTGAAAGGTTCAACGAGAAGGAAAGAGATAATTGTTGGTTTTGAGGTGTTTGTAATAGGGAATTTTCAACACACATCAGCTTTAGAAACGCGTTGTTATTGAATATTTTTTCTTATAATTACGAAATGGCGACAGCATTTGGATAATTAATGAGCAATTACCCATAAAAAGTTTATGTCAATTTTGTAAATCTAAAAATCAATTTTAACAAAAAGAAAATTAAATTTAGAAAAAAAATAAAAATAAAAATTGTAAGTAAGAAAAATTTAATCCTGATTTCCACTCCTAATTTGATACAACATAAAAAATCATTCTAGGTAGTTTAATTACAAATTATTAGTAGATATCGTCTGAAATAATTTCAATTTTTTTCGTGATTTTTCAGAAATATCCAAATGCTCTCGACTCCGTGGTCAAGCATGGAAGCATCTGCGTGGCTCGAGTTCATTCAATTTAGCTGGATTTCATTGTCATGTTTTTGCTCAGCAGGATCAGGCTTCCGCAAGCTTCCCAAGGCGAGAGTTCTTCATTATGGATGAAATTACTGCCCAGAATTTAAAAAGTACGTATGCTTTTGAAAATTAGATTGATGAATAAATAATTTCAGTTTGCAATTAGAAAATAAAAAAGAAAAAAAATTCATAGGTTTTACCTAATTAAATAAAGTTGTTTTGTTGATGAAATTTTTAAAATTAATGTATTTAAATTTTGATGCTTTTGTAAAAAATTTTTTTTTGTTTGTGTAGTGAAAGGCTCAGTAACTCGGTTACTTTTTAAAAAATGTTGGTCACTTAGGGCTACTTTTTTTCAAACAAAGATTTTAACATTTAATTTATCTAAAATTTTGACTCTATTTTTTTGAAGAAAACAATTTAAAAAATATTACTACATACTATCAATATTGCAATCTTTCTACTAAAAATAGTTTAATATTTTGCCTTCTGTTAAAATTGCCGAAAAAGAGAAGTTGTTCACCAAATCCTAAAAGTATAGGTGGTTTTTTGCCAAAAATTATCAAAAAATCTCACTTTTTGCCAAAAAGCTGCGAAAGAGTTTCAATTTTTGACAAAAAATGCAAAATGAACATTTTGTTGCCTTAAATTGATATAAATATAAAAATTCTCACTTTTGTATGAAATTGTTGGAAAATTTCGCTTTCTCGCCTAAAATGCTTAAAAGCTCTGCCTCACTTTCCCGCCAAAAATAGCAAACAGTTTCATCTTGTCAGAATTTCCAAAATATCTCATTTCTTGTCAAAAATTGCTAAAAATTGTCGTTTTTTTGCAAAAAATTCCTCGAATAGTCTCACTTTTTTCCCCAAAAAATTGTCAATAATTCTCACTTTGCTGCCAAAAATGGCAAAAATCTCGCTTTTTGTCAAAATTGCCAAAAAAAAAGTCAAATTTATTCCCAAAAATGCTGAGAATTGTCTCTTTTTTGCAAAAAATTCCTCGAATAGTCTTACTTTTTTCTCCAAAAAATTGCCAATAACTCTCACTTTGCTGTCAAAAATGGCAAAAAATCTCGTTTTTTGTCAAAATTGCCAAATATATTGTCAAAAAATAAAAAAATGCTAAGAATTGTCTCTTTTTTTGCAAAAAGTTACCAAAATTGGTCAAACGATTTGCTTTTTGCCAAAAATTGCCAACAAACTTAATTTTTTGGATAAGAAGTGCAAAGTTTTTATCTTGATGGGAATATTTTTTTGGTGGGTTTTCTCTGTATTAAGTAAAATATTTCGCTCAAGTTTTGTAACTTTTTGAATTATCTGCGTTCTTATTCTGAATTCCTTTTTTATTTTCAAAATTCAATTTATAGGTACTTACTAATGTCTAAAAAAAACTACAAGTGGATTGAATAAAAATACAAGTTTTTTAAAATACAAAAATTTCGAGAGTGTTTTAGTTTCTCTTCGATCATCATCTCGAGGTATTTAAATAATTTAATCTAAAACCCTATAGGTACTTGTGTTAGTAAAGTTGAAGCCTTATCTATGTAAATCCAAAAATTAACTAAAAAATTTACTGGTCCAATTCGACAGACAAGCAAGGTCATCAATATTGAATAGGTAATTGATACGAAGACGTGCGTACATAGGTACGAAAAATATAAGATTATATTTCATCAATCGCGTACACCGTTTTGTAACTCAACTGAAAATTGATAAGATAATTTTTATTATTCTTACTTTGTACCTAAATTATTCCAATCAGACGATCGGAAGACGAAAATAGAACGCTTACGCGTAAATTTTGCCTCATATATTCATACCTATTTCATGTGCATTTCGCGGTTTTACGACTGGCGCTATAAAGCTCAACCTATTTCTTATGTACTCGTATGATTTGTGTTCGTAGAGATGGCTTTCTTAATCCATAGCAAGCAAATTTGACGGTTGATTCTTCGCACCCAATTCCCATACTTCAAGATGTTCGATATCGATTTATCGAACGAGGAACGCCTGGCTCTTCTAGATTCGGATACGAAGACTTACGGAAGTTCCGCATCAGGTAAACTGAGTTTTTTTATTGTCAATTTTCTTAGTTTGGTTATTCATTTTTTGAAAAAAAATCAAAGGCATATCGCGCTCATATTCGAGTAAAGTGCTGAAAGTATACCTATCTGAACAAGCACGTTTCATTGATCTAATGTGAGTTGGAAATTTTCCACCGGTTGAAGATGAATTTTAATTTTTTTTATCATGTATATCGCTCGAGCACTCGTTCAAATGAGTGTGAAAATTCGCAAAATATCTATAGTATTATTGTATCATCATATTGTCCGCACTTTTATGCTCGTGTTCGTATTCGGAAACTAAAGTTCAACTAGAAATATAGTTGCCACTGACCTTTCACTTGAACTGTTCGCCATTAATGTTTTTTTTTTTTTTTTTTTTTTTCTAAATTCATGGCTCGACTTGATTATTTCTATTGATTCGTTATCATCAATGTCTCGTGTACTGATATTCTTTCGAGTGTTTTGCTATCGCTAGTTCGCTAGTGACATTATTGGGAGTATCAACTATCAAACTAATGAAATTTATGGAATAGAATAAATCAAGTTTTAAAATTGGTCAAATGTTGTATATTGTGGGGAGAAAATGAAAGAGGTTGTCATTGCCAACGAATACCTTTACCTACGTCATAAAGTACACAATTTGAAAACATTATTCTGATTAGAAATAATTAAAAAATTAACAAAAAATAAATAAGTGGTTGCACCTAAAACGTCGTGACGTTACTGACACTCGCACTCGAATTCGAAGTAAAATTCTTCGTTCATTTTTATTATTGTAACCTGAGGCTGAGAATCAGTTCGGAAATATGATATCATAAATCGCACCTAAACGATAAAAATACACGTACTTGGGATGTGTACTTTTCGCTCATTTAACACTTGATAAATGATTATCTTATAATAGGTACCTACATACGTATTTTGAGCATTGAAACTCTCACCTACATGTGTGTAATGTGTATTAGTGTAGTCGTGTCGGGTACTGTGCTGACTGCTGATAGCTGAAATTGTGTTAGTCCTTCTGGTCAGTAGCTAAGCTACCTTTTTTACTTCTCCAGAAGTGTTTTGTTAAATTTGATGATTGTGTATTGTGTACCATATAACTATACTGATTCGTCATGAAGTTCAATACCACTGGTAAGAACGAATTATTTTTATGAAAATTTCATTTTGTTGGGGTTTTCTTGGTTATACAGGTAGGAGATGGTTGTAAAAGAAACTCAAATTCCAAGCCTGTTTTAAAGATCTTGTGTTTTTAGGAGAAAAAACAATAATTTTTAATATTCGAACAATAACGATGAGAAATTTTTTTTATGAATTAATTAATGTGGATGACATTTTTCTCCGTCTATTGGCTATCTGACAAATCTTTAAATCTTCATTAATGAATGGTGAGTTTGTTTTTCTGTTTTTTTTTTTTTTTTTTGATTAATGAAGATTCAAATGATTATAGATAAGTAAATTTCAAGTGTCTAAAAAACATAGGTACTACTTTTTTTTTTTTTTTTGGTGAAATGCTAATGGAAATGGAAGTATAGGTAGGTACTTAAGTATCTTGAGTATGCAGAAAATAAATAATACGTCCCCATTGAGAAATGCTGCTTGAAATTTTGAAATTTAGTTTGAAGGTGATTCTAATTGAATTCATCACACTGATTGTGAGAAAAATTCTGAAAAAATGCCATTATGTAAAATTTCCTCTGAAAAATAATTTTTTCGTTGAAATTTTTTTCCATTTGGGAATTTATTATTTTTTCAAAAATTGTTTTTGGCTTAAAACTCGATTTTCTGGGTCAACTGAGCATTCTACGAAAAAAATGAACAGAAATAAAATAGTTTAACAATTTCATTTCCTATTAGTGAAGTTCAATCACAAACTGTTTTCTCCATGAAACTCAATTTTTTTAAATTTGCAACTATGAACTTTTTGTGATGGGATTCGTAAAACCACCAAGGAGTGAGGGGTTACAAAACTTCAAAATTTTGGTCAAAATATATATAAAAAAAAAAGAAAAAAAGATGTCAAGTATTGTGTGACTCATTGTGTTATATGTATGTCTTCGAGAGCGCTGAATACGACTTTCAACTCATTTTTTTCATTCGACCACTCCAATCCTTCTCCTTCATTGAACCCCAAATTTTTCTGAAAATTGCAAAAATCGAGTAATAAATTTTTTACCTAGGTTTTTGGAGCATTGCATTCGAATATAAGTTTGTTTTTTTGATTAGGCGCTCGCGACGCTCTTATGCCTCCCCCCAATTCCCTGAAAATTGAATACCTACTTACCTAACATAACTTGGATTTGGACAAAAATTGGTAAGAATGTTAACATTGAGCGAGAAACTACCCAGAAAAATTTCGAACCCTTTAGCCATTCAGGGGGCTGAGCTAGAGGTCCTCAAAGGGGGTCACTTTTGAAAAAAACACGGTTTTTTGCATTTTTTGGTACAACCTGTGCAACTCCTCGGTCACCCTTCAAAAGTTGCGATTTGAGTTTCTGAACACTCCTGACCCATTGAATTCAAAATTCAATACCACTTTTAGCCTTCTATCAAGTGCTTGAAGATTGACGGATCGCAAGAATTACGATTTTTCATCATTTTTATTGCACTTTTCGGCAATTTAAAATGCATTTTACAAAAATCTAACGTCAGATTCATGTTTAGCAGGTCAAAATACTCCGATTACACTTTGCACCGTCATTTCGATCAAATTTTCAAAATTCACATTTTTTCATTCATTTTAGTACCTACTTACTTACTTAAGTGTTAGAAAAAATTCCTAGGGGGTGAAAAAAAATTGAATTTGGACAGTTTGATCGAAATGATTGTGCAAAGTGTGGTTATGGGCCTATGGGGATATTTTGATCCGCTGAACACAAATCTGGCCTTGGTTTTTCGCGAAAAGTATTTTCTTAAGATTTCAAAAAATCACATTTCAAAGTTGTGTGTTTTTTTTTTTTTAAATGAGTGCTTATGAAATGTTTTGAATCACTTTTTCACATCTTAATGCCATGCCAGTTAGATGGAAGCGGAAGGAGGGAGGTCCTTCAACGTTATCTTTTATGAATTGAATTCGACCAATACGTAATTTTTCCAATAATTAAGTAGGCACTCGAAACATTCATTTCTTTAAGAAGGGATATTTGAATTTTCCTAACGTGTTACACTGAAATCTAGCTCATGCTCGAATTTAAACTCGATTTATGCTCGAGCCAGCTCGAACGAATGAATGTATATTTACTATGACGTCACTTTTATTGGCTTATCTGGCACATGACACTTCTGAAAGTGAAACATTCCGCATTAGTCAACAATTCGGTTTTGAATATAAAGAACGTATAGCAAAGTTGTTAAACAGTACGGAATTAAGCGTATGAATTTTACTGCTCGATTAAATACCTACTTGTTAGTACATACATACTCATTGTTATTAATCGATAATACATAACCACGCGATGCCGCCAAAAACCGGTCATAGTAACTCGTTAAGTACATTGTTTCTTTTGCGTTTAACTACGAGTATTTTATATGTAATTACGTGATTATTTTTCGTGATGTCGGATTCGGAATCTGAAGACGATGGTGAAAAGGGTGCCAGTATCGAATTATCCAAAAAAACTCGCAATGACCAAGCCGATGTTGATGATGGTGTGAGTGTTGACAGTGCTCAAACCAAAAGGTAAATAAATACCTGTAATAATTAGACTGGGTAGCAGGTGCCTGCTTACTGCATGGGATAGGGTACTTGTTGCATGAACTTCTACATAATATTATGTTTTATCAACACCTTCTTGATAATTAGGTATTTTTTCCCCCGTTGTTTTAATTGAATTTGTGGTGTATTTTGCTCGAGTTGTTTTAAATTAGGGAGCTCAGATTGTGCTAAAAAGTGTAAAAGTGAAGTTTATGAAATCGGATGTACAGTTGTTGTTCATATGATTTAAAATACCTGCATTTTTTCTTTTTTGTGAGTTTGTGTACATATTCGAGGTACATTTCGTGTAGATATCTCCACTCGCCACCTTCCTATGTATATTTTGATGATATGAATATCTGATTGGTTGAGCTTTTAATGGTTCACTATTGGTCGAAATCATTACCTACTTACCTATTTGAATATTCAATGTTTTTAAATTCAGAACCCCCCCCCCCCTCCCGTTCTCACAAAAACACTTCAACTCATGGTAACCTTTTTCCTCTTCTAAGCTAATTGTTTCTAATTTCGAGTCGATTCCTATCTTTTGGCTGATTTTCAATTTCGCATCGCTAATCTTATCGGTGACTCGAATGTATACGTACAAGGGAGGTATCCCAGCTGACATAAAAATTTTTGAACCAGGCAAAACTAGATCGAAAGAGCACGCTAAAGTACATCATCGTCCAAAATTTCAGGTGCTGAGATGCATTTTTCGATTTTTGGTGAATTTTTGAACATCTGTGAGTTGAAATTTTGGTATAATGTTTAGTACAAAATACAAATAAATCAAAATTTCACCAAATTGACCCGAAAACCTGGAATTTGGTTGTATATGCTTCATTTGACCTCCAGAATCGGTTGAAAACGGTTTCGAACCTTTTTATGCAGTTCTAGAATTTTTGGCAGATTTTTGCAAGTTGCAATTACTCTCAAATTAATTTACTCAATGAAGTTGGAAAAGGCTAAAATTCATTCTATACCTTAATTTGTACATTCTGAGTCGACTGAAAGTGATTCTACAGATCTACATCCTTCTGAAGCCTCCAGAGATATTTTGAAAATTCCAGTCTCCCCCCCCTCCAAAAACATAAATTTGTCCAAATTAACTTGAGCACGTGCATGATTGCGAATGGTGCTTGTAAATAATCTACTATGACCTATGACAATTGTAGAAAATTCAAACCCACTCGAAACGCTCAAATTTTCGTTTAGGAAACTCTGCTTCATGATTTGCCATTCTTTGGTTAAAAAAATGAGCGAAATCGGCATGACTGAGTGATCGACAGGTTCCTTTTTATGAAAAGTTCTGTCTCCATTTACTTACTCCAAAAATTGAAGAAAGTATATCAAAAATAGCAAAAATTCATGTTTAAACTCAAATATTACTAAAGAAAGTCAAAATGTAGGCATAAAAAGTTATTAATTTAGTACAAAAATCGCAAAAAAAAAAAAAGAAGGTGCATACAAGTGGGTAAAACACGAGTTCAAAATCACGTGGATTAAATTATGTCACCAAAGTTCCAAAGCTCGTGAAATTATGGGGAAAAAATTTTAATTTGGCATTGAAAAAAATATAGAATTCACAGAATTGATCAATATGAAAAAAAATTATTGTGAAAAATTGCTCAAATTGGAAGCATTAGGTACATTGTGATTTGTGTTTGTTAAATTTGTGTGAAAATTGCTCAAAGCAATGTCAGAGACGAAACTAGAGGTTTTGTTTGAGTTGGAGGGAAGGAAGGAAGGAGGAAGAGAGGGAGGGAGGTGCAACCCCAAAATTTGCCGACTGATATGAGGAAAAAATACCAATTTTGCCGAATAAAACGAAAGATGAGAAAACAATTCTGCCCGTCGATATTAGAGGTAGGTCTATTCATAGCCTATCATGACTTGAATAAAAAATTCCCATTTCTCCTGTTCAGTTTTTAGATGCCTCAAACATGGAATTTTTCATTTTGTAAAAGAGAAACAAATTAGCTCGAGCGTAGTGAGGACAGAAGTTTTCAAAAATTCGTATTTTTATTAGTGAAATCACGATGCTTTTTATGTGAAGAGTTTGACTTTTTGGTTTCAAAATTTTAAAATTTGAATGATGATTTTTTTTTTAGAAATTTCGAGTTGAAAAAAAAACAAACAGGCCCAAACGAACTGAGAGGGCGGAAGTTTTCGAAAATTCGTATTTCGATAGGTGAAAGAGCTTTATTTTTTTATGCGAGGAGTTTTGATTTTTTTGGTTTCAAAATTTTTGAATTTGAATTATGGTTTTTCAGAAATTCCACTTCAAAAAATTTTTTTTTCGGATTATGGTATCTACTTTAATTTGACAGATTTTTGCTGTGTTCTGAATTTTGGTGTTTTTTTCAGTTACCTTACCTTTTAAATTACCATTTTGACATACTCTGAGTACTTTATAACCATCGAATCTATCGAATCAATTTGGAGAAGAAATACAGTTTGATGAAAATTTGGATTTCTGAGTACTTGGAGAGAGTGATAGAGAGGAGGGGTAGTTTTCAAAATGTTGTGTATCATATAGCATAAGTTCATGCACTTGCCTTTTGCCTTGTTACCCTTTCCACTTTTTACATCTATTTACTTATAAACCCTTTCTAAGTATGGTACTGGACTGATAATCGAATTCAACTCAAAAATTTTTCATTTCAGCTATTTATCCAGATTGCTCGCAAATCCATGCGGTGATAATCCCAAAGGTATAGACAATGTCACATTAATTCTCGGAGCTTTATTAACATGGGCCTTCCTGTATACCATACTTCGCGAAGAAGTCGAGCCACCAGGAGGGCAACTCTTCAAGTTGATTTTATTAATGGTCCTGAGTCAATTTTGCGGCTGGTTAATTTCATTTCTGCACTTGCCTCCTTTACTGGGGATGTTACTGTGTGGCATAGCTCTGCGAAATGTCGGTTTCTTTCATTTAACTGGCGTTTATACCGATATTGTTGTGAGCATAAGGTAATATGATCATCTACATATTTTCTTCAAAATTGAAACTTGAAATATCCATAAGCATTTTCCTTGCAACTCATCCTCGTTCTTGGTACTTTTATTGATGATAATAAAGCATTATCTATCCTGTTGTTGTTTTTTTTTTTTTAGATCTATATCGTTGGGGGTAATATTACTGAAAGCTGGTCTGGGCCTAGATGCATCTGCTCTTAAAAGACTGAGTTTTGTAGTAGCTCGTTTAGCATTACTTCCTTGTCTCGTTGAAACCGCTGGGATAGCAGCAGCTGCGTATTTATTGATGAACATGTCGTGGACTTCGGGAGTATTACTCGGGTAAGTGCTCCATCCCTCCAGTAACTATGCATACCTTTACCTACCTAAATAAGAAATTTCTGGAGACTTTGGGCAAAGTGTACCCTGTACCTCTACTTAGCTAATTTGAATCTTGATATTATTTTATAGTTTCGCATTGGCCTCAGTCAGTCCTGCTGTAGTGGTTCCTTCTTTATTGGTTCTGAAAGAAAAAGGGTACGGTGAAAATAAAGGGATATCTACGTTGGTCATTGCTGCCTCAACTATCGACAATATTACCTCTATTTCTGGATTTGGAGTAGTACTGAAAATGCTGTTTTCTCCTGGTACGAATACCTACCTACTTTGATCATAATCGATTTTCTCCACGATGCTGGTGCATTTATTTTGAATGTGATTTTGAATGAATTTTTGTTTCATTTGTGGTCTTATAGGTGATTTGTTATCCAACATCTTGCAAGGTCCACTCGAAGTTCTTATTGGTTTGGTGGTTGGATTAGGGTGGGGGTTCATTTCAGCCTGTATTCCTCATCGTAATGAGGTAGTATTATATTCGAGTATGCATTTCTTTTATTTTATTTTTCTTCACTATTAGCTCATAATTTATTCTTGAATCTGATTTTCATGTTGGTCTCTTGATACTTCGATGATCAGAACAATCTTTCTCTGGGAGGGGGGGGGGGGGGGTATGAAGGAAAACATCTCGGAATGAAGATGCATATACCTATTGTTTCTGTCTGCTCTTATTCATCTTTTGGCCTTCATATTCCTTAGAAAAAGTAACATGAAAGGCAGAGGGCCTGGGGAGGGTAAAAAAATGCACAAATTTATGTACTCTAGGGGAAAGAAATTAAGTGCATTTTTAACAATTTTTGGTGTTTTTAAAATTGAGGGCTTGTTGGAAACATTAGTTAGATTACCGAAGCTGTTATTATTAAGATTTTGAGACTAATTTTCAATCAAAATCATTGAGAAACATTGTTATTGTGTTGCTCAGAATCATTTGGTGGTTAAACGTTCCATTATGGTTGGCGGAGGTGGACTCGTATGTGTCCTCGGTGGTCAAATGTTTGGTTATTCGGGGTCTGGAACGTTAGCGGCGATCATTTCATCGTTTTTGGCATCCCTATGTTGGAAATGGCAAGGATGGTCGAATAATTATGTGAGTAAATTGCCATAACGTAGGTATAATGAAGTGGACCAGTGGATTACTGTATTAAGATCATTATCTTTGAGTTACCTAGTGAACGATGGTTATTTCCCTTAGAATCCAGTTGGAGATATTTTTGGTAAAATGTGGCTCATTCTTCAGCCCTTGTTTTTTGGATTAATTGGCACCGAGGTGAAATTAAACGCTATCGATGTGAATTTAGTTTTGCAAGGAACGGCAATCATAGGATTTGGCTTACTTGTAAGTTTTTTTTTTTTGTTGATTTCCCCCTTCTTGGACTAACTATGGTGATTTTTTATTGGATGATTGAATTAAACCAAACTATATTAGGTATTCACTTGTTTGGTGCACAGGTTCGTTCGATTACATGCGGTATGATGTTATTTGGAGCCAAATTGAACCTGAAAGAAGTATTTTTCGTTATTTTAGCCTGGTTACCTAAAGCAACAGTTCAGGTAAATTGAGCACATGGTCCCACGTTTCCAAGAGCAGAGAAATTTTTCTACTCGGTTGGAAAAAATTTATCGAACATTCGAAAAAAAATGGGAGTGAAGTCTCCTCTGCAAAGAAAATTTTAAATCATGGATACATTTTTGCTTCGTGTCAAGCATTAATTGCAATTTTTTCCAAGTTTTCAAAAGTTTGACGAAATTTCAGCGTTTCATATTATGTACTGATTAAAGTGACAAAATTGAATTAACATTTTTTTTTTTTCAAAAAGTCTGATGTACTCGTACATCGTAGTTGTAGTATGTATGTGATATCAAAATGCCGGAAATGTAACTTTTAAAAAAAAATTCAAAAGTCTTACTTACTTCATGCCTTGAATTTAGTGGAACTTTGAAAGTTCGGTCCAAATATTACAAGATATCAGATCTAGGTACTCTAAACATTGAAAATTCAGGGTGTCTAACAGGTACTGCAGGTACTGCAAGTACTGTAAAAGTACTGCATTGAAATCCTCGGTACTGCAAGTACTGTAAAGTACTGCATTTTGCCTGAAAAGTACTGTATTTTTTCTCAAAATCATTGATTTAAAATTTTTTTAAAAACCTCAAAATGAATTAATTGGTGAAAATTAAAAAAAAAATTTTCATTTTGTACCTCAAAAGATGCAGGGTGTCCGCAAGCCTGGAAAACCTGGAAAAGTCAGGGAATTTGGTCGGTCTGGAAAAGTCAGGGAATTTCGTAATTTTCACGCAAAATCCCTGGAATTTTGAAAAAACGATCAATTGCAAATTTCAGATAAGGACCTGTTATGAAAGGAAAACATTATTTTTTAATTCTCGAACCACAAATTTTCAAAAGCTTTTGCCCTCGCTTCGCTCGGGCTTGTTTTCTTTTCTTTTTAAAGGACCAGATGAACATTTCTAGATGATAAAAATCAAAGTTTTAAAGCCAAAAAATGAACTCACGAAAAAAAACATCGTTTTTATGCAACTCGAAATACAAATTTACAAGAGCTTTTGCCCTCACTTGGGCCTGTTCTGTTTTCTTTTTCAAAATCAACTTCCTTTAAAAAAGCATTATTCAAATTCTAAAATTTTAAAAGCCAAAAAAACCTACTTGTTCTCACATAAAAAAACCTTGTTTTTATGCCTTTCGAAATGCAAATTTTCAGAAGCTTTCGCCCTCGCTTCGCTCGACCTTGTTCTCTTTTTTTTCAAAAGTAGTTAACTTCCTTCAAAAAAACATCATTCCAATATTAAAATTTAAAAAGTCAAAAAATAAACTCTTCTCATTTAAAAAAAACCTCGTTTTTAAGCATCTAGAAATGAAAATTTTCAAAAGTTCTCGCTTCGCTCGGACCAATTTGTTTCTCAATTTTAAGATGAACAAATTTCACATTTTGATGCCTCCAAAAAACCAAAAAAGAAAAGAAACATTTTCAAAAGTTATTATGAATATTGTAATCAATTGGCCAAACTTGATGCATGTTTTATTCATTTATTTACTTATTTTTAATTTAAAAAGTTAATAATCGAAGTTGAGCTGTTTTTTATATCCGAAGAAGTATCCAGTTCGAAGAGAAGCGTATTAAAAAAAATACACCCCCCCCCCAAAAAAAAATGTTTCTTTAACCAAAGTATGCGGTAAGCATAGAAAATTGAAAAAAATGGTCTGGAAAACCTGGAAAAGCCAGGGAAAATCATTTCCAGAAATTGTTTCGATTGAAATACTTATAATTTTTATCGACGAATTCCAACTGGTTCAAAAATATAATTTTTTTTCTTGGGGGGGGGGGGTGTAGGCTGGATTTAAAAAAATATAAGGTACTGCAAAAGGTACTGTAAAAGTACTGCATTTCTTCGAAGAAATTTTGTTAGACACCCTGAAATTGATTAATTTTTTTTCCAAAGTATTTTTTATTCAAAGATTTAGGCATTTTTTACGACGAAAAAAAATCAAAAATTTGATCAAATTGAGATAAAAAGCTAAAATTTAGCGGATAGGTAGGTACTTCATTTTTGAAATAAATCGATTGATGGCGATTTCGAACCGATCTAGAGCCTTGTGTTTATTTCTGGATATTCCAGTTATCGAACGACAATTTCATAAAATTGCTTAAACGAATTTCGTCTTGTATGAGCTTGAGTAATAGATTATGTACTTGGTGATTTTGGTGGTGACATTTTTTAATCAATCAAGCACAATATTCACTTCCGGAAGTTCAATTCCATAATTTAATACTTAATGTTTCTCAAGAACTGAAAATTCAAGGAATCCATCAGAAGCTCTAAAACGATTCTAAATCATCACCAATTTCATGTTTCAATTTTTTTGTTTTTTTTTTGTTTTTTTTTTTCATTGGAAATGAACCTGATTCAAATTTCCTAATTTCGCTAGAAATCTAAAAATAGTTTTCAACTTCAAATTTTTCCTACTATAATTTTTTTTTTCGTTTAGTCGAAAAGTGGATCTGCTCATCAAACCTTCCTTATGAGAATATTTTCTTCTCTTAAATGAGCCCATGTATAATCACTTTTTGCATACCTATTCGCAGGCTGCTCTCGGACCACTGGCTTTAGATATGGCTAAAAAAACCCACCAAGACGACGCCATTCCCTGGGCTCAAAATATACTCACCATCGCTATACTTTCTATCGTCATTACTGCTCCAATCGGTGCTGTGGGTATTTCAGTCGGAGGCCCGAAACTCCTCAGTAACCAGCCACCAAATAAAAAGTATCCGAACGAGTTGCCTGTTCAAAGGACCAAAGATGAAGAAAGAGTTTAATTAATAGTGTCGGGCTTGAAAACACAAGCGGGATATGTTGAAGCGCCTTTAATTTTGCGTACTTACGTATTTTTAAAAAATATCTGTGATACATATTACTCGTATTTGAATTCTTAGGAATTCTGCAATACCTATTATTTTTATGTTTGTTTCGTTCGAGAGGACGAGTGAATTGAATGAATCGTTGGGGTGAAAATTCATTTTAAAAAACGCGTTCAATTTTTTTTTTTTTGGGGGGGGGGGGTCACTCGATGGGTGAGTTTGTGAGCAGGTAAGTTTGAAAGGCCTTTTTGCTTATTTCGAGCTATATCCAACAAAATTTTCTAAACGCTTTTTTGAATATGTAAATCATTTTATGGGTGAATTGGTAACTTGAGAAGTTTAGATTGTGTAAAATAGTAGAATTGAGTTCTCGTGAGTGGGACTGGTGTCTAATGTGTTAATTTATTCCATGGATCCTCGCCTAAATGTTTTTGAAAACAAATTAAGTACGGTTTTTCAAAAAGTTCAAGCACGGATTTCAGTGCTCAGTTATAAGTTACGTGATGAAATTTTGTTCATATCGAGAATTGTTACCTTATTTCGAATAGATTTGCTCAAAGTCTCGATAATAAAGTGTTTTTGCACAAATACAATATTTTTATTGCACTTGAATGTAAGAAATTCTCCACTGAGAATCGTTTCAACTCTTCTACAACGAGTAGAGATATGTGACAATTATAAGTAATTACGTCAGCAGTAATTAAGTTAAGTATCTAGCACGTGACCGAGACATGCGTAATAGCTCAATTTCAATGTTATTCAACTAGAGACTAGGTCGGCAAAGAGGCCCTTGACCCTTCTCCCCACTATTTTTGATGTTCCCATCTCCTCAGTGTAATCACTTTTTCAATTGCAAGTTTTTTTCAAACACAAAAATACCTATCTACATAATATGTAGGTAATTTTTTTTTTTTTTTTAAATCGATTTTTATTTCAAATGTACCTATTCATTTTAATTTCAATTTTAATTTTTTAATATTGGAAAAAAATAAACTCATTTTTCAAAAATGAAAAATCAAAATAAGGGTACCTTTGAATGTAGAGCAGGTTATTGTTTGATGTCCTCTCACCAAGCTGAGGTGAAATAATGTTTTCAGATGCCAAAAAAAGGAAGATTTGGAGAAGAATTTCACGTTTTTTTTTTTTTTTTTTCGAAACATCGTAGTTTTTTTGATCAGTGGATCTCAATCTTCTCTCGAATGCGCCACTACGGTGTGCTGCCTTATTGTCAGTTCGTTAGATACTGTTGAAATATGATAGGTTGTTGTTGTGTTGATGGGTGTAATCTTCGATTTGATGATACCTATAATTTAGCGTTATAAGTTAATCTCAGCTTGTAAAATCTGATAATCATTTATTTGTGTAAACATTCACTTAGCACTTCTATAAATCTTTGTTAATTGAACCACGACTGCTAAACTGACTGCGCTACGTGCCTTGAATTTTTTTCTCATATTTTTCGCGTGTGATTTTGTTATTTTTTACCCTGAGAATTTTTCAATTTTTCTTACATACGTACTTTTTTTTCGAAATGTGTGCCACAGATAATGTAGAATCGCCCAAGATACTGGAAAATGGAAACCAGAATATTCCCGTTGGTCATCGCGAACCATCCAAGCAGTAAATATTTACGAATTATTTATGAAATTTACGCCTATTTATAATTTTTTTAAAATTTTAATGAGGGAATCGTCAAATTATTATAATTATGTAGGTATTTGATGGATGAGAAGGATCTGAGCATAGAAAAATGCTTTATTTATTTTATTAACAATTTTGCATTTTTTTTTTGCTTTCCATGCAAAATATTTGAATTAATGAAATTCCTATCTAGAATTGTTTTCAGTAACAGGATTTAACCAGTTTTAGTGAGTTCATATTAGTTACCATATAGGTACATTCGATGATTGTTGGGTAATATTCTTTGATTTTGGTGATTTTCAAACTGATTAAAATATTTATTTTTGAGATTTGAGCGTTACTTATCTTCTGATCTCTTGGAATTGTGCGTTGACGTGAATTATCTGCTTTTCAAATGATAATTTATGACTCAAATTTTACAACTGTCGTCTTACAAGGAGAATTATCTATACCCATAAATGCTAGATTGAGGTCTGATTTGGAACAGTATCAACAGTATCTGGCGAATGAGGTTATTTTGAGACATGAGGGATAAAGCTGACATTCATAATTTTCTGTAAGACCTTCAAGATTAAGGTTTTAAAATTGAAAACATATTTTTTTTCTTTTTAATTGAAAATCTATACGTTTTTTTGGTAGCAATGGAACAACTTTGAAATCGGACCCTCACATGTACATATTATATTACTTCAATTTTTCTTTGCTAAAAACCCCATTTTTCCAATTTTTTTGTTTACCATGTCTCGTGAAATTAGAATAGATTACTTTTGAAATACATAGGTATGTATATCTATCGTATAAAGTTTACTCATCTTGAGCGCAATTCCTCCCAACTTTGTTCCCAAAATTTGAGCTTTTTAAGTATATCAATACCTTACTTAGATATACGTATACCTACGTATAGTTGAGTCTCCCTTTTTTTTCTCGTTTATGGTTTAAATATTCGAAATTTTGACAAAAATTCTGTGAAAAATAGATTTATGTGAATCTTTTTTTTACCTCAATATAAAATTGTTGATTAAAAAACTTTTTTTTTTGTAAATTCGATACTTAATGAGGCATATTTTATAGTTTCTTGTTCCGATTACAATCGATTTAAAATTGAATGATGCTTAGTCAATTGGGATGAGAGGGCAGATATTTTTTTGAGAAATTTTATGGGTAGGTAGAGGTAGGTAGCAGGTACGTATTTTGTTTGCATCAAATTTAGATTAGATCATATTTTTGTGAAAAAATGCATCGATAATTTGATGGAAATTCGACAACTTTCATTTAATGAAATGAACTCATCACGAAAAAATTCAATTTTCAAATTAAAATTCGTATCGCCGACCCCCCTCCCCTTACCACTTCGTGATCGAATTGGCCTGGAATGACCCAGTAGAGCTTGCTTCTTGTCCTTTTCATTTCTCCAGTGTTCTCAACATAAAAAAAAAAAAAATGTCAAATTATATCGATTCGTTGAATATTCCGCAAATCCGGGCAAATTATTTTTCTAATTCATCATTCTGAATTTCAGCTTCCTCAAAAGATTACTCCAAAATCCTTGCGACGAAGGTTCCAAGTCACTCAGTTACGTCACATTGATACTCATCGCTTTGGTCGTATGGGCCCTTTTATACACATTACTGCACCAAGAGGTGGAACCTCCTGGAGGACAACTATTCATTTTGATAGCACTAACGGGACTAAGTTACTTTTGCGGATGGTTGATTTCCTTCTTGTATTTGCCACCATTGCTGGGCATGCTACTTTGTGGAATAGCTATGAGAAATCTTGGGTTCTTTCATGTGACTGGAATCTATGCAGACATTGTTGTGACGATACGGTAATGAAATTGAAGACAGTTGCTGCTTATTCTGGACTACAATTTGTGATATTAAATTACATTTTTTTCTCGACTATAATTTCAGAGAAGTGGCTTTGACAGCGATTTTAATATTGGCTGGTCTGGGTCTTGATGCATCTGCATTGAAGAGACTCAGTATGGTTGTGACTCGTTTGGCGTTGATACCTTGTTTTGCCGAAGCTTTGGGAGCTGCTTTGGCTGCTTACTTCGTGATGGAAATGCCATGGATTTGGGGATTACTTCTGGGGTGAGTTACCTTTGCTCGCCTCCCCCCTCTCAAAAAGCTATACCTATTGAGCCCTGATTTACGAAATACAGTAATTATAATTTGTAGCTTCGAGTTGAGTGCTGTCAGCCCAGCAATCGTAATCCCCGCATTGCAATCCATCAAAGAAAAAGGATATGGAGAAAGCAAAGGCATATCCACGCTCATTATTGCTGCATCAAGTGTCGATGACATAGTTTGTATTTCCATTTTCGGCGTTCTTCTGGGCTTAATATTCTCAGAAGGTACCTACGAGTATCATCATGATTTTGTTTCCATATTGGTTCATTATTCTTTTTTCATAAAAAACCATCATTTATAGGAGATCTTTTATCCAACATCATCCATGGTCCTACAGAAGTGGCGATAGGTATCGTCGTCGGATTATGTTGGGGTTTCATTACAGCTTGTATTCCTCATCGTAACGAAGTGAGTCTGATCTCCCTCTTCCCTAAGAGGTATCTACCTACATCTAATTTCTGATGTAAGAATAGTTTATGCCACCATCTTGAAATCATATTGAATTTTTTAAACAGAATTATGTAACCTTGAAACGTTCGTTGATGGTCGGAGCAGGAGGTCTTGTATTTGTTTTGGGAGGTCAAATGATCGGTTACTCTGGTGCGGGGCCGTTGGCTGCGATAATATCGTCATTTTTGGCGTCCTTGAGCTGGAAATGGCAAGGCTGGTCAAATACTCATGTAAGCATTTCGTCAAAAATTTTCATAAAATTTGAGAAACCTTTTCCATAAACAACTTGTGAGTTACCTATTCGTTGTAAATCATTTTCATCTATCTATTCATACAGAATCCAGTAGAGGATGTTTTCAGCAACGTATGGACCATTGTTGAACCATTATTGCTCGGACTAATTGGTACAGAGATTAATTTTGCCGACATTGGTTTAGATTCACTTTGGCAAGCGTTGGCAGTTCTTGGTATTTGCTCAATTGTAAGTTATCATATTTTCTTACAAATTGGTAGCGCGGATCGCGAAAAAAAGTCGGCGGGTTTTGATAAAATTCAGCAGAAACGTTTATTTTGTGTTGAAAATTACTCAGAAATTTTTTTTAGCTCCGTAGGTGTCCTCGGAGGAGAAAAATGGGCTCTCAAAAAAGGGGCCATTTTCGAAAAAATTGTGATTTTTTTCGCTGCTGTCACTACCTAACCTGTTTTTGGGGGAAATGGTCCAATCCCAGCTAAGTATTTCCCTCAAAATCCAAGACACTTTTAGGGTTCTACTAAGCGGTTGAAAGTTTGCAAGTCGCTCAAAACACGAATTTATCCAAAGTAAGCGATTTGCAAATTTTCAACCGCTCAGTAGGACCCTAAAAGTGTCTTAGATTTTGATGGGAAATGGCATCGATCGAGGCAGAATCTCAATTAGATACTTTCATTTGGGACTGAGCCATAGGTATGCGATTTCAAATTTTCAACCACTCAGTAGAACGCTAAAAATGATGTCTCTTCTTTGAGGGGCCATATCCCTCTCCAGGGGCATTTCTGGAGCTTGAATTTTTTCTTAGTAAGGTAACTTTTAACTCAAAATGAAGGTTTCTGCCAAATTTGGGCAAAATCTGCCGACTTTTTTGAAGGAAAACGATCCACCCTACAAATTAGCCACTTACTCGACAGTCGGTTTTTAAAAGCGCCATCTATATGATTGACAAACTCATTGGTAACGTTTTAGGGTCGCATTATTGCCTGTAGCGTTGTTGTACTCGGAGCCAATTTGAACTTCAAGGAGATTATTTTCGTGAATTTAGCTTGGTTACCAAAAGCCACCGTTCAGGTAACATAACTCATTTTTGAATTGCTCCCTAGCTATTAGTTCTTGCGAATCGTTCCTCATATCTCCTTTATTTTCACTTTGGACCTACCTTAGGCTGCCTTAGGACCAGTGGCGTTGGATTTAGCCAACAGAAGCAGACAACAGGATTCTATTCAGTGGGCTCAAGATGTCCTCACCATTGTTGTATTATCTATCTTAATAACAGCTCCTATTGGAGCGATTGGTATTACCATAGGAGGTCCGAGATTACTTCCAAAAAATCAACCTGTCAGTAAGGCTGTAGAAAATGGAAATTCACGAGTGGTTGAGGTTGGGAATGTGAATGAGACGTTTTCCCGTGAATTGTAAACGATAAAATGGTGGCGGGGTTAGTGAAGAGGGGATGGAGGGGATTATATTGTAGGTCATTCGTCACTCGAGCTGTTTTTGTACTGTAACATGATGAATAAGAACGTGGAATGTTTAATACATAAGTAGGTAGAGGTAAATTATGAGAATATTATTTTCAAAATACATTTTCATCATTGTGTTGTCTTTTATCTGTAGGGCAATTATTTTTTTTCTCAAGTTGTGATTTCGGAATCGCTCAAAATTAAGAATGATTCGACTTGACGAAGAATCTTATATGTACTTCATGATGGGTAATGTAGAGAGTTGCACTTTGCGCCAAAATTTTTCCATATTACTGCATCATTGAGCTACACGGTAAAATGTCCAAATGTGACCACCTTGAGGTTATTTTTTCAGCCCGATTACGCTCCATTTCTCTTGGTAAACGGTGCTAGTTATTGGAAAATTGGTATTTTTCCACAAGTCACGTGAGGTAATTCATTCTTCAAACGTTGTCATTGCAATAAAAACATGGTACACTCCTCTGTAAAATGTTGAAAGTTGGTAAAAATACAAGCAACGTTTTGAATGGATGTATTCTTATTGCTTCGACTTGATAATGCCTGTATTTCTACAGTGAACCGTAAATATGCACGTGTTTTTTAGTCTATCTACTCGTATACTTAATAGGTTTCGATTATTTTTACGATCTTGACCGTTTGGCTATTTTCAACATCTTTTTTCAACTTGAACTTTTTGGTGGGTAGGTGAAGGTAGTTGAAGTGTAAAAATATAGATATTCGAGTATCGATTTATCGTATAGGTATTCGACTTCTTGGAAATTGTCAAATCATAAAATGGAAGGAGCTCAAAGATTGAAAATATCGTCTGTTGTGTCTATCTACTCGTACCTATGAAGTAACTTTCAAAGACCGACAAAAAAGATCGTTTCAAAAATAGTCTATTTTTCGTAGAGTTACAAAATGTTTGTAATTTAATTAGGTAGGTAAGTATCTAATCAAAATATTCCAATTTTTCAAAAAAGTGTTTAAAATGTTTAATTTTTCTCATCAGCTCCAGCGTATTTGGATACCTACTTACCTACTTGAGAAGAAAGAAATGTATGATATCGAAACGTGCGGATATTTCGATATGTTTCGATAACTCATGCTTCGATACTTTCACAGTGTTACAATCTATTCGCTATCTTTTTTAGTAGGTACATTTCCGCTCAAACCATTGTGTGGAGCACTTTTTAATTGTTTTTTTTTTTTTTTTGGAAAATTGAAGAGCGACTGCTAAACTAACAGTACCTTGAAATGCCCCATTGCTTTCTCACGCGTGATTTAGTTTTTTGATTTCGCACTTTTTCTCGCACATTTTGAATTCCTTTGATTTTTCATAATGTGTGCTGCTGTAGTTCTAGGAAATACCGGCGTAGAATTCGCGAACCAGGCTACTTCTGGTCAACGTCATGAATCATCGAAACAGTAAATATTTAGATTATTGGCTTTAATACCTATTGTTATTTTTTTTGGCACATTCTTCCATTTTTTTGGCGGAATTGTCCGGAAAATTGAAATTTTTAGACCTTTGGACCCATGCGAGGACCGTAGTTTTGCGATTAGGCAGCTATAAATTTTATGGTGGGCTACTCGCAAGGTCTTTCACTGAAAAAAAAAATTGGGTTTAATGGGTTACTTGCATACTGGTGAGGTTCCCTTGTTAGTTTGATCAAAGCTGATTATTTTTGGTAAAAACATTATTCGTAGGTACATAAAATATGTCTTTGAAGTCCAAGAAATGTCAAGAATAAGGTCAACAATGAAATTATTATATTATGGATTGAATTAATTAATTTAATCAGATTTTTTTTTAGTGAATCATTTACGAACGAAGACTACTATCCTAACATTAGGCCATTAGAACACACTGCATGATGAATTCAATAAGTATAAATTGAAATATTTGTATTTGAGAAACGTTCGAACCGAATGAAGCTGTTTGTCAAACTTCTAAACAAAACGGGAACTTTTTAGGCATGCAAGACAAAAATCAGTGCTTTTCGGACGTTTTGACAAAAAAGCACACAAATTTCTTAGCAATTTGGCAAAAATGACAACCGTTTGACTATTTTATCAAAAAACTACTTTTTGAGAATTTTGACGAAAAAACATTGAAACAATTTTTTTGTCAACTCATCAAAAATCAACACTCCCTGATAATTTTTATAAAGAACGAGAATTTTTTGGCAATTATAGGAAAAACATGGCAAAAATTGGCCCTTTTAGACAATTTTACCAGCATTAGACACTTTTGAAAATTTTGACAAAAATGCACACTTTTTAACAATTGTACAAAAATGGGCACTTCATGACTATTTTACCAAAAATTGACGTTTTTTGACAGTTTCCTCTGAAAAATTAACACTGATTACAGTGATTACTTTTCCAAAAAATGGCACTTCTTGACTACTTCTCCAAATATTGGCACTTTTCTACTATTTTGTCAAAACTGGACACTTTTTGACCACTTTTCCAAAAATGTGCACTTTTTTGACTACTTTTCCAAAAATTGACACTTTCTGACAACTTTTTTTAAAAAATGGCACTTTTGACTATTTTTTTAAAAAATTGGCGCTTTTTGACTACTTTTTTAAAAATGGGCACTTTTTGACTACTTTTTTAACAATTGGCACTTTCTGACAACTTTTTTAAAAAAATGGCACTTTTGACTATTTTTTTAAAAAATTGGCGCTTTTTGACTACTTTTTTAAAAATGGGCACTTTTTGACTACTTTTTTAAAAAATTGGCACTTTTTGAAATCTTTTTTCAAAAATGGCACTTTTTTGACTATTTTTTTAAAAATTGGCACTTTTTGACTACTCTTCCAAAAATTGACACTTTTTGACTACTTTTTCAAAAATTGAGATTTTTAAACTACTTTTTCAAACAGTTTGCACCTTTAGGCAACTTTTTCAAAAATGGGCACTTTTTAACCACTTTTTTAAAAATGGGCACATTAGGACAATTTTTTAAAGACTGGCACTTTTTGACTATTTTTACAAAAAATTGGCACTTTTTGACTACTTTTCCAAAAAATCACTTTTGACCACTTATTTAAAAATTGACGCTTTTTGTCTACTTTTACAAAAAAATAGCACTTTGTAACTTATTTTCCAAAAGTGGTCACTTTTTGACTATTTTTATAAAAAATTGACACTTTTTTGACTATTTTTACAAAAATTGAGATTTTTCAACTACTGTTTTAAACAATTGGCACTTTTTTGCTAAGTACTTTTTCAAAAATGGGCACTTAATGACAATTTTTTCAAAACCTGGCACTTTTTGACTATTTTTACAAAAAACTGGCACTTTTTCACCCTTTTTCCAAAAATTGCCACTTTTTGGCTATTTTTTCAAAAATTGCGATTTTAAACTACTTTTTTAAACAATTGGCACTTTTTGGCTGCTTTTTCAAAAATGGGCACTTTGTGACAACTTTTTCAAAAACTGGCACTTTTTGACTATTTTTACAAAAAACTAGCACTTTTTAACTGTTTTTACAAAAAAATGGCACTTTTTGACTACATATTTTTCCCGAAATAGTACTTTTGACCACTTTTTTTTAAAAACTGACGCTTTTTGACTGCTTTTAGAAAAAATAGCACTTTTTAACTTATTATCCAAATATGGTCACTTTTTGACTACTTTTCCAAAAATTGGCACTTCGGACTCAGTTTTCCAAAAATGGCAATTTTGACTCCATTTTCAAAAGTTGGCACTTTTTGACTACTTTTACAAAAGTTGACGCTTTTTGCATGACTTGGACAAATTTGGCAAAAAAACAAAATGAAACAGAAAGAATCTATGTAAGCAAATATTGGAAAAAAACAGGACTTTTTTTTTTGCAATTTTGAAACAAAAGGAGGATTTTTTGAAGGCGAGAATCAATTCTTTGGTTGTTTGAGGAGGGGAAGGGGTACAAAAAACCACGGACTTTCAATGTTTTAAGAATTAGCGTGCCTCACAAAAAGAAGTGACTAAAAAAGGCCTGCTTATTTCTTAATATATTCAGCTTAAGCCTTTGACTGAACTCGATCACATTGAATTTCAGTTTCCTCAAAAGATCGCTCCAAAACTATCGCGAAAAAGATTCCAAAACATTTAGTTACATCACCTTGACGCTGATCGCCTTGATTTTATATGCACTTTTGTACACTTTACTACGCCAAGAGATGGAACCTCCTGGAGGACAACTTTTCCTTTTAATAGCATTAGCAGGACTGAGTTACTTTTGCGGATGGTCAATCTCATTCTTGCATTTACCCCCTTTGTTGGGCATGATACTTTGTGGCGTAGCGTTGAGAAATTTGCAATTCTTCCGTATGACTGGCATCTACGTCGATATCGTTGCGACGATAAGGTGGTTATACTTTATTTTTGTTTCTCAATCATATCGCGTAGGTACCTCTACCTATACATCAGATTTTGTACCTATATGTAATGTGATTTCAGACAAATAGCTTTGACCGCTATTTTAATACTAGCTGGTGTAAGTCTGGACGCATCTGCACTGAAAAAACTCGGCTTGGTTGTGGCTCGTTTGACTTTAATTCCTTGTTTGGTGGAAGCTTCAACAGCAGCCGTTGCTGCTCACTATATTATGGGCATGCCATGGATTTGGGCATTATTACTCGGGTGAGTTGCGAACACATGACAATCCATTCCTTCTGAAAAGCAAAAGCTGCATCTAGTTCTGATTTGTATAAAATTCTATTCACGTTGCAGATTCGAGTTGGGTGCTGTCAGTCCTGCAATCGTGGTCCCTGCATTGCAAACTATCAAAGAGAAAGGGTATGGGGAGAACAAGGGTATATCTACGCTACTTATAGCCGCATCAAGTGGTGACGATGTAGTCTGTATTTCAGTTTTTGGCGTTATTTTGGGATTAGTATTTTCGGAAGGTAATATCGTCGAGAAGTCATTGCAACGCATATTTTGTATTCTTTTTCTTATACAAATATTTTCCTTTCTCTAACCACATTCTTGGTGCATTCGCCATTTACTTTTCATAATGCTTCCAAATACTGCGCAGTATTCAAGTAATGAAGGTTCTAATCAGCAAATTCACGATAAAAAATTCTTGTTCTGTTAGAAATAAACTTGCTTAGTTCACTTCTTTAAATACTTACACTCAATGGATAAGTACAAACATTCTACAAAAAATGAACTTTGAAGGTCATTTGATTCACTGAATTGTAGAACGAAAATATAGAAATACAAATGCAAATGATCAAATGTTTGAATGAAAAAAAAAAATTTCTCACGTTTGAGTCAAAAAAAAAAAAAAAACTTGTCACTTTCGAGTACCATTAAGGAGGTAAAGTTTTGATGCAGTGTAATGGAAAAGTGTCATAAAAAGCAACTTTCATTCGAGCATGTGTCAATTTTACGGGTTTCCACTGACACTGCGTTAGCTGTTACGAAAGCCGAATGTGGTTAGAGACTTTATACAAACAGTCCACCTATTTTCAAGACGATTTTGTCTGCGTATTAAAGGAAATCTGTTGTCGAATATCATCCGTGGTCCTATACAAGTCGCAGTTGGTGTGATCATTGGCGTAGTTTGGGGTTTCATATTATCTGTTTTCCCTCATCGAAATGAAGTGAGTCTTTTTCTTGCAATGTTGCAAATTACTGAGGTATGCAGGACCGTCGAGAGAGAGGGCAAAGGGGGCAGTTTGTGTCGGGCTGCGTTTTCTGGATGGTTCGGCATAGAGAATGCATTTTTAAAAGCTTTTTCCCCTCAATTCGTTCGGGCTTGTTTTCTTTTCTTTTTCAAAAATGAAATTTACAAAAGAAAAATCATTCAATTTTTAAAGTTTTAAAGTGAAAAAAAATTTCTCGTATAAAAGTGTCGTTTTTATGCCTCTCGAAGTACAAATTTTTGAGAGCTTTCTTCCTCACTTGAGCCTGTTCTCTTTTCTTTTTCAAAATGAACATCCGAGTGTAAAGTTTTAAAAGCCAAAAAACAAACTCCTCACATAAAAAAATCATCGTTTTTAGTTCTCTTGAAATATAAATTTTCAACAGTTTTCTCCCTCGCTTTGTTCTGGTCTGTTTTCTTTTTTTGTTCAAAATCAACTTCCTTCCTAAAAAAAAGCATCGTTTTTAAACCTTTCAAAGTAAAATTATTTTCAAAAACTTTCGCCCTTATTACTTCGCTCGGGCCAATTCGTTTCTCGTTTTAAAATGAAAAATTTACATCTGGGCCCCCAAAAATCCAAAACAGACAATGAAAATTTTTATAAATCATACGAATGTAAACCCCCTTTTCTTGTCCTCCTTTCAGAAAAACCTCTACATAGGTAGTTTCGTCCCTTAAAATGAGGCCAAATTATATTTGCCTCAGGTCTGCAAATTGGCTCTCGACGGCCCTGGTGATATGAGTATTTTTGAATATTTTGTTGAAATCGCTTGAATTCGTTTACCTAGTTGTTGGCTCCTGACTTGAATTAATGTCAAATATACGTATCTGAATGTTGTGTAGAATTATGTAGTCTTCAAACGCTCGTTGATGGTAGGAGCAGGTAGCCTTGTATGTGTTCTGGGAAGTCAAATGATCGGTTATCCTAGTGCTGGGCCCATTGCTGCGATAATTTCATCGTTTTTGGCGTCTTCAAGTTGGAAATGGCAAGGATGGTCAAATATTCATGTAAGTATCTAAGTGTAAAACTATTTTGCTGATGATTCGATGTAATGATGGTTATCAGACGTGCTTTTTCGATTCATAATTTTATTTATGTAAAATGAATTTTTCTTCAAAATCTTGCCAAATATTATTTTGTAGTTGCTTTTGTATTTCGTTGTACTTTGGAACTTTAATGTTTCGAGTATGGGAATGTGATTTCCACTGATACGCAATCTGGTCACTATAATCGTAATTGATTCTGTAGATATTTTGAAAAATTTCTAACTCTGATTTGAGGACAGATTCATCGATACCTAGGTACTTATTCAATATTGGCAGTCTCTGTCAACTGCTATAATTTCGGACAATTTTTTGACGCAAATATCTCTACCATATCCGGAGAACTGGCGAGCAAAACACGTATCATTTTTTTTTCATACCTGTAGAGTCCAGTGGAGGATGTATTTTGCAACATATGGGCCATTCTCGAACCATTGCTTTTTGGGCTCATTGGAACCGAGTTTGATTTTGCCAACATTAGTTTAAATTTGCTATGGCAAGCGCTGGCAGTTCTAGGCCTCTGCTTAACCGTATGTGATTTTTTCGAGTACTACCTAGACCTAAGTACATATTCCAATTAGAGAATGTGCTCTCAATCGCATCAATAATCTCATTCGTGGTTTTTTAGTGTCGGACTATTGCCTGCGGTGTTGTAGTATATGGGGCCAAATTGACCTTCAAAGAAATTGTTTTCGCGCTTTTAGCCTGGCTACCAAAAGCAACAGTTCAGGTAACCACGTAGCGTAATTTTTTTGCTAAGGGCTTCTTTCTTTTTGGAATCGTTCCTGAATCCTCATACCTCCTTACATTTTACTTACTTCGAATCTTTTCAGGCTACTTTAGGACCTGTAGCTTTGGATTTAGCTACCAAACGTGGCCAAGAAGATTACATCCAATGGGCCGAAGATATTCTCACCATTGTTGTACTATCTATTCTGATAACCGCTCCTATAGGAGCGATTGGTATTACTGTAGGGGGTCCGAGACTCCTTACTAAAGATCCACCAGCCATTAAAGCTGTAGAAAATGGAAATTCGCAAGTGCCTGTTGATGAAACACTTTTCAATGGAGTGTGAATGAAAGAATGGTAGGGAGGGAGGGAGCGAGGCTAATTAAGTTGTAGTTTTCCTATTTTTATAGTTCTGTTAAATAAACAAGAGAATTTCATTTTTAATCATTTTTCGCTACCTATAGGTACAGGGTGTTGAAGCAAACTTGAGCAAAAAAAGCAACTGGAGTAGATTAACAAAAACATTTTATAATCGTAGTATGAAGGACGAAGGAGCTATGTGCTCGGCAAAATTGAAAATTGACTAATTTTGAAAAAATTTGTCAAAAAAAAGAAAATCTTTGAATCATTTGAAT
Organism: Planococcus citri; assembly: GCF_950023065.1. Taxonomy (NCBI): domain Eukaryota; kingdom Metazoa; phylum Arthropoda; class Insecta; order Hemiptera; family Pseudococcidae; genus Planococcus; species Planococcus citri. Next base: position 46,387,087 of record NC_088681.1, on the reverse strand, counting down.
GATGCCCCTAATCTATAGTACATCGAGTGAACGAACAAAAAATGTTATAATTACCAGTTGCCTATCTTCAAAATTTCCAAATTTCAAGTGCCCAAAATTTAAACTTTTAAATTATTGTGTTTACTCCTTCTATTTCTATGATAGACAGTTCGTCATAATCTGTTCAAAAAATGGTGTAATTTCCTAATTTCTTCAATTCGCAGACAGTAAGAAAATGTGTGTATCATTTAAATGATGCCTTTAGTTAATTCGTACTCGAGTGGATGAACAAAAATCTCATTATGGCCGATTGTCTGTCTTAAAAATTAAAGGGGCAAACTTGGTTAAAAATTTTCAAATTTTGATTGCCCCAAATTTAAACTTTTAAATTGTACATATTTGCCCCTTCAATTTTGAAGACAAACAATGGGCCATTATAACATCTTTTGTTCGTCCACTCGAGTACTATGGGTTAGGAGCATCATTCGAATGATTCAAACGTTTTCTTATATTTTTTGAGAAAATCAAAAGTGGCCAACTTACGGTTTTGCGGAGCACATAGCTCCTTCATTTTACAAGATAGGCAACTTATTATAATAGTATTTTTTGTTTGTCACCTCGAGTTACATCTATTACGATATTATTGCCCACGTTTCATTGAACCCCTGTAATTAGGTTTTGGAATATGGAGTGAAAATTAACATTTCAGAATATGAATGAATTTAGGAATTAAAAATTCAAGATAATCATGTAGGTGCTAGGATGGGTAATTTTTCAATTTTTCTCGAATTTTGATGGACCCTACTAAAAAATCATGACCAAATGATCTCAGTAAGACGCAGAAAGTATTTCAAATTTTTTGGTCAACGTTTGAACTCCCCCCCCCCCTCTGCTTGAGAGAAAAGTTTTTGAAATTTGAAAAATTTTGAATTGTTTCAATAATTTTACTTGAAATGTGTTTTTTTTCAGTTCATGTGATTTATAATCGCTTTTAGGCTATTAGAAAAGTTCAAAGTTCACTTTTGCCAAAAGCAGGAGTTCTCAAAATATCTGTTTTTTCCTTCAAAATTATAACAATGTTATAATCATTTCCTTAATGATAGTAAAATTAAAATCGAACAGGAACAACACTTGGAAATACATCTCAAATGCCAAATGTGGTTAGAGACGGTACCTACTTTGTGAACAGCAAATCGCTTCCTCAAATTTTCATATACAAAAAAAAAAAAAAAAAGACTCGTCAGTGCAATCAACACATTGTACATAGGTAGGTACGCTTATCTGACAAAATATAAGTACCGGGTTGATAAAAAAATATTTTCAAATTTTTGCATTCAACAGCAGACAACAAAGTGTACCTTTCCATGGGAACAATTGTTTTTGATAAATGATAACGCCGTATTTTTCTATTTTCTACGGCGAGCCACGAATAAATTATATCTACCTACCTGTTATTTGATTTACCTATCTGTAATAGGTTTTAGCCGAGTTTACGATCATTTTTGAGCTTGATTTTTTACTGCTAGACGAAGTATCGACATCGTTCGAGAATCGATATCGTTTTTACCTGGTAAATGAGAAGCAGTGTTTTCTAGATCAAATAGGTAAACGATGAAAATCATTACGAAGATAGCCAGGAATAGGTAGTTCGGAAAGAAACTTCGCCAACGGACATTGGCCATGTACTCATTGGGGGGGGGGGGGGGGTAAAGTATCCCGTATTTTTAAAATTGAAACGTGTGATGAAACTTGGCTTGGAATGTTTACATTTCAGAATTTTAAGAATAAATCTTGGCATTATACTCTGGAACGTAAACAAAAAGTGTTTCTTTAAAATGGCCTTTCTCCAAAATTGAGGAAAACGCAGATAGCTCTTTGAGTATAAATTAAAAAAAATTCGAACATTGATTCTCAGCTCTTCCAGTTCTGAAGAAACTGCTTTGTAAGGAACTTGGGGGTAATTTCCGCAATACCTATGGAAATTATCGATGTTCTGCTCATGAATATATTGAAATACAAATAACTATATTTCGATATCATGTAGAATTGTAGATATCGATAAATCGAAAGCCTTGCAATTTTTTACGATTTTTGTCTAGCAGCACATTTTGTGTAAACTTCAGAGTATCGCATTCGACTCTCTACGACTGAATACCTACCAAGTTGGTAACTAAAGTTATTTGTCGGTATAATCTTAATGCGTGGGAATTGAGTTTTATTCATTTTTTCGAGTGATTTTGGTTTCCAACTGTGCAATTTTTCTCGATCAAGTATTCAAATTTTGTTCATTTTTTTCACGATGTGTGCCTTTGTAGGTGAAGAAAATCCCAACGTGGAACTAAGCGAAATATTTGAGAATCGAAATCAAGCTATTCGTATTAATCACCACGAATCATCAAATCAGTAAATATTCAAATTACTTATTGACGTATCTATGTGAAAGGATGATGGGTTAATCGTAGAAAAAAGTATAAACAGAATCTAGATGGAGAATATTTAGGTACCTACTTACTTCAATATTCAAAATATATTGTGAGTTGAATAATGGCTTTTTAAAAACGAAATTTTTTTCTTCAAAACTGTCATTATTTTAAATTACTTAGGTACTTATCTAACGTTTTAACGCTCCAGAGTAAATAATTCAGCGGACAGATTTCAAAAATTTTTTTGCTTTTGCAAGAAGTTGGGATAAAAAATTTTTTCTCATTGTTTAGGTACGTCAATTTCACTAGCTTTCTAATTTCTTGTCATCTTGGAATGTTTTTTTTTGTCATTTTGAACGATTTATATAGCGATTTTCTGACATTTTTGCAGTATTTTTTGAATGTGATTTCCAAATTTCAAAATACTGAATTCTAATTGGTCGAAATTAATGCATCTTTAATCATTTTCACTCAGCGTTTGTAGCAACGTTTTGAGCTTGTGAAAATATTTTGTTCAGAGTTGTCGAATTGCCAACTAGAAGGAAAGAAAATGTTTTTTTTTTTTTTCGGAGTGACACTTATAGAAAATTTTTATTAATTTGGCCTTTCCTTTCCACATCCATGTTTAAGGACTTTCACGTATAGATATTCGTTTTGAGGAATACTGAGCTTTTACATTCATCAAATTAAAATTTTTCAGCTAAAAATAAGATTTTTTTTATTCAAGCATTTACGAATCAATTTCTCAAAATGAATTAAGAATCAAAAATTTCATATATTATAGTTATGTGTCGTGAAAATGTACACAAGTTTCTATTCAAACACCTTGTTGAATTCCAGCTTCCTCAAAAGATCGCTCCAAAACCCTTGTGACAAATATTCCAGAATACTGAATTACGTGTCCTCGATACTTATCGTCTTGGTCTTATGGGCACTACTATATGCATTACTACCGCAAGAGGTGCAACCTCCAGGAGGACAGCTCTTTATTTTGATTGCATTGACAGTATTGAGTTACTTTTGCGGATGGTTGATTTCCTTCTTTTATTTGCCACCATTGCTGGGCATGCTACTTTGTGGTATAGCTATGAGAAATTTCGGGTTCTTTCAAGTGACTGGGGTTTACATCGAGATCGTTGCGACGATAAGGTGTTTATTTTTTAAATTACCTACCTACCTAAATTTGGTTTCTACTCTATAGACTGTTTTATGTATCAAGTATTGCAATTTCAGACAAGTAACTTTGACAGCCATTTTAATATTAGCTGGTCTGGGTCTGGATGCATCTGCACTGAAAAGACTGAGTATGGTTGTGGCTCGTTTGGCATTAATTCCCTGTTTCACTGAAGCTTTTGGAGCCGCCATAGCTGCTCATTACGTGATGGGAATGCCGTGGATTTGGGGATTACTTTTAGGGTGAGTTATGATATTCCTCTGAAATCTCTGATTCAACTGATTTTTACATTTAAAAATGTCGCAATTTTATTGCAGCTTCGAATTGGGCGCTGTCAGCCCGGCCATCGTTATTCCCGCATTGCAAACGATCAAAGAGAAAGGATATGGAGAAAGCAAGGGTATATCTACACTACTTATAGCCGCATCTAGTCTAGATGATATAGTTTGTATTTCCATTTTCGGCGTTCTTTTGGGCTTAATATTCTCCCAAGGTAATTTGTAATGTTGTCAAGTTATTTTCTTTTTGGATAATAATCAATAGAGTGCGGATTTTTATGCACGAAAAATCTCAAATTATGCACATAATTTATGCATTGTAAAAGCCTGAAATATGTCATTTTTATGCATTTAAATGCTGAAAAATGCAAAATATGCACAATTGAGATGGGTGTTGTTAGAAAGCATTTTTCAATCTGAGTACAATGGTAGGACTCATTTTTTGTCATTTTTCAATTAAATTCTATAAAACACACAAAAAAAGGAAAAAAATACAAACAGCATGTATTAAAAATCGTCATAAATTGAAAAATCACAAAATCAGTTGTAAAAAATTTTTATTCTTCATTTTTTTTTGTTTTGGCAGTCATTTTGATTTAAAAAAAACTTGGAAAATGAAAATTTTGGTCGAAATTTTTGAAATATGCTGAAAATAGTCCAAATAATATGTCGTTTTATGCACATTTAATGCTAGAATTATGACGTTTTATGCATTTACAGCCAAAATATGCAAAATATGCACAATCAAATTGGGATCATTTTACTCAAAATGTTCTGAATCACAAAGATCAATGCGATATGCGCAATTATCTCGTACATATCAAAATATGCAAAAAATAAAAATCCGCACTCTAATAATCAACTTTTTCAATATGATCTCAATATGTACCTACCTATTATAGGAGAACTTGTGTCTAACATCATCCAAGGTCCTATAGAAGTGGCAATTGGTATTGTCGTTGGTTTAGGTTGGGGTTTTATCTCAGCTTGCATTCCTCATCGTAATGATGTGAGTCAGATTGTTGTGATTGTTGATCATTTTTTAATTGAAAGCACTATGTTGTTTTTTTTTTCAACTCAATAATTATGTACCTACATGTCACATAGAATCACGTAACCTTCAAACGTTCGTTGATGGTTGGCGGAGGTGGACTTGTATGTGTTCTGGGAGGTCAACTGATTGGCTACGCTGGTGCTGGACCTCTGGCTGCGATTATTTCAACATTTTTAGCATCTTTATGTTGGAAATGGCAAGGATGGTCAAATACTTATGTGAGTTTATTAATTAAATTAGGCAGGTGTTTAATTGGAATAAAAATAGGTAGGGATATGTTGAAAAATCGTCTTCAAATGGATTGATTTTATATTGATATGACGAATGAATTTTTTTCATTTACACTCTTATTTATTTCGTACAGAACCCAGTGCAGGATGTGTTTAGCAACATATGGATCGTTCTCGAACCATTACTTCTTGGACTAATTGGAACTGAGATTAATTTTGCTGACATTAGTTTAAACTCACTTTGGCAAGCGTTGGCAGTTCTAGGTCTTTGCTCAATCGTAAGTGCTACTTTTGTAGGTACATACATACCTACTCGATTTTGAAATGATGTTCGTTCTTAAATTGACTGATAATCCATTTGTGAACCTTGTAGGGTCGAATTATTGCTTCCACCATTGTAGTACTTGGCGCCAATTTAAGCTTCAAAGAGATGATTTTCATGATTTTAGCATGGTTACCAAAAGCAACAGTTCAAGTAACGTGTTTCTTTAATGGTAACCCTGTCCTTAGTCCTAATACCCCCTTAATTTTAATTTTGATCTTCTTTCAGGCCGCCTTAGGACCTGTGGCATTAGATTTGGCTAACAAAACCGGTCGAGACGATGACATCCAGTGGGCCCAAAATATTCTCACCATTGTCGTATTATCCATTTTGATAACCGCCACGATAGGCGCTATCGGTATCACCGTTGGAGGTCCGAGACTTCTTACCAAAGATCCGCCTGCCATTAAGAGTATAAAAAATGAAAATTCGCAAGTGGCTCTGGATGAGACATTTTCTTGTGAATTGTAATACCTAATTATGAAGGGAGACGACGGTGATCGAGATTTATGTGTTTATTAGATCTTATTATTCCTATTCGGTTGCATAAACAAAAAATTACATTCTGATATTGTTTTTCCTTCGGATCTACAACAAAGCATGGGAATGGTGAATTGGCCATGGAATAAACAGTTTACTGAAATTTTATATTCGGTCAAGTAGGTAACTACCACATTGACAAATTCAACACATTGTAAATCGAATAAGTTGTTCGAACTAATCTAGTAAAAGTTACACGAGTAGCTTCGAAAATCGATAATCCGAATAAACACAGTGGCCGACAAGATATATGATGGAAATCAACAGCAATCGTCTATTTGCTGCATTTAATTCGTACCATTCGACTTCATACAGCAGTGCTTCAGATACGCTGTTATCCTGCTCGTAAACATTTTCCAAAAATTATCATAAAAATATACCAGCTTTCGTTTATACTTTTATACATTTCTTACCATATCGGAAAATATCTCGCTGACGAAACATCTAACCAGCAGATTGATCCAAACAAAGAAAACTACGGCGAAATAATTTAAAACTTGACTCAGATTTGAGGCCTGCAACTACATAGTAATGTGGTATTTAAAAAAATGGAAAATTTACATGGTCGTGAGTTTTGTCTTTTTCAAAATTCCAGAGGCTTACATTCATCATCACGTATAAAGCAAATGCCATTGTTATCAGAGATGTAATCAACTCCACCGAGAAAAATCTGAAAACCATATCTTGAACGGGTAAAAGTGTCTGAAAAAGTGTTCCAAATTAAATCCCTTCCTAATAAACTCAGTAGGGTTCTCTTGCTGACAATAGTACCTACACTCCTCGATTTTAACAAGACCGAGCTGGATCTAATGAGCGTACCCTAAACCACTCGTAACCAAAATTATAGATCCTACAAATCATTTTTGAATTTAAGGCGATTTTTAAAAATTTTAAAAATTTATTTAGAAAAACTGTTTCGAGGGTAATTTCTGAACTTTTTCACGAAGTAGGTATACATTTTTTTGTGTGAAATGAACGAATAATTCTTTCAATTCAACTCCTGCATGCAAATTTCTACTTATAGTTTTTGGACCATTTTAGAGTCTCCAGTAATCTTTTAATTTCCTCCAGAAAATTTCAAATCTCTCTGGTGTCCCCAAAAATGAACTTTAGCCTCAATAGTTTTGGTTGGTGCTTAATAGGCAACTTCTCGACCGTTTCAGAGGTTACCGCGATATTTCAGGAATGTGAATTCAAAAGTGAATTGTCAATCAATTTGTAAATTCCACAAAAAGTGAAAAAAATCAAATTTTGCGAAGGTTTGTAACGAGTGATTTCTTCATTGAGATAAGATATCGTCTGGTGAGGTGCCAAATGAGCATCATCCAAAGTTATAGGTCGTGTTAAAACGTTCTTTTTTGACCTCCACAGAGCGATTTGAAATTTCTAGAGAAAATTGAAAAATCGCTTGAGGCTCCAGATTTGCCCAAAACTAGTACTTGTTGATTTGTGAGCGTTGAACAGATGAAATTATTCACATTGGTTCACCTCACTGCCACAAATTTAACCATGAACAGTTCTTTTTAAATTTTGAAAATTTTCAAAAATTGTCCAAAAATTAACTTCAACATTTGAAATTTTGGTAAAGGGGCTTTTAGGACATGCAGGCATCTTAATGGGTCACTTTTATAGTGACTTAGTCACTTTTTTCACGAAAAGTCACTTTTGGTTACTTTTTTCATCAAAAAGTCACTATTGGTCACTTTTCTTCCAAAAAAGTCACTTTTTTGAATTTTTTTTTTCGTTTTTAAACAAAAAAAAAACGTTTTTAATCCAAATTATTTTTTTTTACTCATTTTCGAAGGGTTTTATGCGAATTTTCTTTATTAAACAATTTCAGAATATTAAAAACACAAATTTTCTACTTTTCGAAACATTAATTTTCGAAAGCTTTTGCCCTCGCTTCGCTCGGGCTTGTTTTCTTTTCTTTTTCGAAATAAAGATGAAAATTTATTTTTTTTAAAATCAAGTAGGTACTAAAGCCAAAAAACAAATTTCTCACAAAAAACATCGTTTTTATGCCTCTCAAAATACAAATTTTCAAGAGCTTTCGCCCTCGATTAGGCCTGTCTTTTTTCATTTTCGAAATCAATTTCCTTCAAAAAAACATCATTCAAATTCTGAAATTTTAAAAATAAAAAAATGAGCTAAGTACTCGTTCTCACATTAAAAAAAAAACGGATTTTCCGGTGGGGTCAGACTGGAGAATAAAGTATAATAGTTTTTAGGTGAGATATTGAACGTTTTTTTGCTTTTGTTTTTCGATTTTTTGCTCTCCTGAACGCTGGAATTTAAAAAAAATCGGTCACTTTTTTGGTCACTTTTTTCACTGATGAAAGTCACTAAAGCCACTTTTTTTTAGAAAAATTTGGGTAAGATGCCTGAGGACACGGCTCTGTAGATTTAGCTTATAAAAATACTCCATAATGTCTATTTCCCATTCTGTCAAATCATTTCGAACATTATTCTCACAAAAGAGCTAACAAATTGATCTTGATCGCTTACTTACTTATGCAGTAGCTGATGATGTTTTATAAAGTTGATAATATTTTGCTTCATTATGCGATCGTAATCCTCTTGGCTTTTTGTCGGTTGCAGCAAAACTACAGACGTTCGATACTCGAGTGAAGAAATGGCTGCGATTAATCTCTCGTACTGCCTCATGAACTCGACGATGGTAACGAGCTGAAAACTGACCACTGTGTAGGAGAACCAAACACCGTAAACGCCTTGTACAAATTGAAACATGAATTTCAATAACTCAGCTTCCAAACTGTCCACTTTCCAAGGCATCCAGCCGGGATATATGAATGTTTTAATTCTTTGGTAGTAAACGACCTCGTAGAGAACAGGCGAACATACCATGGAGAAATTGCAAAGCAAGAAGTATTTGACGACAACCATGAACAGAGTTACGTTCTCTTCTTCCATAAACCAGGGGAACTTGACTTGCAATAAATTCTCATCTGGGTAAGTGAAGATATTTTGGTCCATTTCGCGTAACATGCCCGCAATGATGTTTCTGTGATGAAACATGAAGTAAACAGCTCCTTGTAGAATGATAACTGTGGCTACGTAAGGGAAAGGCTGAATGAAAGCGTAAAAATCGTCAGTATTCGTATACGAAAGCATGCAGGCTGAAATGTCTAATAATGTGAGCAAGCTGAGTGCGGCGATAAGTTTCCATGGCGGGTTCGAGTTGTCGTTATTTTTCAAAATATCTATTCCCGAGTCGGTCATCAAGTTAGTTGTGAATTTTAACAATGCTCTATTCATTTTTTTTTTTTTTTTTGAGTCGGAGGTATTAGAATTTATAAATTTTTAAAAATATGCTGGTACTTTGGTGGGTACTTCATGGTATTATTAGATACAGTTGAGGCTAGTCAGTTACAATAAATGAAATCTACTTTACCTCTAGAATTAATGTTCTCCTACCTATTTATACCTACATGTATCGCATTGTTTAAAAAAATTGATTAAATGTTTTTTTCCCGTCGTCTTCGTCGGTGTTGCTTCATTGTGATGTCGAATAGTCACGAATATTTTAGATAAGTAGGTACCTACTTAAATTAAATGTACTAGTATAAGTTGGATCGTGAAAATTGTTGCTTTGAGTTTTTGATAATTATGGGGCGCAAAAATGGCTATTTTGAAAGTTTGTTTTTTGAATTTTAAAATATCTGGGATTAGGTAGGTACCTACTTATCTAATGGTAAGCGAAACGCTCGTGTCACCCCCCCCCGTCGCCCCCTGTTCCGAGAATAAACGAAAACGATCGAGCGTGCACTAGCTGTTTATATAATTTCTGTCATGAATTATGATTCAAACTTATTTTCCTAGTTAAATACTTACCTACCTATAGCATTTAATCGAAAAAATGCAAGAGCAACAAAGTTTTTATTTTTATGAGTTCTATCAAGGTAGACTAAAATCAATGTTGTAAGTATTTTAAGAATTTATCAAGATACAAAATCACTATGGACTGTTTTAGCAAATTCAATGAAATTACATAATTTGTGTTCTCCATATTTATAAAAAAACTACTCAAAGGCCCATTCCACGTTAATCCGGCCAAGAAGTGGTAAGAAAGGTCGGCGATTTTTTTTGAAATTTTTCTTGAGAAAGACCTTCCGAAGGGATGACCAACGGCGCAAATCTCAGTCCTCTAGCCCTTTTTTAAAAAGACTGCTAGGGGGTGTCAAAGTTTTCAGTGAACTTATTATTATCCATTTCAGCAGTGGATTACTCGATAACCGCGATACCTACGAAAATGGAACTTTTTCCAATAGTTAGAGGTTTTGAAAGGCTTTTTGGTGATATCATAGAAATCAGCGTTTTCACTTTATTTCGTACGAAAAATTAGCTCGAAAAGTTTCAAAACGTAGTTTTCATATCGTTCCGACTCTCAAAAATTCTGAAAAAAATATTATTTTGGACAACTTTTCATGCTGAACAACATATTAAAAAATTGGGTTGGCGTTCTTTCGTAAAATTGATTTTAAAAAATTGAAAGTTTGTGAAAAAATGCGATTTTTTGATTTAAACATGAAAAAAAGTTTTGATTAGTGAAGTTGACCCATTTGACCCCTATTTTTACGTATCTGTTGAAAAAGTTGGAAAAACCCTTTCACTCGATGAAATGAACTCCTCACAAAAAAACAAAATTCGAAAAAAATTGAATTTTCAATTCCAATCATAAAAAAAGTTTATTCAGTTGTCTTATTTTGACCTCTTTCTGTCTTATATTTTCATGAAAAAGATTAGAGTTACACTCATAGCAAAAAAATTAAAATTCATTTTATTTTTTCAATTCACTCAGCTGTTGTTACCTACATAAAAATTGATTACTTATTGAAAAACATGATTTTGTGAGATTAGGAAATTGACATGCTCCAAAGTCTGAACTGACCAATTTACCACATTTCGAACTCTGATGTCTTGAAACACAGCTGAGTGAATGGAAAAAATAAATAAATTTTAATTTTTTTGCTATGAGTGTAATTTTTATCAACTTTTTCATGAAATACGTCAGACAGAGGTCAATATAAATCAACCGAATAAATTTAAACTTTTTTTGATGTTTGCAATTGAAAATTGATTTTTTTTCGAATTTTGATTTTTTTGTGATGAGTTTTGGAAGGTTTTTCCACAGGAAAAATTTCAAAAAAATCGCCGACCTCCCTCACCACTTTTTGGTCAAATCGATGTGAAATGATCCCAATTGATTTTTTTTTGAAATTTAGAATCTAGGTTTATTTCATCTTAACGCAGACAGTGACGTCAGGAAATTTTGAAAATTATGATTTTTGACCCGTAAGTCCCCATTTTGGCTCCCAAAAATTTTTCAAAATGGTCCCAAAACAGCACAATCACATACCTCTTCAATACTTGAAAATCTTTGTCTATGCAAAAAATCAGCTCATTAGCCTCATTATAGCAAGCTGGAGATTGTTTTGAAAGTTTGTAAAATTTCCAAATTTGGTTTTGAATAGGTATACCTATGTTCGTCATAATAATTAAATGTTCAAAGTTTCGATCCCTGTTCAGCTTAATGCGCCACTGTCTTCAACTGGGATGTTGTGTAACCACTTTGGACCATGTAGCCAAGAAAAAAAAAGTCGTAGCAGTCTGCCGCTATGTAAGAGCCAAATTTTTGTGCCAGAAATATTGAGGGCTCTTGAACTACTCGCACCCTCGCTTCGCTCCTGTGCTTCGCCTGTATTTGGGGGGACTTTGTCCCCCCTGCACCCCCTTGGGCTTCGCTCAATTACCTCCTGCTAATCTATTTTTTTCGTGTTCTGAGCTTCGCTTGAACTACTCGCACCCTCGCTTCGCTCCTGTGCTTCGCCTGTGTTGGGGTACACCCCCCTTGGGCTTTGCCCTGTTACCTCCTCCTAATGTCTTTTTTTCGTGTTCTGCGCTTCGCTTGGACTACTCGCACCTTCGCTTCGCTCATGTGCTTCGCCTGTGTTTGGGTGGACCTTGTCTCCCCTGCAGCTCCTTGGGCTTTGCCCAATTACGTCCTACGAACATCTTTTTTTCATGTTCTGCGCTTCTCTTGAGCTACTCGCACCCTCGCTTCGCTCCTGTGCTTCGCCTGCTTTTGGGGGGGACGTTGTCCCCCCTACACCCCCCCCATGGGCTTCAACAAAATCACTCCTTCCGCGATTTCTTTCTTATGTTAGTGGGGGGACAGACCTCCCTTGGGCTTCGCCCAACTCTCTCCTTCCGCTGTTTCCTTCCTATATTCGCGGGCCCCTGCACCCCCCTCGGACGTCGCCCAACTCTCTTCTTCCTCCTTCAAAAAATGTGGTAACAAACCTGTCTTGACCCTGAAACAGATCAAATGGGGGTGGAAGGTTGAAACTGGCAAAAGGCACTTCGGGTACATCCTCCAACTGTACTGTGAAAATTTGAGCCCTCTAGGTCAATTTGGAGGGGCTATAGGCTTTCCTAAACGTCAAAAAAACTCGTTTGACCCTAGAAAGAGGTCAAATAAGGTTGGAGGGTTGAAACCTGCAAAAGGCACTTCGGATACCTCTTCCCATTGTACTGTGAAAATTCGGACCCTCTAGGTCAATTTGGAGGGGCTGTAGGCTTGGCTAAAGGTCAAAATTTTCAAAAAACACGTAAAATGGATGAAAAAATCCACCTTTTTGCCCCTTGAGAGAGGTCAAATGTGGTTGGAAGGTTGAAACCTGCAAAAGGCACTCCGGGTACACCCTCCCAATGTACTGTGAAAATTTGGACCCTCCAAGTCCATTTGGAGGGGCTGTAGGTTTGGCTAAACGTCAAAAAACACGCAAAAATCCACTTTTTTGACCTTAGAGAGGGGTCAAATTAGGTTGGAAGGTTGAATCCCGCAAAAAGCACTCGAGGGGCACCCTCCTATTGTATGCTGGAAATTTGGACTTTCCAGATCAATTTTAGGGGTGAGGGGGTCAAAAAGTGGGGTCAAATGTGGTTTTTCCCACCTTAATCAAGGTGGGGGTGACCTAGGAAGCTGAAATTTGGATATGTTGAGTACAATGGGGATACTGACCAATGGTATGATTTTGGACCTTTTTCATCCATTTGAGGTCATATTATGCCCCTCCAAAAAAATTACCTTTCTGTAAAAATGAGGTTGGAAAATTGAAACATGCAAAAGGCACTTCGGGTACATCGTCCCAATGTACTGTGAAAATTAGGACCCTCTAGGTCAATTTGGAGGGGCTGTAGGCTTGGCTAAATCTCAAAATTTTCAAAAAAACACGTAAAATTGATGAAAAAATCCACTTTTTTGACCCTGGAGAGGGGTCAAATGGGGTTGGAAGGTTGAAACCTGCGAAAGGCACTTCGAGTACACCCTTCCAATGTACTGTGAAAATTTGGACCCTCTAGGTCAATTTGAAGGGGCTGTAGGTCTGACTAAACGTCAAAAAACATGCAAAAATCCACTTTTTTGACCCTGGAGAAGGGTCAACTAGGGTTGGCAGGTTGAATCCTGCAAAAAGCATTCAAGGGGCACCCTCTTAATGTATGCTGAGAATTTGGACCCCCTAGCTCAATTTTAGGGGTGAGGGGGTCAAAAATAGAGGTAAAATGTGGTTTTTCCCAATTAAAATAGAGTGGGGATGACCTAGGAAGCTGAAATTTGGATATGTTGATCACAATGGAGGTAGTGACCTGTGGTATGATTTTGGACCCTTTTCGTTCATTTGGGGCCTTTTTATGCCCCTCCAAAAAAATGGCCTTTCTGTAATTTTCAACTTTGACCCTTGAAACTTCGAGGGTCAATTCTAGGTCCTAAATGAACCCCATTTCCCAAGTTTGACCTTATTTGATCAATTAGAACTGGGTCCAGGTCATAAAATGTAAAAATCAAGTTTCAGTGAAACTAAAAACTGACACACCGGGAATCGTCTAGTTTGAGCTTAAAACGTCGAGAACTATCAAAATTTTTCATCCCTGACCTTTTTATCCAAAGTTGGGCCTACCGCAATAGCCATCATTTTTTACAAAAATTTGGCTAAAAAGTACTTTTTATTCCTATTGTACGAGTATAAGTTAATAATTATGAAGGGAGCGAGGGAGTGGTGATCTCATTCTAGATTTATGTTTTTATTGGATCTATTCTGTTGCGTAAACAAAAAAAATTACCTACATTCTGATAGTAATTTACTCATTCGACAACACAGCGTGGGTATGGAATGATCAAGCTTCGAGTGTAGGTATTTTATTCAAATTTTATTTATTCAGTCAAGTAACAATAAGTACCTACTACCTACCCGTTAACGTTTCATCGATAAATTCAACACATTGTAAATCGAATAAGTTGTTCGAACTAATCTAGCAAAAGTTACACGAGTTGCTTCAAAAATCGATAATCCGAATAAAGACAGTGGCCGACAAGATATATGATGGAACATCAACAGCAATCGTCTATTTGCTGCATTAAATTCGTACCATTCGACATCATACAGTAGTGCTTCAGATACGCTGTTATCCTGCTCGTAAACATTTTCCAAAAATTATCATAAAAATATCCCAGCTTTCGTTTCTCGTACTTTTACATTTCTTACCATATCGGAGAATATCTCGCTGACGAAACATCTAACCAGCAGATTGATCCAGACAAAGAAAACTACTGCGAAATAATTTAAAACTTGACTCAGATTTGAGGCCTGCAACTACACAGTAATGTGGTATTTAAAAAACTGGAAAATTTACATGGTCGTGAGTTTTGTCTTTTTAAAAATTCCAGAGGCTTACATTCATCATCACGTATAATGCAAATGCCATTGTTATCAGAGATGTAATCAATTCCACCGAGAAAAAATCTGAAAACCATATCTTGAACGGGTAAAAGTGTCTGAAAGTGTGTTCCAAATTGAATATACCTTTCTACTAATAAACTTGAGTTTTACTCGTACGTACGTATACTGACAAGAGAACCCTCTTCGATTTTAACGAGACTGGACTGGATCGAATGAGCATGTCCTATAAACCCCTCGTTACCAAAAAATCCAACAAATCATTTTTTACTCGTAATTTATGGCAAGTTTTTGAAAATTTTAAAAAATGTAAAAAAACTGTTTCGAGGGTAACTTTTGAAGGACGAATAATTCCTTCAACTCCTGTATGCAAATTTGCACTGGTTTTTGGACCATCTTAGAGTCTCGAGTAATCTTTTAATTTCCTCCAGAAAATTTCAAATCTCTCTGGTGTGCCCAAAAATGAACTCTAGCCTCTATTAGTTTTAGTTGGTGCTTATTAGGCAGCTTCTTGACCGTTTCAGGGGTTAACGCGAAAATTCAGGAAGTGAGTTCAAAAAAGTAAATTGTTGATCAATTTGTAAATTCCATAAAAAGTGAAAAAAAATCAAATTTTGCGAAGAAGGTGTGTAACGAGTGTTCCTTTCAGTGAGATATCGTCCGATAGGGTTCCAAATGAGCTCCAACCAAAGTTATAGGTGTTAAACATTCATTTTTGACCTTTACAGAGCGATTTGAAATTTATGGAGAAAATTGGAAAATCGCTGGTGGCTTCAGAATCGCCCAAAAGTAGTACTTGTTGATTTGTGAGCGTTGAAGATGAGAAATTAATCATATTGGTTCACTTCACTGACACAAATTTAAATTTGATAAAAAAATTTAAGAACAGATCTTGAACATTTTTTTTTTGAATTTCGAGAATTTTCAAAAACTGTCCAAAAATTAGCTTTAACATCCAAAATTTTGGTAAAGGAGTTTTTAGGACACGCTCTGTAGATCTAGCATACAAAAATTACTTCGTACAGTATTTCTATTTCCCATTCTGCCAAATCATTTCGAACATATTTGATCCTGATGACTTACTTATGCAGTAGCTGATGATGTTTTATACAGTTGATAATATTCTGCTTCATTATTCGATCGTAATCCTTTTGGCTTTTTGTTGGTTGCAGCAATACTACAGACGTTCGATACCCGAGCGAAGAAATTGCCACCACCAATCTCTCGTACTGCCTCGCAAATTCGATGATAGTAACGAGCTGGAAGATCAACATCTTGTAGGAGAACCAAACAGCATAAACGCCTTGTAAAAATTGAACCACGAACTTGAATAACTCAGCTTTCAAACTATCCACTTTCCAAGGCACCCAGCCGGGATATATGAATGTTTTAATTCTCTGGTAGTAAACGATCTCATAGAGAATAGGAGAACATACCATAGAGAAAGTGCAAAGCAAGAAATATTTGACGACAACCATGAACAGTGTGACGTTCTCTTCTTCCATGTACCAGGGGTATTCGACTTGCAACAAATTCTCGTCTGGGTAAGTGAAGATATTTTGGTCCAATTCGCGTAACATGTCCGCAATGATGTTTCTGTGATGAAACATGAAGTAAATAGCTCCTTGTAGGATGATAACTGTGGCTACGTAAGGGGAAGGCTGGATAAATGTGTAAAAATCGTCGGTATTCGTGTACGAAAGCATGCATGCAGAAATGTTTACTAATGTGAACAAGCTGAGTACGGCAATGAGTTTCCATGGTGGGTTTGAGTTGTCGTGATTTTTCAGAATATCTATTCCCGAGTCGGTTATCAAGTCTGTTGTGAATTTTATCAATTTTCTATTCATTTTTTTTTGTGTCAGTGGTATTAAAATCTATAAATTTTTAAAAAATATGTACATTGTTGAGTACTTCATGGTCTTATTAGGTACAAATACGGTTTATCTAGTCAGTTAAAATAAATGAAATAGACTTACCTACCCAAGCAATCACAATATAGGTAGGTACCTTATTACCCAAGTACCCATTTGTCAAAAAAAATATAAGCCAAACCTTTGAAGAACTAAAACACACCAGAGGAAATGAAATTTTCAGTTCATGTTAGATAATATTATGGTCAAGTTTTATAACACAGTTATTATTTTTGTTTCTAAATAACGTAGAATTAAGTGTTTCCCTATACCGAATTGTTTGAAAAAAATAACCAAATTTTGTACAACAGAAGTTGAGTATTTTTTTCCTTCCTCTTCGTCGGTGTCGCTTCTCCAGTTGATTGAGAAGAAAAGTTTAATAAAATTGGGGTGTCAAATCGTCACGAATATTTTAGATAGGTAAATGCACGAGTAAGTAAATTATTGCTTTGAGTTTTTGTTGATTATGGAGCAAAAATGGCTACTTTGAAAGTTTCTTTTTTGAATTTTAAAACACCCGGAATTACATAGGTACTTATTTATACATTAGTGGGGGACCCTTACTTCCTGTTGCAGGGTTAGGTATTCGATGATAACTTGAAATGATGTTGGATCTTTCAAACTTAGGACTGTTGAAGTGACTTCGTTTTCTGAATCCAATCCCTTAACAAGGGAAGTATCCCAAAGGGCACAAAAGTTTTTGAATCCGACAAAGGGTAATTGAAAAAGGGCTACAAAATATACCAGCAACCAAAATTACAGATGCTTAAATTCATTTTTCAATTTTTGGCGAGCATTTAAAAATTTAAAGAACCAAAATTGGAAAAAATCAAAATTTCATCAAAAAGACCTAGAAAGCTGAAATTCAGTTTATATCCTATTTTTGACCTGCCAAGTCGATTGGTGACGGTTTCGCACCGTTATGGAGCCTTCAGCGGATTTTCAGTTTATACAGTTTTCAAAAAAACGCTGCAAATAGGGTAAAAATGAAATTCAGCACTTATAAACTCGGGTTTACATCCTTGAGGCTCTTTCCATTGATTTAGGCAGATTATTATCAAAATCTTTTTGTGCTAGTTCAAATCCAAAATTTTCTCCTTTTTTTTGCGCTACACCTCGAATACACTTATATACTTACCATGTAGTTTTTGTCTCCTTCCAACTGGGTCCTTATTACACGTCAAAAAATCTGATCTGCTACAGCTACGGATTCGTACAACACAGAAATAAAGTATGATATAGCCATTGGCACCTGCCATAACTAATGTTTTACTGATACATTCAATACATTGAAAATCGAATAAGTTATTCGTACTAATTTGGCAAAAGTTACACGAGAAGCTTCAAAAATCGATAATCCGAATAAACGCAGTGGCCGACAAGATATACGATGATGGAACATTAACAGTAATCGTCTATTTGCCGTATTCATTTTACACCATTCTACATCATACAGTAACATCTCAGATACGCTCTGATCCTGTTTGTAAAAATTTTATTAAAAATAGGTACCTACCTTATCGTGAAAATAACACAGTTTTCGTTAACATTTTCGGCATTTTTTTCTTACCTTATCGGAGAACATCTCGCTGACAAAACATCTAACTAGCACATTGATCCAGACAAAGAAAACTATGGCGAAATAGTTTAAAACCTGGCTCAGATTTGAAGCTTGCAACTAGATAATCATAGGGATAGAGATATAGTAGGTAAAGGTATCTAAAAAATGGAAAAATTTACACGTGTGAGTTCTGTAATTTTCAAAATTCCTAAGGCTTACATTCATCATCACGAATAATGAAAATGCTAATGTGATCAGAGATGAGGCCAATTCCAATGAGAAAAGTGCCGAAAACCATATTTTGAAAGGGCAAAAGTGTCTGAAAAATGTGTTCCAAATTAAAACAATGATAAGATAAGGCCTACGTGAGTACTTGAGTGATCTAGTAACTGAATACATACATACTGAATACTGACTAGGGAATCTTTTGAACTATGTCTTATACTACCTACTTTCTGAAATCAACGATGGAATCAAGCTAGATCAAAGTAGCATGCTGTAAATTTCACGAAATCGAAATGTCAGATGCTAAAGTCAATTTTTGGAGTGTTTGCAATTTTTTGAAAATCAAAACATTCAATTTTTAAATTAAAAAAAAATCACCAAAAATCCGAAAATGAACTTGAAGCGCCAGCACACTTGAAATTTTGGTTATGGAGCTTTTGAAACACGTTCTTTCGATCTAGATGGATTTTTTTTCTAATCGGGAAGTTTGCGTAAAAGAGGTTCCCTTATGACATTGAGTGGGCAATTTACAAAAATTCTAAAAATACTTACACTTTTTCTGACTAATTTGGCCGAATTATTTCGAATATTTCTACGAAAAAAACATAACCAAATACCAATCGATCTGGAGACTTACTTATGCAATAGCTGATGATGTTTAATACAATTGATAATGTTTAGCCTCATTATACGATCGTAATCCTTTTGAATTTTTGTCGGTTGCAGCGAAACTACAGACGTTCGATACTCGAGCGAAGAAATGGCCGCGATTAATCTCTGATATTGCCTCATGAATTCGATAATTGTAACCACCTGGAAAATGATCAACGTGTAGGAGAAGTAGGTACTGCAAGCGCCTTGCAAAAATTGAATTATGAACTTGAATAACTCAGCTTCCAAACTGTCCACTTTCCAAGGCATCCAACCGGGATATATGAATGTTTTAATTCTTCCATAGTACAAGATCTCGTAGAAAACAGGCGAACACGTCATGAAGAAAATAAAAATCAAGACGTATTTGAGCACAGTCAATATTAATGCGAGGTTTTCCTCTTCCATGTACCAGGCGTACTCGACTTGTAACAAATTCTCGTCTGGGTAAGTGAAGATGTGTTGATCCATTTCGTGTAACATATCTGATATGATTTTTCTGTGATGGAACATTAGATGAATGCCACCTTGTAGAATGATAATTGCGGCTACATAAGGCGAAGGGTTGATGAAAGCGTAAAAATCATCGGTATTCGTTAACGAGACCATGCAGGTTGAAATGCCCACTAGTGAGAACAGGCTTAGTGCAAGGTATAATCTCCATGTCAAGTTACGGGTGTTATTATTTTTCAAAACGTCTATTCCCAATTTTGTCATAGGGTTGACTGCGATTTGCATTATTTTTCTGTTCATTTTTGCGAGCCACGGTGCGGCGGTTCTTGGAATCTGTGAATTTTCAAATAAGTACAGTAGGATGTTTTTTAAAGACCAATTTTATCACTAAAATCGACTTACCCTCGCAAAATACGATACAACGAATTGACATTCAATAACCAATACACATCACGTGAGATATAAGTTTTCAAATTCACACTTTGAAATGGCCACAGGAGTTGATATTTTTGTTTCTCCAATAACGTAGAATTAAATTCTATTCCTTGATAGATAGGTAACCTAGAATTACCTATTGTTTTTCTATACATCTCATGCTTTGAAGAAATCCTCGAGCACGTAGACGACAAAAGTTGAATGTTTTTTTAAAAAAAATTGAGTTGAGTTTTGTTTTATACTTAATAAAGAAATGAATGCTTTTGTTTATACATATACCTAACTCGATATATCACTAAACTTTTCACGTTTTTTTTTCTTCAAAATTGTGACCTTTTTTTTGGAATGCAGAGGGGCTTTCAGGGGTTGGACCCAAAAAATAAGTTCATATTCGTGTTTAGCGACCTCTAAAACATACCATTCGATACATCACTCGACTTTTCACGATTTTTCAAAATTTTTACCCTTTTTCAGGACACAGAGGGGCTTTGAGGAGTTGGACCCCGAAAGCATACTATTCGATGTATCACACGTCTAGAATCGTTTTTCATAATATGTGATTCAGTTATTTATTAGGTACTTAAAAAATCATGCACCTCTTTCCCTCCCCCCATCAACCACCGGGGTGGGTTGAAGATCAATTAATAGTGGTTTGATCAGTAGTTGAGTGAGTAGACTGTAACTTTGATTAATTTATTGCACTGATTTTTTTTGAAACACCTACTCTTTTCACCCCTTTTTTTAGGCACCCCCCCCGGAGGGATGGGTGCCGAGCATAATATCAAATTATTGAGAATTTGAAGAGGAACATTTTCTAGTTATGTAAGTTTTTCTTGTAAACATAATACTTTTGGAGTAGAACGCAAAAGAGAGAGGAGTACGACAGGGCTGCTCTGTCCCCACTCCTGTTCAATCTATATGGAGAGTATATAATTTGTGAGACTCTACAGCTACTCCTATCGTCGTCGTCGTGGTTCCTTATCCTTTACAGGACATTGGAAATCGCATTTTTTGTGGTACCCTAACAGGGTGGAGGCGTACGCCTATTGCCACTGCGATTATTCTAGGGAATCGACGGTGTTTCGAGCTTCCACTAGTAGTTTCCCGTTGCTTTCTAGTGACATCTACACAAGCACCTTGGAGCTAGCCGGGTAGTTTAGAGACCCTGAGCTCCTCAGTGTTGACCTCTATAGACGCTCGAACCAGTTTCAGCTTTTTGATTCTGCTAACAGATGGCGTGCATTATCTGTTAGCTCGGCTAAACTGGTAGTCCCACGGTACTTGGCGTGTAATGTTGATAATTGCACGAAAGATTTTTTAATTACACGCACAAGCTTGCCTCTGTAGCTGGGTTTGAACCGGGTACCTCGTGAACGGAGGTCCGCGGCTCTACCTACTACGCCACCGAGGGACACACTCCTATCAGAAAGCACCAATGATGATGGCTCAGGCAAATGGCAGGGAGGAAAGATTGGAGGTGCACGAATGTCAAACCTCCATTAAGTATACTAATGACACAACCCTCATTGCCTCAAGTGTCAAAAATATGACAGGTTTTCTGAAATGCCTGGAAGAGGTTAGTGCAAAATATGGCCTGCTGATAAATAATAAAGCAAAAACAAAGATTATGATCAGGGTTGGTTCTCTACGCATAGATTTTCTTTGTCAACATTGTCTATATTTGTCGCGTAATCTACATAAACTTCATGTAAAGTAGACTTCCTGTAGACTATGTGTAATGTACATATGTCAACTTCGAAGTTGTGTATTCCCAAATAATCTCCCTTCATACTGAAAATTGTCGTACCCTCACTTTTTAGCTGAAAAATTGAAGAAAAAAAATCTTGCATTTTCAACAAAGATTGTGAAAAAGTATACTTACTTATGTAAGTACCTAATTTTCTTACTAATAATTGACGATATCTACTTCTGCAAAAATTGTCAGTTTTGCTTTTTTCAAGTTTTTTCCCTCCCAAAAGTTATCAAAAATAAAGTACTTCAAAAATTGATGAAAATTCTTGTTTTTTGAGCCAAATTGCTGAAAATTTTCATTTTTTTCAAAAACTTTTAAAAGCTTTACTTTTTTCTACAAATTGTTCAAAAGTTTCATTTTTTTATTCAAGAAATGCAAAAAATCTCGTATTTTGAGAAAAATTAGGAAAATGCTGTGTTTTGCTAAGATTGCCAACTTTTGCTTTATAAGAGATTCAAATTCTTGCTTTTCAACTCAACAATATAATATCGTTAAAGATTTTCACCTTTTTTCAAGAATTACCTATCCAGAAGTTGTTTTTCTGCCAAAAATTGTCAAAAACTGAAAAGTATTGCTTTTTTGCCAAGAAGGTACCTATGTTTTTTTTTACACGGATTCTCAAAAATCTAGTTTCTGGACATTTTTTGAATCTCATTTTTGAACAATTTTTGGATTTCAACCACATACATATTTGAAGAGTGATATTCCAAAACTCGCTTTGTCCATTTTTATCAAAGTTGGGTTTTCAGTGGTACCTGGTAGATGAAGTATCAACTCACATTCCTACATCATCAACCTACCAAAATGAGGTGTTAAACTCATCTAAATAGCCAATTCCTTAAAAATTAAAAAAAAAATAGTGTTCCAAAACGCGCTTTGTCCATTTTTATTGAAATTTTTTTCAGCAGTATTTACTGGATGAAATGTATACCTACACTCCTACATCATAAATCCACCCAAATAAAGTGCTAAACTCGCCTAAAAAGCCGATTTACCCGTTTAAAGGGAAACGGGTTTTCCTCTCTCCTGAAAAGTTGTGAAAATGGACAAAGCGAGTTTTGGAATATCACTCTTCATTTTCAAAATCTTCTTCCAAAATCCATGTAAAAAAGGCTTTGGAAGCTTTAAATGTGAAATTTGTTTATTTTAAAACAAGAAACAAATTGGTTTGAGCGAAGCGAGGGCGAGAGCTTTTGAAAATTTTTATTTCGAGATGCCTAAAAACGAGTTTTTTTTTAAAATGCGAGTAGTTTATTTTTTGGTTTTTAAAATTTTAGAGTTGGAATGATGCTTTTTTTAGGAAGTTAATTTTGAAAAGAAAACAGAACAGGCCCAAGCGAGGACGAAAGGTATTGAAAATTTGTATTTCGAGAGGCACAAAAACGATGTTTTTTTATGCGAGGACGAAGAGTTTATTTTTTGGTTTTAAAACTTGATTTTTTAAAAAGAAATTTCCATTTTGACCTCGAAAGAAAAAAGAATACAACGAGCAAAGCTATGGCAAAAGCTTTCGAAAATTTGTGTTTCAGAAGTAAAATAATTATAATGTTTTTCTTTTATCGCAGGCCCTTATCCGAAATTTCGCCAAATTTTACCCAATTTGCCGAATTGCCGAATGAAATTTAACGCCAATTGTAGTTCAGTGGGTGGAAATATGAAAATTTATGTACTAGTCGTAAATCCCTATCAACTAATCCAAAAAACGTATGGGGGTATCTCGAAAGTACGATGTAGGTGTGTTGAAAACTTCAAAGTTGAGCAATCTTGATTGCCCAAGTTTATGGTTTTTAATCCGGCACAATTTTTTCACCCAGCTCTTTTTTTACTGCATCCTGAAAAATACACATTGTCCGCCTGATTACATCTTTATTACACGTCAAAAAATCTGAACTGCTACAGCTCCGGATTGAGCAACAGTATATGATATCGTACCTAGACCTATTAACGTTTTAATGACAAATTCAATACATTGAAAATGGAATAAGTTATTCGCACTAATTTGGCAAAAGTTATACGAGAAGCTTCAAAAATCGATAATCCGAATAAACGCAGTGGCCGACAACATGTACGATGATGAAACATTAACAGTAATCGTCTATTTGCTGTATTCACTTTGCACCATTCTACACCATACAGTAATGTCTCAGAAACATTGTGATCCTGTTTGTAAAAATTTTATCAAAAATACTGACCACTTATCATGAAAATCACGCAGTTTTCGTAAACATTTTCGACATTTTTTTCTTACCTTATCGGAGAACATCTCGCTGACGAAACATCTAACTAGCACATTGATCCATACGAAGAAAACGATGACGAAATAGTTTAAAATCTGGCCCAGATTTGAAGCCTGCATCTAGATAATCATAGGGTATGGTGTCTAAAAAGTGGAAAAATTTACACGTATGAGTTCTGTAATTTTCAAAATTCATCCTGTGGCTTACATTCATCATTACGTATAATGCAAATGCTAATGTGATCAGAGATGTGGCTAACTCCAAGGAGAAAAGGGCCGAGAGCCATATTTTGAACGGGCAAAAGTATCTGAAAAAATGTGTTCCAAATTAAAAGAAAAGCTAAGTAAGGCCTATACGTGGGTACCTGAGTGATAAGGAATCGTTTGAGCTACCTAATACTCTCTAATTTGAACAATGGAATCAAGCTAGATCGATAGATCAAGCATGCTCTAAAACTGGGACTATCAAAATGCCAAATGCTAAAGTTGATTTTTAGAGTTTTTGTGATTTTTTGAAAATTAAAAAAATCAATTTTTAAACTTTTTAAAGAAATTTGAATGTTTTAAATTTTCAAAAATTCACCAAAAATTCAAAAAATAAACTTGAAGCAGCTGAAATTTTGGTTAGGTACGTAGTTGGTAGCTTTCAAGACACGTTCTTTCGATCTAGGTGGATTTTTTTTTCTAATCGAAAAGTTTGAGTAAAAGAGGTTTCCTTTTGACTTTGAGTAGGTAATTTACAAAAATACTAAAAATCCACTTTTTTTGTCCTATTCTGCCGAATCTGATCTGGAGACTTACTTGTGCAATAGCTGATGATGTTTTATACAATTGATAATGTTCAGCTTCATTATACGATCGTAATCCTTTTGGAGTTTTGTTGGTTGCAGCAAAACTACAGACGTTCGATACTCGAGCGAAGAAATGGCCGCGATTAATCTCTGATATTGCCTCATGAATTCGATAATTGTAACCACCTGGAAAATGATCAACGTGTACGAGATGTAGGTAATGCAAGCGCTTTGCAAAAGTTGAATCATGAATGTGAATAACTCAGCTTCCAAACTGTCCACTTTCCAAGGCATCCAGCCGGGATATATGAATGTTTTAATTCTTCGATAGTACAAGATCTCGTAGCAAACAGGCGTACACGCCATGGAGTAAATAAATAGCAGAACGTATTTGAGCACACTTATTATCAAGGCGAGGTTTTCCTCTTCCATGTACCAGGCGTATTCAACTTGTAACAAATTCTCGTCTGGGTAAATAAAGATGTGTTGATCCATTTCGTGTAACATATCTGCTATGATTTTTCTGTGATGGAACATTAGTTGAATGCCACCTTGTAGGATGATAATTGCGGCTACGTAAGGGAAAGGCTTGATGAAAGCGTAAAAGTCGTCGGTATTTGTTAATGAAACCATACTACAAGAAATTCCTATTGATGTAAACAGACTGAGTGAGACGATTAATCTCCATGCCGAGTGGGAGGTGTTGTTATTTTTCAAAACATCTATTCCCACATTTGTCATCGAATTTGCTGTGAAATGGATTAATTTTCTGTTCATTTTTGCAAGCCAAGGCTGTTCTGGGGATCTGTGAATTTTCAAATGCATAACTTGAGCTACAAATCTGTTATTGAGAATAAAATCGACTTACCCTCGCGATAATGATAAATTTACCTACCTCATTCACTTTGAAATACCAAAACAAATCACGTATGATAAATTTTGAATTCACATACGAGGAAATTCCTCATCTGTAAGTCGCCTTAGGTCCTGAAAGAATAAGACTCACGCCGTATTTAGTTGGTCTGACATGACCCTAGTCTGGAAATTGAAGGGGCAACAGTGTACTGTACGAATTTTGAAAAAACTCGTTTTTGACCTTGGTTTCTGGTACAATATCTCAAGACATACAAAAAAGGTTCTCTCACAAAATAGCCCATTACTGGAATTGAAAGCTCTATAGGCAAATCAATGTTTAAGGATGTCACGAAATTTTTATAAACTACTGTTTCCAGCTCTTTCAATTTCAGAGTTGGACAATATTACGAAATAACAGTTTTTGCTCGTCTTGGAAAAGTTACTCAAGAATTTATCTTCAAAATTGACAAAAATTCAACTTTTGAAAATGTTGAGAAAAAATTGAAAATTTATTCTACATATTTACCAAATATGGTTGCCCGTGGCGTCTTCAGTTTCAGAGATAGGCAATTTTGTCAGAGAACCTGTTTTGTTCGTTAAGAATCGGATTTTCAAAAATCCATACACCTCTGCCCCTTCAATTTCCAGATTAGACTCATGTCAGAAAAACCGAATACCTGATGCAAGAATTGCGTTCTGATCGGCGACCAACAGTTGAGGTACTTCTTCGTTAAGTAGGTAGTACTTTTTCAGCAAACAATTTGGTGAACTTGTGGAAGAGAAATTTATTAATGGCGTAGATAAAGTATTTACCAACACACAACAATTTTTACTTCATGTTCTTGATAATTAAAAGTAACGAAAATACTACTAAAGGTATACATATATCTTTCGAATTTGTTTTTTGAATTTTAAAACACCTATAATTATTTATTTTCACATTAATGGAACCCTTACTTACTTTTCATGCTGGCTTATTTTACGTAAACTTGGAGTGATGTCGGATACCTCGAACTCGATCTTCAAGTGTCCCTCTTGTCTCTCATTTCAATGTATGAAGCTAGGGTGGGGGGAGGCCCCGAGGTATCGAATCCAAAATGTAAACTCAACGAATTAAAATTTGTGGAAATTGAGACTCCAGACGGTATAGGAACATTGAAAGGTGGCACGTTTGTACAAAAGACTCCTTCATGCAATTTCATCCGGGCAAAATATACGATACCAATAAGTAGGTAGGGTGAAAAACTTCAAAGTTGAACTTCCTCGATTGCCCCAGTTTATGGATTCTGATCCGGCACAACAATTTTCTTTACATAAATAACCCTTTTCTTACTACACCCCAAAAAAATATACTTATAGTGTCTGCCTCCCCCTAATTACCTCCTTATTACATGTCAAAAAATATGGACTACTACATCTCCAGATTCATGCCACAGAAAAATGGAATAACATGATACATAATATATAGCCTAGGTAGGTACTACCTAAGTACTAATGTTTTATTGACAAATTCAATACATTGATCATCGAATAAGTTATTCGCACTAATTTGGCAAAAGTTACACGAGAAGCTTCGATAATCGAGAATCCAAATAAACGCAATGGCCGACAAGATATGCGATGATGGAACATCAACAGTAATCGTCTATTTGCAGCATTCGCTTTGTACCATTCTACATCATACAGTAATGTCTCAGATACATTGTGATCCTATTGGTAAAAATTTTATTAAAAATATACCTTTTCATGACAATAACACAAGTTTCCTTTACATCTTTGACATTTTTTCTTACCATACTGGAGAATATCTCGCTGACGAAACATCTAACCAGCACATTGATCCAGACAAACATAGATATGATGAAATAGTTCAAAACTTGACCGAAATTCGAAGCCTGCAAATTCGTAATAATATGGTAGGTATTTAAAAATGGGAAAATTCACATACCTACCTAGGTATGGTGTGAGTTCTGTAATTTTCAAAATTTTCGAGGCTTACTTACGTTCATCACCACGAATGATGCGAATGACATTGTGATCAGAGATGTGGCCAATTCTAACGAGAAAAATGCCGAGAGCCATATTTTTAACGGGTAAAACTGTCTGAAAATGTGTTCCAAATTAAAATTATAAGAAGCCAAGACCTATACGTGCGTGGGTATTTGAGTGATCTTAGTATCTACCCAAGTACCTATAAAATACTGACTAAGGAACGTTTTAAACTCCTACTTTATACGAATGCAACGAAACCAAAGATAGATCGAAAAGAGCCTTAGGTACAGAGGGTATAAATCCGCTGTAATACAAATTTCAGAAGCTAAAGTTTATTTTTGAATTTTTGATGATTTTTAAAAATTAAGTATAAAATACAAAAAAACTGCTTTAAGGGCGCTTTTTGAATTTTTTTTCTGAAATACAAGAAATTTCTTTGAGCAAAGTGAACCAGTGTGAATAATCACCTCAATTCAACTAGATGTAGGTACCTACCACACATCATGAAATACTAGTTTTAGTTTCAAATCATTGTGGAAAAGCTGGTAATGAACTCCTTTTGTCCTTTTTAGGGGGTTACCTAGAAATTCCCTGCGTATTGAGAGTTCAAAAGGTAATTTTTGACCTTTGTATATTCTAGAAAAAGAGAAAAAACGCAATTTTTTTGGTAAGACTCATTTTTGACCCTTCCAGAAATATTTATTTAAGGGACCTTAACTCGAAAAATTTTACTGTAACGAGTTTGAAAACTTACTGTAGGCTTCAAGGAAGTCAAATTGAGATTGTTTTCGAGTCAGGAAGATCGTGTAAGTCCAACAAACGACATCCTATAGAAAATATGATCGTTATTATCTCCTCTTTGTAAATTTGATTTTTTCCCATTTTTGAAAATATTTACGAATCGATCAAAAATTCACTTGTGAACTGGATCACCTGAAATTTTGTATGTAGTAACCACCTAAAACGGTCAAGAGAGTGCCCAATCTGCACCGATTCATACGATAGGTCCTAAAGTTCGTCTTTGGCCTTCTCAGCGTGATTTTTGATGGTTCAACACTAGTTGAAGGACTAGCCCCAGTGCCCCACTGATTAACTTTTTTCTGAAAAAGTTTGAAAATAGTCTTTAAAATAACTTACCTATCTACTTGTTTGTTTGAAAATTCTTCAAAAAACCAAAAATGATTTTAAAGACCTGAAAGTTTGGTTAAGGTGGTTCTATGTAGCAGTCGCTGCTTCGATCTAGCGTGGTTTTGTTTCATACAGAGTGTGTAAGTTCAAGAAGTTTTCCTTTTTATTAATCTATAAAACTACCTACTGAAAATCCTTTTGTTTTTCTGTTGATCGATAAACTTACTTATGCAATAAGTGATGATGTTTTATACAATTGATAATATTTTGCTTCAATATATGATGGTAATCCTTTTGGATTTTTGTTGGTTCCAGCAAAACTTCGGACGTTCGATACTCGAGCGAAGAAATAGCCACGATCAATCTCTCGTACTGCCTTGCGAATTCGATGATGGTAACGAGCTGGAAAACAATCATTGTATAGACGAGCCAAATACCGTAAGCAGTTTGGATGATCTCGTAGAAAGCAGGCGAACATATTATGAAGAAATTGATGAGGAAGAAATATTTTAGGTCGGTCATTATCAGGAAGACGTTTTCCTCTTCCATGTACCAGGCGTACTCGACTTGTAACAAATTCTCGTCTGGGTAAGTAAAGATGTGTTGATCCATTTCGTGTAACATATTTGCTATGATTTTTCTGTGATGGAACATTAGAAGAATGCCACCTTGTAGGATGATAGCTGTGGCTACGTAAGGGAAAGGCTCGATAAAAGCGTAAAAATCGTTGGTATTTGTGAATGAAACTATGCTACAAGAAATTCCTATTGATGTAAATAGACCGAGTGTGGCGATTAATCTCCATGCCAAGTGGGAGGTGTTGTTATCTTTCAAAACATCTATTCCCAGAGTTGTCATCGAATTTGCTATGAAATGGATTGATTTTCTCTTCATTTTTACAATCCTTCTTCGATATTTTAAAATGTGTTATAAAATTATAAAATCGACCTATACCCTCGCGATTGTGATTTACCTTCACCTAGGTACCTAATTCACTTTGAACAACCAAAACACATCACTAAGTGACACAATTTTTCTCAAGTTTTGAGATAAATTTTGAATTCACATGCGAGAATACCTAGTCATATTTTACTACCGTTTGTGTAAATGTAAACAACAAAATCAAGGTTTAGCTGATATTTTTATTGTCGTGAATATTCAGTAGGTATAATGAATTATTCATGATTGTCGTATTATTTTTTTGAAATAAGTTGAAGGAAGATAATTTTCCAACATAAATGTGGGGAAACATTTTTTATTATACACGTTTGGAAGTAAAAAGTTATAAAAAATATCTTTATTTACACAGGAAATCATTAGATATTGATCCAGATATTACATAAGTAGGTACATTTTGTTAAACAGGGTCAATTTCGTGTTTCGATGGCGAATATTTTTGTTTACACACTCCCGAAATACGTTTACAAATACAATGGTATTTAATTCGTTGCTTGATGTAAATTTCTACAACGTACTTATCACAAACGCCATCTTCTTCACAGAGCTTATTCTAAGGAAAATTCGGAGCTGCGCAAATAAGTAACCCTAAAAAATGTTTCTTGCAGTTTCATGCCACAAATTTATAATCCTAACTCTCTCTGCCTCGTTATGAGCTTTATTCTCATTTTTCTATACATAGAACTTGAAATCTGTAATGAATTCTTCATTTTAGAAAACGGGAACAAATTGGCCCAAGCGTAACGAGAGTGTGGAGTTCATTTTCTCGGCTTCCTTCAACATTTTTCAAATTTGAATTTCAGGCACAATTCTTTTTACACATCCCATTTTTAACAGCATCCTGAAAAAGTATCTATGTATAGGTAATTAGGTACAGTGTCTGCCTCCCTCCAATTACATCCTTGTCACAGGTCAATAAATCTGAACTGCAACAGCTAAGTACGGATTCATGCAACAGAAAAATGAAATAATGTGATATCTTACCTATTAATGTTTTATTGACAAATTCAATACATTGAAAATCGAATAAGTTATTCGCACTAATTTGGCAAAAGTTATACGAGTAGCTTCGAAAATCGATAATCCAAATAAACGCAGTGGCCGACTAGATATATCATGGAACATTAACAGTAATCGTCTGTTTGCTACGTTTACTTTGTACCATTCTACATCATACAGTAATGTCTCAGATACGTTGTGATCCTATCGGTAAAAATTCTATTAAAAATATACTTTTATCATAACAATAACACGATGCTCGTCTTACATTTTTGACATTTTTTCTTACCAAAGCGGAGAATATTTCGCTGACGAAGCACCTAACCAGAAGATTGATCCAGACAAAGAAAACTATGATGAAATAGTTCAAAACTTGACCCAAATTCGAAGCCTGCAAGGTTATAGTAATATGATTTAAAAATGGGAAAGTTTACACGGTGTGAGTTTCGTAATTTTTCAAAAATTCTTTAGGCTTACATTCATCATCACAAATACTGAAAATGCCAATGTGATCAAAGATGTGGCCAATTCCAACGAGAAAAATGCCGAGAACCATATTTTGAACGTGTAAAAGTTTCTGAAAATGTGTTCTAAATTAAAACAATAACAAGCTATGACCTTCCTCAACCTGGGTACTTGAGTGCTCTACTAACTGAATACTAAGGGTAAAGGCACCAAGTATGGACCACTCATTTGAGCCGATTTTGGGAGGGACACCTCAAGAGTGGTTTTTTTGACCAGACGTTTATAAAGAACAGATTTTTAAAAATGAAGGACTAAACGACAACTCGATTTTTAGCTGTCCAACTTCATATTCGCGCTTTCTGGAATAAATTCAATATTCTGAAGAAATCAGTTTTAGCCTTTTAGGACATATTTTGATCATTTTTACTGATCAAGTAGAAGTACGTACTTTTTTTTAAAAAAAAAAGCATACCTAAATCACCAAAAACAGTCAATTTTGAATCTAAAATAAAATTTTGAAATACAATAAAATTCTGAACCAGTGTGAATAATCACTTCAATTCAACTACCACACACCAAGAAATACTACTTTATAGTACTTTTGATCCATTCTGGAGCCTCCAGCGATTTTTCAATTTTCTCCACAAACTTCAAATTACTCTGGAAAAACTGAAAATGAACTCCCTCTCGACCTTTTTAGGTGGTTATTGCGAAATTCCAAATGAAAGTTCAAAAGTGAATTCTTGTCCGTTGCATTACTCTAGAAAAAGAGAGAAAAAAAACAAATTTTTCGCTAAAATTCACTTTTGACCCTTCCAGAGCTATACGTTCTGAAGTTCATACTTGGCCTTTCCAGAGTGAATTGATGGTTCATAAATACCTACCTACATAGTAGAAGTTGATGTAATGGAGTTGAATCAATTGAGTTAATCCCACTGGTTATAACTTTTCTCAAAAAAAATTATATTTCAAGAAAAAGTTTGAAAATAACCCTTAGAATAACTCACTTAGGTATTTTTAATTTTCAAAAATTCTTCATAAAGTGAAAAATGAATTTAAGCACCTGAAATTTCGGTTGAATGGGTTTTAGTAGGTGCCCTTTTGATCTAGGTCGATTCTGTTAAAATCAGAGTGAGTGAGTTCAAGAGGGTTCCTTTTCATTAATCTACAAAAATACTGAAAACCTCCATTTTGTTTCCTATTCTGCCGGATTATTTCAAACATAGGTAGAAAGAAAATAATCAATTAATCCAGAAACTTACTTATGCAATAGTTGATGATGCTTTATACAATTTATAATATTTTGCTTCATTATACGATCGTAATCCTTTTGGGTTTTTGTCGGTTGCAGCAAAACTACAAAAGTTCGATACTCCAGCGAAGATATTGCCAGGATCAATCTCTCGTACTGCCTCACGAATTCGATGATAGTAACGATCTGGAAACTGATCATTGTGTAGGAGAGCCAAACACCGTAAGCGGCTTGCAAAAATTGAAGTATGAACTTGCATAACTCAGCTTCCAAGTTGTCCACTTTCCAAGGCATCCAGCCGGGATATATGAATGTTTTAATTCTTTCATAGTACAAGATCTCGTAGAAAACAGGCAAACATATCATTAATAAAGATAAAAGCGAGGCGTATTTGACGACGACCATTATCAGGACGATGTTTCTCTCTTCCATGTACCAGGCGTACTCGACTCGCAACAAATTCTCGTCTGGGTAAGTGAAGATGTTTTGATCCATTTCGTGTAACATATCTGCTATGATTTTTCTGTGATGGAACATTAGGTGAATGCCACCTTGTAGGATGATAATTGCGGCCACGTAAGGGGAAGGATTGATGAAAGCGTAAAAATCATCGATATTCGTTAACGAAACCATGCAGGCTGAAATGCCTATTAATGAAAACAAGCTGAGTCCGACGAATAATCTCCATGTGAGGTGACGAGTGTTGTTATTTTTCAAAACTTCTATTCCCAATTCTGTCATAGAATTGGCTGGGAGTTGGATCATTTTTCTGTTCATTTTAGCGAGCCAGGGCGGTCCTTAGGATCTGTAAATTTTCAAATAAGTGCAGCAAGATGTTTCAAAGGGAAATTTTATTGCAACCAATGATATATAAAATCGACTTACCCTCGAAAATACGATACACCTTGACTTTGAACAGCCAAAGAATTAAACACATTTGTTTATAAATATACATAGGTAGGTATCTACTTAGGTACCCTACTGTTTATTATAGTACATGTAGTTCTTCTTCTTACTTAGTTCTTCTCCAGAAAACAATGTAAACGTGTAAAAGTAAAATTTACTACAATTTTGGTGTCAAATCGTCACGAACATTTCACTCACACTTATGTAGGTACTAGGTATATGTTTATTTCCTTCATAAACTTATCTAAGTATTTTTCAACACGTAACAATTTTTACTTTATGTTCCTGATAATTAAACGAAACGAAAATGACTATTTTGCGAGTTTGAGTTTGGAATTTTAAAACACATGGAATTATTTATTTACACTTTTGACATTGGTAGGACTTTCTCCTTCATGCTGATTTAAGTAGCCTATTCGACGATAACTTGAAATAATATCGTATCCTTCGAATTAGATACTGCAAAGTTAAAATTATTCGTATTTATTTTTTGAATTCGATTCCTCCGGTTCCTATCTCAATGCTAAAAACACACCGAGGAATCGAATCCAAAATGTAACTAACAACAGAAGTATTCCACCGATACAAAATTTTTTGTATCGAAGAAATTGGAATTGAAAGGGCATTCCAAAATACACCACCAGCGAAAGTTTCACGCATTGAAATCAATTTTTTGATTTTTGACAATTTGATTTTGGTCCGTTTCTCTCAAAAACAGAAATTGAAAAGTTGTCAAATTGACATAAAGTGCTGAAATTTGGTTGTACTTTGTTTTCGACCTCTCGAGTCGATTGATGATGGTTTCCAACTGTTCTGGAGTCTCCAGTGGGCTTTCATAATTCCCAGTTTTCGAAAAAACGTTGTAAGTTGGGTGAAAAAGAAATTCAGGACTTATAAATTCGGATTTTTCATATCTGTGACCCTTTCAATCGATTTGGGCATATGTTTCCAATTTTTTTTCACCAATTCCAAAGATTATTTTTGAAAAAAAAAATGAAAAATTTGCCACAATGTGTTCAATATCATACATGTAATTTTTATAAAATTTGGCCAAATTTCATCAGTTCTAAATCATTTTTGACATTTTTTCGTGCTTTTATTTCATTTTCATCGTTTTTCACGATGTCTTTTAAAATTTCTTGCAACAGTTGGCCAAATAGGTAGGTATCTGGTTTTGAAAATTATCAATCGTTTTAGTGCTTTTTTCCCCAGTGTATTCATATCATTTTTAATAAGTTTTGCTGAAATTTCCACTTTTGAATATTTTTTTAATGTTTTGGAACCGTTTTAATGTCATTTCAAACATTCCAAATTTTGCTAAAATTTCATGAGGTTTTGGCATTTTAAAATGATTTTGAACTTTTAAAAATATTTTTATGCCATTTTTAAACACAATTTTCTATTATTTGTGCCAAGTTTTCCTATTTCATATCTTTTTGGCAACTTTTAATCAAATTTTCAGCTCTATTAAAATAAACCATAAAACTGTGAGAAAAAAACAAAAAAAAAAGAGCTGTGAAATCCCCCTATGTTTCATAAATATCAAGATGAAGGCCTTTTCAAGTCAAGTTTAATACCTTCTTGAGTATTTGTATAACTTGAATCAAAATGAATTAGAAGAATGTAAGGTGGCATTATGGCCTCACTGTCCTCTCAGTGCATCTCGTAATGATTCTTAAGTTGGGGAAGATCCTATAGGACTTGGTAAATCCATCCTTTAGGTCTTGACAACTTAGGGATCGTTTGATTTATTAAGGTAAAGTGTAGGTACTTGCGAATTCGAATATTATCGAATACCAGCAGGGGGTTCTGGATAATATTCCATCACACCAGGGGGTCCGCGCCAATATTATTTATATGGGCGGAGAATTCGCAAATTACATCTATTTTATGATTGGTTAGGATATTTCCCCCATCTTTTGGTAAAAGTAGCGCGAGCCTATCAGCTTTCGAGATCAACTTAGGAACTTTTAGGTGCTTTAGGTATAACTTTAGCTAGGTTCGATCTCGAAATCACTTCTTGTTTGTTTGTCGAGTTGTAGATACGTGAGTGTAGTATAGACCAATACTTAGGCGATCTATGAATCGGTGGACTTGAGCATTTGGTCAGTTTTCCTTCGACTTAATCGTTTGAAAATGTATTCCTTTTCCCAGTCTACCCTTTTTAGGGTTCAGTTAATTAGTATCTTCATTGGTGAATTCGAGGCTTAATAAAGCAATCAACTGCGTCATCTTAGTTGCCCTGTCGTGGAATTGTGTAGTTAAATACTCTTTGGTGAATCTAATGTGATTAGGCAGTCGAGCATAGTGTCTCTGTTCTAATTACGCTATCTGGTAAAAACGTAAATTGGTGAATGTATATATTTGAAGAAAACCTTATAATTAAGAGAATGCAATTTGTTACACCGATTACATTGGAGAAACTAAAGAATGTGTTGTTATTTCACGAAAGTGAGCCTAATTAATACATTAGTTGGTATTTATGTTGACGTATCCGACACTATAGTAGTATAACCGCCGAGCTAGCAAGTGGTAAGTGCACCCGGGAAAAAATGGGACAGATCTAATTGTATCTGATCATATCTAATGTGATCAAATTAGATCTAAAAATTGATCAACATAGATCAGATTTGATAAAATTATATCTGAATGTTGATCAATCTTAGATATAAAGTCCCATTATATCTGGTCATATATATTAAGATCCAATTGGATCTAAAAAGCTTGAATCGCATTTCTTACAAACATATCTATTCAGATCAGATTTGATCAAATTATATCTGAATTGATCTCATTATATCTGGTCAGATCTATGAAGATCCAGTTGGATCTAAAATGTTTGAATAGTACTTCTTACAAACATATCTATTCAGATCAGATTTGATCAAATTATATCTGAATTGATCTCATTATATCTGGTCAAATCTATGAAGATCCAGTTGGATCTAAAATAATTGAATCATATTTTTTGCGGACACATCTATTCAGATCAGATTTGATCAAATTATATCTGAATAGATCTCATTATATCTGGTTAGATCTAATGAAGAACCAGTTGGATCTAAAATGTTTGAAACGCATTTCTTGCAAACATGTCTGTTCAGATCAAATTTGATAAAATTATATCTGAATGGATCTCATTATATCTGGTTAGATCTATGAAGATCAAGTTGGATCTAAAATGCTCGAAAAGTGTGTCGTTTTGGCTACTCGCAGATAAAGTCTTGAGCAGAATCCTATATAGGGTTTAAGGCTCAAACTTCCAAATCAACTTTTCATGGTTCCATCTAAGTAAAATTGATCGAGTAAAACATTTCTGTTGAGAATTATAATTTTCATTATTATTAGTCGATCTACCCATTTTTTGGAGACAAACTACATATTAAAGGGCGAGGATCCAAATTAAACTAAAACACTTCTATGTAAATGAGTAAAACTGGACATTGACCAATAACATGGTTAGATCTATCTAGATAGAGACATTTTCCATATCTAGTTAGATCTAACCATTTTATATATAATTAGATCTAATCCATTTTTTCCCGGGCAAATAGTTCCTTCTTGATATTACAAAGAGCCGTATAAGGCTACTGGTAATCTTTCACCCGCTAAGGAATATTTCTCATCCTCAACATTATTACCATACGTGCTTGAATACAGTCTAACAAGAAGAAGATAAAAAAATTGGGAAACCTAAAACTGAAATAATTGAGAATTGAAATCTGAAACTTTTATTTTTCAGTTTTTCCAACCCCGTTGTATTGAAATTATTTTTTTCAATATATTTTCCCCCAAAATAAACAAAAACTAGACATTTTTTTTTGATTTTTTGAACTACATAATTGGTACAATTTTACCGATTTTTCACTCAAAAAAGCACCAACGATAAAAAAAAAGCACGAAATAAGCAAAATTTTGACCTTTTTGAGCAAAAGTATGGATTTTATGAGCATTTACTTAGGTAAACCCAAAAAAAGCAAATAAAACGCTCCATCGTAAAAATCTAAGCCATATTAATTATTTATTAGTAAGTTCAAATTACATTTTTATAGTGTTTTTACTTCAAAATCATTTTGACAATAATTTTTTTCTAAAATTCATCAAGTCAAATCAGTTTTCAATTTTTTTTTAGGGTGGGAGAAGATCTTTCTAAAATGATCAGCTTCTGGTAATTTTAGATAATTTTATTTTTTAGAAGGTATTTTTATATAATTTTTGGCATATTTTTCGAAATTTCGTCAAATTTTGCTGAAATTTTCATCATTTTTTGTTGTTTAAATTACACGTATTCAACAAATCCATCAAAGTATTCCTCAGAAGTCACGCTCCGCACATTTTCCCCTGGACATGTGAAATGAGAAGCCCAATTCAATGAGATTCTCTATTACTTTTGAGAATGTTTCATTATTATTAGCTCCAAAAGAACAGTAGAGGTACAACCAATCTTTTCTTCCATGTAATTTTCAAATAACAATACAATTTTATTACTTCATCGACAAATTCAATACGTTAAAAATCGAATAAGTTGTTCTTAACAACTTGGTGAAAGTTATTCGAGTAGCTTCGAAAATCGATAGTCCAAATAAACGCAATGGTCGACGAGTCATTTGATGGAATATCAATAGTAATCGTCTGTTTCCTCCACTCATATGGTACCATTCAACATCCCACAGCAGCGTCTCAGATACACTGTCATTCTATTTACGCAAACCATTTAGATTCATCGTATGAGTAAAATATATCGTAATTTCAATATTATTTTGATTTTCTCGTGCTTATTTAATTCCAGATTCTCTTACCATGCTTGAGAAAATCTCGCTGACGAAGCACCTAGTTAGAAGATTAGTCCAGATGAATATAACGACGATGAAGTTATTCAAAACTTGGCCCAAACTTGAAGCCTGTAAGTAGATGATATGGTATCGAAAAATCAAAAACTTACGAAAAGTGAGCTTTATAATTTACCTACTAAATAACTATGTTATCTAAATCTTACATTTATCATGACGTATAATGCGAATGCGAACGTTATCACACATGTGGCCAACTCCAACGAGAAAAATGTCGAGAACCATATTTTGAACGGGTAGAAATTTCTGAAAATAGATTTCAAATTGAATAAATAATAAGCTATAAAATAGGTACAATGCTAAAAAAAAAGCTCCTGAATTTGTAAGTCCCAGACCACTTGTAGTCAAGTATTTATGCCTATCCCATGCAGTAATTCCAAAACAAGATTTCGATATTTTCCCATAAATTTTCAAAAATCTGAAAATCCCCCCACCCTTTCAGCTAAATCACTACGAATATTCTTGCCACAGTAGTAACATAATTATCTACAGACTTACTTATGCAATAGCTGATGATGTTTGATACAATTGATAATATTTTGCCTCATCACAAGATCGTAATCCTTTTGACTTGTTATCGGTTGCAGCAAAGCGACAGATGTTCGATACTTGAGCGAAGAAACAGCTGCCATTAATCTCTGATACTGTCTCAAGAATTCAATTATAACAACGAGCTGGAAAACGGTGATCATGTAAGTGAACCAAATGCCACAAACGCCTTGCGAAAGTTGAAACGCAAACTTGAATAACTCGTCTTTCAGACTGTCCACTTCCCAGGGCATCCAGCTGGGATATATGAATGTTTTAATCCTCCCGTAGTAAATCAGTTCGCCTAGAGTAGGCCAACATATCATAAAGAGCACGAAAAACATGAGGTATTTTGCAACCATCATCAACAAGGTGACATTTCCCTCTTCCATGTACCAGGCGTAATCAACTTGTATCAAATGCTCGTCCGGGTAAGTGAATATATTTTGATCCATTTCGCGTAGCATGCCCGTTATAATTTTTCTATGATGGAACATGAAGTAAACGCCTCCTTGGAGGACAGTGGCCGCTGCTACGTAAGGCGAAGGGTTAATAAAGGTGTAAAAATCATCGGTATTTGTGATTGAAACCATGCTGGTTGAAATTCCTGCTAATGTGAATAAGCTCAAGGTGGCGATTAGCTTCCATACGGGGTTAGGGGTGGTTTCCTTCTGCAAAAGATTTACTCCCGAGTCTGTCATCAAGCTGGCTGCGAATTTAATCAACGTTCTGTGCATTTTAACCGACGCGATGTAGGGTTATACCGGATAATTTGTTTTGGAAATCTGCAACATTTTAAATATGGACAAAAACACGTTGTACAATGGATTTTGATTGTGAAATTTCTTATATACCTATGTACATACTTAGTTTTGCATTAAAAATGAATCGTGAGATATCAGCTAATTATAAAATACGAGCGTGACTTACCTCAGCAATGACAATATGAGAGTTTTTTTAAAAAAAGAAAAAAGTACTTAATGAACTCTCTCACCGAAACGCTCCACGTGCGATGGAATTTTTATTTCATATGAAATCGTTAAATTTCTGTCGTCGAGTTGATATTTTTCTTTCTTAATAACCTAGAATTATTTTTTTTTCACACTGCTTCGTTTTGAAATAAATAATTAACAACTCTGCGAACGATAGAAGTTGATTGATTTTTTAAAATCGCGTTGACATTTATTTTTATCTGCCTATATTTAAAAATGAACGCGTTCGGGTGCCTAGCCGACACCTTTTAGGTAGGTACCTACTTATTTTCCTCTGATTACCTAATTACTATGTCGTTTGTATCTGCTTATTCGGTAGTAGGTATAGGTACCACTGATTTCGTCAAAAAACAACGCTGAATATTTGCCAAGGCTCGTGTATCTAATAATTCACATTGTGGCCGTAATATGTACTTAATTAAAGGGAAGCAAGTTGCCTTTTTTTCTAGTTCGTTTTTTGAATTTTAAAATATCCAGTATTATTTATTTATCTTTATCTAAGTATGTATATTTCATAGGAAACCCTTATTGATGAATTTTTATTAAGTACCTACTTAATACATACTTGTAGGATTGTAAACCTTATAATGATGGATTCCTTCGAAAAAAAAGGATTTAAAAACTTTTGATATCCCTTCTTTAAAAAATGTAGGTAGGTACTGTAAAATTTAGAATGTCTCAAATTTTTCAAAATGAACAGGAATTGGTTTAGGTGATTTGTACATATTTGAATCTTAAACTTCCAACATGATGTAGGTTTTTTCAAACTTATTCAAGCTACTTGGCTCCCCCTCCCCTTCCTTCTCAAAAAATAAGCCCAACATGCAAAGAAATTTATTCACACATCATTTTTGGTTTTGTTGATTATACTCGTATTTTATTACAATACTTGAAATCTGGATTACTTTTCCTCTCATATAGGAGCTCATGAAAGATATAGGAGGGGGTTCTGTGCTTCAAAATTTGGCAAAAAAGCGAAAAAAAACTAGCTACAGAATTTTTTTGAGTAAAATTTTCAAATCAAGTGTTGGAATTTGCATGGCCTCCAAATTACGAAATTTTAAATTGATTTTTGAAGCTTACATGTTTCCCAAATTACAAAATTTCAATTTGCATTATAAAGCTTTGATTTTTTATAATTTTTTCATAAATTATTTTTAAAAAATTGTCCAAAAATTAAGCTTTTTAAACAAAGAATTGCTAAAAAGTAGGTACTTATCACTTTTTACCAATAATTTCCAAAAAAGTTTTGCTTTTTGCTCAAATTAATTATCAAAATCTTGCTATGAGCCAAAAATTGTCAAAAAATTTCTTTTTTTTCAAAAATTAACCGAACTGTCGTTTTTTTTGAGTACGGTTTATCTAGAAATATTGTCCAAAAGACTTACAAAGGAACCTCTTGAGGTGATACCCGCCTACGATTTGAACGGGACTGCGATTTTTGGAAAGAGCATGGTCTAAAACCTCCAAAACCAAATTTTCAGCTGCCCAACTTGATTTTTTGATTTTTGGCGAACGTTTGAAAATTCAAAATTGACTGTTTTTGGTGATTTATGTTTTAAAAAAAAGTACGTACTTGATCACTAAAAATGATCAAAATAAATCCGAAAACTAACATGCGAAAAAAATGTCATCCTTCTGTGTGATTTCTGAAACTTGAAAGCACATTGTTTGCCTCCTGGCGCAGAAACCAAGTGAACAAATCTTCACCTTTTCACAGAGTTATTAACCATGAGAGCCACCTGAGATGAATTTTGACTCACTCAAAGAACATGTCATATAAATCCTAGGGCCAAATCTTGAGCTGCTGAAGTCGTTTTTTTTTGATTTTTGACAAATTTTTGCAAATGACGAAAATAGTACATATATTTGACATATTAATTGTCTAGAAAAAGAATAAATTGAGGGATGAGAATCTGAAGTCCTCCCCCTCGTGAATCAATCCCCACCATTTTCGAGCCGATCTGGAGTCTTCAGAAAAAATTAGTTGTACTGCAAATTCGAAGGGACGAGTTGAAAAAGACATTATACCTATACAAGGTGAATAATTTCAAATTGGAAGTAAAACCAAAATTGTCTTTTATTGGTAGGTATGTTATCAAAGAATGGAGTCATCAATGTAATTGTTGAACATTTTTATTTCTGATCATTTGGTCAGAATCCTTCTACATAAATGTAAATTACCCATTTTATAAAGAAAAAACTTCCATTGTTCCTCGTTGTTTGTTTTGAGAAAGGAACAAGGTACAGGCCACTGGGGAAACATTGCTTCGGAAGTGGGAATATTTTCAGGAAATTTGGGAATATTCAAACACAGGAATTGAAAATTTTCTTGAGTGACCATGAAGCTTCCTTTATAGTGGCAATAAGCTGGTAATAGAAATTTCTACAGAAAATCGTGGAATTTTTTCAAACTCAATTTTATGCACTTTAGAACCTCTAAACTTGTAAAATAATAACATTTCTTATAAATTCTGATGATTATTCACTTTGATAAAAACTTTTCAATCTTCATCTCATTCATCACTTTTCTATGGAAAAGTTAAAAAATTTTGACTTTTCCATAGAAAATTGATAAAATTCCACAGCCAGTATAAATGCTTCCATTTGAATCTACACATTTGACTTTTCTGTAGAAAAATTCCGTGGCCACTATAAAGGAAGCTTGAGAGGGTTATCAAATTCTGACGCAGAAATGTAAATTTTTTGGATAAATTACATTTTCTCACTTTTTTAAAAAAATATTTTTTTGAACATGGAGAAAATCAAAAAATTTCAGGGATGGGAGGGCAACCAAGTAAAACCTCAAAATAAAAGCCACCCTTACGTGTATTTGATTGCAATTGATGAAAGAGCAGTTAGTATGGTAGCTGTGATGATTTTTGGAAATTTTCAAATTTATACGATTGGAGCGATTGTATTGTGTATTTTTAGGTTACGTTTACTAGTTCTTACGATTTAATACATTGAAAAAAGAGTACGTTTTGCGGAT
This sequence comes from Planococcus citri, assembly GCF_950023065.1. Lineage (NCBI taxonomy): Eukaryota > Metazoa > Arthropoda > Insecta > Hemiptera > Pseudococcidae > Planococcus > Planococcus citri. The sequence goes on along the minus strand of NC_088681.1, from coordinate 46,344,397 downwards.
TAGATTACCAAAAGTTACTCTAGTTGCTTCAAAAATTGATAATCCGAATAATTGCAACGGTTTCGAGGCATACGAATGGAACATGATTAGTAATTTTTTATTCTCTTTATTTGTCATGAACCAAGGAGCTTCCCAAAGCACTGTCTCGGCAAGTCTATCGTTCTGTTGAAAAAACGCGTGCTTTTACTTAAGTAGACGAGTGTCAAAAAGATACCATCATTATTCATACTCACTAAATGTGAAAAAATTTCGCTAATTAGGCATCTTACAAGAAAATTCATCCAAATGAATAATACTAGGGTGAAGTAGTTCAAAATTTGTCCTGTGCTTTGAGCCTATAACAAGAGAAATTATTACGAAATTATTTGGAATGATAAAAATTGATTTGGGGCTCGTGCGAGTAATTTGAATCTTCGACTCACATTCATGGCGATATATAATGCAAATGTAAATGTTATCGTCGATATGGCCAGTTCTATGGAAAAGAATACCGAAAACCACATCTCAAACAGTTGGAAATTCCTGAAAAATTGTCAAATAAAGGACACATTCTAGTAAGTAGGTACGTAAATCCCATGAAATCACGAATCTATACCTAGTAGATACCTACTTCTACCTATACATCAACTTACTTATACAACACTTGATGATGTCGAATACAGTGAACAATATTTTCTCGAAGCTTACGATCAAATCCACCTCCCCCATCCAAAGCCTGTTCCAACGTTCGACTCTTGAGCGACGAAACAGCAGCCTCCAATCTCTGATATTGTCTCATAAACTCGATAATCACAACGATCAAGAACACCATTGTAACGTAATTCAGCCAAATTCCACAAAAACCTTCGGTACTCTGGAGCAGAAATACTACCACTTCTGCTCTCAAGTTATCTATTGGCCACGGGGACCATTGAGGAGATATAAACGTCTTAATTCTCCCAAAATATACCAATTCTCCCAGCATAGGTAAACTGATCAAGAACAACGAACCAAACAGAGCTATTTTCGCAATCGTCATCAACGTCGTGATATTTTCTTCTTGTAAATACCACACGTAGTCGATTTTAAGCAAATGCTCGTCTGGGTAAATGTACAAATAGTTATCCATTTCGTAAAACATCTCACCGATGATCTCTCTGTAATGATATATGAAGTAAATGCCACTCTGAAGTACAGTAATTCCAGCAATGTAAGGAATCGGTACGACGAATTGGTAGAAACTGTCGATATTTGTGATCGAAACCATGCAACACGATAAGTTCGCCAATGAAGTTAGACAGAAGCTGATTATGAATCTCCAGACGTTGTGTTGGGCATGGGCATCTTTTTCTCGTTGGATATTGATTCCAGTGGTTTCCAGTAAATTGGTACCGAATTGGATTACTTTTCGACGCATTTTTGTACCTACTTTTTGTGAAATATGGTCACGCCGATTCTCATTAGAACTTCACTTTCTTCGAAATGCCTCTTATTTGGAAAAATTCTAGGACATACCAGAATCGTTAATTTCTTCCACCAATAAATTTCAAGTGGACACCTATTTATAGAAAAAAAAACTTGCAAAAATGATGATTTTTTTAATACCTACATGGTTTTATTATTACTTATTCAAATGAAAAAGGTATCTAAACCTACCAAACGAAAGCGATATTTATTTTGTAGTGAACGTACTTAAAGTTTTTTGTTATTTACCTACCTACCTTTTTGATATGCCCAAATATTAGGAATATTATTTTATATAATTTAAACGAAGCATCAGTTATTCCGTTAAGGCTATGAATTTAATTCACAAAAATTACATGCAATGAATTTTCTTTTTTTTGTCTTCTTTTGAAAACCTACCATCAGCATCGTAGATCTCGTTTTCACAGTTTGAAAACTTCCTTCTCACTCCCCTCTTCATACCGGACTTTCAACTTCGAGGCAAAATAATTCCACGCCTATTTGTGTTTTTCAAGGAGGTTTTAGCTAAATGGTCTCAGATGTTCTCATATTTCGTGAAAGACCATTTTTTGGGCCCAGACAGTTATCTGCTCGACCGCTCTTAAAATGTTGTAAAAAATGTCCCAAACACAAATCCGTGGTTAGTTAACCAAAAATGGCCATTTTTTGGGCCCCAGGGGTTCCCAAAGTTGTGAATTGAAAAATAATTTTAGGAACCACTGAGTATTACATATTTTCAGAAACTGTTTTAGCGTGGAATATATGTTTGAATCGGATAAACGTTATGCGAGGTGGTTTTCCTATTTTCGGCCCTTGGGGCAGAAATGGTAGAGGGGAGGGTTAATTTAATTTTTGTGAAATTTTGGAACCACCATTTTGAGCCTACCCTTTGAATCCCGCTATAAAGCTTTTCACAGTTTATTAGTATATGAAAGACCTTCATCTACCAAATTTTTAGCTCAATAAAATTGTGCGCTGGTTCTCAAAAATCCAATTTTACAATTTTTCGATATTTTGGGAACCACTGGAAAACTAGAAACCTGCGATTTGCGCCAAACGTAACGTTTTGAGGTATATGCATATTCAACTAGATGAAAAATTTTAATTAAGCTCCCTGTATATTCGTAATTTTGAACCCTTTTTTTAGAGTCCCCACTTTAGGCACCCCTAAAAAGCGTTTGTGCTTATTTTTTCAAATAAATTGAAGAATTTACATTTGAAACACACCAGCAAGTGCTCGATCACTTTTCATTTGATTTTTCTTGTAACTTTCATACCTAATTGAGTTTTTTTTGGGTCAAATTTTGAGGTTTTACTTCGTTGAAATCGTAAAAACGTGATTTTAACGTTTTTTCGAAGAGTAAAATCTCAGAATTTGACACAAAATATCTCAATTACCTATGAGAGTTACAGAAAAAATCAAATGAAAGATTATCGAGTACATTGCTAGTTACTTTCTTACCTCCTCTCTTTCTTCGAATTGTGGTATAAGCCCAATTTTTCCTCACAAGGAAATACCTATCTCCCTGTTATAAAAATTATTTCAACTGGATCATGGGGAATCAATAGAGGGCTTTAAAATATACCCGCTGCAAACATTTTAAATGCTGAAATTTATTGACAAAAATTTTAAAAAATTTAAATTTGATTTATTTTTTGCGAAAAAAAATGAAAATTTTATCAAAATGACACAAAAAGCTGTGTAGAAATCAGAACCCTGTAAGTATAGAAGAAGTACAAAAAGTGTCGAGTAACTTACCCGGTCATCTATTCGTACGATGAAGTACTTCTTTCTCAATCCTCGCATTACATTGATAATATGGAAAGGAAAATAGAATGATACGTTTAGAAGTTATCGTGTCTTTCAAATCTTTATAAAAAATTGATTCAAAAATTAAATCTGTTGAGAAGTTTCAACGATCATTTCTATGTATCGAACAGCTAGTGTATTAATTTGACAATAATACTTATTTACCTTACCTACCTAATGTCTTGTGAATTGATAAGCCTATGCTGTCAACGACGAAAAGTAACACGTTTATATTGAATCGAAATCAATATCTAATTTCTTATTCATTTTTTTCAACTGTGTACAGAAATTTAATACATGCAGCCTATGGATATAATAAACCTATTATTTATTCGAGAAAACGATTTAAAATACACGTGTCCGTATTTAAATAAAACTTTAAACGCAGGTGGCAACTTTTTTATTCGTAATTAAATTTCGAATTGGGTTTCTTTGTTGTTATAGCCAACACCTGAAGTCAAAAAAGTGATCAACCTGCGGACTTTTTAAATTTTGGTGGAGATAATATATGCCTTAGTTATTACGTTTCAAAACATTAAAAAATGAATACGTTGTTCGAACTAATTTTCCAAATGTCACTCGAGTAGCTTCGAAAACCGATAAACCATACAAACGTAATGGTTGGCGAGCTGTCGAGTGAAACATTTGCAGTAGTCTTCTATTCTGTTCGTTTACTCTGAGCCATGATCCATGCCAGAAAAGAGATTCTGCAAGCCTTTCGTTCTGATGGAAACAATTTTTACAATCAGAAACGTTCGCAATTTCAAAGACAAGAATTAAAACTGATATCTGAGAAAATCATTTTTTCGTGAAAAAATCTTCTTACCAGATTTGGAAAAATTTCTCCGATTAAGCATCTTATCAGCAAGCCCATCCAAATGAAAAAGAAGACGGGAAGACCGTTTATAACTTGCGATAAGCTTGAAAACTGCAATAGAGAATTTTTTTGTTACCATAAACCAAATTAAAAAGCCGAGAGAGAAGATATTTAACCCTTTGGGATCTAGGAAAAATCTGCATGGTGGATGACAGGTCTATATTTATTTATACTTTTGAGACATGAATTTGTATTATAAAAAATTGAAATTTTTTCAAGGTATTTTACAGCAATGGAAGTTCGAAAAATGCTTTTCGAAATCCTAAAGCTGAATTTCAATTTCTTGCAATATTATTAAGATTTAGGGTCAGAGTTTAGAGTGCCCTGCCCCTGGATCCCAAAAGTACAATTGAGCTCGTCGGAATCTTACATTTACTGCGAGATACAATGCAAATGTCAGTGCGATTACCGATACAGCCAATTCAATCGAGAAAAATATTGAAAACCAAATCTTAAATAATCGAAAATTCCTGAAACATAAAAACATGTACAAAATATGTTGGTACATAAATATCTTCTTCTTCTCACCCTGTTACACTTCCAGCTTACTTGAGCAGTATTTGATGATGTTTAATGCAATGGATTAAATTTCGTCTAAAAATTTCATCAAATCTTCTCCTCTCTACCACTTGCTCCAATGTTCGACGTTCCAGCGACTCTACAGCGAAAGTCAGTCTCTGGTATTGTCTCGTGAATTCGGCCACCGAGATGAACAAGAATGTCATAAAAATGTAACTGAACCACAGGCCCAAAAACCCTTGGATAAATTGAATTGCAAATACGAATAATTCGGCTATCAAACTATTTGTAGGAAATACAAGAGAGTTGCAATGTTTATTATTTGAAGTAACATCATAAACTGATAAACGTAAATACAATCGTGTCACTTATCACATGATATGTTTACCAGCCAGTAATATCTAAATAATCGAACCGCCACAATAGTTCCCTATTGTGGCGGTTCGATTATTTAGATATTACTGGCTGGTAAACATATCATGTGATAAGTGACACGATTGTATTTACGTTTATCAGCCAGTAATATCTAAATAATCGAACCGCCACATATCCATACTCCAAGGTGTCCAAAACGGATATATAAACGTTTTTATTCTACCGTAGTAAATTAGCTCTCCAATAACGGGTATGCAAATAATGAAAATTATACTGAATGTGGCATATTTTGTCAGAGTTATCAAAGTTACGATGTTTTCCTCTTGTAAATACCAAGCGTATTCTATTTGAAACGAATGCTCGTCAGGATAAATGTAAAATTTTTTATCCATCTCATATAGTAGTTGGCTGATGATATTTCGGTGATAATATAAGCTGAAAATACCACCTTGTACGACCACACTGCCAGCTATTGCAGGAATAGGGGTGACAAATTTGTAAAAATCGTCGGTGTTCGTGATCGATACCATGAAACCTGACAAGTCTAGTAACGTGTAGGACGTAAAACAGATTATAAATTTCCACACGTTGAATCTGCGATGTTGATTTTCTCTCAGAATATTTATGCCTACGGCTTCTATAGTGTTTACTTCGAGTTGGATTAGTTTTTTTTGCATGTTTCAACGATTCTGATGAAATTCGAGGTTGAAGCTGTGAATTGAAAATCGAAATCCTGTATTGACAGAAAATGGAATAAAATTATGTGTGAATATGTTTTGCAAATGTTCTATGTAGGTTACAATATACCTACCTAATTCTAAATTACCTAGATGAATGCATTTAAATTAGAGTTGCCCTCCTAAAAAAGAATGCAGAGAGGAGGGATTTATGAAAAGTGGTATTATCAAATATGATTTTTGTTTGTTCATCCCCAGGTTTTATGTGTGAGGGCGCATACGGAAAGGGACCTTACGACTAAAAAATCAATTTTTTATTTCTTCGCCAAATTTTTGTAGGGACTCTTTAAAAATCGAGTAGAACCCTCCATAGGCCCCAATTTTTATTATCTCATCGATTTTTTTTACTTTTAAGCGAAGCATGCATACATTTATCATTCATAAAAGTTGAAAAATGACGCAAAAAATTTGAAAAATGTGTTGGCAAAATTGGTCTTGTAACCGTAACGTATCGAAAAGTGTTCGGTAGTTCTAGTTTTTATTTTTAAATAAAAATAAATTTCGTTTACGTAAAATCGCGTAATATTAATACGTGGCTATTTAATAGAGTTAAAATGTTCTAAATTTCGTGAAAATTCATTGGCTGTTAAATAGGTATTCGTTTATTCGTTGTAATCGTTATGTTTCGTAAATTGTCGCGTTAATATTGATTTAATCGTCGAGTTATAAAGTCATTGAGCTCTTGCTCAGTTCTTTGTTTTCGTTAGGTTTGTTGATCGTTAGGTCAACGACCTTGTAAAATAAATATTACTTTTATTTTGAGTTGTTATGTTTTGTCAGTCGAATTGTTCGATTTATTTCAATATTCTTGAGTCAGATTTATCGATTTAGATCGATTCATCGTACATGGTAGCGTAGAGCGTAGTTCGTGAAAGCTCTGTTTCTCAATTCGACGTCCTGTGTGGAATTTTCTGGCTTGTGTAGCTTCAGCGTATTGGTTCGTGTAGTGTTCGACGAAGTAAATGTCGACAGTCCTGTCCTATTTGAGGTCAGGAAAAGCGGTTAACGTAGACGACGAAGAAAGTAGTACGGATAAGCGTAAATCGAGCGCCGAGTTTCGTGGTTTTTCTGAAAAAGAAAAACCAGAACAAAGTATACCGAGGTCGAAAGGTAAAAGTAAAGTAACGTTACAGCACGTATCTGAGTCATCCGGCGATTCGGAAGCTGGTCCAAGTTCAGCAGGTTTTGGTGATTCGACATCTGACGATTCGGCGATCCCTGTTGACTCCGTTCCTCCTCCGTCTAATCCACCTTCCGGTCCTCCACCTCCTCCACCTCCTGGTCCATCCGACGACGAGTCCGAAGGTAGTGAAAGTAGCGACGACGAGTCCGACGACGCTGTAGTATCCGATAACGAGTCAAATAGTTCGTCCGACGATAGTATGTTTGGTGCCGGTGATAATCGTGTAATGGAGTCGATGGTCTTTCGCGGTACGGGCTTCGTGTCCTGGAAGAGAAAAATCAAAGTTATTCTTTCGGCCAAAGGACTTCAAACCGCGATTCTCCAAGTAAATTCGTTATCGCCGCGTAAAAAAGCGAAAGCTCTCGAAATTTTAATTAGGCACGTAGCTGAGAACGTTTTCCGACTGGTCAAGGAGAGAGAGGATCCGTACGTATTCTGGACGGAGCTCAACTCCTTGTACCAGGCGGAAAACCAAGCAGCAATTATCGACTGCCGAACCCGTATTTCGAAGATTGTCATCGATATGTACAAGAGTCCGAAGGAGTTCCTAGAGGCATTTTATATGCTAGTCAACGATATGGAGAGTCTGGACGTGAAATTGACTCCATCTGAAGTCTATACGTATCTGATCAATGCGTTAGGCAATTCGCCTAAGTACAAGTCAGTGCGTATGACTGCTCGAGGACTAGTTCACGTTACAGCTGGAGACCCAAATCCGAAAGTAATTTCGTCGTTGCTTTTGAGTTTGGAAGATGCCTCGAAGAACTCCTCGACTTCGAAGGGTTCGACAAGTACCGGTTCAGCGATGGCCGCATCCGATCAATCCGGTAATAATAATAAACGTAATTGTAATCGTAATAAATCGCGTAGTAGTAATTCGAACTCGTCCGGTAATTCGTCGAACGGTAACGGTGAACGTAACGGTGGTAGTGGCTTCGTACAAGCCAAAGATCGTACCTGCTATAAGTGTCACAAACGTGGCCATATGGCCAAGTCTTGTCGATCCGCCGGAGGAAACTATAGAAACGATACCAACCCTCGGGGAAGTATCGTTTGCTATCGATGTAATCTGACCGGGCATATAGGTCGAAACTGCCCTCAGAACGGTGATTCGTCGCGTAATAATGGTGGTAACGGTTCGTCGAGTGGTACGTCGGGTACGTCTGGTCCGTCTGGTTCGTCCGGTTCGTCAGGGCCTCGTCCTTCGCTAGCGTTAGGTCTTTCTTCGCCGTTTTCTGAAAAAAAGAAAAATCTTTCGTTAGATGATTGTCGTAGGAGTAATGTCGTAGATGAATTCGTTAAAAGTAATGTCGGTCGTAGTAATTTTGGAGACAGTGTCGCGATATCTAATTTCGGTACGTCGCGTAACGTGAATATCGGGTCAAACTATTTTTTAGGCGACTCGACTGCTTTGAATCTCGGTGAAGAAAACGCGTACGTCGAGACAAACGACGACGACGGCGTCGATTTTATCACGTTTGTCGTCGATAGTGGTGCGACGTCGCATTTTCTGAAACATTGTGGAGTCTTGCACGGTGAGAGGAAAATAAACGAAAGTTTACAATCCGCTCATTGTGAAGTCTCTTTGATCAAAGAAGGAGTAGGTCGATTGAGAGTTCTAGCCGATGACGGAAACGTCTATTGGTTGAACGAGGTATATTATGTACCTAGTCTTTCGTTTAGTCTTCTGTCCGTGTCGAAAATCGTAGCGAACGGTTATCGTTTCTTCTTCGACGAAGATCCTCGTTTGGTCGATCCTGCGGGAAACATTGTATCTAGATTAGTTCTAAACGATAACGGATTGTATACGATTCAATTTATGATAAATATACCTCCTATGTTGTACTCCTGTACCAATTATTCATCTGCGTTGATTACAAACGATAATAGTGACTTGACAAATGTAGGTAATACTTCGACGACGATAGGTAATGACTCTGGTGTTGTAGTTTCGAACGTTTCAAGTGTAGATATAGGAAATACCAGTACGTGCAGTGACAGTGATGTAAATCTGAAAAACAAAAAACAGATAAATAAATTAAAAGGTGAAGGCGACATCTGGCATCGTAGGTTGGCTCATACGAGCAAGACGGTACTAGATAAGATTCCTGAGTTACGTGGATGTGATTGCCCACCCTTCAATCAGTGTCAAATTTGCTGTAAAGCAAAACAAAAGAAACATACCTACGATTCAAGTAGGTATAGGTATCTGAATCCGCTCGATCTTGTTCATATTGACGTAATGGGTCCTATTACAGAAGGACTAGAAGGCGAGCGATATTTGATTGGCTTCGTAGATAACTGTACGAGATGGGGAGTAACGTTCGGAATGCGAAGTAAAGCCGAAGTAGGTACCTACCTAAAAAAATATGTCAATATTAGTGAAACGTTGTGGAATACGAAAGTAAAGCGTATCAGGTGCGATAACGCTAGTGAGTTTATCGGAGGTACCTTTAAAGAGTTTGTCGACGAAAAGGGCATATCTATGCAGAACAGTGAGCCGTATGAGAAGCAGCATAATGGCACCGTCGAACGTTTCTTTCGAACCATCCAAGAAAAAATGCGAGCTCTGTTGTACGAAGGAGGTTTAACGAATAAATTCTGGCTTTACACTGCGTACACTGCGAACTACGTGTACAATCGTTTACCGCATTCTGCATTGAACGATCTGTCACCGTACGAGCTGTGGAATCGTAGAAAGCCGGATTTATCGAGAGTGAGATTGTTTGGAAGCGTTGCACGAGTTCTGGTACCGCCTGAAAAGAGAAAGAAAACCGATGAGAAGTCGATAGATATGGTGTTGTTAGGTTTTACAGAGACAGGTTATGTATTGTACGATGTTTTACGAAATAAATTCACAAATTCGAGTTGCGTAGAAGTTGATGAAACGCGTAAGATACACGATATCATCAACGATCATTTGTTAAAAACATCGGTAACAGTTAGTGTTAGCGACGTAGAGATCGTACCTACGGTTCAAAGTGAAATACGTAGTTCAGTGGAGCCAGCTCCTGGGTGCTCATCTTGGGTAAACCCAGATGAGTTGAGCTAAGCCGAACGTAGCGGTGAAATTCACGTTGATCGTAGTATGATTGATACTTCAGCTACCGACGATCGATCCGACGATTTTGCTGATTTTGCATTGGCTAACATCGATGATTTATCGTATGAACAAGCTCTGAACGGTCCAGAAGCGAAGTACTGGAAGGTAGCGATCGACGAAGAGTTAAAGGCGATGAAAGTAAAAGACGTTTGGTATCCGGTATCTGAAAGTAGCGTAAAAGGAGAAAATTATTCGAAGGTAGACAGTAAGTGGGTTTTGAAGAAAAAAATCAACTCGAATGGTGGGGTGAAGTATAAAGCGCGATTGGTTTTACGTGGTTTTAAAGATAGTCATTTTTACGAGTTAGATGAAATATACGCGCCAACCCCAAACCAACCGATCATTCGATCGATGCTAAATCTTGCGGTAGTAAATCGTTGGCAATTACGCCAATTGGATGTTAGCACAGCGTTCTTGAACGGTGACATAAATCGTAATGTCATGTTCAATCCTCCAAAAGGGACTAACGAAGAGAAAGGAGTAGTATACGTTTTGAAGAGATCGTTATACGGTCTCAAAACAAGTCCGAAGTCCTGGAACGCTAAGCTAAACTCGTACCTGTTATCTTTGGGTTTTTCTAGAAGCAAAGTAGACCCTTGTGTTTATTTTGATTCAGAGAATCCGCTTCGATGTGTGTTCGTTGTTTACGTCGACGATTTTCTTATCACAGGATGCGATGATCGTCTTATCGAGTGGTTGGTTAAGAGTCTGAATGAACGTTTTGGAATTAGAGACCTGGAACAATGCAAGAAGTTTATTGGTATGGAAATTAATCGTAGTGAAGATCGTTTGGAAATTCATCAAAATTCATACATCGAACAGTTAGTTAGTGAATATGGGCTGTTGAATTCGAACAGTATTTCAACTCCAATCGAACCGAACTTGAAGATTACTAATCTCAAGCTCGATAAAAGTTTCGAAACCAAAGTGAGAGGTCTCTTAGGAAGTTTAAGTTACATTGCAAGAGGAACACGTCCTGACATTGCGTATGCTGTAAACTTCCTAAGCAGATACCAGCACTTGGCTAATAAGGAGCTGTTCGAATACAGTAAGCGTATACTTAGGTACTTACATAGTACGTTAAACGTGAAACTTACTTACGTAGTACCTGAGTTCGTCGATAAACACTCTGTAAGAGTGTACGTAGATTCAGATTTCGCCGGTGATTGTTTAGATAGGAAGTCAACGTCTGGAATTTTCATATTGCACTATGGCAACGTTATTGACTGGGTAGTCAAGAAACAAAATTGTGTAAGTCTTTCGTCGTGTGAGGCTGAATATGTCGCTTTAAGTACGTCTGGTAAGGAAGTCTTGGCATGGCGAAATTTATTTCTTGAATTGGAAGTTCGTATTGACACCGTTACGGTGTATTGCGATTCTAACGCAGCGATTGCCGTAGCGAATACGGTCGAATCAAAACGTACCAGACATATAGATGTCAGTTATCACCATATTCGCGATCTGATTCTTAAAAATGTGATCTATCTACAAAAAGTTTCATCGATAGATCAACTGGCTGATTTATTAACGAAAGCCACTACCCGTACGGTGTTCGAACGTTTATGTAAAATGTTATATCTAGAGTTGCCGTCGAGACGAAACGAGACGATACGATACGCGTTTTGGAAATGTTGCAAAAAACGATACGCGTGTTGCGTATCGCCGTGTCTCGCTCTGTCTCGTTTGGTTTTCAATACAATTAGGTAATGTGCAGGCGTCGCGGCGTTCCTCGCGTCGTATCATTTTTTGATTGCATTATCTAAAGCGCTATAAAGGGAAGTACTCGCATACGTCATTATGAGTCCGCTTGCCAACTCCATTTGATAAATTAATGTTGGGGAAATTTCAAGTTTCAAAAATCTACTGGAGGCTCCAGTAATTTTCAAAAAAGTCGCTGGAGGCCCTAAAATGACTTGAACACACCTGAAGTCGTCTTCAGAGGGTGTTAAAATTGGAGTGTAGAGTAAATTTCAGCTTTCCATCTCCATTTGATGAAATTTTGTAAAAATTTAAAAGTTTCAAAAATCTGCTGGAAGTTTTGGGAATTTTCAAAAATTCGCTGGAAGCTCCAAAAAGACTTGCAAATTCACCTGCAGTACTTCGTAGCGTATTGAAATTAGTTTTTAGAATCAATTTTAGCTTTAGTGATTGGCGTATGCGAGTACTTCCCTTTATAGCGCTTTAGCATTATCCAAAGAAATATGTGGTCGCAAAACAGAAATTAATTTTTTATCACTATTTTATTTGTTTTCTCTCGAATGGAATAAACATTATCCAAAGAAATATGTGTACTGTTAATTATGGCACCTACATCTAGAAAGAAAATCGAGTACTCGAAGTACTTTATAATTAATAGCCATGGTAACGATAAGCAAGGGGAATGTAAAAGTTGTAATTTTGTTGTAAAAATGAAAGATAAAAACACAACCGGTCTAAGGAAACATCTCCAAAGACACCACAAAGAAATTAATTTTGAAGAAACTGAGGCTGAGGATGGATTTCTCTTTCCCAAGGTAAATTTTTCACACTGTTAAACCAATGCAAATAAATTAAAAAATGATGACATATTAGTTGAATAATTATTTTAAAATTTTGAGGAGATAAATCTAATTTTTTTTTTTAATTTTCAATAGGATTTGAATTCAAAATTTGTTGAATGGGTTGCTGCGAAATCTCTTCCTTTTAATTTTTTCGATGACGAACGTACCCAAAATTTATTACGTAGTGTAAATAAGGCGCGCTTAGAAGACTTGCAAATTCCAAAAAAAACAGCGCTTACAAATGGTATGGTTCAACACTACGCCTTGTTGAAAAATGCGATGAAATCTGCGTTACGAGAAGTTAGTAGCAAAATATCATTCACAGTCGATGGATGGAGTTCAGTTAATATGGAGTCGTACTACGGCATTACTGGGCATTTTATCGATAGTGACTGGAAATTGCAGTCTGTCACAATTGACTTCGTACCAAGCCGCGGTAAGCACGATGGGCAATCGATTGCCGAAATCATTCTGCGTGTTTTAAAAGATTGCGATATTGCTCACAAAGTTCAAGGATTTACCCTGGACAACGCGTCTAACAATACCTCATTTCTTAGACACCTAGAAATTTTACTAAAAAACGAAAACATTGAGTTTGATTATAAGAACAAGCACTTCAAATGCTATGCACACATTTTGAACTTAGGGGTACAGGATTTAATTAAGGAAATAGGGATCCCTCAAAGTTTGGAAGAGGATGAAACAGCTGAAGATGGTGACCCTGACTGTTCTCTTATTCCTGAAAATGATGATTCATTCACGAATTTTGAGGATGATGCAAGCGACGATGACGATGAAAATTCAAGTACCTCTTCATGTGATGATGATGCTTGTGTAGACTTCAAATGCGTTAGTAAAGTACGTAATTTGTTTAAATTTTTAAAAAAATCGCAAAAGTGGCGTAATGTTCTCTCTGATATCTGTACTACAAAACAAATTAAATTCCAATCTCCAAAGATAGATTGCCGAACTCGGTGGAATTCTACGGTTCAAATGTTAGATACTGCCATTGAGTTAGAAGATGCTCTAAAATTTCTTTTATCTACATATACTGTTCTCAAGAAATATAAACTTGAAGCCGCTGAATGGACGTTGCTGAAGGAGTTAGTTGACATCCTTTCACCCTTCGAGGAAGTATCCAAAACTTTGAGTGCGGAGAAGTATGTTACTCTCCCATCGGTTATAGTTTCATTTAATTTGTTACTTGATGTAATAGACGAGAATATAATAAAACTACAGAATGAATCCGAATTGGATACGTGCAACAAAGCTAATACTGTACGCTCAATATTGATGAACGGGTTGGATGCGTGCAAAAATAAACTCATCAAGCACTACCAGGCTTCAAATTGGATATATGGTGTGGTTTTATTGTTAGATCCCCGCTATAAAAAAACTGGGTTCAGTAAAACTCATTGGGGAATCGAATTGGGTGAAACCTCGTATGAGATGTTTCTACAAATTTTAAAAACGAATTACGATGACAGCAGCGTTTCAACTTCCTGTAGCAGTAGCAGTAGCAGTAGCAGTGTATCCAGTACTGGTGTTGAACCTTCCAGAAAACGGGTAAAACTGGATTACTCCAAAATCTATGAAAATAGGAATTCGAAAACTGGTAATCTTGAAGATGAAATTGAGCAATACCTGATGGAGCCTCTGGAAGGCGAAAGTGTTGATATCTTGAAATGGTGGAGTTTAAATGAAGTTCGATTCCCGAAATTGGCGCGTATGGCCCGCGATTTTCTGAGCACCCCCGCCACCAGCGTTCCCGCAGAACGTTTATTTTCAAGAGCCGGTCATATTCTAACCTTGCTACGCAATCGCCTGTCACCCGCAAATGCACGGGCACAACTTTGTGTGCATGATTGGGTAAACTCGGAATTTATTTGTGCTCTTCGACGATGTATTAAAAATTAAATTCGGATTTTCTGTTTGTTAATTTTTTGCGTTTAGGTATCTATTGATTATTTATAATCGGAAATATTAGGATCCTATAGATGGGCTAAAACAACAAAACGAACCTCTTTGTGTGGAGTTTAAATTGTTCATAGGTGATTCAATTCGAGAACTTTTCTAATGAGAATTTTCTTAACTTTTGAACAATTGCAATTTTTTTTGAGAACGTGAGAGTTTTTAAAGAATATGAGTATTAACTAAAGTAGGAGCTTGAAAATTTGCCATAAAAAGAAGGAAATTAGTGTAAATTGAGTCCAAACGTACAGGAGCAGAAAAAGTCAAGAAATATTCAAAAATTTTAAAAAGAATTTTAATTTTGAAAAACTTAAATGCCTAAAATTATAGTTAATAATCTGATATTGAAAATGTTCTATCCAAAAATAGCCTATTATTGAATGAAACAAATTTTTAGACTCGTGAAAATCAGTTTTTTCAAAAATTTCATTATCATTCGTGCATGAAGTTATCGAAATGAGAAGACTCTGCTCCTTGCTTCTCTGAAGACTTGGTATTGAGAATTTTTCAAATGACGAAAAAAATGTTAAAATGTTCATGAAGCTCTGGGGGCGTTTGGTTCGAGCAAGAAGCAATCGTTGAATTTTTGACAAATGGTCACCCCTGCCTTCATCTCACAATGATAACAAACATACCATTGGAAATAAAGGGGGAGGGGCGGGGGCGGGGTGAGAAATGTAATCGATGAAATGGACCATTATATATATTCCCATGACCAGAAAAGTACATATTTACAGAATTTCAGTCCCATAAGTGGGTTTTTCATCGACTCCAGATTTTAGGGGTCTGCCCCCATGAGGGGGTGGGAGGTATGCGATGATTCCGACACTGTTAGAGGAACATATCGATCAATATTGAACAGTAACTGGCGTAATATTTCAATTCTGATAGAATTTTGACCAGTAGAGTCACGCTCACAGCCATTAATTACTCAATTTTAAATTTAACAATTCCTAGAAATGAAAAAATTTATGGTTGTTTGAAAATTCATAAACTATTTTTGATTTCAATACCACTCAGATTAGGTTAATTTGTTTTTCTGCGTGAATTTTGACGATCCAGAGTTGAAAAAAGGTGTTAATTGTTTCTTTTAATTTGTTTTTCTGCGTGAATTTTGACGTACGCGAAATAAAATGGAACGAACGGAACGAATGGAACGATTCCTAACAAGCTTCTTTGACTTAGATAAACCCTTTGAGCCATTTTACCCAACATCAGAACAAGTTGAATCAGCGCAACCCAATGAGCCATTGCCAGAACAAAATGAAGATGAGAAATCATTGGATTTGTCACGGAAAAAAATAAAAATCCAGACAACTTACTGCGTTAGCAATATTTATCACCAGGTAAAATTGTTAGGCGATTTCGTGAAAAAATGTGGAACACCGGCGGAAGTGCAAATGCATAATGAGTATGCGTCAACTATAAAAAAAATTGTCAACAGGAATAGACAAACAAAAATAACGTCATTCTTTAAAAAAGTTTAAACTATTATTATTGTACGTTAATATGATACTGAGTACTCATTGTTTATATTTCAATTAAATAAACACTTATTGATGAAATGACTTTTTATGGTAGACGTATTTATGTATTATACTTACCAGCAAATGATTCTGCAGGCCTCGTACGAAATGTAAAAGTGATGAATATACGAGTATGTATTTTTTTTTTGGTACGTAAAAAATCCATTTTGAAACGAAAATTTAATTTTTAAAAACACATCTGTATAGATGTTACTTTCATTATGACTTCATGGTGATTGTTTTATGACCAACTTTTTTCAAATAGAAAATCCAAAAAAACAAAGGGTTTCCATTTGTGAGGACATTTTTTAAATTTGCGCGAATTGCTGTATTTCATCCACAACTAACCTCCCGAGACCGAATTCCGCCATTTACGGGAGTAAACTTGATTTTTTGGATTTTTTAATTTTGAAAAAAGCTGGTTAAAAACCACTCTTGAGGTGTCTCTCCCAAAATCGGCTCAAATGTGGATAAACTCACAAAAAGAACACAAAAACCAAAACCCGAAAAGATCGCAAAAAAATTTTGATCTTAACACCCTGATAAGAATTAAGCGCAGCAGTCGACCATACCCTAAACGTTACGCTTGCGGTGCCCATCTCGGTTTTTAAAAAACGAGACGCAACAAAAATCCAACGATACCAAATCGAGACGAGACACGGCGAGAAATAACGCGTATCGTATCGTCTCGTTTCGTCTCAACGGCAACTCTAGTTATATCGCGTTTAACTATTGTGTTCGAGTCGATTTTTATAATTTTTAAGTATATTTTAAGTGAAATTTTGCTGTAAAAATATTTTTAATCGTAGTGTTTATAAACACCGGTAATGATAAGAAGCAACAAGTTTTTCGTTTATTTAAGTGGTACGCGTGTTAGGGAAAATATTTTTATGGTGGGGTGTTGGCAAAATTGGTCTTGTAACCGTAACGTATCGAAAAGTGTTCGGTAGTTCTAGTTTTTATTTTTAAATAAAAATAAATTTCGTTTACGTAAAATCGCGTAATATTAATACGTGGCTATTTAATAGAGTTAAAATGTTCTAAATTTCGTGAAAATTCATTGGCTGTTAAATAGGTATTCGTTTATTCGTTGTAATCGTTATGTTTCGTAAATTGTCGCGTTAATATTGATTTAATCGTCGAGTTATAAAGTCATCGAGCTCTTGCTCAGTTCTTTGTTTTCGTTAGGTTTGTTGATCGTTAGGTCAACGACCTTGTAAAATAAATATTACTTTTATTTTGAGTTGTTATGTTTTGTCAGTCGAATTGTTCGATTTATTTCAATATTCTTGAGTCAGATTTATCGATTTAGATCGATTCATCGTACAAAATGACGCAAAAAATTTGAAAAAAGACGTAAAAACGCGTAAAAAATGAAAATTTTACAAACACTCGTGACTTTAATAAGACACGAGTGGAAAAAATCATTAAAAAAATTTTCCGATAGCGGAACTCGAATCGAAGACTTTCGGCAAGGTACATACACCTAGCCACCGGTATCGATTTACGAAATGTATTTTTTAACAATATATAAGTAACTAACTTTAATGTGAAACAATATAAAAAACACAAGTTGAACCAAAAAACACTGCCACAATCAGCAGCAAACGATTTTTATCAAAACTAATACCCTAAAATTCTTGATAATATCAACAGAATTGCTCACTTTATCAACTTTGTAGTGCCTAATTTGGCCAGTACAGGTCGTTGGAGGGCGTGTGTGAATGTGTGATAATGTATAGGACCTTCGAAGTTGGAATAGCCATATGTAATCATACCTTAAAACAAGGGAAATAATGCAAAACTTTAAACCCTCCTCTTGTGAAATTTTACTTTTGGTCGTTAGGTCTCTTTCCGTATGCGCCCTCACATATGTTGATGTAGCTCTGAAAAAAAATTTGAGGGAAGAACATTCTCATTTATATTACCTCATGTTCTCGGGTAATAATTTCCTCGATTTTTAAAACAATTTTATGTATTTGTTTTTTAGAAGTTCTTTAAAAATAATTAAGTAATAATAATAATATTTATGAAAAAATGATAAAATCTTTTACTTGTGGGTACCTACTTTTTTTTCTCGAAAAACAAACCTTTGATTGTGTAATTTCTCCTCGCCTCCTCTCCAAAAAATATCAAGTGAAAAAAAATTATTGAATTAAAAACTCGAGAACAAATTTTTGAATTTCCAATGAATTTTGAATTGCCCCTTTCTCCATGGCTCTGTCTTTAACTATAATAACGAAAGTCGAAAAAAGTCGAATAGGAAATACTTCATTCCAACCTCCCTCTCTACTTCACATACACCAACATTTTAAAGACTAACAGTTTTAGGCTATTCTAGAGCCCTCTCCCCGAGTATTGAATTTTCTCCAGCAATTTCAAATGGCTCTGAAAGGAGTCAAAGTGAGCGTCAGCACATGTAATTTGTGTTGGCAGGGCTGTATTTCCCAAAAGGCCAGACTAGGTTTTCGTCTAGAGCAGCAGAATTTTGAAAATAATTAATGATTACCAATGTTGTATCTTTTTCTTGCTTTCTAATGAGATATTTCTGCTGACAAACCATATTTTGAGCAAATAAAATAAACATTTTGAAAAAAATACATCATCAAGTCAAATTTTAGAAATTCAATTTCGTACTTAATAAGTATAGTTTATTTTCTTTCCATAAAAAAATTCGAAAATTTGATGAAATTCGGGTGGAGAGCTGAAATTTGGTTTATGACTTATTTTTGATATCCTAAATCGATGAGTAATGGTTTTGGAACGTTTCGAGGGCTTGCGCTGATTTTTAGATTTCCCATTTTTGGAAAAATTGTCATGAAAAAAGGCTAAAATAAAATTCAACATCTTTTCAACGCAGGAAAATCAAAAAATCTGCTGGTGGTTCTAGAATGATGCAAAATCACCACCAATTGATTCTCGAGGTCAATAATTAGACGGACATGAACCAAAACTAGATATTATAGGTGTTTTTCTAGGTACATATATATCTCAATTTCATTAAATTTTGAATTTTTTTCCTTAAAAATTAAGCTAAATTTGAATTTTTTAAAACTTGGAAAATATTTTAAATTAAATTCAGCCTATTTTTAACAAAGAAAAATCAAAGAAATCCACCGGAGGTTCTGAAATGGTGCGAAACCACTGTCAATGGGTTTCAGAGGTCAAAAGTTAGACCTGTATAAACCAAATGGGCATTACATTTCATCAAATTTTGATTTTTCCATATTGAAATTTGAAAATACACAAAACTACCTAAGTATTTAAAAATAAAGTCCAGCTCCTGAAATTTAGCTTAGTTTGTGCTTTTATTGCACGTTCTTTCAATTTTTTTTTTGTGAAAAATTTCTGCTGGTCGAGATAGGCTTACTCATCTTCTCTTTTAATGTCTGGAAAAGGAAGAAGGGTGGCAAAGAAATGTTTGCTTGCCGAAAAAAACACTCAAATATGGTCCTGTAAGTCTCGAGTCAAGTCTCGACTGTTCTAAATGATTACCACGAAATTTCAGCAGCACTAGTTTAAAAGTGGAATTGAAAATTTTTTGCATCTGTATTCTGTACTCACTTGTTTTATTCGAATCAGAAAGGGAAAAGGAAGGTCGAGATGTGAATGCCTGCTCTGATGTTTCTTCAATAACTCTTTTTAAGCTTTCAATCAACACGTGCACAAGAATTTAATTTGAAAAAATAGGCATTACTTGAGGGTAAAAATTTAAACAACTTTTCTATTTTGACTGCTGTAGTTTTTTGACTTCGAATACACATTTTCAATCGATTCCATTTTTTTGAAAGTGTGTAGCATTTGTTGGTATAGTAGATAGGTACTTTTTCATAGGTCGACTTTTTTTTGGCAGGCTAAGGGTATATTTAATTCAAAATAAAGGTAACTTTACAAAAATGTCCTACCTTTAATTTAAAAAGTTGTCCCTCTGGGTATATGTACCTATCTTTTCTAAGTTTTAAAAACAAATTACGTTGAACATATTTCAAAGTAGACCTATATAAACATTAAGTACCTTCGAAAGGGTATCTTTGCCATTATAAATGGCTACCTATTGAGAAAAATCGATTGTTTCGATATTTCTTACACATCGTGAATTTTAAAAAATAAGAAAACAAAGAAGATGATTAAATATTATTATTCGAAACCTCGCCACAAGAATATCGCTCAATTTGAGCAAGTAGGTATAGAAATGCTTCAATTCCTTCTTCTCCTCCTCTCCATAAAATGCGTTTGACCCCTTTCGTCAAACTTTGAGCCTGCAATGCCGCAAGATTCTAGTTTGCATCTTGGAATTCTTCTCTTATTGCTTACGATTCATCACATTGAAAAATGAATACGCTGATCGAACTAATCTTGCAAACGTAACTCGAGTAGCTTCGAATACCGATAGTCCATACAGACGTAATGGTTGACAAGCTGTCGAGTGAAAGATTTGCAGTAGTTTTCTGTTTTTATCCATTGCTCTGTACCATGGGCCGTGCCAAAAAAGAGATTCTGCAAGACCTTCGTTCTGCGAGTAAAAAATGATACAGAATATTTATAAATTACATAATCTCATCGTTTGTAAAAAAAAATATTTAGTTACCAAACGTGGAAAAATTTCACTGATCCAACATCTTAACAGAAAACTCATCCAAATGAAAATTGCAGCTTGGAAGCCGTTTATGAGTTGAGACAAATTCGATACCTGCAATCGAAAAATGTTTTTTAAGCATCGAGTTGGTGTTTAATCTCGTACAATATTTAGATAAATATTTAGTAATTCTATACATTCATCGCGAGGTACAATGCGAATGTAAACGCAACCACTGACACGGCCAGTTCTATGGAAAAAATCATCGAAAACCAGATTTCAAATAATCGAAAATTTCTGAAACAAAAATAGGTACATACATAAAGATATTAGCTGCTACTTCCCTGCTCCTAAAATCAAGACGAGATTCTTTCCTGTCAGCTTACTTGAGCAGTATTTGATGATGCTTGATACAGTGAATTATATTTCGCCTGAGAATCCCATCAAAACTTCCACCCTGGTCCTCAACTACTTGCTGCGATGATCGACTTTCCAACGACTCGACAGCGAATGTAAGCCTTTGATATTGTCTCATGAATTCGGCCACCGAGATGAACAAGAACGTCATAAAAACATAATTGAACCAAAGACCCCAGAACCCTTGGATAAATTGAAGTGCAAATACCAATAAGTCGGCCTTTAAACTGTCCATATTCCAGGGTGACCAAACCGGATATATAAACGTTTTCACTCTACCATAATATATTATCTCGCCGATAACGGGTATAGATAGAACGAAGATTACACCCAACGAAGCATACTTTGTAATCGTTATCAAAATTATGATATTTTCTTCTTGTAAATACCAAGCGTATTTTATTTGAAGCGAATGCTCGTCGGGATAGATGTAAAATTTTTTATCCATCTCGTACAATAGTTGACTGATGATCTTTCTGTAATAGTATACGAAGAAAATACCGCCTTGTACGACTACACTAGGAGCTATATATGGGATAGGGCTGACGAATTTTGAGAAATCATCAGTATTCGTGATGGACACCATGAAAGCTAATACGTCTATTGATAAGTGAAATGTAAAACCAATTATGAATTTCCATACATTGAAGCTACTACGTTGATTTTCTTTCAGAACATTTATGCCTACAGCTTCTATGATGTTAGCGACGAGGTGGATTAGTTTGTTTTGCATTTTTCAACTATGCTGATGATGGAATTTGAATTTGAGGCTGAAATCCCGTAACGAATAAATTAATGGACTAATGCAAATAAGTGCTTTAAAATACTTATTGAGTGTTTTCAAAATGGTAATAATATTTTTGCATTAAAGGTACCTACACGGAAAATTTCTCCCTTTTATAACAATTTTTCCACTGAATGGGTTGTTTGATTTTTGACCTCATAGATCATACGCCTTTTACTGACCAAATTGGGTAAGGTAAGTATTATGATTGAAAAGTACATATTATTTCATTTACACTTACCTGCTGTAATCGAATTAATACAGGAGAATTTGTCAGAATTCCCCCTACACGATTCACGTGAAGAGCTCTTTAAAACCTTCGATTAGCATGCAAATAATTCAAACAATCGGTGCACTAATTATTTAACTCTGGCAATTTTTTAAACTTCAAAAATATGTTTGTGCTTTGTTATCTACGTATTATAATAATTTTTTGCTTTTTTTAGGGAATCAAACCAACCTTGTAGATCGGCATATGGGTGGTTTTTTGTATGGTTTGTTAAATTGCGATATGATTAAGTATTAATTCAATGCGAGGGTTGTTTTATAATGAGGATCTCGTTTTTTAAAAAATGGCATGTTTTACCTATGCTTTGAACTGGAAACGCAAAACAACCCAAAATATTAAACGTAGGTACACAAACATGAACTTGTCTTCGAAATTGAAAGTTTTCCATTATATTGGTATAGGCATTTCAAAAAAAAAAAAAAAAAATGCTTTGATACCTATTTTAGCCAAATGTCATAAACCTTGGATTAAAGGGAGAAAACAAACAAAAAAAATGTGGAATTTTACCAAATGTGGCCTCATTGTGACTTCGACTTTTTGAATACTCGATTTTATTTTTTTGGTCAATAGGTCGATCTACCGAGTTTTTTTCACAAGTATCACCCCCCCCCCTCTTCTCATAAAAATAAACATACACTTTTGTTCTTTTTAGAGAAAACAATGTTTTCTGCATTTCGGAAATTCCACCAATTTCAACTTGCAGAATTAACTTCATCGTAAGTAAATTTGAAAATGTCAGAAAAAGTGTTTTTTTCACGTTCAAGTTTCTATAAAATTCTGCAAAACTGATATTTTGTCAACTTCGAAGTCAATAATAGTGTTACTTTTTGAGACCAGCAAAATGTCAAATGACCTTAGAAATCCAGATTGGAAGCCAGACGGCGGGCTTCAAAACCCAGACAGACAGGTCAATGACCTTAGAACACCTGATAGGACTTCAGACGGTCGTCAAAAACCAGACAGACAGGTCAAGGACTTTCAAAGGCCTGACTGAAACCCAGACGGCCTTCAAAAGCCAGATAGACAGGTCAATGACCTTCTGAGGTCAGACTGGAAGCCATAGTGTTTAGAAACCAGAGCGAAGGGTCACAGACCTTGAAAAGCTAGAAGGCTTTCAGAAGCTAGATGGAAAGGTCACTGACCTTGGATGGATAGACGGCCTTCAAAAGCCAGACAAACAGGTACGTACATAAATGACCTTAGGAGGCCATATACCGCAATTCTGATGACATTCTTAAGCTCTAAAGGGCCCTCAAAAGCCGGACAGACATGTCAAAATGACCTTATGAGGTAAGACATGACTCCAGTCTGTGAGGTCAATGACCTTTGGATGCCAGACTGGAGGACAGATGACTTTCAGAAGCCAGACAGACAGGTGAATGACCTTAAAGAGTCAGTCTGGAAGCCACCCTGCAGCTCTCAATAGACAGAAAGGTCAATGACTTTGATATGCCAGAAGAGATGCAAGATGACCTTCAGAACTCAGGAGCTTCAAAGGCCAGACGACATTCAGAGGACAGACAGACAGACAGACAGACAGGTGAATGACCTTAATAAGCCACATGGACAGCCTTCAGATATCAGACTGATAGGTCAATGACCTCAAGATGCCAGAAAAGACCCCCAGCTAGCCTCTTCTCCTTTACAATGGACGATTTTTGAGCCTGATGCAGAGAGAAGTTGTCAAATTTCGCACTTTTAGTGACGTTCTCGAACTAATTTCAGGACGCTTGGCACGAAGATGACGTTTATTTTGCGATTTGATTTGTAGTTTGTAAAATGGTCAGAATTTCTCAACGAAGCAGTGCCTCACGACTCAAGTGAACACCAGATTCGGACTCGGTAACCTTGGATTAGTCGAAAACCACCTTCGAAAGTGTAAAAATAATTTCCGGAGTGTTAATAAAATTGCCTAACCAGTTTGCCGTAAATACGTGATGTGCATTTTTGTCGAAGAAATGACTCATCGAAATCTGAATCGAATTGCATGGAATTTTCGGTCATGGTGGTTTTTTGAAACGGCGAAATCATTTCCGATGTCAGATTTCTGCTACGGAGCTTCCTTCTCCAAACGAAATTACCAATTTTTTAGCTCAAAAATAACCTCCAAAAAATCGTCGAATATTGAATTTTTGATGACCTTTTTCGACTACACTTACCTATGTCGCTGAGCACGAGAATGACTATCATTTTGCAATTCGACTTGTAATTTACGAGATAATAGCAACTTCTCACAGAAGCAGCGATCCATGAGGGACCTCGAATTAGTCAAAAGTCATATTTCACTCCATCTCTTTTTGAAATAAAAATTTTAAATTTGCATACCTACTTTTGCAATCTTCAGGATTTCGTAATCACCTCGTAATAATTTTTACGTTTTCTCGAAGAATTTTTTATACATTGTTGTCACATCGGAAAATTACATCGAATAGCAATTATGAAAGAGTTACAAACTATTTCAGAAAAATAGAAGCTGTAAAATGAATAGTTTAATTTTTTCTATCGTTGCAAGAATAGCCAGCATTCACCTTGTCTTATCAATTACGGTTCATTACATTGAAAAATGAATACGTTGCTCGAATTAATTTCCCAAATGTTACTCGAGTAGCTTCGAACACCGATAACCCGTACAAACATAATGGCTGACAAGCTGTCGAATGAAACATTTTCAATATTATTCGATTCCTTTGATTTGCTTTGTGCCATGGACCGAACCAAAACAGAGACTCAGCGAGACGTTCGTTCTGTCGAACAACATGATTGTAGCAAACTAAATTAATCACTACAAACGGAAAAATTACAAATTAATCCTAATTATATTGCGTGTTGAAAAATTTTCTTTGCCAAATGAGGAAAAATTTCACTGATCAGACATCTTAACAGTAAGCTCGTGGAAATGAAAGATACGGCAAGAAATCCATTTAAAAGTTGAGAAAAATTCGATACCTGCAACCAAAATTTTTTAAAAATTTGAACACAACGAAAATACTGAAGCGAGTTGGTAGATATTTCATATGGTACTTTACATTTATCGCGAAGTACAATGCAAATGTAATTGCTACAACTGAAACAGCCAGATCTATGGAGAAAACCATTGAAAACCAAATCTTGAATAATCGAAAATTTCTGAAACAAGGAAAAATATCTACCAATTGACGAAAGATCATGACCTCGAAATAAAATACAAAATTCATTATTTCAACTCACTTTAGTAACATTTGATGATGCCTGATACAGTGAATGATATTTCGCTTGAGAATTTCATCGAAGTTACCACCCTCCACCACTTGCTGTAATGATCGAACTTCCAACGACTCGACTGCAAAAGTAAGCCTTTGATACTGTCTCGTGAATTCGATCGCCGAGATGACCAAAAACCCCATAAAAACGTAATTGAACCAAAGGGCCCAAGATCCTTGGATAAACTGCAGTGCAACTACGAATAAGTCGGCTATTAAACTGTCCATATTCCAAGGTGACCAAACTGGATATATAAACGTTTTTATTCTGCCATAATACATTATCTCGCCGATAGCAGGTAAACTGAGACCAACGATTACACTAAACGAAGCATACTTTGTGACAGTAGCCAAAATGACAATATTTTCTTCTTGTAAATACCAAGCGTATTTCATTTGGAGTGAATCCTCGTCAGGGTAGGTATAAGACTTATTACCCATCTCGAACAATAGCTGACTGATTATCTTTCTGTAATAATACATGAAGAAAATACCGCCTTGTACGATCATACTGCCAGCTACGGCAGGGATAGGGCTGAAGAATTTCGAGAAATCGTCGGTATTCGTGATCGATACCATGATAGCTAATACGTCTAGTGATACGTAAAACGTAAAGCCAATTATGAACTTCCACGGTGTAGGCTGACGGTGATTTTTTTTCAATACATTTATCCCCACAGATTCTGTAATACCAGCTCCAAGTTCGATTATTTTATTTTGCATTTTTCGACGATGCTAATGGAACCTTGAGTTATTGAATTGTGGCTGAAATTTCTGCAACGGATAAAGTAACGCAGTATTTTAAAAGACTGATTTAAAATATCGCTTTTTAAAAAAATTCTAATTAGTTGGTAGTAAAGATTCGAGGAGAATTTCCTCAGTTGAATGTTGAAGCTTGAAAATCATACCTTTTCTGACCTAGAAATTGGGTAGTTATCCACTTCTACCTTTCACACTTGACAATTTTCAAACCTCAAGAATATGTTTCTACTTTGTTACATACCTACTATTATTTTTGAAATCTTAAAAAAGAGAATCGAATATTGACTTTGTAGATTTTCAAGATATTGTTTCGTCAAAGTGTGAGTATAATTTATTCAAAACCGAAATTATTTTAATAATGGGTACCTATCTCTTGCTGTTTGCATACAATTATGCGATCGATTAAAGGCGAGTGTATTCGATAAATAAAGGAGTAATCGCATTATAAAAAACACACGAAATATATTTACACGAAAAGTAGGTAATTACATTTTAACAAGAGAAAAATTTGAAGTGAAAAACATCGCGAAGAAAACGGCTGAGTCATTCGACTAGGTAACATAATAAACATCTCGTCGCTCAGTTTGCGCTATAGGCTGCAGCCTGGCTAACAAGCCAAAAATAACGCGACGAGAACCAGTTGAGCTTTCTTTCAAAGCTTCAACGCTTCGGAAAAACGAGTCAAATATTTACAAGTGGGATAAAATTAAGCTACCTACATAAACGTGACATTTCGAGAGCTTTCACTCACACTTAGTTCGGGTCTCTTTGTTTTTATTTTTCAGGACAGAAATTTCTGAAAAAATCATTCAAATTCTGAAATTTTGAAGCCAAGAAAAAAAAACTAACCTCCTTCCATAAAACTTTCTTCTTTTACATATCAAAATAAGAATTTTTAAAATCTTTTGCCCATTTGTTTTTCTTTTACAAAATGAAAAATTGTATTTCTTACCTGTAAAATGAAAAGTTTGATTTTTTTCTACCTATCATTGTCACATTAGCCCGCATTCGCCCTATCTCATCGATTACGGTTCATTACATTGAAAAATGAATACGTTGCTCGCATCAATTTTCAAAATGTAGTAACTCTAGTAGCTTTGAACACTGATAACCCATACAAACGTATTAGCTGACAAGCTGTCGAATGAAGCATTTTCACTATACTTAATTCTATTCCTTTGGTTTGTTTTGGCTGTTTTTTTTTTTTTGCATGCAATGCACAGAGTAAAATGGAATTGTCTTATTTACTCCTAAAGTGCGTGTTCGAGAAGTAATAGTTGAGGCGAAATAAAGATTGCTTTTGAAAATTCAAATTGAAAATTTATTATACATTTTGTTGACTTTTTCTGATTATTGTGAGCTAAAAATCTAAAATAGATTATAAAACCTAAGGAAAGACTGATGCCCAAAAAAAGAACGTTATAAGCCGAAGCGTTGTAAGTAAATAGTTTTGTTTTGACGCTGATGAGTGTAATACCGCGAATTCTTGTTTTAAAGCAAAAAGAACGTAATGCTATAATAATATAAGTATTACCTAGGTATGTCAGTTTTACAAAACTGTTTTCTTTGGTCAACATTTTCAAAAAGCCTTGTTTTTTTGCTCCAAATTTTTCTAAAAAAGTACATACTTACCTAAATCAGTTGCTTTCCAAAATTATGAAAAATTCTACTTTTCAGTTTTCTTCTCAAGATTATGGTGAAAATGTAGAACTCTACCTTTTTTGTAAGAATTGTAATCAAGCTTCTATTAAAGTTTAATATCAAAAAAGCTTATTTTTTTTGGCCAAAATGAAATTTTTTTTACTTGTTTAATTTCGGGTATACAAACTGAAGCTGCTGAAAGTTGAAAAACAGATTTTTGGCAAAATTTTGCAAAAAATTTTTTTTTAAAATTTTTTTAAAAATCAAAACTATAAAAATAGGCTTCCGTAATTTTCAAAAAATCGCTGAAGGCTCCAAAACGACTTGAAATCCCCCTGCAGTTGACTTCGTAGCGTATTGAAATTAGTTTGCAGAGCAAATTTCGGTTATCCAACTCCATTTAATGAAATTTTGAGTTTCAAAAATCTGCTGAAAGCTCCAGAAGTGCTCAAAACGGTATGAAACAGCTACCAATCGATTTGGCATGTCGAAAATAGGATATATCCCAAATTTCAGCTTTCTTGGTCAATTTGGTAAAATTTTGATTTTTCCCCTAATTTTTGGCCTAAATTTGATTTTCAAAAATTCACCAAAAATCGAAAAACGCACTTTGGCACTTGAAATTTTGACAGGTGATTGAAAAATTTTGTGCAAGTCCTATGTTAGGACGCAAAATCTGCGATTTCAGCTGACCTGCCAATCAAAATGACCGCCATTTTGTAAGTAGGACCACTTTTTTTTGAGTACAAGGGCTAGAAATGTTCCTTAAGACTCTCCCTTCAAGAAAAAAGTTGTCCCGGAAGATCGACGGAGGGGGTGCAATAGATCTTTAAGCGGGCTCCCCGACTATTTTACAAAATAAAAATTCCATTTCTTATTGTAAAATGAAAAGTTTAATTTTTTCTATCATTGTCAGAATAGCCTGCATTCACCCTATCTCATCGATTTACGGTTCATTACATTGAAAAATGAATATGTTGCTCGCATTAATTTTCCAAATGTAACTCTACCAGCTTCGAACACTGATAACCCATACAAACGTAATGGCTGACAAGCTGTCGAATGAAACATTTTCAATATAATTCTGTTCCTTTGGTTTGCTTTGTGCCATGGACCGTGCCAAAATAGAGATTCAGCAAGACGTTCGCTCTGTTGAAAAACAGTATTGTAACAAACAATAATTATCGCTAAAAACAAAGAAATTACAAATTAATCCTGATGATTGCGCGTTGAAACATTTTCTTTACTTACCAAATTAGGAAAAATTTCACTGATCAAGCATCTTATCAGAAAGTTCGTGGAAATGAAACATACGGCTAGAAAGCCATTCAAAAGTTGAGACAAACTCGATACCTGCAACCAAAAAATGTTTTAAATCTGTACACAACGAAAATACTTAAGCGAGTAGGTAAGTAGATGTTTTATATGGCACTTTACATTTATCGCGAAGTACAATGCAAATGTAATTGCTACAACTGAAACAGCCAGATCTATGGAAAAAACCATTGAAAACCAAATCTCAAATAATCGAAAATTTCTGAAACAAGGAAAATTACCAATCGACAAAGCATTATGATGCAGTAGGTATGTTCTTCTATCTCGAAATTGAAAAACAAAATTCATTATTTCAACTTACTTGAGCAATATTTGATGATGCCTGATACAGTGAATAATATTTTGCTTGAGAATCTCATCAAATCTTCCACCTTCGACCACTTGCTGTGACGATCGAACTTCCAACGACTCGACTACGAAAATAAGCCTTTGATACTGTCTCGTGAATTCGGCCACCGAGATGAACAAGAACGTCATAAAAACGTAATTGAACCAAAGGGCCCAAGACCCTTGGATAAACTGAAGTGCAAATACGAATAAGTCGGCTATTAAACTATCCATATTCCAAGGTGACCAAACCGGATATATAAACGTTTTTATTCTACCATAATATATTATCTCGCCGATAACAGGTAAAGTGAGGCCAAAAATTACACTTAACGAAGCATACTTCGTGACAGTAGCCAAAATGACGATTTTTTCTTCTTGTAAATACCAAGCGTATTTCATTTGGAGTGAATCCTCGTCAGGGTAGGTATAAAACTTATTATCCATCTCGTACAATAGCTGACTGATTATCTTTCTGTAATAATACATGAAGAGAATACCGCCTTGTATGATCACACTGCCGGCTACGGTAGGGATAGGGCTGAAGAATTTCGAGAAATCGTCGGTATTTGTGATCGATACCATGATACCCAATACGTCTATTGATAGGTAAATCGTAATGCCAATTATAAATTTCCATGTTTTAGACTGACGATTATTTGTTTTCACTACGTTTATCCCCACAGATTCTATAACACCAGCTCCGAGTTGTATTATTTTATTTTGCATTTTTCGACGATGCTGATGGAACTTGAAATTGTGGCTGAAATTTCTGCAACGAATAAAGTAACTCATTATTTCAAAGAATTGTTTTAAAATATCCCCTTGTTATTGAAATTCTAATGAGTGGCAAGGATACGAGGAGAACTTCCAGGTATGTAGGTACATACAAGGGTGGGCCATTGACTACATGGCAAAAAAAAATCGCGATTTGCTCTGCTCTCAACCCTCAAAATGGTGACCTCGGGTAACAAAATGATTCCCTATTTTTCATTTTTCATTTTGAAATCAACTCGGGCTTTATTCGATATTTGTAACTATCACCCGACTCTTTCGTGATTTTTCGAAATTTTGGCCCTATCTTTGGAACACAGCGGGACATTGAGGAGTTGGATCCAAAATATAAGTCCATATTCGTATTCAGTGACCTCAAAAACATGCCATTCGATATATCACTCGATTTTTCACGATTTTTCAAAATGTTGACCCTCTTTTTGGGGTGCAGAGGGGCTTTGAGGGGTTGGACCCAGAAAATAAGTTCATATTCGTATTCAGCGACCTCGAAAACATACTATTCGATACATCACACGTTCAGATTCGTTTTTTAAAATTCATGATTCAGTTTTGTGTTACTTGAAAAATCAAGCACCCCCCACCAACCCCTGGGTAGGGTTGAAGGTTGAAGACCAATCAACAGTGGTTTGATTAGTAGTGCGGTGAGTAGAGTTTGTATAAAGATTTTTAGCTAAAACGAATGATATTAAGTACCTAGTAATAACTTTTGAATGTAGTGTTTTTCTCCTTTTTCGCACATTTTATAATCAATTAAAGTCACCTTTTACAACACGAACACTTTTATTATTCACGAAAAATTAAAATTACAAATACATTAAAATGAGACGCGTTTCGGTCGTCGTAGCGACCATTATCAATCACGAATGAGATGAAAACTGCGAGATACATTGTAGAAGATGTGTAGATGCGTTGAAAAATTATCTAAGGGAGGGAGGGGGGGCGATAACAAGAACAAGACGAAAATACGACGTAAATTATGACGGAGGTAGGCTGGGTAGGGGTTGATTTAAAATAGGAAGCAGAGAATCGATAATGCTGTTCGGTGAAATATCATTGACCATGTTGAATTGTGTTGAATTTTCATGGCGTTTTATTTCCAATAGTTCGAGGGTGTTGAGTCGATGACCTTTTTCGGATGTATGCAGTATCGCTATGCCTGAGTCAGGTATAAAGTCATGGCCTGAGTTTATTAAATGGTCCGCAAAATTACTTCTCCCCAGATGTTTGTTTTTCCAAGCTGAGATATGTTCTTTTATCCTTATTGTAAATCAGCTTGGAAAAACAAACATCTGGGGAGAAGTAATTTTGCGGACCATTTAATAAACTCAGGCCATGACTTTATACCTGACTCAGGCATAGCGATACTGCATACATCCGAAAAAGGTCATCGACTCAACACCCTCGAACTATTGGAAATAAAACGCCATGAAAATTCAACACAATTCAACATGGTCAATGATATTTCACCGAACAGCATTATCGATTCTCTGCTTCCTATTTTAAATCAACCCCTACCCAGCCTACCTCCGTCATAATTTACGTCGTATTTTCGTCTTGTTCTTGTTATCGCCCCCCCTCCCTCCCTTAGATAATTTTTCAACGCATCTACACATCTTCTACAATGTATCTCGCAGTTTTCATCTCATTCGTGATTGATAATGGTCGCTACGACGACCGAAACGCGTCTCATTTTAATGTATTTGTAATTTTAATTTTTCGTGAATAATAAAAGTGTTCGTGTTGTAAAAGGTGACTTTAATTGATTAGTAATAACTTTGATTAATTTATTGGACTGACCTTTTTTGAAACATCTACTCTTTCCACCTCTATTTTCAGACACCCCCTTTGAGGGATCGATATCGAGCGTAGTATCAAATTATCGAGAATTTAATGGGGGACCTTTTTGGTCATGGTAGTTTTTCTCGCAAATATAATATTTGCGGAGTAAATCGCAAAAAACGTGAATCGGAACTGGTATTTAGCCCCCCTAAAAAAATTAGTTCCGGGGGTAGGAGGGTTGGCTTTTTTCTGGTAGTTCAGAGGGTCCATCTGAATACATGCATTCCTGAAGAGAAAATTTATGTGCCAATTTTTTCCATCAGCTGTTTTAAATTTTGAAGATGTCAAAGGCAGACAAATTGGCATATTCATATAAAAAAAAGTAGATACTAAAGTAGGTACAGATGTACTATAGGTAATTAATTTCTTGACGTGTAAAATTTTCAAAAACCTCAGCCCCCGCTTTGTTCGGGTCTTTTTGTTTTTCTTTTTCAAAATTGTCATAAAAAATATTCAAACCAACAAACTTCTTTTGTAAAAAAAACTTTGGAAGCTTTTGCCCCAGAAATTTCTGAAAAACAGATATTTATTTCAAAAATTTTGAAGCCCTTCCAAAAAAACTTCTCGCTCAAAAAACATTGTCTTGAACATTGCTTCTTCATTCCTCAAAATCAGTACAAATTTTCGAACCGCATCGATCAAGCCAGTTTATTCTTTCTTTTTAAAAATTGAAATTCCTAAAAAAAATCAATAGGTAGTTCATTACCTAAAAGCTTTTGAAAATTCGAAAAAGAAAAATGAGAGAAGTGGAAAAAGTGCGAATTGAAGACGTCATAACAAAAAGGGGTATAGTTATATGACACATTATGTCCTTTTTGAGACGAATCCATATTGTTATTCTTCAGACTTTCCTCTATCATATGAGACCACCCCCACTTCACAAAGTCGAAAAACCAGTGAGATATCGCCATTTTAAAACTGCGAAGTCGATTAAAAATTTACTTTTTCAGAGATAATGGGTTACTCATGGTCGATTTTGTGTTGTCAGCCATTATTTACCTGGTTTAAATCCAAAAATTTGCTCAAAAACATTTTTAAATCAAAAAAAAATTGGCCAATTTTTCGCTTCAAAAAGGACATATAATTCGAAATGTTTAAGCGCTTACCACTAACACACAGTTTCCTCC
This sequence comes from Planococcus citri, assembly GCF_950023065.1. Lineage (NCBI taxonomy): Eukaryota > Metazoa > Arthropoda > Insecta > Hemiptera > Pseudococcidae > Planococcus > Planococcus citri. The sequence continues at coordinate 46,311,182 of NC_088681.1, read as the reverse complement.
AGACTGATGGTGCATAGCATTTCATATAGTCAGATAGTGAGAAAATAAGATAAAATCGTCACCATGTTCAAATATGCACATTTCTAAACTTCACAAGCACTCAAACTTTCAAACAGTTTTTTCTCAAAATACAACTTTCACACATATGTCCTTTTTGCTATGACGTCTTCAATTTTTAAACCTAAAAAATAACATTTTTATTGCGTATTTCACTTCAAAAATTCACCGTTTTATTTCACAAAATCGTTGATTCCCCTCGCCTCCTTCCTCCAAAAAATCAACTTGAGAACTTTTTTTAGTCAACTGGGGGGGGGGAGGGGGTCGTTGAGAAGTTCGTGATAAGTACCTATATAATCCAAAATATGTTCCCATATGTATTAAGCTGCAGATGAATTTTAAATAAACCAGATATAATCTCATTATTTTTCTTGTCAAAATTTTTAAAAATTCAACTTGCGCTAATAATCATTATTAAAAAACTCTTTATCAAAAGGACCATTAAATCATGAGGGGGGAGAGGGCCAATTTTAGTCCTGGTTTTCAAGGGAGAGGGCTAAAACCGACATGAGAGTTTTATTTTATTCAAAAGGAACTTTTTAGAGATGATAGAACTTGAAATTTCACAGTGTCTTTTTTTTCAAATTTTTTAAAATTAAGAAACCCTGCTTCGCGCAGCCCGAGTTTTTTGAAAATGGAAAAATTAAAAAATAGGAAATTATTTTCTTACCAGAGATCACCTTTTTGGAGGTTGGGAGGAGGGAAATTCCAACTTCGAAAATAAGGACCGCCCTAGAAGAAGGTACCCTATTCTACCTGTTTGTGCTTTAAAAGTTCTTCATTTAGGTACACTTACCTACCTGGAAGAATGTACGAATCTTCCAATTTATGATTCTTCAAAAGCTTTTTAGATTATCATTCAAATACTTAAGTAATTCACAAACAATCTGCAGTGCGATATTTTCACACTGGCATCAAACCACAAGAATATGTTTCCGCTTTGTTACATACTGTTCTGTATTAGGTATTGATTTTTAAATTTTTTTTAAGAGAATCGAATATTGACTTTGTAGGTTGGTTAGTTTTGTCAACTTTGATGGGTTGATTTTTTCCAAGATATTGTTTCGTCAAAGTGTGAATACGTATAATTTATTCAAAACCAAAGTTATTTTAATAATGGGTATCTCATACAAAAAACGATGGAATAGTAGGTACTTTCTACCTATATTTTGAATTTAAAATAAGTTTCCACAAATAAGCTAAAATACATAAAGCGTAGAACTACACAAACATGAAGCAATTTCTAAAGCTGAAACTTTACTGTCGAATAGGTACATTTCGAAAGAAGGATCGGTTCGATATTTCTGACAAATAGTCGTAATGAACCTCGAATTTGAAAAAAGAAGAGGAACAAAAAAAAATGTTGAATTTTTCTAACCCTAGAGACCGATCTCTGAAAAAAAAAAAAAAAAAAAAAAAAAAAAAAGACGAGATGATAGTGAAGAACAGAAGAAGGAATTACTTCAGATAAGAAACTAGGGATGGAAGGAGGAGGGGGGTTAATGATTACGTTTCAACACATTGAAAAATGAATACGTTGTTCGAATTAATTTTCCAAATGTAACTCGAGTAGCTTCGAACACTGACAACCCATACAAACGTAATGGTTGGCAAGCTGTCGAATGAAACATTTTCAATAATATTCTGTTCCTTTGGCTTGCTTTGTGCCAGGGACCGTGCCAAAATAGGGACTCAGCAAGACGTTCGTTCTGTTGAAAAACATTATTGAAGCAAACAAATCACTAGGTGTAACAACGAAAAAATACGAATTAATTATAATTATTGCGTAGGTATTGAAAAATTTTCTTTACCAAACGAGGAAAAATTTCACTGATCAAACATCTTATCAGAAAGCTCGCGGAATTGAAAGATACGGCTAGAAATCCATTTAAAAGTTGAGATAAATTCGATACCTGCAACCAAAAAATGGTTTATTCGTACACAGCATAAAATACGGCAGCGAGTAGTTGTTTCATATTATGGTACTTTACATTTATCGCGAAGTACAATGCAAATGTAATTGCTACAACCGAAACAGCCAGATCTATGGAGAAAACCACTGAAAACCAAATCTTAAATAATTGAAAATTTCTGAAACAAGGAAAAATACCAATCGTCGAAGCATCACGATATAGTATGTTCTTCTCCCTCACAGCCACTTATCTCGAAATTGAAAAACAAAATTCATAATTTCAACTCACTTGAGTAATACTTGATGATGCCTGATACAGTGAATAATATTTCGCTTGAGAATTTCATCAAAGCTTCCACCTTCGACCACTTGCTGTGACGATCGAACTTCCAACGACTCGACTACGAAAATAAGCCTTTGATACTGTCTCGTGAATTCGGCCACCGAGATTAACAAGTACGCCATAAAAACATAATTGAACCAAAATGCCCAAAACCCTTGGATGAATTGAAGTGCAAATACGAATAAGTCGGCTATTAAACTGTCCATATTCCAAGGCACCCAAATCGGATATATAAACGTTTTTATTCGACCATAATATATTACTTCGCCTATAACAGGTAAACTGAGACCAAAGATTACACTCAACGAAGCATACTTTGTGACAGTAGCCAAAATGACGATATTTTCTTCTTGTAAATGCCAAGCGTATTCTATTTTGAGCGAATTCTCGTCGGGATAGGTATAAAATTTAGTATCCATTTCGTACAATAGCTGACTGATTATCTTTCTGAAATAATACATGTAGAAAATACCACCTTGTATGATCACACTGCCACCCTGTGGGCACGTTTGGCACTTTAGTGCCAGTATTTGACATTGCGTCAAAGTGAGACTGAGACGCAATGCCAATTTCCAGTGCCAGTGTCACAGTGTCACAGTGCCAGTGTCAGTGCCACTGGCACCGAGAATTGATACAATGCGTCAAAGTGAGACTGAGACGCATTGTCAATTTACCAATGCCAGTGCCACAGTGCCAGAGTGCCAGTGCCGGTGCGGAAAAATTTTGAGAGAGCTATGTAATTTTCATCATGTTTTGTCGTTTTTGATCATTCTCTGTACAGTGTTGTCTTGGTAGAGGGCTACGAGAGAAATTTCGTTTTCACCATTACATCACTTACTCGAAATTTTTCCGGCACCAGCTGGGCTCGAACCTGGGTTCCTCGCGTGACAGTCCGCTGCTTTACCAATTACGCCACCGCGTAAGACATCCATAAGCGCGATAAAGTGACTGTTAGTATGTTATTGCAAAAAGAATGTGAGTTGCTCATTGATTTTGAGCATGCATCACTCAAATTTTACACAAATTATTTTTTTTGAAAATTACTAGGTAGGTATTAGGTAATTCTAAAATTAATATCCGATTACAGAAATTCTTATCTGCTGATTTAGTTTTGATTTTTATTCTTTTTTTTCTAAAAAATACTAGAAAAGTTCCAATTAAATTTTTTTTTTTTTCAATCAAAATTTTCAAAAAGTATAAAGCTCAAAATTTTTAAATATTTAAAAAAAAAAAACGAAGTTTCATTTGTTGAAAAAGCGCATGTTCAACAAAAAATTACAGGTAGGTAATTTTTTGTGAAAAAAGTTGCAATAAGGTTTCAAAGCAAATTTTTCTCATATTAGAAAAAAAAAAAAAAAAAAACATAATAATAATTATGATGAAAAGCTGCTCCTAAAAACTTTTTTTTTAAATATTAAGTTTTTTTAAAAAAAAATCAGAGATTTTTTCAAGAAGAACAAAAAAGATTTTTTAAAATAACGAGCAAGTAAGCACAAGAATTTCAAATTTTTTGTAAATTTTTTTTTATTTTTTGAAAAGAAAGTAATTATTAAGTACGCAATGAAGAAATTTTAAAACTTTTATTTGAGAAAATTCAGCGGAGACCTCCATTTTAAGTTGAAATTTGCTTAGAAAAACTTTTAGTTTTGGAGGTGCCTCTGAAGACGGATATTGGTACTCAAAGAGGGAGAATTTTCAAAAAAATCTTATGTTTTCCACTCTGGCCCCTAACCCAACCTGTTTTAGGAAAAATAGTCCGGTTTCAAAAGATAGTATTTGAGATTCTGAGTCGATCTAGGCCATTTATTTCTTCTGAGCGATTAAAAATTTGCAAAAAAATATTGCTAGGTACTCATAATATCGCCAACTTCGAAAAACATTTCGTAAAAAACAACTGATTTCCTATCAATTTTTTTATATTTTTTGAAATTGGCAATAGCTATGGCTAAAAAATTGGCGTCACTATGCATTTCGAAATATTTCCCCAGTTTCAGGAATAATGCCTTTCAATGTTGTATTGACATACCTACCTTAATTAATGCGAAATATTGGCGAAGAAAAAATTTTCAAAATACGAATTTACCCAAAAATATATTTGAAAATTTCCAATCGCCCTAGGAACACTCAGGGCCACATTTTTAGACGATACTTAGCAATGGCTTGGCTAAGTAATGATTTTCAAAGTTAATTTTCCAGTCATGATTAAATTTCTAAAAGTGGATCTATCATTAAATTGAGAGATTGGATCCTGAAGTATTCATAAATCAATTCAAAAATGTGAAATTTTCAATTTATTTGCTAGAAAAATTGAAAAGAAATCCGCTACTTAGCCAAGCAATTGCTAAGTAACGTCTATAAATATGACCCCAAGTGCTAATGGATTTTGAAGGCTATGGCCTAGATCGACGCAAAATCTTGAATACTTATCTTTTAGAACTGGATCATTTTCTCCAAAACCACTCACCAGTCTCATTCACTGTAAGGTAATAATTAAACCACTCAAACGCAGACCAAAAAAAAATGTACCTATCAACAAACTCAATTTCAAACTTTTCATGCATAAATTTTTTTAACTTAATTTTAAAAAAATTGAAAATTTTGCGATTTTTCTAATTTTTGGTGTTCAAGCAAAGTTTTATAAAACCAAAAAAAAAAATTGTTCTTTGTTTTGTTTTTTTAATTAGAAACTTAGTAAAAATTGTAGGTACAACAATAATAACAATGGTACCGATTTACGAGTGTAAGAACTTGAAAGGTAAATTCCAGTGCCAACATTTTACACTCAAGTGCCGTTGCCTGACACTCCAGTACCACGATATGACACTGAGTGCCAGTGCCAGTGTCAGAATATGACACTCAGTGCCTGTACCTGACACTCCAGTGTCACAATATGACACTCTAGTGTCATGATATGACACTGAGTGCCAGTGCCAGTGTCAAAATATGACACACAGTGCCAAAATCTGACACTCAGTGCCAAAATCTGACACTCAGTGCCAAAATCTGACACTTTAGTGTCACATTTTGGCACTTTTACGCTGGCATTGCGTCCTGAGTGCCAAACGTGCCCACAGGGCAGCTACGGTAGGGATAGGGCTGAAGAATTTCGAGAAATCGTCGGTATTCGTGATCGATACCATGATAGCTAATACGTCTATTGATATGTAAAACGTAAAGCCAATTATGAATTTCCACGGTGTAGACTGACGATGATTTTTTTTCAATACATTGATCCCCACAGATTCTATAATACCAGCTCCAAGTTGGATTATTTTATTTTGCATTTTTTGACGGTGCTAATGGAACCTTATGTTGTGGCTGAAATTTCTGCAACTGATGAAGGAAGTAATTAATGCATTATTTCAAAAAACTGGTTGAAAATATCACCTGCTTTTAATATTTAAATGAGTGTAAACGATACGAGCAGAACTTCCTCTGATGGATTTCGAAGCTTAAAAATCATACTTTTCTGGCCTATACATTGGGTACCCATTTCTCGTACCTATTTATGTTTAAAAAATATTTCATTTAGGCACACTTACCAGGAAGAATGTGCGAATCTTCCGATATGATTCTTCAATAGATTTAGGCAACTTTTTAGATTATCATATAAATAATTTCAAACAATCTGCAGTGTGATATTTGCACACTGGCAATTTTCAAACCTCAAGAATACGTTTCTAGTAGGTAGAGGTACTAGGTACTTTGTTACATAGGTTTTGTTATTTTTTATTAAACATTTTTTTCCCCCGGAAATCGAATTAACTTTGTAGGTTGGCCTGTTTTAGTAACGTTGGTGAGTCGTTTTTTCAAAATATTGTTTCGTCAAATTGTAAATAAGAATAAGAAATGTATAATTTATTCAAAACCAAAGTAATTTTACAATGGGTATTTTGTACCAAAAAACGATGGAACAGTAGGTACTTCTTACCTATATATGTGTCATTCCGTAGGTAAAGGGCCCATTTGGTCGTTTTTATTTATCGAGATAATTGTGTTTTTAGTGAAACAGTTGAAAAAATCGAAAATCGAGGTTTTGATGGATTTCAATGTAGAACATATCCGACTATCTCGTGTCGAAGTATCAAGGCCGCAGGTGCGCCCCAAGCAGAGAAAAACGGAACTAAAGTTTTTCTATAAAGGGCCCATTTGGTCGTTTTTGCTTTTTAGCAGTAAATTCGTTTCCAAAAAAATACCCTACAAATTATACTGCACCTAGTTGCCAGTGGCAACATGTATACCATTCAAAAACGCGATTTACGTTGGTGCAGCGTTAGCCGTGTGACACTGATAACGGATTGCGGAGTAGGAGGTCCTGGGTTCAAATCCCGCCTGGGGAAGAAATTTTTTGAAAATTTTTTTTCATGATTTTTATTTTTACAAGTTGAATTTTGACAGAAAATGTAATTTAATCATTTTTTTTCTGCTTTTGAAATGAGTAATGAATTTTTATGCAAAATTTAAATTTATTAATCATTGTTTTTCAGGCTTAAAATATTCATAAACATGAAAATGTTGAGTAAAAAAAATCGCTATTGCAGGTGGGTAGTAATATTTGACATCAGAAACAATAATCTTCAATTTTAGGTATGAAGGTTTTCGGATTACGTGAAATTTCAGCTTTTTTCAGAAAAAAAACTTTGAAGGCAATTTTCTCAAAAGTTGAGTTTTTCAAATTTTTAGTTCTGGATTTTTTTTTGGAGTTTTTTTTTGCACTTTTTGGGCTTCTATCCAGCTCATATGATTGCTCCGGAGGTCTACTTTATCCCCCCACCCCTAACTCAATATCGACCAAATGGGCCCTTTACCTGCGGAATGACACATATTTTGAATTTAAAATAGGTTTTCACGAATAACCCAAAATATCAAATGTAGACCTATACAAACATGAAGCCGTCTTCAAAGCAGTAACTTTTCCGTTAAATAGCTACATTTCGAAAGAATTATTGGTTCGATATTTCTGACAAATAGTCGTAATGAACCCTAAATTTGAAAATACGTAGAAGACGAACATAAAAAAATGTTGAATATTTAAACCCTAGTGACCTATCTCTGAAAGCAAAAACAAAAGAAGAGGTAGCAAAGAACAGAAAAACAGGAATTACTTCAGAGAAGGAACTAGGGAAGGGAAGAGATTGAACCCCCCTCCCCACAGTTGCTATATATAGAAAAAGTCGGCAATTCCGATTTTGCAGAGACTCGACAATGTCATAAATTTTGAAAACTTTTAGTCTTATATGTATTGCGACTTTCGCAAATGTGAATTTCGTATTTTCAAAAAAAATCATCAAAAATGATAATAAGCACAAAAAGTTTATTTTCATTCACAAAAAGTAAGATATACTTATTTGTAAAATTTCTCGTTACCTATTTTGAAAAGAAAAAATTGACCATATCCGTTACCCACCTATCTATATCCCAAAATATAAAAATGTATTCGGCAAGAGAAATTAAAATCGAAAATTCAGCCGATTTATGTATTATTAGGTATATTTACATAGGTACCTACTTCAATTTTTCTTTTTCAAACCATTCTCTCATTGGAAAAAATTGTCAATTTTATTGATTACGTTTCAGCACATTGAAAAATGAATATGTTGTTCGAACCAATTTACCAAACGTGGCTCGACTAGCTTCAAAAATTGATAAACCATGTAAACTCAGCGGTTGGCAAGCTGTAGAGTGAAACATTTTCAGCAGTTTTCTATTCTGTTCATTTGCTTTGTTCCATGGACCATGCCAAAAAAGAGACTCAGCTAGACGTTCGTTCTGTTGAAAAGAAAATTTCTATAGTGTAATTCGAGCGAACCGAACTACAAAGAATTTTAATTAATTAGGTGTAATTCGATGAAAAAATATTTTTTTACCAAGCGCGGAAAAATCTCACTGATTAAACATCTTATCAAGAAGCCAATCCAAATAAAAGCGATGACAGAAAAACCGTTTATGGTTTGAGATACAGTTGAGACCTGTTGACAAAAAATGTTTTGTAATTGGAAGTTCTTATATGTAGGTAGAATTGTCTGCAAAGATGAGTCGATTACTAGACCATTAGAGTCCAGGGATATAATCTGACCACCTGATAAGTTAGATAAAATTTCAATGTTTCTTCGGTCCGAAATTTAGATTCTAAAAAAAGACGAATTTACTCAAATGTTGGGTCTCCATTTTTGAAGTCAATGCAAATATTGACCCGCTTCAATGGGTCCTTTGGCAAAATTTTAAAGAAAATCGTGAAGTCAGTTATTTATTTTGGGGGGGGGGAGAGGGAGGTAAGGGCGGTTTAATACAAGTGGAAGAAGTTGTAACATGAAAACTTGAGCCAATATTAGCATCATCTTGAAATTTCAACTCACTGGGATGGGTGAAAAATCTAAATCTAAAAAATCTCAAGTTAGGTTATTTTGAAGAGAAGGACTAAATCAAGGGAGAGTTAATCGAGTTAACAACATGAAAACTGTTCCCATTTTTGGCCTCAACGTGAAATATAAATCTATTTTCAGAGATCCCTTAGCCAGCTTGACAAAAATCAGGATTCGTCTTAGAGTCTTAAGATTGTAATTTCCGCGAGAAATTTTGATTTGTTCAGATGAGTCACCCAGATAGGTTTGAAGAAAAATTGAAGTCAAGTAGAAAGAGGGAGGGGAGGGGAGCGGGGTCTAAAACTTGTGACGATCGTGTAACATGAAAATTGTCATCAATTTCAGCTTAAATGTGAAATTTTAACTTTTCTTTTTTCACTTTAGCAACTTCAGGTAACGCATTAGGTACCTATCTACGACATGAGAAATTATGGTCTAAAATTTGCATAAAATGGAGATTAAAATTCAGACAACCTCGAGTCTTTAAAAAGTCGATTTATGTAATCTTAAAAGTGCACGGACCTCATTTTGAAAATTAAAATTAAATTGCTCTCATATGATAGCTGAATCAGTTTATTTTTACCAAAAAAATAATATCTTGAAAATTTTCACCTCACAAGATTAATATTGAAGAATTTCATTCTTTCAGCTGAAAATTTGTGGTAAAAATGTCATTAGACCTCATTAGAGCTCAATGGGGGGAGGGGGCTATCCCTAAATTTATGAATCCAAATTTTGGAGTATTTCAACTACCTCATCACTCACCATGAGTTTTTTTTTTGCTCTAATTATCCTCTCAGCCGATCATTAATTTTAAACTTTTTAGTAAAAAACCATTATTAATTTGTTTGGGTTCTCACACTTTTGAATAAATTTCTGGGCCCGTAAATCCTACCTTCCCCAGATGGCCCCCTACTAAAAACAGTACCATAGTCAATGATGCTGATTTGAAAAAAATGAAAATTTCTTCACCATTATTCCCTATGTTACCCAATCTCTATTGAAAAAAACCTGGAGCTTGGAGCTTTAAGCACTGGAAAAAACAATCGTCTGAGCTGAAATTTTCTGGATATCATTTTTTTGTCAAAATAAATGAGTTTAGCTGCATAAAACAATAAAATTCCAAAAAAAAAACTATCAAGTAAGTATACTTAAAGGCCAGCTTAGTAGTGGGTTGAATATTCAATCGAGATAATCATCTTACATTCATGGCAAGGTATAATGCAAATGTGAATGCTGTTACGGAAACAGCCAGCTCCATGGAGAAGAATATTGAAAACCAAATTTCAAATAATCGGAAATTCCTGGAACATCAGCAGAAAAAAAATCGCTGAATAATTCGCACATATAATAGGTACACAATTACGAACGCTATTTTTCCTATCCCTTCCCTTCAGTGAAATACGTCAAGTTGAATGCTTCCAGCTTACTTGAGCAGTACTTGATGATGCCTGACACAGTGAATGATATTTCGCCTGAGAATTTCATCGAAACTTTCACCCTCGACTGTTTGCTCCAAAGATCGACGTTCCAGCGACTCGACAGCGAAAATTAGTCTTTCGAATTGCCTCGTGAATTCGGTCACCGAGATGAACAAGAACACCATGATGACGTAATTAGCCCAAAAGCCACACGACGCTTGGATCAATTGAAACGCATATACGAGTAATTCTTCTAATAAACTATCCACATTCCAAGGTACCCAAAACGGATATATAAACATTTTTATTCTACCAAAGTAGATTAGTTCTCCGATAATTGGTAGACTGAAAATGAAAATCATACTGAAGGAAGCGTATCTTGTGAGAGTGATCAAAATCACAATGTTTTCCTCTTTTAAATACCAAGCGTATTCTATTTGAAGCGAAAGCTCGTCGGAATACGTGTAGAATTTTTTATCCATCTCGTATAATAACTGGCTGATGATTTTTCTGTGATAATACAAGCAGAAAATACCACTTTGAACGACCGAGCTGCCGGCTATATAAGGGATGGGGCTGACGAATCTGTAGAAATCGTCGGTATTCGTGATCGATACCATGAGAGCTAATACGTCTAATGATATGTACAACGTAAAAACCGTTATAAATTTCCACCCTTTGAAGCTGCGATGATTTTCTTTCAGAATGTTTATTCCTATAGCTTCTATAATATTAGCTCCGAGTTGGATTAGTGTGTTTTGCATTTTTCACTTCGATGCGGATTGTATCGAGTTGGTATCTGAAAATTTTTCCATTGATATCAGCAGCTTATTGAGGTTCGAAAAAAAGTGAAAGTTGAAATTCTTCAATAATATTTCGAGAATAGAAGCCTGACTCGATCACTCCCTCCTCCCTCTCCTACTCGTCGTTTAGCTTTAGCAACGTCAGTCAAGGAATTACAAGAATTATACGACTTTTCCAATACACATAAGTAGGTATCTCTTCTTACCTGGAAAATCAATTAATGAAGTAGGTATACTTATTTTCAAAAAATAATCTCATCTTGCAACATGATATTAAGTATTTTGATTTTTTTATGCCCCGCAATAAGCAATTTTCTTGTATTAAAAAGAAATAATGCAATTCGATTAGTGAGAGAAACCAACAAATTATTACTTACCTTCAATTGAATCGAAAATGAGGAATTAACGCTTTTTCAATTTTTCCTTCACATAAAAAATTACGTATTCCAGCAAAAATTCTTCTGTTGACTTAAATTGAAGAGCTCTATTCCAAAGTGGGTTAAGTCATTTTTTAAAAAAACACGTTTTACGGAGATTTTTACTTCAAAAGTGAGTTAAGTCATCGATTTTTCAAAGTGATTTTTTCTACAAGCAATTGTTCAATGTCCAAAGAGAGGAAAGGTGCACCGACCTTTCGAAACAGAACAAATTTTAGCAACAAAAATTTTAAACGTATTTTTTGGTGAAAAATTACATTGAAACAAAAATAGAAAAAAATCAATTAAGTAGAGTATACAATAATTTTTACCAAATGTGTGAATATTTCGCTGACTAAGCATCTTATCAGAATATTGATCCAGATAAATAATACAACAGTGAAATAATTCAGAAGTCGAACCAAACTGGGAGCCTGTAAAAATTAAAATCACTCTATTAATTCATCGTAGACGATACCTGCAGGGTGTTCTAAAACAATACTGTCGAATATTTTTTCCAGTAATGCAGCAATCGCAACTACATAAGTGTAAGTGTGTCTTAATTGCTGTCCCTAAAAACTGAAGGGGCAAAATTATGACGTGTTTTCTTCACGGTTGCATACTTGACTCCTTAAATATTACAGATTATTCAAACTGGGGAGAGGGGGGTTGCTCTAACGTCGGGACTGAGTGTTCCAAGTGCCTCTATCATGGCTCTATCCTTTAGAATGATTTTTTCTGATTTTAGGCGCATAAGTAGGGTTACCATTTCGCCGGCCCTTTTAAAGTTTTTTTTTTTTTTTTTAAAGGGGGGAAAGGGGCAGTTTTAACGTCAAGATTGGGTGATCTAATTTGCTCCAACGATGATCTATCCTCTCAAAGAAGTCCCTTTTCCCTTCCTGAAAAATTTCAAACGACGTTTGTTTTTTTATTTACATTTTTTCTTATCCTATTTTCCCCACTTTTGTCCTGTTTTTTCCCAAAACAAAACACCCAAAAATTATGATTTTTGCCATGATTATCAAAGAAGTCCTGTTTATCCAAAATTTCCAAAAATTTCCAGTGTTTTGTAAAAATTGTCGAAAAATTATTCTTTTTGCCAAAATTGCTGAGAAAGTTCGACTTTTTTGCCTTGATATCGAAAGAATATGGGGTTTTTGCCTGAGCTGTTCAAAGTCTTGTTTTTTAAAAAATTGTCGAATAGAGGTCATTTTTTTTACAAAAAATGAAAAAAAAGAAGTTTTTTTGGCATATAAATTTCCAAGAAAATTCAATATCATGCCAAAATTGGTAAAAAGTTATGTTTTTCATCAAAGTTAGCATAATGAGTCTCTTTTTTGTCAAAAGTGTCAAAAAGTTCAATTTTTTGTCAGAATTGTCCAACGATTCTAATTTTTGTCAAAAAAGTCCTGTTTGCTCCAAAATTGACAGAAAGTTATGTTTTCTGTTATAAAAAGTCCTGTTTTCTGTTTATGTGAAAAAAGTTGTTTTTCGCCAGAATTGCCTCAAAGGGTCCCATTTTGTCAATATTGTCGTTAATAAGTTCTAATTTTTGACGAAATTTTTGTCTAAAAAGTCTTGTTCTTTCCAAATTTGCCAAAATAAAAATCCAATTTTTCCCCAAAATTTAAAAAAGTTTCGTTTTTGCCAAAATTGTTGAAAAGTTTTGCTTTCTGCCAAAAATGCCACATAAAGTCATGTAGAATCAATTGATATGAAATCGAAAGTTATATAGTGTACGTATCATATCCAAAATTCAGCTTCCAAGAGCATCTTGGAGGAAAGAAAACAGTATGTATTTTGTACATAGGATTGTGTTTTTTGAAATTAAAAAATCCAGTGTGACGCTTCCTACCCCTCCAAATTGATCTGGCAGACTGAAATTTGGCACGTTAATCGGAGGGATGATTTAGATATGCCTTTTTTGAGATTTCGCTTTGTCAACTCTACTTCACCCCTTTTAGTTACGGAATTGGATTTTGTGTCATCGCCAGAGCCTTCTTAAATGGGAGTCCAATTTACAGTTTACTTTAATAAAGCTTAGATTGCTTTCATTACCAGACAAAATATTCGACGCGTGTTCCAGGACACTCGGTATAAATTGTACATATAAGTGAACCTATTTACATTGTAATGAATCACTCTCTCAACAGTTAGGTAGATATATGAAGTATATGTACTTACATTTATGGCCACATACAATGCAAGAGCGAACGTTACCACAGATGATGCAAGTTCAATTGAAAAGAATGTCGAAAACCAGATCTTGAATAGTTGAAAATTTCTAAGTAAAATATTGAAAACTTTAAATTATCAATACCATGGCCTAATCCTAAGGAAATTCCAATTAGTACCTGGATATGTTTATTTATTTATTCACCTACCTACCTATATAATATTTGATGATGTCTAATACAGTGTATAATATTATCGTGAAATACCTCCTGGAAACATCTCTCCTTCACATCTTGTTGCAATGTTCGATACTCGAGAGATGAAACAGCAGCCAACAATCTGTGATATTGCTTCACGAATTCAACTACCGTAACCAGCAAAAACATGGAAATCGCGTAATTCATCCAAAGACCACAACAAGCTTGAATAAATTCAACCACAAACGTAAACAGCTCCATTTTCAGAGTATCCATTCTCCAAGGTATCCAGCAAGGAAACAGCAACGTCTTAATCCTACCATAATACGCGAGTTCTCCAAAAATAGGCACACAGATGACAAACAGTACGTTGAATATGGCGTATTTGGTGATCCTCAACAGTAAATTGATATTGCTCTCTTGTAAATACCAAGGGTATGTGATTTGTAATAGGTGTTCGTCGGGATACGTGTAATAGTTCTGATCCATTTTCAAGACCATTTGGCCTATGATGGTTCTGTAATGGAACATGAAGTACGCACCGCTCAGAATCATGGTGGAGGTAGCGATATAAGGAGAAGGATTCGCAAAAGAGTAGAAATTATCGGTGCTGGTGACACAAGCCATGAAAGTTGACAAGCCTCCGGTTAGGAATACGCAGAAAATGATTATAAATCGCCATATGCTATTGTGGTCGTCTTGTTTGCAAATATTTATTCCAGTGTACAGGAGTATAGTTGTTAAGAATTGGGTCGTTGATCTTTGCATTTCTTAGATAGTTGCTCTGAAAATTTATTTATTTATTGGTTTGAATTTTTTCGCCATTACCTGTACCTACTTACATATTTACACTGACTCAATACTTATATCATAAAGGCTCAGAAAAATACCTCAGTAGAAAATAGTGAAATGTGGAAAAACTTACCTCTTGCAACTACTCGTACATTCAACTCGGTGACCTCAACATCAAATTATTAGAACAGAAAGGACGACTAACAAATGCTAGCAAAGAGCTCAGAGTCAGAAGAAAGTTATTCACACTATAAAGATACAAAAGCCATATTTTTCGTGAAATTGAGTACAAAAATTACATCAAATTGTTTATTTAGGAACGAAATATTGAAAAGGAAAAATATCCTATTATATATGCGAAACTTTGTTCATTATTTATGGTTTAGATAAGGTCACAAAAAATGGCAAAATTGAGAAGGGAAAAATACCTATAAAACGCAGATCCTCAAGTATGTACGAGATAGAGCCGAATTTCTTGTTTAAATACCAATCATGAAGTATGTGGTCAGTTTTGAATGAAAAATTTCAGCTTATTTATTAACGTACTTGATGGGTGGATATTAGAGAGGGACTTTTCTTTGATCATTTTTATTAAATTTTTAATTTTTTTGATTTGAGAATACTTACATCTAGGTACATAATTAAAACTAAAATTCCAGATCTAATTTTAAATAGGTATCTTGGTATGTACCTCTTTTTAATCATTTTTGAAAAAATAAAATAAAAAATGAGAATGATCAAATAAAAATTGATTTTGATATTATAGTTAATTCTTGAATAATTATGAATGGGGATATTAATTTAATAACTGCTTTGGAGAGAAGGCTAAATATTACTACGTAAGTAGTGAATATTTCCCTATACCTGGCTAGTCTTTGAGAGTCGGAGAGCTTAGAAGTCATTCAGTTTAACTAAGGTAAGTGCAGCTAATTACACCACGTTGGCAATTACGCCACTACCGCAGTTCTCATAGTAAACGGGTAGATGGCGCCGTGTGACGATTTTTAGGTGATTGTACTGTTAAAGCCAAGGTAGGAAAACCAAAAATATCACCGGATCGGATAATTTTCTGATCTGTGGTTCACTTTTTCGTAAATTTGATGCCAAAAAAAAACGTCATGTTAAATTGACCACAGTTTGGAAACGTGCTGTAATTTGTAATAAGGGCGAAAAAAATGTTTGAAGATATGTTTCCTGTAGTAAATTTAATGACGATTTCAATGGGATAAACAGTTTTTTGTCATTTCTCAATGTAAGTATCGAAATGTTGAAAAATATACAAAAGTACCAATGTTGAAAATTACATCACTTTAACAAAACTCTTTCAGGACTTTCACATATTTGACCAAAATACTAAGAAATAATTTTTAGTGATGTTTTTATCAATAATTTTAAATAATTTTTTTTGGTGGTGGGGGCAGAGTGTCGGAATTACCTGCATATGTTGATGAATACACTACATTTTCAGAAATGGAGGGGTGGGATAGGGGGAGGTGTAATGGAAAACATTTTTTTTCGGGAAAGGTAGCCAATAAGATTCCCAAAATGCCAAATGATTTTTACCAATGTTTTCATAGATTTTAAATAGTTTTTTGGGATGGTGGCGTAATTACCTGCACCTGTTGATAATTACGCCACTTTTGTAAAAAATTTTCAGGAGGAGATTGGCGGTATTGGGGGAGGGGTAAGAAAAAAATTTTTTTTGTGAAAGGTAGCTAATAAAATGTACTTTGAGGTGGTTCATTCACATTTTTGCCAAAGATGCATTTTAACCCCACTAAATGACCGTAATTACCTGCACTTACCTTATATGCATTTATGATTCGATTTAACAATAATAACACCAAATGCTACGAAAACGTGTCAAATTGATTTATTATCATAATTCAATCATGTAAGGTGAATAAAACTATAAAATAATTTACATTATTTTATAATATGTGTGGGCGCATACGGAAAGGGACCTACCGACCAAAACGTAAATTTTACAGGAGAGCCGTTTAAAGTTTTGCGCGCGGTTATTTCTCTTGTTGTTACTGTAAGATTACGTAGGGGTATTCCAACTTCGAAGGTCCTACACTTTACCACACACTCACACACGCCCTCCAATGACCTCTACCGGTCAGATTATACACTGCATTCAAGTTTTTTCGATTATGAATTCTGTCATGGTTCACTTAGAAGCGAAAAATTTCGATGAAATAGGAGTTATTGGCGGGTTTGGGAGGTTCCATTCGATTCTCTAAGAGTTCCTACAACAATTTCAGGAAAAAAAAAAATTTTCATTTTTTGGTCCGTAGGTCCCTTTCCGTACGCGCCCTCACATATTAATATGGACACCGGTCCATATTAGGCGACTCGCGCTAGTTGTTAATGACATAATGTACTATAACATTATTGTAATCGACGGTGATGAATTAAACAGGGTTAGTATAGCCCTACTTTACATACTCGTGAAGAAAGAGATTACTTCTCAATATTCACAAGTATGGGAGAAATTACCTTATTAATAAATGATGAAGCTACTCACCAGGTCCGCATAATGTCCAAGTTTTCTGTCTCTTTCAAGGTGGCTCACTAATACTAGGCCGGTCGACAGAAATGTAGTACAAGAGGTGCCTATTCTGACGAGAAGTAAGAGCGATGCCTGGGAAGATCGACTCCATACCCAATGGTATCGTGATCGGATCGTTAACTTATTCGATACACGATATAATTTCAAATTAACCACTAACAAGGGAACGGTCAGAAGTGTAACCCGCCGATCGGGATGAAACTGCGCCTGTGTGTTGGTGAGTATGCAACTACCAACGCGCTGTATACCTTTTGTCTGAAACACGTTTCCTTCTGCTAGCGGATTTGAAACAAATTATTTTTCAGACTGTTCTTTGGCGGGTCACTTGATTTTTTCCACGGCGCTGTCGTGGGAAAATTCTTACTAACCCCCTGCTCGGTGGGTAAAATTTTTATATGCAGACGAGTTTTCTTTTTTTCAATATAATCCCTAAGTAAACTATTTTTCAATCAACGTCGATCGTTTTTTCCTAATATTTCATCATTTGGCGCTCCAACTTTCTGAAAACAAATTTTAAATGCCTGAACTGAATTTTGCGTTGATTGTTAATTAAATAATTCACTTATAAGCTTCAAAAAAATTTTGTATCTCAATTCTTGAACCAATTTTATTTAAAATGAAAAAAACTAGCCTGGATGGACAATTTTCAATCAACGATTGCGCATTAGGAAGAATTTTAATACCACAGTGCCATAGAAAAATTCCACTTCATCAGTCGGGGGTCAGTAAGAATTTTCCCACGACAGCGCCGTGGAAAAAATCAAGTGACCCGCCAAAGAACAGTCTGAAAAATAATTTGTTTCAAATCCGCTAGCAGAAGGAAACGTGTTTCAGACAAAAGGTATACAGCGCGTTGGTAGTTGCATACCCACCAACACACAGGCGCAGTTTCATCCCACCCGGCGTGTTACACTTCTGACCGTTCCCTTGTAAGTATATGAAGTGGGCAATGCCTGGATAAATAGGGGCGAGGTACCCTTATGGGGTACCTTACCTGCCTGTCACATCTACTAAGTTTCATATCTGAGAGAAATGCGCATCACGACGAAGCACCGCGAGCTCGAGATACCTCCCGTACGGAAAAATACTATGGTTAACTATAGTATTTTCGCGAACTATAGTTCACTATAGTAAACATGAATTTTTTTTTCAATATTTTGGGCAATTTATTGGCTTACAATGAACAATTTATCAGTGCAATCATAAATTGTGTGTTTTCAGGCATTGTAAGCCAATAAATTGTCCAAAATATTGAAAAAAAATTCATGTTTACTATAGTTAACTATAGTCGCGAAAATACTATACAGTTAACCATAGTATTTTTCCGTACGGGCTATGCTAAGTCATTTTGTCTCATTCGCGATGCATTATATATGCATCGCGTTCGGTGCGTTTGCCTACGTCACGACCTTTGTGGAGTTAATACGTTCCCACCACTTACGTTCACGCTACCTAGTTATTCTTCTAATAACTACTTACGTAGTTGGGCCATATCTCACCATATCAATTTAAAAAAAATTGAAAAAACGAGATAAGATTTGTTTATTTGGCCAATCAAATTGAAATCAAATTTCAGTAACTCATAATGAAATTTAAAAAAAAAATTCAATGATTTCATAGTTTTCAGAATTGATTTTTTGATTCAATGAGGAAAATGAATAAAGAGTGGATTATCAAATTACACAATAAGCTTTGAAAATTTGCATAAATTAACTAGGTAATATAAATGATTTTTTAAAAATTCGCGACCTACGTAAACTATTACTTTTTCAAAGAAAGATTAAGTACATTGAAGAATGAATAAGTGGTTCGGACTAATCTAGTAAATGTTACTCTAGTAGCTTCGAATATTGATAATCCATATAAACGCAATGGCTGCTGGCAAGCTGTTGAGTGGAACATTAAAAGTAGTCTTCTGTTTTGTTTATTTGCCTTGTACCACGATACTTCCCAAATCAGGGTGTCAGCCAGTTTGTCGTTCTGTTAAGAAAGTTGATTTATTCTCAAGTTAATTTAGACTGGTTACAATTTGAGAAACCAATTTTACATGAAGCCATAAAAATAATCCTACCAAATTTGAGAATATTTCGCTGATTAGGCATCTGCTGAGAAGATTAACCCAGATGAAGAATACAATGGTGAAATAATTGAAAACTTGGCCCACACTTGATGCCTGCAAAATAATATGCCCATTTTCCTCATAAAGATTATTATTCGGCACAGGTACCTATACCTATAATTGAAATAAATTAGAGTAAGTATTTCAACATTATTTCATCTTACATTTATCACGACGTACAATGAAAGGGCGAATGTTACGACAGACATGGCGAGTTCTATTGAGAAAAATAACGAAAACCAGATCTTGAATAATTGAAAATTTCTGCGAAACATGAAAAACCATTGTCAAACTTACTTGCCTGAATATCTACGAGCTCATTCGTGGTTTCAAAAATGGCTCAACTTTTGACCTACCTGTGCAGTATCTGATGATGTCGGATACAATGAACGATATTTTCTCGCAAAACGTCATCAAAGCATGTTTCAATTTCACCCGATGCCAAAGTTCGATACTCGAGAGACGATATACAGCAGCATTCAGTCTTCGATACTGCCTCATGAACTCGACGACTGTAAAGAGAAAGAAAACCGATACGACGTAATTCAACCAAATACCACAGAACCCTTGCACAAATTGAATTCCAAAAGTCAACAACTCGATCCTCAAACTGTCCAACTCCCAAGGCATCCAAGAAGGATATATGAAAGTTTTGATCCTCCGGTAATACGTCAATTCACCGAAAATAGGAACTATACAAACCATGAGTAAAATATTCAAGATGGCGTATTTGAGGATGTTCATCATAAGCTTGATATTTGCCTCTTGCAAATACCAAGGATATTCGATTCGCAGCAGATGCTCGTCCGGATAAGTGTAACAATTCTGATCCATTTTGAACAACATTTCTCCGATGATGTCTCTGTGATGGAATAGAAGGTAGGCGCTGCTTAGAATGTTATAAGCTGCGGCGATATAAGGCGAAGGATTGGCGAATGCTATGAAATTATGAGTGTTCACTAAGCAGAACACAGTGGTGGAAAATCCAGCTAAAAAGAATAGAATGAAGGGAATTATGAATCTCCAGATGTTCCAGGTATCCGTATCGTGTAGAATATTGATCCCTGTGTTGGTGAGTACAGTTGCCACGAACTGGAGCAGTCCTCTTTGCATTTTTAAACGCATCGCGAATAGGTTCTGAAAATTCATCAAAATTTTGGCTCATTGTCATCATAGAATATGGTTTAAAATACAGGAGAGGGATGCGGTCTAATTAAAAAATGATCCATAATTTGAATTTTATATCATTAATATCTTGAAATAAAACTTTTTGTAGAAAAAATTAGTCACATTCTCCTGAAGGGAAATTTCATGCTTTACGATTTCGTGTTCCCTATTTTTCCAGCAATTTCATAATTCTTCTGAAAAAAAACAATTTTTTTGTAATACTTAAGTACTGAAAAAAATTAGGATTTAAAATCGATTGTTCATGATGGAAAATTTTTTAATTTTTGAAAAAAGATATTGTGTGCACGAAAAAATTATTTTAGGAAGAAAGTGAGAGTCTGATTAAAAATGAAGGGTTATAAAATTGTATGAGTAGTATTGGTTTTATTATCTGTGAAATGTATTCAACATATTTTTTTTTCTATAAGGCAGTGTGTTCTTGAAAAATTTGAAATTTACGCATCAACTTACCTAGATCTTTTTGAAATTTGAACAATTTCTTAATGCTGTTTGGTTTATGTTACCTACCTACTTAAATTATAAGGCCAGTCAAAATGCAAATTTGCAATTTAATCATTATTTTTGTTTTCTAAAATTGAGGATTAATTTAAGCAACTGTTGTATAAAGAATTAGAAATTCTCTAATTCTACAAATAACTTTGTCGATCGACCTATTAGGTACCTAATTTAAAACCAAAAATAAAAGAAGAAGGCAGAAAAAAGAATAAAAACTTTCTTTACGACTTTGCAGGGATCGTAACATTATGGTTTGTTTATTTATATGAAAATATTTATACACTATAAAAAATACCAGATAGATACCTTAGGTACTTATTTGAACCTTTTTTTTAAAAAACATGTTATTTATCCAGGGTGAGTTCATACCCGAGCAAATAACTCCAAATACGTGGAAAATTTCCATACAGTATTTTCGTAGAATTTACAAGTTTCTGCTCATGTCGAGATTCGCAGATGTACCTCTCTACCCCCACCTAGGGGAAATGTTCCGCCAAAACTAGGAAAATTTCCAGATTATTTCAACAGAATTTTCAAGGTTTATCTCACGAGATTCTTAGATTTTCCTCTAGACCAGCTAGGAAAAATATTCTGTCTGCAAAACAAATTTCTTTGGTAAAATTTTGATTTTTTTTTTCTATTTTTGGCCCTAAAATTTTGAAATTTGCAAGTCAGTGTTCTCCTCCTTTTTCATTTTCTCGCCAACCAGTGGTTAAAATATTTCAGAAATGTCGGAAGTCATGCAAAATATCGAATGTGTTTTCGAAGTTTCAATCCGATTCTTTATTCATTCGCTCGGGTTACCCCTTAATTCGAGGAAATTTAAAAGACATGTGTATGTTGTGAACATGAGAGAAATTCTCCCTCTTCCTCATAAAATACATACAATAAGTGAGCAGCACAATAATTTATTATCCAGCAATCCATTAGTTATTCAAGGAAAGATTCAATACGTTGAAGTACGAATACGTTGTTCGAACCAATTTACCGAATGTAACTCGAGTGGCTTCGAAAATTGAAAATCCATACAAACGTAATGGCTGGCAAGCTGTCGAATGAAATAATAACAGAAGCGTTCTATTTTCTTTGTTAACTTTATACCAAGGTACATCCCAGATGAGAGTTTCAGCCAGCTTGTCATTCTGTTGGAAGAAAAATTAGTTGATTTTTACTTGAGAAATATAAAAATATCCCACCAGGCAAAAAAAGTTTTGAACTGCGTGAAAAAAATAGACATGTGCAGGATCCCAAAATAACTACATCACCAGCTAAAATTTCAGCTAATTTATTTTTCGATTACCCTATTGGAGAATTTTTAAACATTCAAATGTGAGCTGAAAATGGAGAAAAAAAAATGAAAATTTTGCTAAATTGACCTAGAGTTGTGCTTCATTTTCGACATCTCGAGTGGATTGTAGATTATTTCGAACCGTTCTGAAGTCTCGTGCGGATTTTTTTTCAAAAAAACTTAATTAATTGATACAAAAATTTTAGATTTGAACCAGTACCAAAAAATTTTGAAAATATGTGCCTTAATCGATTGAATAGATTATAAAAAAAATGGTAGGTAAGTACGAGTTTATATCTAGGTGCTCAATTTCATTTTCACAGCGTTTTTTAGGAACTGGTGAAGTGGTGAACTCGAAAATCCGCCTTGGGCTCCAGAATAGTTCGGAACACCAAAAAATCGACTCGGAAGGTCAAAAACAGGGTACAAACCAAATTTCAACTTACAAGGTCTATTTGGTAAAATTTTAATTTTTTTTCCATCTTTGGCCCAAAATTTGAATTTTTGAAAATTTTCCAAAAGTCGAAAAATTAATTTGCGCATTTTTAATTTTAGTTAGTGGAGTATTTTGCAGTCTTCTATCGATTCTCCTTGACCATGTTCGAAAATTTTTACCAAGACGAAAATTGATAACGAAGTCACTCATTTGGTAAACTTTACTGCACATGATAGGTACGTGGACAATTTTAAATAAAAATGATTTTTACCAAGTCTGAAAATATTTCACTGATGAGGCACGTGATCAATAGAGTAATCCAGATCATGAATACAACCACGAAATAATATAAAACTTGACCAATACTTGAAGCCTGCGAACAGAGAGTAATTTTCACGATAATTATTCGGAATTCAATAGGTTCATAAATCGTAATTAGAGCGAATTACAGGTGAATATCACGATTTCGTCTTACATTTATCATGACGAACAATGCTAAGGCGAACGTTACAACGGATATGGCGAGATTAATTGAGAAAAACATCGAAAACCAAATCTTGAATAATTGAAAATTTCTGCAAGCAATGAAGAACAATAATTATATTCAAGAAATCAACTATGTACCTATTACTTATTGCTGCCTACAAATACAATTTCTCAGTTCGTTTTCGTTCATTTTTTATTGTACGAGGACATGAGGCCAATCAAGACCATGCAGAGGAAGTTTGGGCTTCAAAAGGAAAATGTTTGAAAAGACCAAAAAAAAAAAAAAAGGTCTCAACAGCAGAATATTGCTTTAAAATGAAAATACCAATAGTCCTACAACGTAATTAATTCAATTTGTTTGGGGGATTTTTAGCGTTGGCGAGTCGTCTAAAAAAGCTCAAACTCGGGAGAGAACTCCTCCCCCCTCTGTACAAGTCTGGGAACAGAAGGATGTCATTAAAGAAATAATCAGTTACCTAATTGATCAATGAAGAAACCAACAGACTTTTTGTAAGCTAAACTATGGGTCCTTAATGTCCCCATGTTCCATAAACAAACCGAAATGAACGAAATCGAGAACCTAATGAGAATGACCAAGAAACCCCCTCCCCCCAACCTCGTCAATTGACAAAAGTGTCTGAATCTCTGACTCACTTATGAAGTATCTGATGATGCCTAACACAGTGGATGATATTCTCTCGTAATACACGATCAAAGCGTACAGCCTTCACATCTTGCAGCAATGTTCGATGTTCCAAAGATGAAACAGCAGCAATCAATCTCTGGTACTGTCTCATAAACTCGACTACTGTAAAGAGTAAGAAAATCGAACTGAAATAATACGTCCAAGAGGTGCAACACCCTTGTAAAAATTGTAATCCAAACGTCATATAACTGCATTCTCAGACTGTCCACTTTCCAAGGCGTCCAACAAGGATACATGTGCATTGTAATTCTACCATAATACGCCAGTTCTCCCAAAAGTGGTGATGTGACCGTGACAACACAATTAATCATGGCGTATTTGAGGATCTTCATCATAAACTTGATATTTGCCTCTCGCAAATACCAAGGATATTCGATTCGAAGTAGATGCTCGTCCGGATACGTGTAACAATTCCGATCCATGTCGAATAAAATTTCGCCGATGATATTTTTGTAATAGAATAAAAAACAGGCGCTGCTTAGAAGGTTGATTCCGTAGGCAATATATGGGGAAGGATTAGCGAAAGCAATTAAATCGTGAGTATTCACTAAGCAGAACATAATGGTCGAGAGTTCTGCCAAAATGATCATAGCAATGGGTATTGCAATCCTCCAAAAGCACCACGTATCGCTTTCGTGCAGGATGTTTACTCCTGCATTTGTGAGTAAATTTGCCACGAATTGGAGGAGTTCTCTTTGCATTTTCAAACGCATCTGGAATACTGCAAAAATTTGTAATTTAAACTGTGTCATTTTTACGTAGTGAATGCGAGAGTTTAAAATTCATCAGTAGGTAAATTAATATTTAGCAACTTACCTACAATTTGAAATTTCCTAATAAGATATACGCGGAACTCACTCAATACACCTCTGATTTGTGGTAAAATACAGTACAATATTCTCATTCCATTTCTTTATTAAAAAATTACTGATAGATAGCGCTAGGTAAACTTTATTAAATGCTGTAAATAAGTCGACAATTTAAAAAAAAAAAATAATTTCCAAGTTTTACAACAAATTTTGTAAGTTTATTTTATTGGAATTCCTGAATTCCAATTTTTGAATTAAATTCCAAGAATGAAGTAGGAACGAAGAATGTCGAGTAAATTATTTATCTATACAACTTTGGCAGAAGGCGCCTCTTCATTATTTACTTATCGAGGTAGCTAGTGGTTTATAAAAAAGAAAATACGTATGAAATACCGGAAACTTTTTGAAAAGCTTCGTATCCCCCATTTGTAAAGTTGACTTCATTTTCGTATACCTACTTACCTATACAACTTAGTCTCATAAAAATCATATCATTCGAAACCTTAAATATACAATCATATAGGTATCTACCTACCCAGTTATGTACATAGTTACCTTGTGTTTTGAAGATAGGAACAGTGACATTGTGTTTCCTGAATTTTTGATTACGAGTCAATTCAACTCAAATATGCAGTTTTTAAAAATATTTTTCATTGCTGACGAAAAATCAATGAATAAGACTTCAATTTTCAGAAATTAGAAATCTTGGGAGAAAATTTTTTCAGAAACTGAACGTTTGAGTAGAAATTATCTAACAGTCCTTACTTATCCTGTATTTTTGCTTTTGATTTTTTTTGCCCAATAAGTACATTAAAAAGGCTGTTTTTGTTCAGCTTTTATCGAAGAAATTGTCTGAAGTTCTGATGTTCGTAATTTCTTTTGAATACAACTTTAAAACTTCCTCTTATTCTGCCTTTCTTAAAGGTGGGAACTTTTCAGCTTAAAAGTTTTTCGTCTGAAAATTTTGACTCTCTTCTTCTATCCTCTCCTAAATTGAAAAAAGTATTCGAAGGAGGTGCCTCTGAAAGTTCTTGCACTTTTTTTTATCGAATTAGTCAGTCAATTTGAATAATTTTCTCGACTGTTTTTCAATCAATATTTTTCCATGCATTCTCTCCTTCTACATATTAAAGTTTTAGCATTTGTTCAATGGCAATGTAATATACGTATGTACCTACTTGCATAATTTTTTTAAAAAAAGAAACAAACAACAAAAATTTTGACCTTCTATCCGTTTTTAAAAAATGTTGAAATTTTATATTGATTCTTCATTTTTTTCAGAAATTAAAATTTTTGAAAAAAAACGTCCTGCTTTCGTCCTGTTTTTTTTTTTTTTTTTTCATGATTCATGAATCAGAGGAAGAAAATTACCAGATTTATTTCATTTGTACTGATACCTGATTAATTGATTTTAGATTCTGGCTTATAACTTCAGAAACCATGCCACGTTTTTTTGGTTGCAAATTTTACATTTTTTGACAAGCACTGTTGGCAAAGGCATCTAACAAGACAGGTATTCGAACTGGTAAAAATTTCGAGTCCTTGAAAAATAAAATCAAAACAACGTGCAAAAATATCCAATTTACCGGAATTTCTTGTCTTTGAGTTTATTTCTTAAACTTCGTGGAAGTTTCAGAAATCAAATGTCTTAAGATGGGATTTTTTAAAAATTCAAATTGAACTACATATAGAATCTGAAATTTGATGTTTATGATCTCTATTTTATACCTACACAATCTCTCCACCTATAATTCTAAATCCATTTTCAGTACTTGGAATCGAAGCTATCCACATCTGGAATTTTCATTTTCAAACAACACCATTTTCTAATTTTTCAAATGCTCTTATCTCGGGCAAAAAATCTCTAGAGACCTCCAGTATGCGCCATTTTCCATCGTTTGATAGCTTCTACCCACATGCAAAAAAAAAAAACAAAAAACAAAAAACAAAAACAAAAGCAAAATATAAAACGATGATTGGTCGTCCAAGTTTTACTTTATTTTGTACGAAATTCTACCCACTTCCCCTCATAATATCTATTACTAAAATATATATTTGTAGCATTCTCCGATTTTGGCAGAAACCAAGCTGAATTGAAAGAGCATGCTTTTTTGTAGTTTTTGAATTCTTGTTGAATTTTTGAAAATCTAAAAAATTCAAAAAATCTGTTTTACAATACAATTTTAAAACTTTTCCATGAAATATGTATAAATTTTCATCGAGTAAAGTGAGCCGTTGCCTGGAGCCTCCAGCGATTTTTCAATTTGATCCAGAAACTTCAAAACACTCTGGAAAGACAAAAAATGAACTTGAGCGCTTAAGTAGGTATAGGTAATCTATGGTAGAACTTTGTTTGTTTGAGAAATTTTGTGATTTTGGAAGCGAATTTTTCCCCTCCCTAATTTGAACCTGAATTGAAAAATGTTGCGGTCTTACAATGTGTTTTCGAAGGTGGTGAACACGTTTTGTGACAAGGGCATTATTTTTTCGATCCTCCGATCTTGATTCTTTTCATTCATCTCCGGTGGCAACTTCATTGGAGTATTGTCCAAAGAAATTTTATGTTGGTTAGGTATTAAAGTTTTTTTTTAACTGGGCATACGATCCTTCCCTTCCCCAAATTAAATACGAACAGATTTGATCATTATGTAATTGTTAATTTCTCATGGAAATATTCAATACATTGAAGAATGAATACGTTTTTCGAACCAATTTACCAAATGTAACTCTAGTGGCTTCAAAAATTGATAATCCATATAAACGTAATGGCTGGCAAGCTGTTGAATGGAACAATAGAAGAAGCTTTCTATTTTCTTTGTTAACTTTGTACCATGGTGCATCCCAGATGAGAGTTTCGGCCAGCTTGTCATTCTGTTGGAAAAATGAAATGATTCACTTGTGGAATGAAAAATAAGCTTTTAAAACAAATTATTGATGAGACTGATGAGTGGGTACAAATTGGATAAAAATTGGTGCAGGTGAAGCAGCGACCATTTTCGCGAATTCTTAATACGTTCACTTCAGAATAAGTAGGTACGTGAACGTTCACTTCTTAGAATAAGAACGTGAAACAATTTTATGAAAAATGATTTTTGATTTTTACCAAATTTGTGAATATTTCACTTATGAGACATGTGATCAAGAGAGTAATCCAGATGAGGAATACAACCGTGAAATAATTTAAAACTTGACCAAGACTTGAAGCCTGCGAACATAGAGTCATTTTTACAATACCCGATTAGATAGTTACTAGTTAGGTAATGATTTAGTCACAGATGAACTTTATGATTTCGCCTTACATTTATCATAACGTACAACGCAAGAGCGAAAGTTACAACGGATATGGCAAGATTTATTGAGAAAAATATTGAAAACCAGATCTTGAATAATTGAAAATTTCTACAAACAATGAATAAGAACATGAGTAGGACTGGGAAAAGGCACAATTTAAGGTATTTGCTGCCTGAATTAATTACGAAGGACTAAGAACTCCTTATAGCCATTCATTGTCATCTATTTCGAATCACACCAGAAAATTGGAGCCAGTAAAAGTCGAGCTCGAAAAAATTTCAGTTGCCTAGTGGGGAAATTGAGGAATCGGCAGAGGTTACTTCTCATTCTCCAATTAAACAAAATAAACAAAATATACATGACTGAATGACCAAAGGATGTCCTCGACTTCGTTAGAAATGGCTAAATTTCCGACTCACTTATGAAGTATCTGATGATGTCTGACACAGCGAATGATATTCTCTCTTAATAGGCGATTATAGTGAATTGCCTTTACATCTTGCTGCAATGTTCGATGTTCCAGCGACGAAACAGCAGCAATCAGCCTCTGGTACTGTCGTTTGAATTCGGTTACTATAAAAAGTAAAAAAATTGACACCACGTAACTTAACCAAGCGCTACAACACCCTTGTATTAATTGTAATCCAAACATCAATAACTCGGCCCTCAGACTGTGCACTTTCCAGGGAGTCCACGAAGGATACATGAACGTCTTAATTCTACCGAAATACGCCAATTCCCCAAGAATTGGTAATGAGACCATAACAACGCAGTTAAACATGGCGTATTTGAGGATCTTCATCATAAGCTTGATATTTGCCTCTTGCAAATACCAAGGATATTCGATCCGAAGTAGATGCTCGTCCGGATACGTGTAGCAATTTCGATCCATTTCCAACAACATTTCACCGATAATATTTTTGTAGTAGAATAGAAGGTAGACGCTGCTTAGGAGGTTGGTAGCTTGAGCGATATATGGAGAAGGATTAGCGAAATCGTAGAAATTATCTGTGTTCGTTAAGCAGAACACAGTAGTTGATAATCCTGCCGAAAAGGTCATCGTGAAAGGTACCACAAATCTCCAAACCGTCCAGGTACTGTTTTCATGCAGGATGTTTATTCCTGCGTCTGTGAGTAAAGTTGCCACGAATTGGAGGAGTTCTCTTTGCATTTTCAAACGCATCTTGAATGCTGAAAATTAATTTAAACTTTTTACCTTCGTTTTCACGTGGCCAGTATTTTTTAAAATTATTCATCAGAACTTCAAACAACTTAAAGATAGACTTTTGTCACCAACTAAATTTATATATGTTAAATACGTCTGATTTGTGTTACCTATTTCAAACCTACGAGTAATAAAACGGGAAGTAGGATTTTGTTTTAAAAGTTTAAGTATGACATTTTCCTTTTTTAAAAATTTTTGTAAGAATGTAAATAGGCAAGTAAACTTGACCAAATAAGGTACAGTTGGAAATTTAAAAAAAAATTGAGCCTCAATTTCACAAGTAATTTTTTCAGTGGTTTCTTATTCAAATTTTGAATATGAAATCAATAATAAATTGGGAACCATGAATGCCAAGTAAATTATTCACCTACCTACCTATATAACTTCCATAGGGACCGCCCCTCAATAATTGTTTATTATTCAGATAGATAATGATGGAGGTATGAAAATAAAATTATGAAATGCCTGAAACTTTTTTGAAAATTTTACTCAAGTAACTGAGTATCAATTTCAAAGTTGACTTCACTTTTGTACCTACCTACCTAGTGCACCTATGTACACTGTATTTGGCTAGCTACATATTTTAATTCTTAAGAGAACTATCAAATATCTAGTGAAATTCAAATTCCAGTAAGTGTCCTCCATTTAATTTTAGAAACTGGGGCATTCAAAGTTACACTGAAAACTCCGATGGTCACGAATTTTTGCTGTCACTGCGCGGAAAATCATGAAGTTGCTGAATATTTGTGCTCGATTGGGTGGTGGGGGAATTTTTATCACATTTTTGTCAACATATATTATTATTCCACGCATCTACTAGGGCTGTAACTGAGGATTTTTTCAAAATTTCAACTCGTCAGCTTCATATACTTTTATTGGATTGAATTGATCTTAATAGAGTTTCCAAAGCGGTAACACTGATTTTGTAATCAGTAGAATGCATTTTTTTAAACGTTTTTTTTTCCAGTTGTTGGAACCAGGGCCATCCGCACTTGAAATTTTCAAACGACGACGCCATTTTTTCAAATTACAAATGCTCATTGTGGCAACGCTAATTTTGGCACCATGAGCGAATAGCCAGCGGAATATAAGAATAAAATGAAAAAACAGTTTACACCGAAAGCCCATCCTCGCCTATTGAATTCAAACAAATACCAATACCTATTATTCGTTATGCAGTGCACTCAATCTATTATTTTTTCAAAGAAACATTCAATACATTGAAATATGAATAAGTTGTTCTAATTAATTTTCCAAAAGTAACTCGAGTCGCTTCGAAAATTGATAATCCATATAAACGTAATGGGTAACAAGTCTTCGAGTGGAATAACAAAAGTAGCGTTCTGTTTTCTCTGCTCAATTTGTACCAAGGTACATCCCAGATGAGGGTCTCGGCCAGCTTGTCATCCTTTTAACAAAAGTTAATTTATTCAAGCAGGAACTAGGCTTTCGCAACACAAATGTATGATAAATAAGTAGATAGGTAGGTACATTATTTTAATCTGATGAAAATAAGTGAAGATGAATGAGAATACCCATGCCAATTTTTGCTTAGGTATCTATTTTGTTTGTAAACCTACTAAAATACCTACCTATGTGAAGTATTAGCTAATGTCCAGATCTGATCAAACAAGTCGTTCGTCAGAGAATCAATATCTAATCAGGTCTCCTCTATTAGATCTGATCAAATTAAGTCCGAAGAATGTCCGAATGTGATCTGAGATCAAATCCAGTCATTTTTTTCATGGGATTCTAAATGAAAATGATTTCTTACCAAATTTGAGAATGCTTCGCTGATGAGGCATGAACCCAAGAGAGTAATCCAGACGATCAGTACAACTAAGAAATAAAATAGAACACGATCTACACTCGTAGCCTGCAAACAAAGGGTGATTTTTAGTACGATTATTCATTCATTAAAAACGAAGCTGCACATGAATTCCATTATTCTGTCTTACGTTTATCATGATGTACAATACAAGGGCAAAAGTTATCCCTGATATAGAGAGATTTATTGAAAAAAATATCGAAAACCAGATCTTGAATCGTTGAAAATTTCTAAAAACAATGAAAAACGTTAGTAAGACTAGGTAGGTCTAATTATGTACTTGCCTGAATACTCGCAGGAGAACCTCTCGACCATTCGTGTCATCGATTTCGTTTGTTTATTCACCCAAAACAATGAACATAGGTATGTCAGTATCTAGGTGACTTAGTATTTTTTTTATCTACACAAATGGATGTTCATGCTCCAGTTTTCAAAGTCAGAAACGAAATAAATGGCTGAGTGGCTGAGAAGCTTCTTTATTTACTATGTACGTGTAGTTGGTAAAATCCACACACTTCCCGATTGGCACATTTCTGGTGATATCTGACTAATCATTTCTGCAGTCAGAAATTGCCGTTTTGACAGTCAGATTCGCAGTCTGACTACAATCAACCAATCAGAAACAAGTATTTTTTTGAAATTCCAAGATGGCGGTGACTCGTCAGAAGACTGAGTGGAGATCTGAGCGTGGATCTGACTAGTCAGATCCACACTCAAAACCACAGTCAGATATTGCCGTTTTGGCAGTCAGAAAATACATTCTGATTGATATGTGGTCAGATCCCTATTCAGATGCACTGTCTGAAAAATGCCGTTTTGCCAACCGGGTTATGAAGTATCTGATGATGTCTAATGCAGTGAATGATATTCTCTCGTAATCCACGATCAACGCGTACTGCCTTCACATCTTTCTGCAGTGTTCGATGTTCCAAAGATGAAACAGCAGCCATCAATCTATGGTACTGCCTCATAAACTCAACTACAGTAAAAAGTGAGAAAGTCGACACGACACGAGTTAAGTAAACGCTATAACACCCTTGTAAAACTTGAAATCCGAACGTTAATATCTGGCTCCTCAGACTGTCCAATTTCCAAGGCGTCCAGCAAGGATACAAGAACGTTGTAATTCTACCATAATACATCAATTCTACGAAAACTGGTAATGTGATCATAACATTAGCAGTATACAGGCAGCATTTGAGAATCTTCATCATATGTATAATACTAGCTTCTTGTAAATACCAAGGATATCCAAATCGAAGCAGATGCTCGTCCGGATATGTGTAACAATTTCGATCCATTTCGAACAACATTTTGCCGATGCTATTTTTGCAATGGAATAAAAGGTACACGCTGCTTAGAAGGTTGAATGAGTGGGCGATATATGGGGAAGGATTGGCGAAAGCATATATATCATTAGTATTCATTAAGCAGATTACAGTGGTCGACACTCCTCCCACAAAGACCATAGTAAATGACACTACAAGCCTCCAAACGTTCCAAGGATCCGTTTCGTGCAGAATGTTTATTCCTGCATTCGTAAGTAAAGTTACCATGAATTGGAGGAGCTCTCTATGAACTTTTGAACGCATCATGGAATGCTGCAAATTGCAAATTAATTAAAACTTGAAAAAAATTTTGCAAGTCTGATAGGTAGAAATGTATAAATAGGTATTTCTGTCAAGTGTCAACTTACCAAGACTTTTTTGATTTTTTATTTATTTATTTATTTATTTTGCAATATATGCAGACGAATCTGATAAAAAGTTGTGAAAAAAATCAACAATTTTTTGAGAAATGTTTTCTCCAAATTTCGAATTGAAAACAGGCAGTGAGTAAAAGTAAAATGAAGAGAAATAGGTATAAAGCGTAGAAATCCAAGTAGATTATTTACTAGGTACCTACCTACCTATTTTAGTGACAGGCACCGCCTTTTAGGTAATTATTTATTTATTCAGATGAGTGTTAATGTATGAAAATAAAAATGCCAAATACTTGAAACTTTCTAGAAAGCACTAAGTATTTATCAAATTGGTCTATCCATTCAAAGTTGACTTTACATTCGTAGGTATTTATTTGATCGTTTTTCATTTTAAAGATTTATTAACTGTGTAAATAATGCAGGGTTTCATAACTTGAGTTTTCTTATTGATCAATAATTGTTAAGTATTTATAATGTGCAAACACAAATTTATCCAAAAATGAGCGCTTTGTAAATTTTCAATCACTCTGCAGAACTTTAAAAAATAAAAATGGTCTTGGATTCTGGTGGAAATGATCTAGGTTGACGCAAAATTCCAATACTATCTTTTAGAGCGAGGATATTTTTAGGAATTAGATTTTGAAATAAAATGAGAATTTTGAGAATAGATCGGTAATTTTATCGAAAAATTAACAATTTTGCCGACAAATTTTAAATTTTCATCAGGTTTTGAACTGGAATCGGGGAATAGGTATTTCAGACATTCTTCTAAATTTCCTACTACAATTTTAATATCAAAAGTTGGGAAAATCATAGATACAGACACATATTTGGCTTCAAAAGTTGGGAAGTTGTTAATACAATACAATAGTAATTTCCAGATAAATAAACATTATCATTGTAAGAGTATTGGTTATCTTTATACGCTTATGGTATAGAGAATGGATCTACACCTATAGGAATAATTCTAGGAAATATCACTATAGGTGATAGGTTTTTGCCCGAACCTGGGTCGTAGAGTTACTATCCACTTAATACCTTACAATGTAATAAATAACTACTTCCTGCAATAAGTAAGTAGCCACGTATTACTTTCCTCGTGCTTAGATCCTTAGCGTAACACCTCAAATCTACTCCTAACTAACGTCTAATCGGCTCACGGATACTTAGAGCTTTACCGTTGAGTAAATAATACACCACTTAAGATATATTATTAACTTACTTTACCTGGAGGGTACGAAACCACCTCACCAATACGAACGAAATGGATTATTTCACCATCTAACTAACGCGTTAACCGATCTTATTACGGACGTTAAACCGTAATAAGCACACTTTACCACTACACTAACACATCACATTAACATAACATTGACAATGCACCCCGAAGGGTACACGAGTGTGCCGAAATAGGCATCGGAGAGAGAATTAACTCACAGACATTAACCATGAATAGAGCACTTGGAACCAACTTGAAGAGCTACTGCACTGAGTGGCTACAACTACACTACTGACTTGTCTTTACCTCGTAGCCTCGCGCTTCGGCTCGGCTACTTCCACTAAGCCACGCCCTCCGGCGTTGCCAGTGGGAGACAACAATCAGTGTTACCACTCAAGCGCACCCGTAAAGTACTGGCATAAACATGCAAGGCATAAAGTATATCACATATGCCCCTTCGTCTATCAACTCGCAACGGAGCAAGCGAAGAGATATACGGACCCCGAAAAGATATACTGCTTGGTTACGTTTGTTCCCAAGAGTCATCCTCCAGGTTATGCCCACACGTCTATCCGTACCAGGATATCGGGTACTGCCCCTCCGTATGTTTCTGCATTGAGAAGTTTACGGCGAGGATGAGTGGTTATAAGATGGAAAAACGTTGGCAAGTGTATCGATACCGAATATTCCAGTGAACGGCTGTGAGTAACCCCATCGTCGCACCATACTCGGAAAACCGGATATGACACGAGATGGTGAAACTCAGAGCTCCGCCCACCAGAATATTATCACCACAGACTTAAACTGACCATTCGAGTAACACCAGGCTACTACGTGTCCGCATTGGGAATCATGGTAGTCTGTCGTGTGGTATCGATAATCCGCATTGGGATCTCGGGTTGTGTCTGTAGTGATAGTGCGATACACTCGAATTACCTCGTTTTACCGAGATTTTGTACGCGAAACAGCGTAATCCAAGTGTGAAGAAGAATAATCGGTGGTTGGCGGACATCGTTAGCAACTACTTTGTAGTGCCCTTATGACAGTTATTTTCGCCTCGTGTTTTTTACCACGACTGATTTTCTTCTTTTCACCAATAGTACTGCATTGAGTGACTAGTTGGCATTGTGCGTCGCATTTGGACGTCTTGATCGCACTATACTACTCCGTCACTCTCATCGAAGGTTTTTTAGGCGTTCTGGCCTTCTTGTCCGTCGTTGAGGAGAGCTTCCTCTACCTCTTCGCTCCAAGTTGGAACTTTATCGACGGACCCTTCGGATTTTCCTTGTTGTGAGCCATCGTTGTCTATTACTGCATTGAGTAAGTCGTCGGGATCGAGGTCATCATACAAGGAAATTGAATCATCTACCGCAGCGGGTAATGACTCTTCTACCGCAGTGGGTAGAGAATGATCTACCGCAGCGGGTGTCACATTTTGCGAATGATCATCACTCTCGGAAGTGAGATTGATGACTCTCGGCTCATCAGGCGTAAATAGCGCTGGCGTATGAGCCGGAGACGCATCTGTCAAGTCAATTGTTTCTAATTGCTTGACGGGCTGGTTCACCGCTTTGGCCGCTTTTGAGCCTTTTTTATTGACCTGTACCATCTTCGGATACGAAGGTGTACAAGGTGCAATAGGGTTCTTTGAGCCTTTCTTCGCTAGGTTTTTCATCCTTTGAGCTTCCGGAATCGGTAGCTTCGGATACTCTTCCCTAGGAAGTTTAGAAGATCTCGACACCTCAGGAGGTGTGCGAAATTTCGTCGGAGGAATAGCGTGTTTAGCCTCCTCCTTCATGGCTCTGACCTCTGCTGATTGAGAGGTTTTTTCCCGCGCTCCGGTCGATTTAGACCGGTTGCGTTTCGGTTTTTCCGAACTGTCAACAAGTTTGGAAGGACGTCGGAACTCTTTCCGGACGAGTTCCTCTTCTTGTTGACGTTTCTTCTGGATAGTTGCAATGGATTCCAGATCGTTCGTTTCCTTTGCAATACGAAGAGCTTCTTCTTCGCGGCGTTGTTCATCACGAACGCGCGCGAGATCTTCGTCCCCAGGATTGACTGGAACCTTTTCGGATTGACCCGCAATGGGATCATTGCCGAAAAGTCTGGTCATAAACACGCTCTCGGTGTTCCTTGGGTATTGTAGCTCTTCCGCATTGGGAAAAGCTAATTGCATTTCAGGATTGGGGTAAATGCCGAAAACCTGTTCCTCCGAATAGGCAGTAAGAGGTATATCGGCATTTGCTCCCGAACGATTATCATGTATTGTCATCGTACTCATCTGTCCCGTAGTAGGGGAGATTGAGCTAATGCCAAGTACCTGATATCGTACTCCTTGCGCAGATGGCAATGGAGTATCGGGCCGCGGAGGCATCGTCGCTACTATGCCTTCGTCAGTGATTGTGCGTTCTTGCGCAATCATGAGAGGCATGGAAGGACGGGCTTCACTTATATTTACGTCATTGGTAGGCGGTACTGCAAAGACCAAATTCGAAGGAAAAACCGTAAAATTCTCCCTTGAAAATGGTGGCATTTTTGGTACCGTATCTACCTCCATTTGCTATGCATGGTTTCCGTTCGCCACCATCATTCTCTTGCATTGGGGAGGTATGAATGGTTGGATGGAAAGTATGGGAGTTTCAGGCACATTTTGTCCGCTACTGGGAACTACATGTGATGACGCCTGTGCAGATGACAGGGTTATACCATCCACCGTTGCAGGTGATATACTGATCGTCGTAACAGACGAACCGTATTTTGTTGGTATATACTCCGACGTGTCCATTGACATTACCGCACTGGGTGATTCAGGATAACGTGTCGGA